>NC_067451.1:30332500-30932500 GCF_025434085.1 Hippocampus zosterae
ATTTTCTCTTGCGCATATTCGCACATTGTCCTTTTGCACTGCAATCTTCAGTGTTATGATTCGCTGAAATTGATATTGTTTGGATTTGTCTCACCACCTGTTGTTTTGGCACGTGATTGATATCCTGCAAATGTGTTTTGAGTCATAATATCTTGAGGCCAATATACCTCGACTTGACACATTCTTGTTTTCCTTGTGGGACTCCAAGTCATCATTGAAGTTGCTTTGCTAACATCATCATGCCATTAGTATTCATCAGTTCCAGCTGGCAGTTTCAAATGAGGCCTTGGGGAGGGCAGCATGGCGCCACAGGAAATTCTGGTCAGCGCCCTTGATGGCGGTGGCTGTAGGTGTGGCGAAATCCAATAAAGCTGTCGTTATTTGAAGGTGACAGGACGGCTAGATAATGTGACACAAAACAAAATAAATCAGGCTCACTCCCACTGGGTGCCTGCTTTCTCATTATGCCCTGGCAGACATAAAACAAATGGACGCTATCCTGCAGGTGCAACCAATACACTTGGTTGTCATGTAGACATTTACATTGTTACCAATTTATTACACCATGTGTGGCAGCCTAATTGGACGCCGTTTGGTTTGTGGCTTGTGCATATCTCAAACAACATTTTCCTTTTTGCGCTTGCACTATGGCTGTGTATCACTCAGATAGCAGCTGTTTTGGTGGAAGATTGTTAAACATTAGGAGTTCGTGGTCTTGACTTGACCTTGTATTTGCTATCTGCCTATGATTCATGGTCAAACTTCACTGCCAGTACAAGGGATGGGCATAATCATTGCGCTTTTTTGTCAACTTGTCAATAAAAATTCTGTTCATTGATTGTTGACTAATCGTGAAGAAAGTGCTGTGAAACAGATGTGCACTTCCTCACGGCATGCGTCGGAGGTGCTGTTGAATCTGCCTCAACTTTTTTGTGATCTCAGGAAGGTGCAACAAGACGTCAGCAGCTGTGGGAGGTTGAACCACCCATACCTCCACACAGACATTTCACGAGGCCAAATTGTTCTGTTCAATACAACACCGGCATTGATGAGAGTTCATAACATTCAAGGTCATTCCTGCAAAATGTATCCTAAAAAATAACAACCAAATGATTTATCATGTTTTCAATTATCCTATCAAGCTAAATCTAATCAAATTCCTCTTTGTAATTGATATCCACAAAAATAATAATAATAATAATAAAATTTGTGTCCAAAAGAGGCCAACCCACTACGTGGGGCAATTCGATCCAACTTAATTTCATCCATGTTTTTATTTTTTTGTTTTGTTTTTTGACCCATCAATGTTAAGAGTGTACTATGTAGTATTCTAAATTAGACGATGACCACTTACACATAGCCTTGGTATACAGTAAGAATGGGAGTAAGATCTTGGTTGAAGCTATAATGTTACAATAAAAAAAATTGAAGATAAAATCCGTTGGTCCGTTAGCCCTTAATAATTCAAGAAGCTCCAACCTTAAAAATAAAGGCAAATTGTATTTGTGTTGTGTTTTGTTGCCGTCATCATGGTTTGTTGCTCCAGATACATGTCAAATAAATGAAATGTTTTCTAACTTGCCAACACGGTTCAAAAGGACCTGGAGTGGGTTGCAAAACAAAAGCGGCAATAATTTAATAAGCCTTCGGCTGACACAACCTTCAAGCTTGAGGATCAAAAATGTGCAAATGATCTCCACCCACAACACTGCTCCATTTCTGAGTCACTCGGGCAGGCTGCCGTTTTCCTGACATTGTCTGTGACAAGTGACTGATAAAACCCAATCAGAAAGTGAAGGCAGGTGTCTGGATCAAGTTTGCACTGCAGGACCCTCGGTATGAATGTCACACAGGCTTTTCAAAAACAAAATAGCACCAGAGGCTTTTCCAAAGCTTTTTAGTTTGAAACAGAACCACTGCTACTGAATGAAATCCAGAAATTCAGGACTCCGGTACCAATTTCAAGACTTTCATCTGAAGCTGGACTCTAACCAACCGCGGTCAAGTCCTCACAGATTGAAGTGACAAGGGTGGTCTTTTTTTATTTATTTTTATTTACTAATACCTCTTTGTGAATGTGAGCATGCTGTTCACTAAAGCCTCATAAGCTGCCACTGGCAAATCTTAATCCCACTTTGGGTATTTTAAATTGCATTTTAACACATTGACAAGTGGAGTTGACAAGAGCATCTCTGAATGTTGAATGATGGCAACTGGGATTCTCCGCCGTGCATGTCTGCAAACAGCCCTTTGAAGATAACGCCCAAGTTATTTTTTTTGAGGGGGGCTAAACAACACTATTGTCACTCCACATCCTCCTACTGACTGGATAAGAGACACTGCAATTTCACTCCCTTGCTGCCACGTGACAGTCAAGCTGAATGGTAGCAATTTTGACACGAGGAGCTCCAACACGTTTTGCGAAAGTTGCTTTCTGAATGCGACTTGAATCAAGCTTTAGGGCGGAGGTGTACAGCCATTTTTTTGACCGAAAAGGATATCCAACCTCCACATGCACATGCATACGTACTCACGCATGATGTATCATTATGATGTATCATTATGACAATTCTTCCGGGGGGGAAAAAAACATTTGAAATTATTTAAACCGCCCATTCCAATAAAAAATGAAGGAGCCGATTCTCTGCAACCTAATCTTCTTGCAATTTATACTACTGTACTCAATATGAATTGCCAATAAGAAAGAGAAAACCCCTTGTCATTTTCCAAGAATATTTCAAAAAGTGAAGCCATTTAGCCAATGAATGTAATGTATAGTTATACCACAACTCCCAAATGTTCAAATCGGACCACCGCCTTTAAATAGAACACGCAAAAGTCAGTAACCATGAATATTTTAAAGCTGTTACATTAAGTCTTAAAAAAGCCAGTACGGTCCGTCGCATCAGTAATGTTCACACTTTAAATGCCAGTGGTTGCACACTGTTAATGTCCAGATGCCAAATTATTATTTTCATCGATTGATTATGAGTTGATCTCGGTTTGGTTAGGCCAGGGGTGCCCATTAGGTAGATCCTGATCTACCAGTAGATCTAAGACAGTTCCCAAGTAGATCCGAGGCGTGTCGAGAAGAAAAAAAAACAAACAACCATTTGTGTGTCTTTGTTCATGTTATTAATATATTTTCTGTGTTAATATACACTGCACACTAATCATATTATCAGTCTCATTTTCACAAAAAAAATATTTTAAAAATAAAATAAAGCAGGTAAATCTTAAATTTACGGTGGCGCGTCATTACGTCACCGGAAGTTGTTAGCGCTCAGCAGTTTGCAATTGCAGCTTGTGATCAGAGCTGTTGCGCTCTATCTTTTATCGTCATGATTCTCATTCAGAGTTTGCTTCGTGTACAATTCACCAAGGGCACGAGCAAAGAATAGGAATCGAGGAGGGCTCAGGGAAGCACTTTAAAACGGTACGTGTGAGCTACGATAGTTAACAGGCTGCAAAAGTGCGTCGCATGCCTCCGTTACAGGCTGTTTCTCATCATGGCGTGCACGCGCGCACGCGCGTGTGTATATGTGTGTGTGTGCGTGAGTGTGTGCGTGTGCGTGTGCGCGCGCGCCGGTAAGAGTAGATCCCGGGAGGTTAGTTGATCGAAAAGTAGATCTTCGATTCAAAAAAGTTTGGGCACCCCTGGGTTAGGCGATGGTACGTTCACGGTGCCAGTGTGGGATTACAAGTAGTTTTACACTTGAAATTCAATGTGCCTTTGACATTATTGCATTGTCACAAAGCCTGAGAGTTACGGGACATCACCTTCACCTCATATCTAGTGCTATCTTGGTTATCTGCTGCTGTGGTAACCTGTGAGCAGATAAAGCAATTCTAAAGGGGAAACCATCCTGTCCGTAATCATATTTGTTTGCACGGCGCATTGAGAAAGATTGATGTCTTATCTGTTGCTGTGGATTTCAATTCTCCATGCTTTGATGCGGATAAAGAATCGTTCTGCTGTCTCAGGAGCATTTTAATTGTCTGCGCGTGTGCATGCTGATGTGCAGCCGCTTGCACCCATTAGCAGGTTTTTGACAACGGAGATGGAAGAAAGCCTTTGCAGAGCGCCCTCCTTGATTACTTTGCGTAGCTGTTAAATGTCAGACATATGCTCCCTTACATCTTTGGGATTTGCCATTGAAAAAAAAAAAAGTGGAGCTCAAGCACAGATCAAACCGCCGTTGTTGCTCCCGTCCGGCTTGAAGACGTTCTCTGTGTGCCGTGTATGTGTGCATGTCCCCCCCCCCCCCCCCCCCAACGAATATCAAAATTCAATTTTTTAACAATACCAAGTGAAAGTATTTTATGTTCATCTGAGCGTGTATCATTTTGGTAGAAATCGTGAGCCTGTGCTGTGATGAAAAGATCAATCTTTTCGATGAGTTTGTCAGTAAACAACAGCAGAACACCACCGATCTGCTTACTGGGAAAGGAGGAGCTCATTATTTGTACGCAGGCCTATTGTTCATCTCATGGCTTTGTCAAGCGACTCGTTTTTTTCTTGTTCAGGATGGTCACGCTGTCAGACCAGCAAATAAATATTGTTCTGTGTGTTGGACTTTTGTTGCACATGGATCCGTTAGGCCCGCCACACATTTTTGTGCATACTGGGGGGACACGTTGATTCCGATAACAGTACCAGTATCGATACCGCTACTGTACGACTGTACTCGTACTTAAGAAAATGCTTTGATACTAACACTCTACCAGTTTACCGATGTAGACTCCGATGACAACACTGTTAGCTGCCTGCAAACGACGCGGGATGGTGATTGAGGCTAAGCATGTCAAGCCAGCCGTGCTTATTTCACAAAGCCGCTGCAGTGTGGCACTTTGCCAAAACAGAATTAAGTGATTAAGTGATTGATAGTTAACTCACAGAGGTACCGTATTTTCACGACTATTCGACGCACCGTACGGTTGGGCGCAGTCTCATTAATGGGTGACATTTCTGTATTTTACACATAGACAGACCGCACTGTACCAATGGCCGCAGTTTTACAGTGATAAAACATACGCCAGCTTAAACATACGGCATGCATGCGCGTACGCTAACACGTTAGCTTGAAGCATACGGTAGCATGCCAAGACATACAGATACAAGCTAAAACACGTTTTTAAAAAGGCAACGAAAGCAGAACTGAGTTCGGGTGTATTTTATTTAGCCATCGTACAATGTTCTCACGTTTTTCGATCAATCATCACCCAGAAATCCATCAAAGTCCTCATCCTCTGTATCAGAAGCAGAGGACTGCACATCCCAGTTGTCATGAAATGCATCACGCTAGTGTGAGTTGCTACGCATTGCCGAGCGGAAAGAAGGAGCAGCAACAGCAAAGTCAACATTTCTCTCGTGTGAAGCTTTCCCACATTTGAAAGTAAAGAGCAGAGCGAAACATGGTGGCAGCGCGCGTGTGTAGAAAGAATTGAACAATTGTGCAAGTACCGTAATCCATCAAAAACGCAGCGTTCCCTCTCGTTGTTGCGTATTGTGGCGTAACATGCCAAGCGCTGCCTCTCACTCTTTGTAAAGTTGTGTTTGCCACCGATCATCCATTGTTCCCATGCCGTTCGCAACTTTACTTTGAACGCCCGGTTGATGCCAATGTCCAGCGGTTGGAGTTCTTTAGTCAAGCCTCCGGGAATAACGGCAAGCTCAGAGTTCATTTGCTTGACTTGTTTTTTCACCGCTGCTGTGAGATGGGCACGCATGCCAAAAGCATAACCGGTGGCTTTAAGTTTGAACTGAGCTTCGTAGGCATGTCTCTTTGTTGAATTTATTTTCAGGGGTTCTTGGAAACCAAAACCGGAGTTGTTTTGCAACAATGCACATTGCCACACTCTATACAGGTGTTGTTGGTACCTGCTTGCCTTTAGCGTCCACTTACACGCACACCCTTCACCATTGGCGGACTTCTGCCCCCCATGCCTGTCCTCTCTCACGTCTGCCTTCTCTCTCTCTCTCCATATATGTATATATACACGCCCACCCTTCACTGATTGGCCGACTTCTTTGCCGCATGCCTGTCCACAGTCACTTCCGCCTTTTCTCTATATAAACAGCGTGTCGGCAGTCAGTCAGATTTTGGAACTCAGCGCATATAAAGGACGCTCCGCACCATAAGGCGTCCTGTCCATTTTGGAGAAAATTTAAGACTTTTAATGGCGCCTTATAGTCATGAAAATACGGTAATATGACATCCGTATTACTGTTTGTATATCCATCAGACTCTCTGTTCTTCGTCTCTTATTTCTTCTTCATCATTTATCTACTGTATGTACCGTATTTTACGCACTATAGGGCGCACTATTTTTTTTTTCATTTTCTTAAAAGCTCACGAGCGCCTTAAAATCCGGTGTGTCTTTTGTATGGTCATTACGGTAATGCGTCGACTCCAAGATGGCTCCTTCTTGGAGAGATGCTTCCAATGTTATAACTTGCTGTTGGTTTAGTGAGCTGTGTCGCTGCTTTATTAAATAAGTTTGTGTCGCAGCTCCGAAAAAAGCAGAGCTGCTGTGTTAATTTTTTAAAACAATCTCAACAAATACAGGTACGTCTTTGTCTGTCTCCGTGCCTTCTTCCATTCAACCGGAGAGGCGTTCAAGACCGCCTCAGAAAAAAGTATACTTACGATTACTTCAATGAAACGAAAACATTTGAGAATAATACATCAAAACTGAAAAGCAAGCGAGGATATCACAAAATAAATTCTATAGCCCCCCCCACCCCTACAGAATTTATACTGTGATTTCATCATTTGTGAATTCAATTCAATTCAATTGTATTTATAGAGCACTTTCGAACAGCCATCGCTGCATACAAAGTGCTGTACATGGAGCGATTTAACAGATACAATAAACAGTAAAACAAATCAGTAACAAAGACGGTAGAAAGCACCGAACAGTAAAACCAAGAACAAATCAAAGTCGTGCTGAGTCGAATGCCAAAGAATACAAGTGAGTTTTGAGGAGGGCTTTGAAGATGGGCAACGAGGAGGCTTGCCGAATGTTCAGTGGGAAGTCATTCCAGAGAGAGAGACCAGCAACAGAAAAGGCTCAATCCCTTCTGAGCCTCATCTTAGTTCTTGGTACTTCTAATAATGTCTGGTCCGCAGACCTGAGGCGCCGGGCAGGTGTGTAGGGGCGGATGAGCACAGAGAGGTAAGGTGGCGTGAGGTCATTTAGAGATTTGAAAACAAATAAGAGGATCTTGAAAATAACTCTAATGCATTTACATTTTTCAGAGGCGGTCATGAACGCCTCTTAAGTTGAATTGATGCCTCTAGAGTTGAATGGAAGGAACGTACCACCATCTAGTGGATGCATTGTAAATTGCACCTTTTAATGCAAAGTGTCTAATGTATGAAACATTTTTACAAAATAGCCATTCATTGAAGGTGCGCCTCATAATCCAGTACGTCTTTTCGTGCGGAAAATACGGTACTCTTTTTACATCGTGCCCCCGAGTATTCAAACAGCACATAACTAAACGGCCTTGTGTTTCAGGCAACGTTTATGTGTGTGGCAAGACTTAGAAAAACATGCAAGTTGAATGTTAAAACATCATTGACAAACTGTTAATATATATTTAAAAAAGTGTAATTTGAGTGAAGCCTATGGCATGCCATTCGTATTTATGGCAAGAGCACAATGTACTGTGTCTTGGCGCACGGCTTGTATAATGTAAAGGTATCGCCACTTCATCACGATGAATTCTTTTCCCTGGAGAATAAAGTACATCCCAGTCATAATTGAGTAGGGAGCGATCGCTTCCCCACACCTCACTGTGACAAATTGGCACTTTGGCTTATCGCCTGAAAAGGCAAAGTTACTCGACCGACTGGTGAATGTTAGCGTTTTACCTTAAGCCCAGTTGCCTGAACAGGGATGCAGAGCCACTGAAACATCATCACATTCGGACAGGAACAAACATTCTGTGGTGTGCTACTTTTGAACGACATATATGGAAATAAATAGGATGGTGTGTTACATTTATCTGTCGACATACTGGCGAAAGCAACCGAGGTTAGCCCGGGCATTAATATAACATTTACAAGAGGGATTTATGAACAGCTCCTGAGCGGCTTGAGAAGATGTTTTGTCAGTTAGCCCATGCTTGGTATAAATGTATCACTTGCATGCTTTCTGCAGCCACCCTGACCAGCAGAATTCAGTCGTGGCGTATGCGACTGTGGCTACAATGGTCCATTGTCCTAACCTGTAAAATCAGTTTGGTCCAGTCTGAATGAACAAGTCAGTGGCTATTGATGCAGTTCTTGTAATTGTTGGACTTTTGGATGTTTTTGTTTGTTTGTTTTAAACATTAGCTATTTATGACCTCTCAAAAAAAGGAGCACTTTGATTTTGCCTCATTAGCATTCATTGGGTGGTGGTGATGAATTGAGGCGCTTTCCTGAGCACGTTAGGTAGGCTATATGGCAGTTAATAGGAGGGCGTTTTTCCAGGTGAAACCATTCCCGTCTGCCTTACTTTGATTCATGAATTGTGCTCACACGCGCTTATGAGCAACAAATTTCAATCAGTCTAAGGATCAGAAACACAGCCCCCTCATGCGGCTGCTGCTTTACATGATAATGGAAATGATGAAGAAGTTGCCTTCCTCACAAGCAGCTTTTTTTTCAATTCTTTTGTTGAATTTCTTGCACAACAGGGATGGGGATCTGGCTGTTTTTTTTACGCAATGGGAGATTAGGTTTTGAATTGTTCTGACCTAATGAACTGCACTAATCCATGCTAATATTGTATTATGCCAAATAATACTGCTGCGAGGGGTTTTGTTGTAATGGGGAAGTAGCTGTACATCCCATATCTGACTGTGTCTTTCGTCTCACCACTAATTTTGAGATAATTCTACAGCGCCTCTGCTGGTCAAGTACTGCATTCTAATTTGAGGGTTGGCGTTGGGGGGTTGGGGGGGGGGGGTGAAAGCATTCATCTGCTGCGAGCAACAACAAAAGCTTTAAGGTTGAAGGAAATTCAACAGGTGGTGAAGCTGCCAACTATACAGGTAACAAAATCAAATACTTGAGTTGAAATCTGTGGAAAAGCACAGAAATGTATTGATTCAGTGATACGGGCAGCAGTCATGGTCTACTCGAATGTGAGGCACAAATGCAGGCCAAATCTTTCTATGAGCTCTCTGTATGATAGAAAAAGCAGCTCAATTGTCTCATTGTTAGAGGACTAATATAGGTTACCTTATGTTAATAACCAGTTGTGATCCAAAGCTAGTGGGGCTTTCTTTGTATAATTGCTGGAAAGCATCTCATTGGTCACAATATCCCCCAACCCTCCGAAATCAGAGACTCAAACCAAATTTCATCTGCCTCTGTGTGCACAAACGTTGAACCAGAACCGAGGCACGGTACTAGCCCCGTCCCACAGAGACCAAGCAGAGATCACGATGGTCTTTGGGCTTTCTCTATCCTGCTGAAAATCCTTTGTGGCATAAAGCTATTATTAGACGTTATGCTTCATGGATTTGCTTTACAATTGCCCTCAAGCAACCACTTAGGCTGAGTACTTTCAGTCATTAGCTATATCATTTGTAATGGGCTAAGAGAGAGAGAGAGAGAGAGAGAGAGAGAGAGAGAGAGAGGGAGAGAGAGAGAAGTTGGCTTTTACACATTGGCAGGATTCAATAATTGTAAACTATACATCCATTTAAGATTGTAAATGTGCATGTATTTTGACCAGCATGTGACAGTGTTTAGTCTTAGTGTTTTTTTTAATCCATTCAGTTTAACATATTGCTAAAGTCAGAGACAGCATAACAAAGTTATCAAACAGGCTTTGGATAAGATTTTGGTGTTTGAGTTCAGCATTGAAACATAATGTGGTTTTCACTGTAACATATTTTACACTGTGAAATTCCTTAAAATATGTCAAATACAACAGACATTTGCATGTGCACACACTGATAATATTGCATTTATCAAATATATCGTGGTGTGAGCAATGCATTACAATTCTTCAATGCTGCACTTTTACCAGAGGTTTACATGATTTAACACCCCCTGACAAAAGCCCACATCTCAAGGTAGCAATACTGTATACACCATTTATAAAGAGTTATGCAAGAAGTCAAGCTAGAAAAATGTGTCTTGTATGTTTATACCATGTCAGAAATGTTTTTATATGACCTAGAGGTCATACAATTTTACTCTTAATCATATATCTCACTTTGTGTCGTATTTAATGAAAATGAACAAATTAACATTGATTAAAATTTGAAGAAAAACAATCAATAATGAAATAAAATGAAAACAAAAAAAATATATTTAAAATTTTAAAACTAAAAATGTACTAAAAATGTCCTTCATTTTCATCTTTGTCAATTAAAATACGTGAGCTTTCGGGTTTCATTTTAAATGTATTTATTTTGGTATTGCTGTATATCTGCACAGATGAAGGAAGCTCACAGTTAATTTTGCACTCGACAAATATCCATCCAATATTTGAACAAAACTAATACTAAAACGAAAAGCAACTAAAACAAATCCCTTTTCAACTCAATAAAAGTGAGTAACAAATCAACAATCCTCCTAATAAAATTAAAACTAACTGCATATAATTACAAAAAAAGTCAAAATTAAATAAAATCTCACCAAAATCAAAATCATAAACTATTATAACCATACCCTATTCACACACAAGTGGAATGGACACAGTGCATCCTTAGATGTCCATATTGTGCTAGGCTAAGTTCACTGACTCTGCTGAGTGATGGACTAGGTAACCAACAGTGTATTGACATGTACCGGACTGAGTTATGTTCAAGCAGGGAAAGCCTCTTCAAGCTGTCAGTATTCCGAACTAGAAATTCATTCAAAGCCAACAGGTAAATGCTGTCATGGCTCTGAGGAAGCGACTGGGAGGTTTTGGGTTGAGGGGGTGTATGGGTTATTGCTGGGTGACCCCCAAATACCATTGAGCATAAGAAATAACAAGGTTTTCAAAAGGTCAAATTTGGTTGCACAGCTCCAGGTTATCAAGCAGCTTTTGTAATAGCGCACCCACCACAGTTAATACAGTACATTGAGTATGTCCCATGATGGAAAAGGCTAGTGAGAATTTAATCTCTCTGTCAAATAAGGTAATATCTGTAAAGCACGAGTCCCCGGAGGTTAAAGTGAGTATAATAAGATTTTTCTTTTCCCGACAGAGCTCTCACGAAAGTTTTCTGCTGTATGAAATAACAAGAAAATATGCTACAACTTTGTGTTTACTGCTTACGGAGTTGAATGGAAAAGCAACACGTTTTTGTCATACATAAATAGGAACTTGAGCGAGGGCAGTTGTGTCTTACATGGATAGTGGAATATGGTCAATAATTAATTCACTGAACATAAACTGCCTATATTTAGACTGTTTAGGTGAGGAAAACCTTCCACCCAGCATCTTTTTCAAGCTTCTAAATGAAAACAGTCAAATTTGTCTTACCTAAATTGGTTTGTGGATTTGGTGATCCGCTTACACCCGTTAAACCAAAATATCTAGGACAGAGGTCACCAACAGGTAGCCACCAAGGACCACATGATTCGCCTCCAGCCGGTTCGAAAAAAAGCTCACCAGTGATATTTTGGTTTCGTAGGAATGTTGTAGGAGTGGCAGTTTTACATGCATTACAACTATAAATTGTAATAATATACTGTACAATTAAAGGTAATTTAAGCAAATTTGTTTCAGAACTTTGTGTCATTAAACTGAAACTGATTAATCAGTTCCCAAGAAGTAGCTTTCACTTTCAAAAAGAATGTTGATACGGGGCAGCTTACCGAAATGAAATACATTTCCAGTTAGTTAAATGGAAATTTAACTAACGTAATGAAAGTTACATGATGCATTCATGTAAATGTTCTTCTCCAGTGCAAAATGTTAACTTGACCAAAGCAGACATCGTGTTCACTGCGTCTTTTTCGGGTTTGCTTATGAATTTCTCCATGTCAGTTGCAGTCCTCGTAGAAGGGCAAACCTGAATTACTTTACGCCCTTGTCAGCAACACTATTTTTTGAGTTCATCACATTTAATTTGTCTCTGTGAACTCCATACAGAAAGTCAGAATGAATATTTGAGACAGCGTACCAGGCAGGCGGATTCAGTCAAGTCACGTAACGTCTACCAAAAGCAAAACTGCAGAACACATGAATCAATTCGGCATTTGGCTGTGGCCTCTACCCGCCAGGAAAAGTGTAATCAGGAAAGTGGTGCAGTCATCCTGATGGAGACTTCACACTTGCATGTGAAAATGGTGGCTAAAAATATCTTTATTTATTAAATGAGGAAAAAAAGACGACCTAAAAAAAAAAGAACACTTGCATATCACCTTGTCTTCAAAAAGTTAAATAAAATGACGCTACTTACTACTTGAACGTTGTGCAGTGCTGCTTCAAAACTTGAATAGCTTTCTCTCTCTTAAAGATGTACGTATGATTACCATGAAAAGAGACCTGAGACACACAAGAGTCCAGAATCTGATGGAAAACAGGACAAGAGTATTTGTGTAAAGTATGCTCTTACGCAAGGGTATCAGTGATGACACAAGGTGGGGCTGCAGCTAACAATTCTTTTAATTAAAATATTTTGAAGGGGATTTTAATCAATGAATACAATTTTTTTTCATTTCCATCCTTTTATTCCAAAATAGGATATCATTTCAAATTAACAGTTCCTAAAATGCACAAAAAGAAATGGATTATGATTCAGTGAGGAGGGATTGAGTCCCTAACATCTGACAAAATAGAAAACAATGTTGACTTCTGTTTTCCAAAGTCAAAACAGATGTCTTATTTGATTACTCAAAGATAATCTCGTCTGCTCTCATGGCGGCAACAGAATCTGAGAATATTTAATACATTGAAGCAAGGTCTCTAAATGATGAATTTTTTAAAAATCAAAATAGTTGTCGATTACGTGTCACTAACTTGTTGCACCACAAGGTAATACCCAGAAACAAACGAAAGAAAACAAAGACAATCCAATTTTTAAAAAATGGACTTGCGGCCAAAAACTGGAACCAATCAAGTGTAAGGTTCATCTGGGGTGTGATTGACTTGTCACGAATCACACCTGACTTTTGCCTTTCACCTGAAAGTCAGCTGGCATAGGCTCTAGTTAGTTTGAGCGGCATAAAAGACGACACCACTGAACATTCAAAACCATTGGCAGTAGATTGGACTCTGTAAAAGTGTACAATTTGATGCCCTACTGCCATCACCACTCATTTTTGCTTTGAGGAGAAAAGTACTGATTCTGTACTTCCATATCAGAATTACTTCCAGCCTCCTTGCTAATCTGATGTGGATCAAAAACACGAGCCCAAAGGCAGCCTTTCCTGACTATTGTAATGTGCTGCTGCATATTCTGGTCCACTTTAATACCCCAGGGTTGTGTCTTATAACTGTGATGTTGATAGTGTAACATTGGAGCTGTAGATGGAACGGGTGCTCTTTTGATGTCGAAACGTATCCCCCCTCCCCCTTTTGAGGTGGGGGGGCTTGATTATTATTTAAAGGTGGTGTTTTTGCGGCACAGAGCACCCGAGGTGGCATGCAAGGAGGGCCAAGCTACATAGCCAAGTATGTATATTATCAGCCTATGAAAATGATGATCCAGCACGACATTTACCAGATAAATATTCCATGCTGGACCAAAAATAAATTTGCTGGGCAAAAATGCTTTTGTAGTGAGTGACATTGATGTCAGATGTATGCCAAGGTCGTTCGGCATCAACTTGCTGACATGTCCTTTTTCTTTGTCGTCTAAAATTTCCGACTTATTCTCAAAGTAAATATTTTCCCCAGTTATACTCTAATATTTCAAACTGCACATTTTAGGCATTATGAGGCTGTCAGCTTGTATTTTGTGTTTGATTGACTTCCTATTGGTGTCCAGGTGCACTTGGTTGCAGAAAGGGACATAGACTTACAGTAATTGCACTATTTGTGTACATTGTAATGTTTTGTGTCATAAAGGAAATAACAAGTGTCACCTGTTTTTTTTTTACATAATGTGAAGTGAGACACTAAATTTTAAAGTCATCATATTGGATGAATAACCTAAGAATTGGTGCAAATTGTAATAATACAGTGGCGGTGCGTTTTGAAGAAATTGACTTACAAAAGGACTTGCAAAGGAGTGCCTAAGAATTTTTCAAAATGTGATATTATATAAAAAAAGGTAAATAAAAATGACTTGCTCTGTCACAAGAAATGCACTTCAATACATTAACCCAACACAAGCAACCACATGCTAGTTGCAGAGTAAAATGAGATGTTAATGTCCTTTTACACTTGGTTGCAAAAGGCTGGAATTACTCTTTCCCGGAAGCCAACATTTTTTTGTGCTGCCTGTGGTCTGCAGTTAGGTTAAAAGTGAAAGAATCACAGGAAATATATTCACAGTGTTTTTAACGTCATTGTTTTTGTTGACTGACTTAAAAATAATAATTTTAGTCATGAGAAATATACTGAACTCCACTTTATTTAAATATATGTGAAAACATCTACCGCTGCATACGAAGTGCTGTACATGGAGCAACATTAGACAAAGACAGTTCAAACAATAAATTATTAACAGTTAATAGACAAGTCTGAATGATACACATTGACAGACATGTTCATATAAACGTATAGCGATTTCAAACAAGCTGTAATCTCTCTCGATGCACCAGAGATCTTGCCTTGGAGAGCTACAGACTCAGTACGTTGGTCTCACTGCTAGTGCTGGCACTCGAAATTGGTTTCTGGTACTGGCACTCGCCAATCTCTTTCAGTTCTTGGCGGGCGTAGCGAATTTTCGCAGAACCCAGAGCACCGTAGCCGTGAGCTGAAGATATGCTTTCGGCAGATAGCATTAGCACTACTTTGCTATTACTAGCACTACTGTACACTTCTATGCCTCGTTGATAAACAAGAGTTGAACTTGCCTATGAACCAAAGAGACACATGCGAACTGAACTGAAAGAGTCGACCCCAATCATTTAAACGGGTTTCAAAAGCCGTTCCATGCGCAGCTGTCAGCAAGAAGACTGACAGGAGAGCGAACGGAGCAGCCTGACTCAATTGCAGTCTTTGCAATTTTGAAAATTGCATTCTACTACGATGCTGATTTGAATTTTGATTAATTTTTCAGCTCAAGTTGTTTTGTCCCTTTTTTCAAAAGAGTTAAAACAAATAAATTTGTAAGTCAGGTTGGACTCGGCAGTGAAAATGGTAGGGAAAAATATATCAGCAGGTTTGACTGCGCTGGATTAATCTATTAAACCTACTGGGGGAAGCTGAAACATTTGGGAGTTTGGTGAAACAATACATGCTTTTTATATTACAGCACTGCCTTTTTTGTCAGGAGACCGGTGCTCGTCGTTCCTCATGGATGTGCATAGGCAAAGTGGAAGCCAGCTGAGGGACTCCATCAAATATCAAGCTCCTCTGGTGTTAAGTGCGCTCACCATCTATCACCTACCGTGTATGTTAGCTGGGGGCTGTGCTGGTGGCTTACTGTGGATCTTTTTTAGCTTTTTCCCTGCAAACAGCTACCTACTGCGGCCAGAAACAACACGGTGAGAGAGGTGAGAGTCAATCAAAACAGGAAGGTTGGAGGGCCAAGAAGCTAATTGTTTCATTCAAACTCTCAAACGCAGTAAAGACATTCTTTGTAGGTTTACCACAAAGAGCAAAGTGTCTGACACTACATTTCTCCAACTACACTCCTAATATATTATAATACATACCCACATACTTGTTTCAGCTATTTGGTGAAAAGATATGGTTATTTAGTTGACAAAGAAAAAGAAAAGTAGAAGTTCTCGCTTGCATTTAAGTGTGCCATCAGCTACTGTGTGTCAATTAGCCGGCATGTCAACAAATGACCTTGGCCACCATCCAGCCACTCAGCAGTCCAATCTAAATTGGAAGTATGCCAGCCTATTTTGCTCCCTGTCCAACCATAGCCAAGCCCAGCAATGTGGGCCCGTCCCAATGCAAGGTCTTGCCGCTGACAAGTTATGTTAATGTCCATCTGGTCACGGTTTGCTTCAGATGTGTCTTTCAGCGGCCGTCTGAATTTATCAGAGCCCTGTGGGACTCTGGTAAAAGCCTGCACACCTTGCCAATTTAGATGTGGCCTGAAACCATTTTAAGCTAATGTTTAAATTATGTAATATTTGTTCTTTGGCTGACTTGGCACCAGTATCGAGAAAGTACTGTGTGATGCAAGACCACTCATTACAACAGTTTCTCTCAGACAAAAACGAAGGCAAACCTTGAAGGCTGAATGAACTAAGTGCATTCAAGGACACTGGTCAACTTGGTTGATTGTTCCAATTTCAAAACCATTTTCCCCTTAGGAAATAATGGCAATTGAATGAATCTGATCCAAGATCATAAAAAAAAAAATGAACACAAATGAAATTGCACAAGCTATGAGACACTGCCTCCAGCGCATCTTAGGTCAGTCGCGGCCGCCAAAAGTGAGATTTATGCTTTGAAAGCTGAACAAAGCTCTCTTGGGGTAAATTTTAATCACCACAGTCTCCAATGATAATTCTGATGTCTTGCATGGTAGTGTGATGACAGGTGGACACATTATTTTTCAAAATGTGTGTGTCAAATGAAAAGCGGTTTGAAATTTTGTTCAGGCAAGCGTCTCCTTTCTACCAATTTGTTAATATTGCTTGCAAGTACACACAAAAGGAAAGAACACAAAAGCATGAACAGCAGTTTGTGTGTGATTTGGCGTTTGTTGAAAAAAATAAAAGATGTAAGGTCTTCAATGGCTTGAAATCTGTTTATTTCGCCAAGGATGACGAGGAAACCAGAGCATCTGTGCCAACAAACCTGCAATTCCTATACATTTAAACAGTTGGCTATATATCCACGGTAGCAGCACCAAACTTCTCCAACACGGGAGTTTCTTCTATATATCTCTAGAATTCAAGGAACTCTAAACATGAATATCTAGTACATACAGAAACAAAAATAAAAGGTTCCAAATGAGTACCTAAATAAATACTCCTACTGTTGTCCTTAGAAAATTTATGATCCACGTTTAACCTTTTCTGGGACAGTAGTTACTACAGTGGACAGCTTATCATGTTATCAGGTTACAGGTTGCCATGATAGGTACATGACAGGGTTAATGGAAAAAAAAGAAATCACGACGTGCAGACTGCCACTGATAGGGTGTTAGTGAACAGCTCTCAAGAGAAAGAGAGGTCATTTATTGAATGGTTTACCGTATTTTCCGCATTAAAAGGCACACTGTATTATGAGGCGCACCTTCAATGAATGGCCTATTTTGTATTTTTTTCATATATTGGACGCACTGGATTATAAGGCTGAATCTGCAATACATCCACTAGATGGAGCTATGCTCCTTTGGTTCAACTCGAGAGACTTTCATGACAGCCTCCAAAAATTGTAAATTAACGATTGCTTCAATGAAGCTACGAAAATTGAAAATAATGCATTAAAACAGAAAATAAGGTGAGGAAGTCACAAAATAAATTCTATAGGCCCCCCCCCCCCCACCCACAGAATTTATTTTGGCATTTCCTTGAGCGTAGCTCAAACAGAACGATCAGATGTCAGTAAAATGCAGGAAACTGTACTGTCTCAGAAATGTTTGTTATTTATTCCTTTGTTGTATGCTGTATTCACAAGCGAGGAAATCACCAAATAAATTCTGTACTCGGGCTACAGAATTGATTTTGTGATTTCCTCGCTTCATATTCTGTTTTGATGCATGATTTTCAATGTTCGTAGTTTCATTGAAGGAATCGTTAATTTACGTTTTTCAGAGGCGGTCATGAACTCCTCTCGAGTCGAACGGAAGAAGAGAAGGCACGGAGACGGACAAAGATGTACTGTACCTGTATTTGTTGAGACTGAATACCATTAATAAATAAGAATAAGAAAACCTTTATTAGTCTCGCAATGGAGAAATTCCAGATTCACAGCAGCAAAGTTATGAAAGGAAGAAGTAGAACAACAAAAAAATAGGAGCTGCTGGAAAGGCAGCCACTCTCGCGGCGCCATTTTGAAGTCAAAAATAACAAAAATAACACAAGACAACACATAGGACAGAGACAGTCGTGCAATCTTCACCACTTTTCTGCATACACTTTGTTGTCTGAAACAGTTATAGATGAAAGAGGAGAGGATCAAAGTGAACTTTTAACAGTGGATCAGAGACATCATGCTGATAATGTGCACACGTCTGCTACAAGCAAAGTTTTGAAAGCAAACACGAAGCTGTAGCGTCCATTGACGAAAAGAGATTAGTTAACTTCTCCTGTCCCACATAATCCGCTTCAAACTCCAAGCCGCGACTCCCAGCTCCAAATCCGCATCGGCACTCCGCGCCAACGCTCCTTTCTTCTTATCGTCGGCTCCTCAAGACCTCCATCCATCCAGCCGCAGACCGATCTCTCCGCTGAACAAAGCGGGGCTGTGAAAAATGCTGCCCATTACAGGCGCAAAACACAAGCGCCCCGGGACTGTCCAGCAACGACAGTCAAATGGCACCGACATTCCTCCAGTCAAAAACAGTGCTGGTATACCCATGCTGCCGAGAAGGCGCAACCACCAAGCACAGAGTCTCCTCCTTGATGAATGTCGTGGCCAAAAAATGCTGAAAAAGGTCCACATCAAGTCCACACGACGTAACAACAAACACAAAGTGACAAAAGAAACACAAGAACAACAAAAAAAGCAAGGCTCATGAGAGCACTTGCTGACGGCTGCCTACTCGGGCGCCATCTTGACTTTGAAAGTGTGCGTTCAAAAAAAAAACAACACTACCGCTCTCCTTTTTTCGGAGCTGCAACAAAAACGTATTTAATAAAGCAGCGACACAGTTCACTGAACCAACAGCAAGTTATAACATTGTAAGCATGTCTCCAGCAAGGAGCCAACTTGGGGTCGACATATTACCGTGATGACCATACACAGGGCGCACTTGATTTTAAGGTGCGCTGTGACCTTTTCAGAAAATGGAAGAATTTTCGGTGCGCCTTATAGTGCGGAAAATACAGTAACTGTCCCCGTTGCAAAATAAAGTGACAATGATGAAAACAGGGATTTTCGTTGTTGTGCTGGAACTCAAACCATTTGTATGCTGCTGATGTCCAAGCAGGTATCCATAAAGGCTCACCCCCACCATGTCCTGCTATGACTTTAAAGATCTAGCATTCATCTGTGCCGCACCGCATCTCCAAGGTGATCCCTCAATTTTATTTATTTATTTATTTTTCTTGCGGCATCAGCCATAAGGTTGGTGCTTAGTGCCACCTGCTGAGGTGCAAACCAGGGGAGGGTCTTGGGGAGACTGGCAGGTTGGTGCTGTCATAAGAGATTGAAAGTCCGAATGGCATAATGGGCTGCTGTGTGGGTGACTGCACCACACTGGGCTAAAGCTCTTTTGAGCAATGGAACCAGGCAACACAGAGCCATTACTTGTTGAAGTGATACTAATGCTCTTGTTAATTGCATAATTGCATCATTTGCTTATGAAACTGTCTGTGTGTTCCCTGCAATTTGCTTGTGACCAGTGCAGGGTATGCACTTCCTCTCCCCTAAGTCAGGTGGGGGAGGCTCCAGTTTGCCTTTTCACCAAAATCAGGATAAGCAGTTATTGGGAATGGATGGTTGGAATTTAATTGTAGAACTCTGGAATATATACAGTAAATTATAAAATGCTGATGAGGTCAGTCAATGCATTTGTACTGGATATTCCAGACTTGGAAAGTACAGCTCATCCAAGCCCTCACTAAAACAATATATATTTTTAAATATGTTGTTATTTTGTTGTGATGTAAATATGTGTGGGTGGAAGAGCCACAACTTGCCTTTGGCATTGTTGACATAGCATATTAGATGTTGCTCTATTAGGGAACTGTTGTGATCGGTCTCATGGCTGTTTTTCAAAAAAGTGAATAGAAAAGACACAGTTGCACGGG
The DNA here is from genome assembly GCF_025434085.1 of Hippocampus zosterae. NCBI lineage: Eukaryota > Metazoa > Chordata > Actinopteri > Syngnathiformes > Syngnathidae > Hippocampus > Hippocampus zosterae. The sequence goes on from NC_067451.1 coordinate 30,352,498, forward strand.
GAGAACATGCAAACTCCACACAGGAAAGACGGAGTTGGAATCGAACCCTGCACTGCGAGGTCAACGTGCTAATCACTGGACACCGGGCCGCAACTTTATTATTGCCTCCAAATATTTTTGTTCATTTTCTGTGTTTTATTTTTTTTTGTTTATTTATTTATTTAAATTGCCGAGTATGACCTCTAATGATGGAAAAGGAATTAGAAAATGCAAAATGTAAAATTGTGCAAAGAAGTCAATAGAGGTACAAAATAAGTATGACATGTCTGCCCACAATGAGCATATGTGACCACATATCAACCTGTGGCAATACTAAAATAAGTAGCTCTACTTGCTTCCACACTTTATTGCAATGGAATTCGTATCCCTCTCAAATCCGTTGCACCCTGCAATGTGAGCTAAATCAATAGCGCAGGCAAGTTGGCTGTCACTCAAAAGACAATATCATTTCCGCTACATTACTGCGTGTCGACTCCTTGGTGGGTTATCAGCGTCATATTGACAAATCATATCTGAAACGGCATTACTAAATGTCGACTCGTGAAGGCTTTCTGATCGCAAACAGCTTCCTGGCTCCTCATCAACTTGTGTGCCATTCGAGCCACACAATCTCATTTTGTTCACGTTCAATGACATGGGCCAACATCTGGAATCTTATTGCCGCAGATGTGTGTTCCACAGGGCGATGTGCTGGAGAAATTAACAGGGGATTTCTGGCTTGCTAATTGTGTGCATGGCTCATCAGAGAGAGGTTTAATTGAGCAACGCCATTAAGACAAGCACGAGGCTATGCCTGCTTCTTTTTTGCTTAAATCCTGCTTCATGACTAGCGGCGCTGACCCTTTGGTCGGCGTTGCAGATTGCCATTGATTACAGTCACTGTAAGATGAGCTGTTCTGTTCTCGTCGGAGTTGTGTAACGCTGTAAAAAAAAACTGTACGGTGAGTCTGGTGTGGAGTCTAAACTGCAAAACACGATAATAGCAAGAAAAGTGTCGTACGGATGCCGCTAATGAAGTTATTTTCCTCCCATTATTGAATGTGTTTGGATGCTGAAATTATAGATTGAGGGGTGAAAGTGCTGTCCTAATGTACATCATGTCCTCGCTGAGAAATGATCCCGTCAGTAGCAACCATTCATGGACCATTACGCCCTCCTGGAAATCACAATCGCACACAAGCACAGAGGGAGAATGTTCGGCGCTCAGTTAATGCGCAACCAAAACACAGAATTGCAATAGTGTTTTTTCTCTTGGTCACGCTTGAGCAAACGCGCAATATGCCACACTGCCATGTGTATCGCCCCATCCCGATGTATTTTGTGTCCTTGGAAGACGTTGAGCTTGCACCACACATACAGTAATGCTGTATTGATTGGTGCTTAAATTGGTTTGATAACAGCTCTGTCAAATCAGCTCTTTTCACAATCAGATTAGAGCTTTTAGGACAATCGATTCCCAGGCGGTTTGCTTCAAGTCTGCCGGATGATCTTAAAGAGAGGGGCACAAAGCTGACTGAGACTAGCTTCAGATATAAATAAAGCTTCTAAAGCAGATTTGACCGTTAGCCACCACTTCTTACCGCTCCACAAAATGTCTGACAGATCATACAGTAGCTTGCTGCAGTGTCTTTGTGGTGCTGGCTTAGTGTGGGTTGCCTGTGCCGCCGTTGAGTCAAGTATTTCTTCCTCTTAAACCTTGGATCTAACATGTGGGTTTCTTTCATCAGTCCAGTAGTGAGCTTTTTGCCAAGGAATGGACATGCAACTGAATTCTTGAACAATAAAAAAAGTGTGCTTATTTATGTGGAATTAACTGATTAATCCTGTCTTGAAGCAGGTGAAGTGGAATAAAATGCCCGACTTGGCTCCAAATAGCAGAGACACTGTTGATTTAGTCCCAACAGTGTTGCAAGTTTATCAAGAACTGCATCACTTACATCACATACATGCAGTTATTTTGATGAGATAGAAACGATGCCTTTTTAAAATTATTTCACCAAAAAAACTGTCATTTAATTGGCCATAAATCTTCTTAATGCAGAAAATATTGCAAAATTTGCATGACAGGCAGAGAGCACCGTATCCAAGGGTGGAGCAAAGCAAAGCAGCTTCTATTTGTATTGCACATTTCATACACACCAACATTAACAATGAAAAATTTAAAATAATTTACAAGCAAAAATAATTTAAGGCATTTAAAATCAAAGTAAAGAAATAAAAAGTAGCTTAGAGAATTTGCTATAAGATGGCACCGTGCAAGAACAAAATTTTGGAAAAGAAACATTTTAAAAATGCTTTGAAAGACTTGAATCATTAGGTATGGGTGGGGAAAAAGGTGTCGTTTTTAACTTGGATTAAAAAGCATGTACACTTCTGTTAGTATGCCATTTGCCTTCTGCATAACATCTACATGCTGATTCACCTTGTTTGCTTTGAACTCAGGGCTCCACTAATTGATCCGAGTCAGACTTCAGAGGCTTACTGGATTTATATTCCATAAATATTTCTTTCAGGACCTAAACCATTTTCTGGTTTATAGACACAACCTGACTTTTTTTTCTTTCACATCCTTCTTCCTGGATGATTTCCCAAAATCTGTATGCAAACTCGCTACTACTTGACACATGGCGCAGATTGAAATTAAATGACCACCCCAATTACTGACCAATTCATGTTGTGCTGAACCAGCAACTGTGTCCAAACGCAGGCACTTTTGTCTTTGCGGGGCTCTCCAGATAAAGTCAGCATCCCGAATGTCTCTCTTGTGAAGCCATAACGATTTCTGTGGTACTACAAACACACCGGGTCAGCCTCAATTGAATCTGCCAAATATGGCCAACTTCGTTTCCATTCACATTGCTTGCTGCTTCTTAGCACTGCTGCCGTTACACTTTACCTTACGTTTGTCGTTAGCATTGATGGATGGGCTCATGTTATTGGATTGGATTGGATAAACTTTATTGTCAACTGTACTGTATGTGTAACATACAGCACAGATGAAATTTGAGATTCTAGAGGAGCTGCTGCGGGTGTCCGTGCCGCCATCAAAAGAAAAGTTAACAAAAAAATGACAAAATAATACAAAACAACACATAAGACACAGACAATCCAAAACATGAAAATATTACTAACACCTAGAGCTCAAAGCAGTGTGGATTTGCTGTCGGAAACTTCGGGTGCTGCCCGGAAGGATTTGCGCAATATGTCAGACTACATTGAAGTGGCACAACTCAAAAATTCTCATTTACTCAACTCAACTGTATTTGTAGATTTTTATCCCTAACTACCCCGCCTCTCCAACCAACACCGCCCCACTGCTACTCTACCACCCCATGTGATAATTCTTTTCATCGCTGAATTAGAATGAACTTCATCCACATTTAAAGGCGGCCAGGTCAACAATGAACAGATAATTCCAGTTAGGCACACTCTGCTGAGATGACTGCCGTTTCTTCTTAAAACGCGAGGGAGTATGCTGTTATGCATCCATCATTTCCATGCACCAGGTTAGCGTGCATGAAAGAAAAATTGGAGTTTGCCTTGGTAATTCACCGCATCACTTGGATAAATGTTGTCCCAGAAAGGAGGTGTTCACTGATAATTGCTTGGATTCTCTCAATGTTGAACGGTGCTCTCCAGAGCTTAAAGTCCGGTTGCCAAGTCAGCGAGAGGCGACAACGAGACACCGCTGGCGTCTCTCCTGGGCTTCTTAATTGGCTTTGTTTTTGCCGACTAGTGCGAGGCAAAGGCAGCAAGCAAAAATCTGGGCTTTTGTACAGAACATACAGAGTGTTCCACTCTGACCGGTCGTCTCCCAGGGGCAAAGCGCAGCTGCTCTCTCTGGCGAAGGTGACCTGAGTTTGAATCCCTCTTTGTGGCACTTTCGGCGGATCGCACCCCCCAACCCGGATACAGACGGCCACCTCCTTTCATTTCTCCCGTCTGCCGTCGACTCCCCCTCCCCTCAGAGATCATTTTCTACATAATCATGGAGTTGTCTCCTACTCTCCTGTTTTTCTGCCCCCATTCGTTTAGCTCCACGGGGAGGTGCCGATTCTCGACAATCTGCGCTTTTTTGACAATTTCGTACGGCGGGAGTCCACAGTCTTTTCTTGTGCATCAGCCTCCCATCACAGTCCCTCTTCCGTCCTACACTTACACCAGGTGCAAAGGCAGGGGCGACAGATATGACCGTCGACAAAATGGCCTTTTATTTTTGTTTCCGCAGTTGAGGCATTCAACTTTCAACATTGAGGGGGAACACTCGTAGTTTGGGTTTGAAATCCATATTTTGTGACAGCGGTCTTGGAGCACACCTCGTACATGTACCACTAAAAAGCTTCCAAAAAGACATTAGTGTTCATGCTACTTGATTATGCAGCATTTGTGTTTTCATAACCAGGAAAGTACGTTTGAGCTGCCACGATGAAGGCTGTTTTACAACTCTGCTTTGGTGTCTGTTGGTAGAATTAAAGTTGCAATTTAATGTTCTAAGAACAGAGAGGGCTTTCGCAAGCAGCATAATTTCTGCATGTACTTCCTGTTTCTCACAATATGTTGTTAAGTGATTTAGATTACTCCTTCATTTTGTACTGTTGAATAATACATCTTTTTAATTACACCCAGGGGCAATTTAGCCCAATTAGACTCGACAGTGATACACAATTGCAATAAAAACACATTTTCTACAACGGATAACGGCAGTTGGTCCATTGTCCTCTTACCAGATCGATCAGTATTTGGCAATGTAATTTTGGACCAAATATGTTTGAGTGCAGACAAAATTCGATCCAGATGCAAACTACTGTATAACTTTCACACCCATACTTGTATATTCCCTTAAAACAGCTGTGTGCAAACTACGGGCGGTGGGCCGGATCTGGCCCGTTGGTCTTTTTAATCCGTCCCGCCGAAGATTGGTGCACAATTAAGGTTTGATTGCATTCATTTCATTTGGACTTGTAATGACAGGTATTTCAACACCAGGTGGTGCAGTTACTTCAAGTTGCAGAGCACAGGGAGGGAGGGTAAGACGAAGAAAGAGGGAGAGAGTAATGACCATGGAAGGGAACGTGATATGTATCTGATTAAACGAAGTGGGTAACAAAGTACGAAACATTCAGGAGATGCCTGGAGTCGGAAAGACTGAAATCTACGAGACTTTGAAAAACAAGGAAGCGATTCTTACTCAGTCTGATTCTGGCAATTTCCATGCTCAGAGTGAATTGCTTGTGGCTCGAGTAAATGAACATTTCCTAGAATGGTTTGGTTGTTATCATGTTAAAAACTTTCCGCAAACTGGACCGCTAATAAGAGTCAGAGAGCAGTCAAATGTGTAGAGCGTGAACAACAGGGGGCTCAGTACACATCCTTGAGGAGAACCGGTGCTGAGTGTGATGGTGGAGGAAAATGTTACATTATTACTGGCATACAAAGACATTGTGCTATCTTCTTTATTTTCTATTTCTATTTCTAACTTTTGGCCCGGCCCTCCACAATATTTTCTGCTTCTCATTTGGCCCACCCGGGAAAATAATTGCCCACCCCTGCCTCAAAGGATTTAAACATTTCCCTCTCAGGCTGCATCACATTGTTGCATTGAGTTTCTGGTTTCATTGAGTTAATGGCAATGCCGCTGTTCCCTCCCATATCAGTTTATTTTTTTTCAGTGTGTTCACAATATACCACTTCGTGTAATTCCCATGTATTTGGGAAAAGATCGCGACAGTCGCCCGTCACAGATTCATCAACATCACACGCCATCCCGATTCAGCTTCTTTAAGGCGCAGGCATCTACAGACGCTACAGTAACATATATTGTCCACATTTTATGCTTGCTCTTTATTTTTCGGTCTTTCAAAAAAATTGTGACAATGTATTTGAAAAGATATGTTTTAATGCTTTTAGAGATGTGTAAAGCATGTCTAAGGGGGCATCACCTTCCCGAAGTGAGCGTTGCGGCACCAGAACTCACATTTTCCAAATGTTAGTCGTTCGTTCACCATATGAGCACTATTCATGATGAATGGAAGGTGTTGCGGAATAGCTTTGAAACTATTAAGGGCTCCTGTTGAATCTGAAAAAGCATCAGGACCCAAATTGGCTTTTTGGTTCCCATCCCTGACAGGAAACGCAGAAGTAATAGCTTGAATCACTAAACAAGAATGCTTTTTAACCTAGGCGTGTGTTTTTACTGTGTTCTGTTGAACAGGCTTGACAATTGTCAAAGAAAAAATGCATTTTACTCTAAACACAATATCATAGCCAGGATTTCAGATTCATTCTCCATGTCAACAATCCCTTCCTCCATCCACTGATGAAAGCAACCGCAGAGGTGAACGCGACTGTCTAAACAGCACTCAGCAATGCCGGAAACTTGATCCCATTTTTGGCAAGACCCGTTCCTTACGTATGCGGCATAAGTCTTCATTAATGAGCTATAAAACGGCAAGTAATGAAATATCTGCAACATCAGGAGCGACGAGCCAAGGCTGGCTAGATCCGAATGGAAATTAGGACCTAGAGGACACTGGGGTGGTGGAGTACAACCGTCCCGGTAGAAGAGATGACTGATTTTTCGGCCAGAGAGCTTTGACCTTTTATTTTATGCTAATCGTGGTCTTCAGATGAGTACACCCTCATTCACTAGAAGCTGGTCCATTCGATGTTCTGGCCATTGGACACACCGGGAACAATGGGCCCTGGCTGCACCACAATACCTTTTAATTTTTTCAGCATTGAACTAAAAGGCGATTGAATGCAGTTCCATGACCCTGAGAAAAGCCTTTGTGCCTCGTCCTGTATGACGGCAAGCAACATTAAGACGAGGCAGTGGAAAAAAATCAATATCCACCGTCACTGGAAGAATGACGTGCTCTATTTGCTGCTTGAAGAGGGAAACCGTTCTGTTTTGGTGAATGCCCTCATGAATGACATCTTACAATCTAATGTGTTGTTAACTGAACAAGCATTCGACATGATTACAATCAAATCAAGGCTTACCAGAGGTTTAATCTCAGCACATTTTGTTGAAGCCGTACATGCATCAAACCCTGCCGCCGCAGTCCGAAATATCATTTTAAGTTATTTAGATGTAAATCTGTGAAAGTGGCTTCCTTCCAGATAAAGCAATCACGGCCAGATGAAATTAATTGTAAGTTTTAGGCAAAAACACCATGGGCATAAATGAATAAAAGTTGCGTTGCAGCTGTGCTACTTGAACGGTGGTATACTCAATATGAGTAATTGCGGCCCTTTTGAAACAATTTGTGCTCAGCCGATGGGCATTGCGATCATCCTCAGAATCTCTTGCGCATATTTGCCATGCCCAGAGTAAATCACGTTGACCCCCAGCTGTGTTATGCATATCTGTTCAGAAATCCCCAAGCATTGTTTGGACACATGACACATTTTGGACACTCTGGAACTCACTTCCTCCCAACATTAATATTGACTCTCTTTCCATATTCAAAACCCTGCTCAAAACCCACCTATTCAGACTTGCCTACCCGCCTTAAATCTTTCTTTCTTTGTTTATTATTTTATCTGTGTTTTACTATTGCTCTTGGTTGTACAGTGTCCTTGAGTGTTATGAAAGGCGCTTGCAAATGTGATGTATTATTATTATTATTGATTGGGGAAAACATCTCAATCATCTAAGATTTTTCTCAAGTATAACAGATCGGGGGTATCGCTACGTAAATATGTCACACAATTTGTATTCAGTGATTGCAGGTACGAGCGCTCTAGCTCGCACGAGTGGCGCCTTTAGGGGAGCTTAGTAATCAAATTGGTTGCTTTCTCTTGCATTGAAGGACATTAGCCAACCTTTGTCGACCTCCCCCCCACCTCCCCAAAACTTTTTCTATCTCAGTTTTCCTTGTTAAATGTGTCATGCTTACATGTTACCACTAAGATTACAGATACATTTACTCTCACTAATACGCCGTATTTCGTCCTGCTCAAGGCAAACGCAAAGCCGCCGAGCCTCATGGCACCACCACCAACCCCTTTCGTCTTTTTTTTTTTTGCCACCCTGTGACTTGCTTTCTGGAAGTGGAGCAGAGGAACGCATCTTGTGAACTCTTAAATTACTAATTCGGATACTCCCTGACACTACGCGGTCATTGTTCTTAATAAGGCTGTTCGCCCTAACTTTGTTGCAAAAATAAACATAAAACAATTGTTTGAACTGTGGCACACTGGGGGGGGGATTGTTCTAAGATATAAATTTGACGCAAACAGCTAACCTTGATATTTATTTTAATAAGTGAAGAATTTCTTTTTCTTAGTTTTGATTTGAAAGGTACTATAGCATTGATTTGAAATGTGTCACGATGCACATGGGATCGTCTTTTATTGGCGCGATATACTGTACCTTTGAGGGAAACGTCACATTTACATGACTGACAAATACATTCATAGATATGTAAAATGCAGAGATGTGTTCCTCGAGCCGGTCTTTGGCCTCGAGGACCGGCTCGAGGACCGAGAGGCGGTCCTTGGTCCTCGGCCTTGGCCTTGGAGTCAAGTCCTTGGCTTTGGCCTTGGCCTCGGATTGCTGGTCCTCAGACACAGTGTGGGCAATTATTTTCCTCAGGGGGGGCCAAATGAGAAGCAGAAAATAAGAAAAAAAGTTAGAAATAGGACTATTTGCTACAAAATGAGACGAGTAAGAGACCTTGTGGATTTTCTTTACTCTCACTCACTGTCTCTAACTTTACCTTCTCTACCTATCTCTAACTTGCTCAGCTGATGTCGCGCAACGATTTTTTGAAGCCAGCCTGGGGACGCTTCGAAGTCTTCGATGCTCATAGTTAGCGCTATGGAACTCGCCTCCTCTCTTATTAGCGGTCCAGTTTGCGGAAAGTTTTTAACATGATAACAATTAAACCATTTTAGGAAATGTTCATTTACTTGAGCCACAAGCAATTCACTCTGAGCATGGAAATTGCCAGAAACGGACTGAGTAAGAATCGCTTCCTTGTTTTTCAAAGTCTCGTAGATTTGAGTCTTTCCGACTCCAGGCATCTCCTGAATGTTTCGTACTTTGTTACCCACTTCGTTTAATCAGATAAATATCATGTTCCCTTCCATGGTCATTACTCTCTCCGTCTTTCTTCGTTTTACCCTCCCTCCCTGCGATCTGCAACTTGAAGTAACTGCGCCACCTGGTGTTGAAATACCTGTCATTACAAGTCCAAACGAAATGAATGCAATCAAACCTTAATTGTGCACCAATCTTCGGCGAGCCGGATTAAAAAAACCAACGAGCCGGACCCGGCCCGCAGGCCGTGGTTTATCCAACCCTGGATTAGAGTCTCGAATCCCTTGTCCAAGGACCGCTAAAATCACGAAGGAATCTAATAAATTTCATCGAAGCAAACCCGTATTGATGGATTAACTCTGGCACTTTAAGAGGGGGCGGGTCTACCACTGACAGGTGACAGTTAGTGCAACGTATAAAGAGCGGCATCAGAGTTAGTTTCAATCACGGTTTGTTCCGTTCGCGATCGGCAGTTTAAATAGCGTGTAAAGCCTTTGTGTAACAAGTGGTGTCTTTTATTATTTATTATTTTTGCACAGTCGTCACGTTTGTGCGGTCGCACTAGAATGTTTGTTTGAACCAAGTAATTTGCGTTACAGCTGGAGTCAATAATGTCGGCACTTCACTTCCGGGTTTGGCCGTTGGGATTTGGAGTCCATTTGCTCGATTCCAGTTACGTTTGCTGAATGCTTTCTCATGTCTGGAATAATGAATATGATAATACATAGTTTAAAAATCATGATTGATTTAATTATTTATTATTATTATTGTGAAGTTGAAGGTGTTAAATTAATGTAGTATTAGTGGTAGTGGTAGTAATAGTAGTACTCAGAGAATGGTTAGAGATTCAGCCATCGCGTTATCTCTACGTCCCGCGTTCTAGACGCATAATTTTCACACGAGACGCACAATTCCAAACAATGTGCATTTTTGGGACGCAAGAAAATTTCAGTCAAAACAAATAAACAAAAAACAAAACAATAAAAACTACGCAAGACTGATGATTTCACGATAACACTCGTTACCGGTAGCGTGTCGTTTCCGTGGAGTCATTTTCACGGTACCGAAAAAGTTTAATTATAAAAGTCACCGCACTTGAATTGACTGTGTGGTTCACGCGATTTCACTGCGCCTGTATGTGTGTTTGTGATGTGATGTGGTGTGTGAGTGACTTCTAATTTACTTTCGTTTTGTTTTGTTTTCAGTGTTGAGGGGGGCATGCGGGTTGTTATTTTAGTCCGCAAACTGAGGAATCGCGCGCATGAAAGTTTGAGATGGCGGCGAAAAAAACTCACCAAGCTCTACTAATTACGATATTCAAGAAATGGGAATGCTAGTCTGATTTTCCGTGTGAATCGTCCAAAGGGCGTATCACTAAACTTACCTGTGACGTATGCACAGAACGCGACGCGAGTCACGATTACGAGGCAAATTGGTCATTAGATTTGTAGGCTAATCGCTGTGAAAAATATTATGAAACAGTATTGGTTATTCTATAATTTACTGGTTGTAGCATGGTAACTTTATGAATAAAACATTTGTCACAAGGTGTAGTAATGGTAATGTTAACTGTTGGTAGAACTCATGATGATGTGTGTTAAATTCTTTCGTCAAATTGATCGTAGATTACACATGCATCATCTTGGGAAGAGGATATAAAGCCACATCAATACTTACGTGTCTTAATAATTACCAGTCAATTCATCTTTGCAGTGTGAGATTGGAAAAAAAAACTCTGATGATGCCACATGAGTACACCAGTTTTTGATCCATTTATTTTTTTGGAATAAACCTGGAGTACACAGGTAGGTACACCTGGAGCTGTTGATGTAATGTTCATTGTTAATGCATCGTTTTCAAACATTGACCCTTGAAACATTATACTTTTGTGTTTCGGAATTCTTGATTATCAATATTAGTCAAAATAGAAAAATGGGTTCCCATGATGAACGTTTACGGAACCCAACATTTGTAATCGTGGTTTCCCTTTGGGTAATCCGACGGAACCGAAAAACGGTTACCATGAATTTCCGAAATCCTCAGGCCTGCTCCTGAATTATTAAAATTTTTGCAGCATTTTTTTCATTGATGTTTCATAAATGTATACCATGTGATTTTTTTTTCTCAGCATAAATAACACGTACCTTGACTGTTCTCCTCTTTGAATAAAAACACTTCATTCAAGCGTTAGGGAGTGCAAACGGTTATGATGGAGGGGTGTTGCAAATCATGAAGACCTGCCAAGTGGTATGATAGCATTGTTTTATACATGTCCTCGGTTAGGCCTCAGTTTCAAAATCAGTACTTGGTCCTTGGCCTTGGCCTCGGCAAATTTCTCAAGTCCATGGCCTTGGCCTTGCCCCAGAAAATTTTCCAAGTCCTTGGCCTCGGTGTCAAGTCCTTGGCCTCGGGTTGCCGGTCCTTGGACACAACACTGGTAAAAGGACAGAAAGAAAGTCGTTAAAAAAAAGTCATTCGCAGAAGTGGAAATGTCAAGCGCTTATTGAGTCAGTTAAACATCTCGCGGAGCCTTTCAATTGGACTGCTGCCGGTCACCTCTGACTCACTGAATGTTCTCACTCATTTTGCCTTCAAAGTGGCGGAGCGTTTACTTGGAAGCCAGCACTATACATTCTGTGACGACGGCGACGGTGTACAGTGGAGTGCGTTGAGGGCCAGTTGCCTGTTTCATTGAGATGGTAGCAGATATTCCACATGGCCAGGTGTCAGTGATCACTATTGGTTGGAGCTGCACACTTGACTCGAGGGCTTGGTGGAGCTGTTGCAGGTCAGCGTGGGTGACTAATACAGCATGTTTGTCCTCATTGCAGGCGATTACTTATCTATTGATCGTTGTTCAGATGGATGCCTTTAGAGTGTGACAAGTGCTTTAACAACCCTTGAACCTAACGATCCTGAACATTCGAGTTCCATGTTAAGTAATGCGCCTTCTCTCCGGCGGTGGGATTCCCCCTACGGTCGACCCAGGCAACGGAAGAGGAGTCCCTCTTGATTGGTTGTCTTCAGAGCAGAAGACCTATGGCCACAATTATAAAATGCAGCCACTCCTGACTGCAGCAGGTGACATGTAATAAATACTATTAAGGGCTGTGGAGATCCTTTGAATACGTCTTGGCCCTTCTCCTCTTGCTTGACAGTGAAAGAGCAATGAATTCCCGCAGATAGCGGCACGCTGCTTCGACTGCTTTTTACTTAAGCTGCTCAGGGGATTCACCTGCACACTCTGTGTGTACACACACCCACACATCACACCCCATAACACAGTGCCAGCCTTTCTATTGTTCATGCCAGGCAGGGGATAAACCACAGCCGAGTGTGGCAGGCAGCTCCTCCACGTGAAAATCCAGCATACCTCAAGATGGCAGTTTGCTTCACTTGCGCTCTCTCTCTCACTGTCTTTGAACAGTCCTACTGCATATTCTCCTGATTTTTTTTTTAATAACTTCATCTCAGATGCCTCTTGTGTGGGCTCTGGCCAGCTTAGTCAGTCAATTTCCATGTGTCACAAGTGGGAGAGGTATGAAGCCGAATATCTTTTTTTTTTCCAACTGCAATCATGAACGCGGCTAGAGGTGCGGTGACTGTTGTAGAGATACTCTTGCTGTTGGTTTGCACTCGTCAGTCATACATTGAGAAGGAATAACCCAATAAATGAATTCCCCTCGGTTCATCCCTGTGAATCGGTTCCGTGACCTGACATTAATTTGCGATAATGTGGGGGATTGATGTACAAAAGTGTTGTTTGAAATATCAATAGTACAATACTATACATGCTGTTTATATAGCGTTTTCACAACAGCGGCAGCTGTAACAAAGCGCTTAACAAAACAGTTAACATAAAGTAAAACAATAAACACAACACATAACATAAAACACGGACAGTCGTGCAGTCCTATGCGGCACACCATTGAGTCTCCACATGAATAATACCAAAAAGATTGCAATTTCTGAGGAGTTGTAGATAAATATATCCCAGAAAAAAAATATTTTGATTTCAAAATGTGAAAACGCACAATTAAGACAACAGAGCAGGTAAGGAACCAACTGAGGAAGATGAATGTGAGGAAGGCAGCAGGTCCCCAGTTCCCGGCTCCTCAGGACCTGCTCTGACCAGCTGTGTAACATTGTCCAGCACATCTTCAACCTGAGCCTGAAGCTGGGCAGAGCTCCACAGCTGTGGAAAACTTTGTGCCTGGTCCCAGTGCCCAAGACCCCCCACCCTAAGGAGCTGAACAGCTACAGACCGGTGGCGCTGACGTCTCACCTGATGAAGACGCTGGAGAGACTCATCCTCGCCCACCTTCGACCGCTGGTGAGCCCGTCACTGGACCCGCTGCAGTTTGCCTATCAGCCTGGCATCGGCGTGGAAGACGCCATTATCTACCTCCTCCACTCAGTGCTGTCACACTTGGAGAAGGCTGGGAGCACTGTGAGAATCATGTTCTTTGATTTCTCCAGTGCCTTCAACACCATCCAGCCCAATCTGCTGGGAGGCAAACTGCAGAACGCTGGAGTGGACCACCATCTCACAGCATGGATCATAGACTACCTCACAAATCGTCCGCAGTACGTGAGATTGCAGAGCTGTGAGTCGGACTGGCTTCTCTGCAGCACTGGAGCGCCGCAGGGGACTGTTCTGGCTCCATTCCTGTTCATCCTCTACACTTCGGACTTCAGACACGTCACTCCAAACTGCCACCTTCAGAAGTTCTCCGATGACTCTGCGATTGTTGGCCTCATTACAGAAGGGGACGATCGGGAGTACAGGGGACTGACAAAGGACTTTGTGGACTGGTGCCAGCAGAATCTCCGACAGATCAACCCTAGGAAAACTAAGGAGTTGGTTGTGGATTTCTGCAGGAAAAAGTCCTCACCAGCACCGATGAACATCCAGGGTATGGACATAGAGAGGGTGACCTCCTACAAGTACCTTGGTGTTCTTCTGAACGACAAACTGGACTGGTCTACAAACACGGACACCCTGATTAGGAAAGGACAGAGCCGACTCTTCCTACTTAGGAAACTGAGGTCTTTTAGGGTTCAGGGGTCACTCCTTAAGACGTTCTATAACTCGGTGTTGGCCTCGGCCATCCATTATGGCATTGTCTGCTGGTCAGGCAGCATCTCAGCGGGACAGAAAGAGATTGGAGCGACTGGTCAGGAAGGCCAGTTCTGTCCTGGGTTGCTCCCTTGACACTCTGGAGGAGGTGGGCAACAGAAGGATGCTAACTAAGCTAAAAGCTATGATGGCCAGTCCCTCCCACCCCCTCCAGCCCGCCCTGACAGCACTTGGTAGCTCCTTCAGCCAGAGACTGTTACACCCGCGCTGCAAGAAGGAGAGATACCGACGCTCGTTCCTACCGACTGCTGTCAGGCTGATGAATAAACAATAACAATCATAATAATAATAATAATTAAATGATGTGAAGGAAAATTGTAAATAGTACTGCGATTTATCCATTTTGTGTTCATATTGCATTTAATTGAAAGATGTTTGTTGTTTTTTTCTCTTTCTTCTTTCTACATACATTCTTGCTGCTGGAGGCTGTAAATTTCCCCAGTGTGGGACGAATAAAGGATATCTTATCTTATCTTATCTTATCTTATCTTATCTTATCTTATCTTATCTTATCTTATCTTATATCTCTCGCCCTCATATTCACTTGCTATAATTGAAAGTCTCCAACAGTTATTTATAAAATGACAGTTGGCTGACATGTTTTGATAAATTGAACACCAAACTCCTCCCCCTATTTCAACAGCATATTTAGACTCGGACGAGAAGTGCATGCTGTGATAGCAAATTGCATTGGACGCCACTGTCATTGTGAGGAAAAATACTGGTTAACCGAAAGATCTTTTTCTTTTTCTTTGATTTGATTTTCTTTTTTTTTTTAAGCCGTTTCTGTCACTTTGAAGAGTAAAGCAACATAGAATGTCATTAACTTGAGTTTATGCTGGTGGCCTTATGTGAAATCTAACACCAGACTGATTAATTTTCAGCGCTTTCCTACAAGAGATGCAAAGGAGGAGGATATTTTTTAATCAAACATCAAAGAGGCTCAGTTCCACAGTGCAGCACGTTAAATCCACCGTAGGATTTTTGCGTTGCCTCTGTTATTGCTTTCTGGTGCCGTTTTTATTTTGGGCAAGCTTTTTTCAAATGCTCCACCGTACAATTTGGTTCACTCGAGGGTGCTTTCCATTTGCACTTGACAAAAGCACAGGAGCAAACTCCCTCTGCGAGTGACTAGTCCCCTAATAAGCGCAAGCCTGGAAGTAGATGGAGACTGTGGCGTGTCTGTGAAAGAATACCGTGATAAGTGAATCTCCTGCTGAACAAGAGCATTTACCTTCTCCACTCTCATTTGCCATGATGATTTGCTGCTGAAAATCAATGATTCCCTCACTTTTGCCAAAGGACCTCCTTGGAGTGTGTTGCACCAGTTCTGCCTGTGGCAATGATTTCAATCAAGAGGTGTTTAAAGTCTGTCTTTTCCCGATTGGGGGCAGTTCATGAGATTAAATGAGAAAAAAAAAGTGCATTTCTCAGCACGTAATGAAATGGATTCAAATGAAGTCATGTTGGGACGCACCCACCCACCGAGACGCGTTGTTGTGCAAAGTGCCGCCATTGCTTGATCAGGCGTCCTCACGGTCAACGCTTGGCCTCTACTTTACCTCGAGTTCAAATTGCCGCAGTGTTGAGAACCCAAATAGTGCAATACTGAGCCAATGCGACCACATACAGCCGGCGAATCTTATTGACCTTCACCAAATGCAACCATGCATTTGCAGTGCTTGCACATTCTAGCGTTGGGAGGCGAATAAGGGCTTGGAGGAGAAACAAAAACTCTCAGACAACACTGAAAGCTGATCTAGAGCTGCTTACAATCTGTGAGTTCCAAAGCCTAAAACCCAAAGAACTTTAAAATGTTTTTTGTTATACCATTTGGAATGTACCACTACAGCATTGGTGACTTCAGTTGAATTCATAAATGTAAAAAAAAATCTAATCAAATACAGTACTTATTTAGTGAGGTTTCCCTTGTTCACAGAGGATGAAGAACAGCTAGGTGGTGCCTTTATAATTCAAGAGGTTGAATTGTTCTATTGATGACCTCGTTGAAAAGGAAATTCCCGTATCCACGTTGATGAACTCATTTGTGGAGGGAACAAATGCACCAAAATTGTGTCGTTTTCCTGTTTGTGCTTTGCCAGCATCTTAAACCGTGACTGAAAGAGCACATTAATTTGTCAGCAGCCGCGAATAAGTGACTTTTGTAACGAATTTGTTAAATGTTATGTTGTTGTTGTTCTTCTTCTTATTATTATTATTATGCAAGTGGCGAACCGCAATTGAATGGTTTAATTTGGCCCATGTGCCACCCCATTCATGTTTTAGTAATGAAGCTTGTATGGCTTCCGATATTTACTGTTCTGTGTCGAAATGATTTCTGTGGGAAAAGGTCATTAAAACAACAAAGCGAGACTTTTGCACAGCTGTGCAAGGGCAGTATGTAAAGCACTCCGTCATACTGAATAAAGCCGTTAAGTGTTATCGGCTATGCTCATATTTATTCAAATACGAGTCCCTCAGGACTAATCTTGAGCATATCCTGCATGTGTCTGCTGGTGAAAGTTTGACATCTCTTTATAGTTTGTTCCATTGCCTCTTTGCTGAGTTGACATGAGCCGTGAAATACAAGTTGCTAGGATGCATTTGGACAAGGATTAGCATTTGCCATAACTGTTGAACTTGCTGAGAGCCAGACTTGGTTTTGATGATAAATGGGGTGCATTTGGATAGTGCCTGGCTATATTTCTCTTCTCTAAGGCTGGCTTTGGTCTACTTGCATGTATTTTCAAGTGACTCATCTGTTTACATTTACTGAACAAAGCAAAATCTGAGCCAAGTGGTTTCACATTGTTGACTTATTCATTGATTTTATCTGTTCAACGCGATCCCGATTCTTTCGGGTCAGGGGTGACGATTGGATAATCCATCAAATGATTCATAGACATTCTGATTGATTGGGCTATATTGATTAATGGTGTTTTTAAAACAAGTGGGGGAAGAGAGAATGCGCTACTGGGCGGCCGAGAGAGGCTCATTTGATTTAGCCACATGACATTCAGCTACAAACGCGCCGATCTCTTCTCTGCTGTGGACTCCTGGCATGTCGAATGGCCATTCCGAATGGTTATGGAAGCTTCACGCTGATAACAGGAGTACATTGTGGTTCATGAGTCACTTTCTCCATCGGCAGGTGTTCGAGATCGACCCGCCAACCTTCTAATTGCTCGACGTCCTCGACCACCTGAGCCATACTGACCCTCTATTGGCAAATTTGAGTTGCCCACGACTCCACTTTGAGCTATTAGGCCGTTCGGTCTTTTTACAGAATATCTAATCGCGTAGTCTCTGGCTGTCCTGTGCAGCCCTTTCTTTATTAATGGCCGGCTTGCTGCTCCCAGCCAGGTGGAAGTGGAGCAGTAATAAATGTGGTTCAATATATCATCCAAAGCACATTACAGGAGAGCTGGGGGTGATTATTCATGCCAGCAGGGGCAGGAACAGACCTTTGTAGGGTTCATGGGCTCAAACTTTGAAAAGGGCGTCTCCATCATCTTTCTAAACAGAGTAAGAACAGTCTCTCTGTCCCTGATGCTGCTGGCTCCATTTACCTCGGTATTAATTCTAAAAAGCCATGTGCGCTATTTGGCTTATGACAAATACGTTCTTTTTTTCCAAATGTATGTAATTTTTGTCAATCTACTTTCCACGCGCTTATAAGAATCAATTGACCCAGTCATCAGTCATCAGCAGTCATGGGTGAACATGCAATTTTACAGGGCTTAGGTTACATTAAGCTCTTATGCTTCAGCCTCTCTGAAAATTCAAATCCAAGAATTAGCAATCACCGACAGGTGTATTCAATCCACCATTACGGCATTTTCTCCACCCTAATCCGCATTCTTGGACTCTATCCTGTTGGCAGGAGGGCAGGTATTTGCTCATTTTCCTAAGAATGATGAGCGAGCGTGCAGCAGCATGGAGATAGACGCGCAGTTATGTTTGGAGGCTGTCTGTTTACGGCCATCAGAGCGCACGCCCATGCGCCAGATGCGGCGCAACAGCTGGCCCTTGTGCTTGATGGGTAAGGCTGAGCCCGGCCCAGTCGCAGCGCATCAGCAGATCCATACGTTAGCTGACTGGCAGAGAATTTAACTGTGACCCTCGAGCAGGCGTCACACAGCACAGGTGATGAAAAAGTTTGGCTTGCGACTGAACATCGGTACCTGTCACATCACCTGAAGCGGCAGCAAACGGGAGTTTGAGTGACATTTACTCAACTTGGGACAGGTTGTCCTCAAGCTGGATGACAATCATTGATCATGGCTGGCTGGGCATAATGATCAATGATTTGATTGATTGCTCATTGATAATTCTGACACTTGAAGCGACGGGGAGAAAAGGGAGTGCACTACTTGGCCGCCATCAATAGAGGCGCTGTTTATTGAATTGCAACGAGTGTGTAGCCTACCTGAAGCAGAAGAACACAGAAGGCCCTACAGACCTCTTGCACATTTCCTCCAGGTAGCAGATGCTCAGGATGACATTGACTTGCTACACGAGATTCTGAGAGGCCTCTTCTCTCGTCCTTCAACAGCAAATTGGATAAAATGCGTTAACCCAGGTTAGCGCATATGAGGTGTGTCAAAGGGTCTCAGACGACTGATGTCACAAAAGATCTATTTCAAACCCAAACTACAAACCCTTTTGTAGTTGTCATAATACTGAGGCGTAGAAAAAAAAGGAGTGTGTTTCCGGTAACCCGACCGACAAGAGAATTTCTACATCGAAAAAAAACTTTACGGTCAGCATTTTTTTCAAACAACCCTCTACATTTTTGTGTAGAGGGTTTACATCGGTGCAAACTCTCGCGATATTCAAGTTGAGCGCGTGCGTCGTTTGCCCTCTCGTCTGTCAACAACATTGAAACATGGCGGCGGCCGCGATCTGCGACGACAGTTTAAACCGCGCTTTCTGTGTTCCAGTTGCATGCTCGCACCGTAATGTTAAGAAAATAGCATCCATTGATGTATCGGAAAAAAAATCTGCGAACTATTTGATGAACACCACGGGCCGAGTAAACACCGAGGGCGCAAGAGGACGTCGGCGGAGGCGGCGGCGTGCCCCCGGCCCCCCGAGTCCGGAGCGGGGAGAAAACTAAATAGGTGGCGGTGGCGCTGGCCGCGGAGCGGCGGGTTCAATGTCTTCTTGTTTTATGTTTTATGATTATTTTGTTTACATTTCTGATGGGGAAAAAAGATGTAAGTATTAAAATACCATGACCATGAATGTCCTCCAGTTGCCCACGATAAGACCTACAACATACATTTGAAACAGGTCTTAGTTACAATAAATCAATCTCAAAGGCAATAAATGCATGATAATCCAAATGTGTAAAACAGAGGCTTTTTCTCACTGAAGTTTTCGGTAATAAAGAAAAATGAAAACTGTCCTTGAGCCATATCTTGGATAAGAACATTGATCAATCATGTCTAAAAAGACAAAAAAATTGTGTGCATTACTTGGCTGCAACCGGCAGCGAATGCCCCCCACACCCCCACCCCATCAGATTATGATCTCACGGTGAGGCTAATTTATATTATACTGCCCTTACACAGTTTCTCCACCCCTCCGTCATCATGACAAAAAAACTAAAAAAAAAATAATAATAAAAGCCTAACGGCACAGGGGCGGGGTGAGCAGTGGCTCATTTGCATGAGACAGACTTTGTCCTGGAATTGTTTGAAAATGGGGGGGTGGACACAAACACACACAGACACACACACACACACACACACACACACACACACACACACACACACACACACACACACACACAGTTTAGTTTTATACGGAGATAATCTTGTCCTATACGTACAGAAGAGCCATTCCAACATCATTAATACGTTCTCCATGCTATCTCATCAATCTATTAACCAGAATAAATCAATTATTATACCATTATCGGAAGATACCTTGGTATTATGCAGTTCAAAATCGATCCCTTCTGCTTCACACTGTAGAAATGAAACACGTGAGAGTCCAAAATTCTCCCAGGCAGTCAGTTATTCAACCTGAATTGCACACTATTTTTTGTTGCGCTTGTCTTATTATTATTTTTTGTTCTAGCATCAATGATATGATTTTTATTGTTAGCCCTACTATTCTTGCAGCATGTATGGATGTACATGTCACCCTCCTCCAATTACCTACATCGCACCAATATTCACAAATGGTTTTTCTTTTTTGCCTTTTTCACTTGTTGCTTCACCATTTAAAAAATGTTCAAAAAAAAGAACGCAACACATTTTTGAAAATTAGTCAACCATCCATCTATCCATATGTCACTCAGGTATTCATTCAAGTGCCTTCAAAGCTATTTTTCCTGTTAGTTCACATTGCAAGAAGGCCAGCTTGCCATTTGTCACCACCACTTTCTTTCCTTTACCAAACACCAAGTTGCTATGATGCACTTGTGAAGGCAAGTCACTGCCATTCCCTTTTATTTGTTTATTTATTTTTAACCGCAGGTTTCATGCAATCTCTTCATTGGACTCCAGGCTAGCTTCTATTGCCGCTCTCGAGTTATTTATTTTTTGTCACCCAACGCTTTGTGGTTATTCAAGCATATTACTGGCTTTGCTGCGGAAGCCATTTCTACTCGGGTAATGTGGAGCGTGGCCATCACAGCTCTAAATGGGTTTGGAAAGGCAGCAAAGAGGAAAGAACCCTAAGCTGACTGTTGTTGCTTTTGTTTGTGGAGGAAAACGTTGATCAAGCTCATCATGTATCCTACAGTAACAAAACAATCATGCCGAGTTTATGTTTGTCTTCTTGTATTGGCAATTGGTTTTGCTGACATATTGAATGGGCCGAGTCACAAAGGGAGGATTTCAAGGACAGCTTGAGGAGTTTATGTATTGTGCAAAGGGCCATAACCCTTCTGTTAAAGTGAGAGAGAAGCCAGGGAAGCTTACCATTGTGCTGCTAAATTCAATTCCTCTCAGCATCAGTTCAGAACACTTCATCTTGGTCTGTTGTTGCAAATCAATATGAGATGGTGAGAAGACGGCAGATGAAATGCACAATGGCTTTTGAAGACATTGAGAAACCAGTGTTTACTGACAGTCGCAGCTCAATTCAGTTGTTTGGAGAGGATGCACGCATGAGCTGAACTAACATTACTTTTAAATTCAAAATGATGTCTCTCTTGATGTCAGCAGCTGGTTCTTTATACTGGACTCTTTCAGGGAGTTGTTCCAACATTTCACAGGCTCTGGGCCCCCGAAAACCTTGTGTAGGGCGCTCTTTTCCAAGGAGACAGGTCGAAGCTCTGTCCTATATGATTACATCACTTAATGTATCGTAATGGCACATTGGGTCATCTCAGCGTTGTGCTCATGTACTGTAGTTGGAAAGCATCAAAGAGCAGGTATGGTATGTGTTATCTGTTCCCGAGTGGAAGACGTCCGGATTAAATCTATCATTTTACATTGTGATTGGTCAAAATATCCAAGGGTGCTGCAAACAATATTGGATCAAAATTCAAAAGACTACCTTCTCAGAAAGGAAGCCTTTTAAATTAGTCGGACCCAAATGTTAGGGATTTTTTTCAGGCCGATTCCAAGGCAGATCCCTTAACATTTGCAACAATAAAGATATGCTATTGTTGTTGATATTTTTTGTTTTTTGTTTTTTTGTCTTGGGTAGGTGGATGGAATGTAATTTTCTGCTGTGCAAAAACAAATTAAAATTAATAACATTTAAATAAAATAAATGAAAATCTGTTTGACCTAATATCAGCCAATTACATGGGATGCCCTATTCATCAGTTTGGCCACATAGATCAGTATTAATTTCTGGTCTAACTAAGACACAGAATGTGTTTGTTTCCTTATTCCTCTAATAAATATCCATAATTAATCCAATATCCGGGATTAGCGATGCCTCGTCACATAATTTGGAATTTAAAAGGTCTGCACTTAACAGTTGGAAATCACCAATATAAATGTAACTACTGGGAGAATAGAACATCTAAGATTGAACACAATCTGTTACGTTACAGTAGGAAATAATGTCGCGCCATCCATTTTGCTCTATCGCCTATCCGGTTCAGGGTGACAGATTACTTCGTGTGAGTTGATTCCAGTTTTAGTTTCTGATTTCGTCCTCGGTTGGCTGCCTGCCCAATCTGCCCCGCCCTTTGCACGCCCATGGCTAACGGTAAATCGGAAGGGGTAACGTGAAGTGAGCACTCGATAATTGTGTTCATTGTTATTGTGTTCTGTAGCTCTTTCACATAAGCAGTTCTGAGCATTTACAGGAGATACTCTCATTTCTCAAGGTGAAAAAATGCAATGTGTTATTTGAACAAGGGCTTATTGTACTGGTAAATTGATACAATTATGAAGTTTGAAAGAAAACCTGTGGAGAAGAACAAGTCTGGAACATGTGGTTGGATTTGCCAAGAACTCTTCTTTGAGTAGAGATGGACATTTTCTCGATGTTTGCAAGCTTGCATGTGTTTCCCTCTGACATTGTAATGGTTGATTGCACTTGTGACAACGTGCATTGAACATGTCATCATGTCAACATGTCATCTCTTTGTGTGTTTCCAGTCTTGGGGCATAACCACTCCACCCAAAAGATAACCAATTTTGTAGTGTAACACAGAGATGGGTATCCCATCCCTGGCACGGAATGGTCCGTCCGTCTGTCCGTTCCGGACAAACACCCATTTTTGGGTACGAGAATGAGAATTTTTATATATATATATAAAAAAAAAATCCTTATCTCACCCCTCGGGTGGTGTCCGTCCCTCATTCAGCTCGGGTCCTCTACCAGAGGCCAGGAAGCTTGAGGGTTCTGCGCAGTATCCTTGCTGTTCCCAGCACTGCACATTTCTGGACTGAGATGTCCGATGTTGTTCCCGGGATCTGTTGCAACCACTCATCTAGTTTGGGGGTCACTGCCCCGAGTGCTCCGACCACCACAGGCACGACTGTCACCTTTACCTTCCAGGCTCTCTCCAGCTCCTCTCTGAGCCCTTGGTATTTCTCGAGTTTCTCATGTTCCTTCTTCCTGATGTTTCCATCACTTGGGACCGCTACATCCACTACAACGGCTTTCCGCTGCCCTTTATCTATGATCACGATATCTGGTTGGGTCGCCATTACCATCTTGTCAGTCTGGATCTGGAAGTCCCACAGGATCTTCGCTCTGTCATTCTACACCACCTTCGGAGGTGTTTCCCATTTTGACCTTGGGGTTTCCAGTCCATACTCCGCACAAATGTTTCGGTAGACTATGCCAGCCACCTGGTTATGGCGTTCCATGTAGGCTTTCCCTGCCAGCATCTTACACCCTACAGTTATGTGTTGGATCGTCTCAGGTGCCTCTTTGCACAACCTACACCTTGGGTCTTGTCTGGTGTGGTATATCTGGGCCTCGATGGCTCTGGTGCTCAAGGCCTGCTCCTGAGCAGCCAGGATGAGTGCCTCTGTGCTGTCCTTCAGGCCAGCCCTCTCTAGCCACTGATAGGACTTCTTGAGATCAGCCACTTCAGTTATGGTCCGGTGGTACATCCCGTGTAGGGGCTTGTCCTCCCATGATGGTCCCTCTTCCAGCACCTCATCTTCTGTTCCCCATTGTCTGAGACATTCTCTGAGTACGTCATCCGTTGGAGCCTTCTCCTTGATGTATTCATGGAGCTTGGATGTTTTAATCCTGGACAGTGGCTCTCACACTCACTAGTCCCCGGCCTCCTTCCTTTCGGCTTGCGTACAGTCTCAGGGTGCTGGATTTGGGATGGAACCCTCCATGCATGGTTAGGAGCTTTCGGGTCTTAACGTCCGTGGTCTGAATCTCTTCCTTTGGCCACCTTATTATTCCTGCAGGGTATCTGATCACTGGCAGGGCATAGCTGTTTATTGCCCGGGTCTTATTCTTGCCATTGAGCTGGCTTCTTAGGACTTGCCTCACTCGCTGGAGGTATTTGGCCGTAGCCGCTTTCCTTGTTGCCAGTTCGAGGTTGCCATTGGCTTGTGGTATACCAAGGTACTTGTAGCTGTCCTCAATGTCTGCTATTGTTCCTTCAGGGAGTGAGACCCCTTCAGTGCGGACTACCTTTCCTCTCTTAGTCACCATCCGACTACATTTCTCAAGCCCGAATGACATCCCGATGTCGCTGCTGTAGATCCTGGTTGTGTGGATCAGGGAATCTATGTCCCTTTCGCTCTTAGCATACAGCTTTATGTCATCCATGTCGAGGAGGTGATGGATTGTAGCTCCATTTCGGAGGCGGTATCCATAGCCTGTCTTGGTGATTACTTGGCTTAGGGGTTCAGTCCTATGCAGAACAGCAGTGGGGAGAGTGCATCACCTTGGTATATGCCACATTTGATGGACACTTGGGTAAGTGGCCTGCCATTGGCTTCAAGTGTGGTTTTCCACATCCTCATCGAGTTCGCAACGAAGGCTCTTAGGGTCCTGTTCAGTGATCCATGTATGTGGCATCGAGTCATAGGCTTTCTTGTAATCAATCCAAGCTGTGCACAGGTTGGTACGTCGGGACCTGCAGTCTTGTGCGACTGTTCTGTCAACCAGGAGCTGATATTTGGCTCCTCTGGTATCTCTACCAATGCCCTTCTGCGCTTTGTTCATGTATTGATCCATGTGTCCACTTATCTTAGCCGCAATGATGCCTGACATGAGCTTCCATGTTGTGGAGAGACAGGTTATTGGCCGATAGTTGGATGGGACTGCACCCTTCGAGGGATCCTTCATGATCAGGATCGTTCGCCCTTTGGTTAGCCATTCTGGGTGAGTCCCATCCCTCAGCAGCTGGTTCATTTATACTGCTAGGCGCTCATGGAGTGCTGTGAGTGTCTTTAGCCAGTAGGTGTGGACCATGTCCGGGCCTGGTGCTGTCCAGTTCTTCATATCTGAGACTCTTTCCTGTATGTCTGCCACTGTTATGGTAACTGGGTTCTGTTCAGGGAGGTGTCTGTGCTCCTCTCTCAGGGTCACCAGCCATTGTGCACTGCTGTTATGTGCAACCTCCTTCTCCCATATGCCTTTCCAGTACCTTTCAGTTTCCAGTCTTGGTGGGTCAGCTCTGTTGTTAGGACCCTGCCACTGAGCGTACACTTTCGCAGGTTGTGTTGCGAACAGCCTGTTTATTCGTCTGGCCTCATTCTCTTTCGTGTACCGCTTTAGGCGACTGGACAAGGCTTGGAGCCTTTGTTTGGCAGTTTCGAGTGCTTCAGGTATGGTCATCTGGATGTACCTCTCGGGTATCGGCCTTTTCATCACACCTCTCTGGGCCTCCGTCAATTGACTCACATCTTTCCGGGCCGCCTTGATCTTAGCCTCCAACCGTCTTTTCCATGGTGGGTAACGTATCTCATGGCTTCCATGGTTGCTCTTATAGCCCAGAGTCTCCAGGATCACTGATGCTGAAGCGTATATCAGCTCATTGGTTTCTGTGATCGTTACGGTAGGGATCGCCCTCAGTGCTGCATTCACACTTTCTATGAGACTTTCAGATGGTACTTCACATAGCCGTTGTAATCGGTTTCTAGGTTGCCCAGCTTTCATTCTCGCCATGATCTTAGCTTTCAGGTAAGTTGCTGCCTCGCTCAGCATTTCATTCATTGGGGCTGGCCACCCAATCTCATCATCTGCATTCTTTGGGGCTTGCCTCCCAATCTCTTGTATGACCTCTTCCTCTGATCTGGCAGCCTGGGGCCCTTCACCATGGAACCTGCGTTGTACCTCATCAATCTCAAGTTGTGACAGCAGTTGCCGTTTGTGGATGTTGGAACACTGAGCTACTAGTTGTTTCGTGGTCAACCGTGACTGTGGGTTTCGAAGTAACCATTTAGCCCACATTCTCTGCATGTAACCCCTCTGACTAGGGTTGCTTGAGTAGTAGCATTCCAATAGAGCCATGTTATCGCATCTCGCCCATCTCCGCTTTTTTCCAGTAGCCCATTTTTCATCAAGGTGCTCTGGTTCCCCAGCACCTGACGCAGAGCTTGTTTGGCCGGGCGACGTCTGAGCCGGCATGTCATTCGTTTTATTGTCTCGCATCATTGTATGAGGTAGGCATTAGCGTGAAGGATCTTGCCCAAGGACCCACACTGGATGGTGTTATGTGCTCATTTTTGCCCCAAGCGGGATTCGAACCACCGTCTCCCGTATGCCAAACCGATGCCTTACCAACTGAGCTATCCAGCCGCTTGAGCTATCCAGCCGCTATATATTGCCGCTTGATATATAGCCGCTTGAGCTATCCAGCCGCTATATATGTGTGTGTGTGTGTGTGTGTATATATATATATATATATATATATATATATAGTATCCAATCTGGTTTTCGTCCGTCCCTTTGTTTTTTGAACTTTTCAAGCAATTATGAAGAGGGGGTAAGTTTTCTCTACTTGTGGCTGTTATTCAAAACTGATTTGCGTGTAAATTATTTCACCCAGCTCGTACTTTGAGTTGTTGTATTAGGAAGATGTAGAGAAAAAATGCACAGTCCTTTTCCCATTGGCTGTCACCCTAAAGTCTAAATGCACAAAAATGTCAGAAATAATTTCAGTTTGCTCTCGAGGCAAAATCATCAAATATTACAAATCTTTTATTTCAAGGCAGGTCCACAGTATGCGTCCTTCTCTGTTACAATTCTTTCTTTGGTCCTTGGACTCCTTGGAGTCAAGTCCTTAGTCCTTGGCCTCAGATTGCCGGTCCTCGGACACGATGAGGGATTAGAGCCTCGAATCCCTTTGAATAAGGACCGCAAAAATCACGAAGGAATCTAATAAATTCCATCGAAGGAAACCCAAATTGATGGATTAACTCTGTCACTTTAAGAGGGGCGGGTCTGCCACTCACAGGTAACAGTTAGCGCTCCGTGTAAAGAGCGGCATCACAGTTAGATTCAATCACGGTTTGTTGCGTTCGCGATCGGCAGTTTAAATAGCGTGTAAAGCCTTTCTATAACAGTGGTGTCTTTTATGTAGTTATTTCTGCACAGTCGTCACGTTTGTGCGGTCGCACTAGAGTGTTTTGTTTGCACCAAGTAATTTGCGTTACAGCTGGAGTCAATAATGTCGGCAGTTCACTTCCGGGTTTGGCCGTTGGGATTTGGAGTCCTTTTGCTCGATTCCAGTTACGTTTGCTGAATGCTTTCTCATGTTTGGAATAATGAATATTGATAATACATAGTTTAAAATCATGGTTGATTTAATTTTTTATTATTATTATTATTGTGACGTTGAAGGTTGCCATGCGATTGGCTGGCAATGCCCATGTTAACTGTTAGTAGAACTCATGATGACGTGTGTTAAATTCTTTCCACAAATTGATCATAGATTACACATGCATCGTTTTGGGAAGAGGATGTCAAGCCACATCAATACTTATCTGTATTAATAATTACCAGTCAATTCATCTTTGCAGTGTGAGATTGGAAAAAAAACTCAGACGATGCCTCATGAGTACATCAGTTTTTGATCCATTTATTTTTTGGAATAAACCTGGAGTACACAGCTGCTGATGTAATGTTCATTGTTAATGCATCATTTTCAAACATTGACCCATGAAACATTATACTTTTGAGTTTCGGAATTCTTGATTATCAATATCAGTCAAAATTGAAAAATGGGTTCCCATGATGAACGTTTACGGAACCCAACATTTGTTATTGTGGTTTCCCTTTGGGTAATCTGAAGGAACCGAAAAACGGTTACCATGAATTTCCGAAATCCTCAGGCCTGCTCTTGAATTATTAAAATTTTTGCAGCGTTTTTTTTCATTGATGTTTCATAAATGTATACCATGTGATTTTTTTTCTCAGCATAAATAACACGTACCCTGACTGTTCTACTCTTTGAATAAAAACACTTCATTCAAGCGTTAGGGAGTGCAAAGGGTTATGATGGAGGGGTGTTGCAAATCATGAAGACCTGCCAAGTGGTATGATAGCATTGTTTTATACATGTCCTCGGCTAGGCCTCAGTTTCAAAATCGGTACTTGGTCCTTGGCCTTGGCCTCGGAGTCAAGTCCTTGGCCTTGGCCTTGGCCTCTGGTTGCCGGTCCTTGGACACAACACTGTATGTGTGTGTGTGTGTGTGTGTGTGTGTTTGTGTGTGTGTGTGCGTGTGTGTGTGTGTTTTCGTCAGGCCTGCTGCCAAGATATTTTTTCCATCTTTTTAGACGTTTTATTATACATGTACAGTCGGTTGTTTGTTGCGTTTTCTACTCTGCCTTTAAAAACCTCAAGTCATGGTCCCCAGAGTAAGAATCACATTGATTCCAAGCACCATCATCCGTTTTTACTACCTGGCTGAAGATCATCAAAGCTAATGACGTTCCCATCATCCTCTGCTGCTTTATGGTAATCAGCCCGTCAGATTGCTAACAAAGATTGTTGGTGCATTAGTCTGTTCACCTGGATTCCACAATTACATCTGACATGAGCATGTTATTTAGTTATCTGGATAACAACTTTGGACCACTGAACATATTCATTTGCTCCTGTAATTAGGGTACACTGAGTGGAGCTTGTTGCACACGCAGGATTTATTATTGTTTTTTTTTGGGGGGGGGTGTCATTTATTTGATATCTGGAGTATCAGTGGCGTGTCAAACATACTAAATGCTTGGTGCGAAGGGTATTCCGAACCCCCTTAGCATTTACCAAGATTATTCCCCCTCGATTGCATACAGATGCCCCTACAAGATGCACACATATCCATGATGGTTAGACGGCGTGTCCTGAAATATTTTTGTCGACGGGGGGCAGAAGGACCTCTCTCCAAGGTTATGCACCCAGCAGGATACCCTTTCAATATGGCTTCTACATTCATTTATTACTGATCTGCGACATACAGTACATGCCCCAAGTATATTTCCGCCCACCCCTCGCTCCCATTGGCTCACCCTCTATACGCCCCTGTTTGCAAAAAAAGAACTAAAGGAAAATAGTTACAATCGCCGAATAAAAAGTGTCCAAATAGTAAAAAGTTAATTCAGTGTGTTGTTAGAACAGCATACTCTAGCAATTGAAGCTAGCATTTGACTATACGATGAGTTAGGGTGCTTGGGGGATAATGAGAACAAGGTAGGAAGCCATCCATTCCTTCATCCATCCATTTTCTGATCCGATTATCCTCACGCGGGTTGGGGGCATGCTGGAGCTTATCCTAGCCGTCTTCGGGCAGTAGGCGGGATAGACCCTGAACTGGTTGCCAACCAATCGCAGGGCACACATAGACATGCAACCATCCATCCGTGCTCACACTCACACCTCGGGACAATTTAGAATGTTCAATCAGCCTGCCATGCATGGAATGTGGAAGGAAACTGGAGTACAGTAATCCCTCACTTTTACACGGTTCAACTTCCGCGGATTCATTGTTTCACGGATTTTTTTAATGCAGATTTTTTAAATGTTTTATTTAAAGCAGTGAATTGTGTTCTGCATCGTGATTGGCTGAGGCACTGACCAACCTGAACAGTCTCCGCACCTCGTCTCTGTACAGCTTGCCAAATTTACCTTTACAAATTTTTGGTCTTTGGTTTCATTGTATCAGTGGCGGATGCTGGTCTGTCAAGGAGGAGAAGCTCCATTTTGGCCTTCATCATTAAATATGTCCGTTTATTTATACGTGAATTCCTACTCCCCGTTCCTTTTCAAAAAAATATAAAGGATGCCTACACCAAAAGATCGGTGATTGGCTTATTTCGCTGTCAATGAAAAAGAGATCCAGTCTCAGACAGATCATCCAATCATCATGCAAAAAAGCTCAGCGTCCGGGCCAGCTGATACACACCCACTTTCCAGAGACTCACAGAGACTCTGACCGTCCGATGGGCGGGACAAAAACAATTAAAAACTCATAACATTTAAAAAAATAAAAGAAATGAAAATCTGTTTCACCTAATATCAGCCAAAACCAGCGTTCATCCAATGACTCGTCTTGTTTCAATGCATTGGGACAACCTACACTGAACTCTCTTGGCGCCGAGCGTCCGCACGGTCAACGCTCAGCGTCCACACAGTTGAAAACACAGTGAAGCTGTGGGAATGAATGAGAAGAGAGTCGCGTCGTAACCAGTAATAAGAAGCTGATTCGGAACAAATCAGGCCCAGGTAGAACATTCAAACTCCACACAGGGAGGCCGGAGCTTGAATTGAACACGGTACCTCTGCACTGTGAGGTCGACGTGCAAACCACTGGACCACCGGGCAGCGATAAGAATATTAAGAATAGAAATTATAAATCAAATTTATACAGCGCTTTTCAGAATTCCCAATGACACTGAGCACAATCTTAGCACCTTAGAGACATATAGGTTTTCCTTTGGTCAATTAGAATTTGTGTACTCGCTAAATGTTGTTTTGATTTTAATCGGACATCTTGTTTCTTGGCCACATACATCTTATATAAGTTGTACGTCAAGATGTCGTTTTAAGTTGACAACATAAACAGGCACCAAGCTTGTCACATCTTTTTTTTCTTTCTTTTTGATAGTGAACTGTGTGTCCGTTTGCTGGTGAGGTGTTATTTGGGAACCCAGGTGGTGCCATTATTTAAGCAGGTGACACTTGTTATGGATCATCTCTTCGCCTTGCATCCGGATGGGTCATCCGATGCTCTGGAATCCCTCACAATCCATCACTCCGATTGTGACTAATCCTCCAATTTTTTCTGACCGGGGCTTTTATTGACTGGAGGGTAACGAGTGAGATGAGCGGGAGCAGGTCAGGGAGTCATCGGGACATGCTATTCGGAAAGTGTCGCCAGGGTCCCCATGTTTTCATCCGCTTGGGTCAAAAGCCTTTGAAGCTGACAGAAGCATTTCATCGCTCCAAATTGGAGTACTCTCTGACCTTGTGATTGTTGATCATGTTGCCCATTTCAACCTTGTTTTGGCATAGTATTTGACACAATCAAAAAGGGGGATTGGGAAATCATTTAAAGGTATGATTATTAATTTGATGACAATTAGGGCTTTGGGACGTCACGCCGTGAAGGCGAATGAGACCGCAAGTCAAAATGTTTTGCAAGTTGTCAAGTTTACTTGAAGGAGATAAACGTTCAGAATAATTCAGATTTCATTCTAGCGTAAACCTAATCTATAAAACAAAACATCCATCCATCCATCCATTTTCTGATCCACTAATTCTCACAAGGGTCGAGGGGCGTGTAGGAGCCTATCTCAGCCGTCTTTGGCCAATAGCAGAGCACACACAGACGAACAACCAGCCGGGCTCACACTCACAGGTAGGGACAATTTTGGCTGTTCCATTAACCCGCCACACATGTTTTTGCAATATGGGAGGAAACCAGAGAAACCGGAAAAAAAACCACGCAGGCATGGGGAGAGCATGCACTCTCCACACAGGGAGGCTAGAGCTGGCATCGGACCCTGCACCTCTGTACTCTGAGGCCAAAGTGCTAACCGTAATAATAATAAATAACCGTATAATAAATCTGATATTGTACTGGAATGCAGATTCATTTGAGACTGAAACAACAGCTAAGTCCTATAATGCACTTGATTTTTTTTCCAGATATACTTAATCAGCAATGATAATCGACTCATTACTGGAGCATCAATTAAATCATGATGTCCAACCAAGGACTCGCAACATGTTTTAGCCAAGCTACTTTCAATTTGTCATGTCCCCCTCCACCCCCCTCCAGCATTCTAAACAATACAATTTACAAGCCAAATTGGAAAGCCCTCATTTGAATGAAGTTCATGGCTCCTGACGTTTCTGGCAGTCTACCCAACGTGCTGCAAAGGAAATTGTTCCACAGCTGTGAAATACAATATGCAAAACCTCTCATTTTAGCAGTAGGCATAACCGGTAATTAAAGGATTAACTTGATAATCGTAATAGTTTCTTGGCTTTGCCTTCCTCTTTCCTTCCATGATTTTCTACAATGTCAACAATTTAAGAATGCCTCCTTTCCCCGCCTGTCTGTTTCTGCTGTAATCAACTCGCTTCCAGTTTAACCTCATTTCCGACTAAGCACAAGGAGTCTTCAAATCCAAAGGCTGCTGCGTGCCTGGGATGGCACAGACTACGACTTTGTCTGCCCCTCCTAACAGCCGCACTTCTGAGGATTGTGTCTGCTTATGTCAGAAAATGTTAAAATCTCTGTGGCTAAAATGCATCAACCCCAAACAGGTGACTCCTTTTGGCTTTGCAGCATTTACATTTGGAGAAGAGCCACGTGGAATCCTCCTAAAAGCTTTTCTCGCAGCACATTGGACCGCAACCGCACATCGAAATACAAGAAGTCTCTTCATTTCACTAAGAAATAGAAAACACATTTGTGGAATGTCTATGAAGTCACTCAATTCTTACCTTAGATATCATCTGAGTCAAATACCATTCTGGGGTATTCTGTCACAATGGTGGTCAACTGAAATGGCTGAGTGTGTGTGCGTGTGTGCGGGGGGGTTACAGAATTTTCACGCGGAACACCCTTCGTTAACGTGAACGTCTTTGTTGATTTTTTTTTTCCAGGTACAGCGAGAGGAAAACGTGCAAAGTTTGCTCATTGAATCGTATCTCTCTTTCAACATCGAGGTCACTCTCACTACTGACTGACATTCTGAAATTCATCTAGTGGTTCCATGACTACATGGAAGCTGACAAATATCGAATTTATCCTTTGATGCCGCATGACGAGTGGTAGTTGACCAACTGGAAATCAGTCTTGGTAAAGGCATGATTTGCACAGTCTCCCCCCGTTAATTCATCTCACGGCACTTGTTTAATAAGGACGAAGGAATGAGGACCCGAACGAATGCATTCTAACCGGCATATTTATAACAGAGTTTATTCTGAGCGACAGCCAGTGAGTAGACCTTGGATTCAGGATGCTGATTGCAATTGGACTGTGGAAACATGTGAATCCGACGCTCCACTTTTAAGATTACCGAGCTTCGCCAAGGCCAAATGTCTGCTCTTCTATTTTATGCCACTTTGAACTGCACATCAAGATTATAATCCATTCACTCTATGCCTGCTTTTGTTTTCCACAAAGGTCAACGTAAGAAAACAGATACTAGAACTAGGGGGACTTGTTTATGGCTAGACGGTTGAAACAGTACCCTTTGCATAATTTGGTCAGAACAAGCAAATGGCACATTGAGAAATCATAAGATGCTATAAGGATGCAGCGTCTGTGGGGGTATCATCTTTGTTTTCTTAGACAGTCATTGCATGAGAGGTTTCTTCACTTAACTAAATCGGAAAGAATCATTCCCACTCATGTTAGCGCGCTTGCTGTCATGTACTGTACACAAATTTAGACAGACTCCCAGATGTTCTCTCTCTCTCTCTCTCTCTCTCTCTCTCTCTCTCTCTCTCTCTCTCTCTCTCTCTCTCTCTCTCTCTCTCTCTCTCTCTCTCTCTCTCTCTCTCTCTCTCTCTCTCTCTCTCACTCACATCTCTCACATCTTTCACATGCACAAACACAAGCACACACACACTTGCACAATCAAACGCACGAGCTGCCTTACTAACAGGCGACTTAAAATGTCAGCTCTTTTACATCAACACCAACCCGAAAGGGTCTCGCAGCTTTCAAGAAAAATGAGTCTTTCAAGACGACATCAAGTGAGATATTTGGGGGCTGTGACACCCAGCTGAGATGTTGCTTCGTTAGATGACAGGAAAATGTATTCAATAAAAACCAGCAAGCTGAAATAAGCAGCCGTGAACGCTCCTGTTCAAAAGCCATGAGGCTAATTAATCGATTATGAACTTTATTTACAAAAGTAATAGCTCAATTATTTTCCTTTGGACACGCTATTTGACATAGCCCAAAATACTAGTTAATCATCGAAAACGCCGCCCGCAAGGTGATTTATGCGATAAGCTTTTGAAGGCAATTCTCAAAGTTGATGATGTGACCCGAGCCACTGGAGCACATCTGTCACGGAAATACTGCCATCGTACAACGGTATCTGCAATCCATCATTAGGATCCGGAATTAATGTATGCGCACAGATGTACAGGCCTGCATCGATGTGCGTGCTTGGCAGCCAATTTTCTATTCATTTGAACAGAGGGAATCTGCAATGATGAGTTTGAGCCATTTACATTCTCTCCTCCCCCGCCCCAGCCCCTTCTTCGGTCCTTTCCTCGCCATCTTTCTGTCTTTTGTGATGTCTCCATGTCGACCTCCTTCCGCCACAAACGTGATATGATTCGGTTGCTGTGCTACATGTTTATTTAACGTCTGTTCAAGGCGCGTTACCTCTCTGTGTTGCCAGTGATTGATTATTTCCACGGCGTGCATAATGGCACAAACATGCACGTCTTCCAGCCTTTCCGTTCAAGCCTCCAGCGTCAAGTACATACATAATTTTTCATCTCCCCTTGTCTTATTGAGACGGCAGTTTGGTTCAGTCGTCTTGAATCTTTCCTCATTCCATGTTGAGGAACACAACTGCGATGAGAAACTCCTGCCTTTCTCATCGCAGATTGTCTGAGTTTCTGACATGTGAAGGTAAATATTTGTCAACACTCAACTGTGAACTCGATTTTATCTATCTTTTTTTAACATGCCACTTTCGCTTCTCTTCCCTCGTTTGATCACTTGCATTGTTTACTCTGTCAGCCGCTTATTTTATACTATTTTTAGCGTAACGTAAGCAACATGGCTGTTCCCCTCATACTCAATATTCAGGGTGTTTGCTCAGTAGATTTATTCAGAGGTTTAAAAGCAACCGGAGAGCCAATTCATCTAACCAAATGCACGTTTACGGCAGCTTTGTATTTTATGACAGCCTAACATGAAATGGTTGATTATTGTGGATAGTGACGGTAATTGCATTACGTAATTCCAGAAGAGATCGTCCGGGTGTCATAAAACGTGTTGTGGGTGCCGCTCATCGCTGTGATTGCAGATCATGCTCCTATTTGCTCGCTGATTCCTTGCCTTTGGGCACATACTGCTATGAAATAAATGGATCAATCCAATTAGTCCGATGGACATACCTTGTCATATTTCACAGTGTACATGCATACATTAACAATTAAAAAAAAATAATTAGTGACCAGAATGAGCAATGTGTCCCATGATTAAAAACACAAGCAGCACAGCCATTACTATACATGTTTTTGGTGTGTTGTGCTTTAAAATGTTTCATATTAATCACAGAGTGGCTTGTCAAACAGTAGAGAAAGAGAGACCTATGTTTTGTGTGTGTGTGTGTGTGTGTGTGTGTGCGTGTGTGCGTGTGTGTTTGTTTTATGGCCCTACCGATTACTCGTAGTCAAGTAGGCCGGTATTCATTTCCGATAAAAGGGAAAATATTAGCATTAAAATGAGAAAAATAGTCAATCCAACTCTTCACTTTGTTGTGTGTGGGGTTTTTTTTGTTTTGTTTAATCTAAAGCAAGGTTTGTTGAGCTCCAGGGTTCAGCAGCATCTCTTGTCATGTGAACTGGTAATGTAAAGTTTTCCATAGTTAACATAATTTTAGATTGCTCTTACGTTTTGAAAAACGCGGATGTCGATATTCATCAAATATCGACATTATTGGGGCCTACTAATGGCGCCAATAATCGTCCCGGCCAGTCTATTCTTAGTAAACAGCAAGTCTTCCATTTAGGTTTGTCTCAACCTTAGATAGCAAGTACAATCACATATTTTATCACATTGCTGTCATTTAAGTACTGCATGTCTATTTTAAAGTATATATTTTTAATTGAAATCAACAATTGCTCAATATCAACATGAATTCAAGTTCCGTGGTTTGATTTCATTGTCAAATTAAGGTTGCAAGTCAACGTTGTGTTATAAAAAATATTGAGAAGATATGAAATCAACTTCTGTATGAACACACTGACTGTTGTTGGCATGGAAGAAAAAAAACCTGAGTGGTTTCTTTCTTTATTTTTTTGTCTTTTGTCTTTTGTCTTTTCCCCCGCTAACATCCTCACACTGTTTTACATTAAGGAATTCTGTGCTGTGATTAGAGAGTGAACTGAATTTATAGAAGGCTTATTTAATAAATGATCATAAAACAAAATGATTTGTGGAACTGGGGTGGCGAATAAATGAGTGTATAATAGCCACAGTTCAACATGACTCTAGACTAGTGTAATGTCCTTGACAAACACTGAGGATGAAGTATCTTTTTTTTTCCACAGTGCCTTTTCCACTTCACCATCTCTTGTGCATGTAGTCAGTGCCTCCTTGGGAGTCGACATGGTCAGCTGGAGCGAAGAGATGTTGTGGCCCATGTGCAGAGGGAAAATCGCCACAGACGTGATGGCAGCTGCTGCCACCCTTGTTGGGATTGTTTGTGGGCTCTTTTGTGTATTTTAGGACAGTTCAAAAGTCTCTTGAGGGAAGAACAGCTGCGGACAAATATCAAGTCTGTATGCTGCATTCATCTTTTGGTTAGCACTAACTGTTTCTCTTTCTGTTTAAAAACAGGTGATGAAAAGGGACGAGAATGTCCTATCAATGAAATCGGACGGTCACATTGCACACCCTTTAATGTGCTCGGCTAATAAACTGACATTTGATGTTGATTGATATTGATGGTGGTTGAAGCCAATCACATTCAGCGGAAATGATGCAGTACTGCTCTATGTCTGTATTTGATTTCTGTATTGACCTGCAAGGACTTCTGTTAAGTGGCTCCTACTTTGTTTGCAAGGCAATTTACTATACATCAGCTCTTCATTGTGGGTTTGATATAAAACATAATGTACCCCCTCATAAAATGACAAAAAAGAAACTATGTGTTATAACCTGAAATGCATATAGTTAAATCCAAGACTAACATCCAACACACAAGTGGGCTCACACACAAACACAGAGTGGGGAGTATCCGAGTACAATTAAGTGCTAAATGTGACCCCCAAAAGAGAAGCCAGCGCTGAGTTCACACTGTCATATGTTCAGTTTTTTCCTGCATTAAAAATTGCGAGGAGGCCGCCTCTAGCTAATTTTGTGCCGCCCCCAGCCAGACCGATTGATATCGCTCAACATAGCGTAAAGTTCCAGTTGTGCTGATTGAGCGATTGATGTCCCTCTGCGGCAGCGACATCTTTTAACTGCGGTTGCAGCGTTGCGACACAATGGAAGCGCTGTTTCAACAGCAGTGCACAAGAAAAACATGAAGGAACTACCAAAGAAGAAACAGATGGAATTGTATTTTTTCCATCCTAGTCGGTGTAATCGGCATCTAGATTTTCACTAGCCAGCAGTACAAACTGGTAAATATCGCCTGTTTTTGTTTTGCGTCCAAGCATGTCAAGTTTCCTTTGTGTCAAAGTAAGGTTTAAGATTAGTAGGCTTTTTTTTTAAAGCGACCTCGTGAGGAGTAAAGTCGAGTCCAAGTGAAACAGACCAGAGAAATTAACAATGAACATGAGATAATTCATGGTGGTGATAACGGCGGGCAGAATGCAAAGCCAACGTGTTTGTGATTGAAACATAATTTTATTCCCCATTCCATATCATCTCAAAAACGCATGAGCCACTGGCTTTGACGAGCTGTGGCTAAATGAATTTACCTGGCGCAGGCATAGCGAAGAAGGCATGCACTGTTATTTATACCCAGAGCACTGTGCACACAGCAGGCATATGCTGCCTCCCTTGTGAGACAGCCACCAACCAACTATAGGCTGTGCACATTGAAAACACGTGAGGTGGCGATCATTCACAAAGCAACAGTAGAGAAAAAGTATATTAATGATCGCAGAACCTAATAACACTCAACTAATCAAGTTACAAAAACTATAATACTGTAATATAGAGAGTTTAAGAATTGTAGCGCTACAGCAACACAGGTGGGCATGGACAGTGCACTTAAAGGCTGCTTCATCATAATATATGAGTGTCTCAAACAAAAGTGGCCCCCCCCCATAGAAGCAATGGGCCCATCATTCTCCAATGCATGTTTGAATAAATGAATGCTTTCGCATGATAATAGTCAGCTTCTTCTCGGAAGTCTTAATGTCAAGTTTGTCTCTTGTAAAAGAAAGTAAGTCCGTTGAATTGAATGAATACTTGCACGTCATGGTGCATGGTCAGGATGGTAGCACCTCTGCTTCAATTTGAGCCAGGGAAAACCTTGCACATGTTCTTCAGGCCTTCATCAGGTCAGCTGGTCTCTTTGAATTTCTGTTTGAGACTCACTAGTTAACCGGTGTAAGGTGAGTCGGGTCCACTGTTTTTGAGATGACCTCTTCATCCTCTGGCAGTCCTCAGGGTCGGCCCACTGGTTAATGACGGTGGTCACAAAGTTCAAAGTCGGACTGTGACAAGAATACAGGATCACTATTTCCAGTAATTCTTCCCCCTGCTGTGTCTGGCTTTTGGGGTTTAGTTTTTGATATGCAAACCTAGATTCCTTCAAGTGCTTGATAGGTTTTACATTCCAGTGAGAAAAGAATCTATGCAATTGTAGGGCTGTCATGGTCCATCCGATGAGGGATTGGCATAACAGTTGATGAATGCATCGTTAAGAACTTTTTGTTGATTGTTCCCAACTGTGTGATTGATCACATCTTGAAGTGATTTGAGGCAAAATAGAGTTTACAGCGTAGCAACGGCCAGAGATGCTGTTGATTCAGGATGGTGAGCCGCTTCGCTATGGCAACTCACCTTAGTGGCATTATTCACGTTAACACACATCATTTGCATTGAAAGAGGAATTCCAAACATTCTGATAAATTCCACTATAAAAGTTATGGACAAATGCAATTTAAAAAATGAACCGCACCAAATTGTTCAGTCCAAAGAGTAACTACCTTGGAAGTTGGAGACTTCACATGAGTTGTTTCTCCATCGTCAGATGCAGACTTGACTACATCTTTTGTTCTTGTGCCCTTCGGCTTGTCCCAGTTGTAATTAAGAATTGGGGCACTGGCCGGGTAACAAACCCGCACCATCTGAATGAAAAGCAGCAGCATGTACGACTACACAACTGGTGCTTTTTGTACTTTCTTTCTGAGTTGAATATTACCACACATAACAAACGTCGATGTGGAAACTGTGGGCCGCCGCACACTGTGTGGCGCTTCGAACCTTTGCAAAAAAAAAAAAGAAGACAGTTGGCCAATTACCTTGGCACGTTGGGCGATTTAACAACAGGACTCCTTGCGATGTGAACTCTGCGAGTCGTATTGTATTCTCATACAATAAGTTGGACCATATCACTTCTTTTAATCCTTAAAATAATGGAATGTCAGTAAAGGAAGACACAGGTTGCTACAGAAAGAGGACATGGGAGAGAATCAGGACAAAAAACATTGGTTATATTGGCCCGTTCACATTCATTGGAATCCCACTCCAGTCCATACGCTGCTCACATACATTTTAAATGACAAATATAGTGATGTTTGTAAAACACAAAATATGAACTGTACATACTATATTGGTATTATTTGGCTATGTGTGGTAGATGGCAGTGTCCCGTTGCTTGCTTTTTACCCATGGTACGACCCTTGCACCTATTGGCCTATTGGTGATCAGTGTGAGAGTTGTTGAGGAGCAAAATATGGAGCGCTAACACAAATGAGCACAAATACGAGGGGTGGGGGTCACAAGCGACTTGTAACACGGAAATGGGGGCGGTGGGAACAGGCAATTAAGAACAAGGAGAGAGGTGGTGGGGGCGGGGGTGGGGGTCACACACAACACAACAGGACAAGGTTGGAGTTCGCACTGCCGAATCCCACTGCCTTAGTGCAACCCGAATGAACAGTCCCGAAACAAATGAACCAAAAGTAATTATGGTGAAGTTCCCGAAAACACGAATGAATAAAATGGAGAAACGAATGAACGAATGGATGGATGATGGCTATAGCAAAGAACTAATTTAGCTGCACTAATCGAGAGGCAGTGGTACCAAGGGATTGGGGCTGACAAACACAACAAGACAAGACAAGACAAGGCAAGACAAGACAATACTCATGACACAGCCAGCCCCAGGCACTGGACCTCCCAATTGAAAACAACTGAGCCCTTTTAAACAGTGGTGGTTAAACTTTGCAGGTGGTGGCACCTGGAACTATTTGCTAATTGGGTCACTCTCCCCTGCACTGATTGGTCAGCTAATTTGTGAACAAGGGCCACCAATCAGCAAAGAGCAGGGGAGAGCTACAGCACACAGGCAAAGATTAACCCCAAAAAAACGGCAATGAAATATTGTGGACCGTAACAACCCAGAAATGGATTTTGTGAAAGCTTCCATGAATTTTGATTGGCTATAATTTGTGCTGCCACCATATCGTGCAACTAAGATTCACCGCAAAACCACTTGTGAAATCTTATGGCAGAACCCCACACACCGTGCGTGTGTTCAGTGGAGTTACACCGCATCGCTTGTTGTCTGGGGGGCCCCTAGGCAGAAGTTAAAAAAAAATGGAATCTGCCACACTTAATATCAGATTGTAATTACCGTCCTTGTGGAACTCTGCGGTGTATCAACTGTCACCTGTGAACACGTCACTGTTGTGCAAAGTTACAGTTTATTAATGTTGTCACCTTTTTATTGGAAGAGACATTTTCAGTCCCTCTTTTTTAGTGTTGGCTGTACTTTAAAG
This sequence comes from Hippocampus zosterae, assembly GCF_025434085.1. NCBI lineage: Eukaryota > Metazoa > Chordata > Actinopteri > Syngnathiformes > Syngnathidae > Hippocampus > Hippocampus zosterae. The sequence continues at coordinate 30,393,247 of NC_067451.1, forward strand.
TGATTGTCTTGTAGCGCCCAGTCCCTTATCCTCAACATATTCAGTACATGCAAATGTGCATTACCAGACAGAGTGGTTGCATTCAATACTTAGCTGTCATGTTGAGTTTGCCCCCCCGAAAAAACCCATTCCTAAAATAGGCCCAGGAAAATAGGAAAAAGACAATGTGTCAGCAAGTGATGCAGGTCCTTCATCGGACACAGCACATTTAGTTTTCATTAAGAGTTAAACATGTACACGGAACGTTAATGGGGTTCAGAGGTAATGGTGTGCTTCACTGTATCTCATCGTGATAGATTAGCAACTCAGCACATGAGGGTGCTCCCGAAAGCAGAGGCATTAATGTGTTCTGCGGGAAGAACTGCTGGAAAATGTCTTTGTCCAAGGATTGGTGTTTACGATGCCATCTAATATCATCAGTGACATGAACATCAGCGAGCCACGTGGAGGAGGCTGCGGAGGGGAGGAAGAATGGAGTGAGAGGTCATCACGAGTGGCACCGTTTCATTAGGCGAGATGAGGCTGCTGCTGCATGGGGAGTGATGGCGAAGGTTGTTAATGCCTCCTCTGTCAGCCATGTTGGATTCTAGGCCATAAATTAATATCTCTCCTAAAAAGGGTTTTATTTGGGGATTTACTGGCTTCGCTTGAGTGTCTGTGGCATAAAGAGGTTATTTCGTTCTTTCTACTCTTGTGTCCTTTTCGTCCCACTTCAACTTCAAAAATCTTTAGAGAATCGGTGTTTGCGCTGTGCTGCAGGCTGACTTGTCACATTGAGCGTTCCTCTTCAATTTTTTTTTTCGCCAAGTGCAAAACCCAGCTGTCATTTGTGCCATTGTGCTCCGAAAGGACAGCTTCTGCGTCTCTGAGCAGTGGCGATGTAGTTCCCCTCCTTCACAGCAGGCCTCAAGGTGCCATTTAGCCGATCAGAGGAATAAAATATCCATTGTGTGTATTAGATATGAGATTTTATCTCAGAACACGGGTGGAGTTTGGGTCCTGGTTGAAGAGAGTCATATAACATAGTTTGAAGTGGCCCAATGACTTACGGGATTTATAGCTAACGGTCGGTCCAGCAACAGTGATTTTTAAAGGCTCATAATTAAGCGCTCGAGTGAAGACATGGACTGATCCCGCCAAGAGCACACAAGGCCGAGCTGTGTCATTACCAACTGTGCTCCACGTCACACACTCGCTCTCTCTTTCTCACCGTCACCACCCTTCTGTCATTTTACTTTAATTTTTTTTACTTCAGGGCAGCTCGATGTTTAAGGAATTTATCTTTACTACTTTTAATCCGATGTGGATGTTAGTATTCTCGTCTAAAACTGTGTTGGACCCCTGCTCAGATCTATTTTTGAGATCTGGTCTGATATTCAATACTGTGTCTGCCTCCGCAACCCCATTTGGTCCATTAGTAGCAGAACCTCACCTTACTCGCACAAATAAGATCCGTCATGTGACCAAAACCCGCACCTCATACCATGAAGTTCCTGTCGAAGCTGTTGAAAAATTGCTTTTCGGGTTTTAATGTGACAGTTTTAAAAAAAAGGTTTCCTTTCTTTTGTTGAAAATGATCTAACCCAAAACGTTCAGATAGTTTTAGGTAGAGGTTACTGGGATCCTTTTTGAATATATATATATATATATATATATATATATATATATATATATATATATATATATATATATATATATATCCACATCGGATTTTTTTTTTTTTTTAGGCATCCTTCTAAAACCTTTTTCTTTTTCCTCCAAGGTACTGAGCATGCCGCCACAGCGACACAACCTGCAGCCTTCTCTGACCTGTTACCTCACTTCTTGGTGGAGCCAGAGGATGAGTTCATAGTGAAAAACAAGCCAGTGATGCTCACCTGCCGATCCACTCCGGCGACGCAGATCTACTTCAAGTGCAATGGCGAGTGGGTTCACCAGGATGACCACTTGATTGTGCGGACTGTGGACCCAGCTACAGGTACATACAGACCATTTTATAGTCATGCTAAAAGTAACTTCCATCTGAAGCAGGTTAACTTTATTTTGAAATTTTTAATGGATGTGGTGGGGCCTTATGCAACTCTTTTGATTATAATACAAGGCTAAGCGGGGAGGTGAAGGAAAGTTTGCAATTTGCTCCTGATTACCACGCTCTATCAGGCTCTTGGCTTGTCCGCCAGCCTATTTAGCTCGCCGGGATCATAATAAGCACATTGGTTTCGGTCTCAGAAATCGCCATGATCACCTTGGAGACCTGTTTGGGGTTTTTTTCTCTCCGTTGCGCTGCAGTCCCCCACCTACACCATCAGTGCCATAAACATGCACGACACTGATGTTGTGTGATTCAGCAGCGATCTTCCACTGCAAGCCTGACATCTGACAAGAACGTGAAAATGACCGAGGCAAAAGGGAGCACATGCAAATGCCCCCCAAACCTTGGCAAATCATGCACATCAGCCATTATGCAAAAATCTATCTGCACTTGGTCTTGTATTAAACACCAAACAATAGTTTTAGCTGGTATTTAGGACGAAATATGTTTCATCTTACAATATCAGACAAAATGTTAAAGGCGTAACAGAATTTATTCTGCCTTGCTTCAGCATTCTGACACCAATGAATAACATTCTTTACAACACCTTTGATTTCTTTGTGCTGACCTCTCCCCTCCTGTGCCGGAACATTTTTATCCTCCCCAATAAAATCACATTTAGGATTTTTTTTTTTAATTCTCCGCTGTATGAGTGACTTTGAGTTATGATTTAAGCTTCAGTTCTCCACAGTATTGGATCTTATTTGTTTTGCCCTGCTGACAAACTACAGAGGAGAAGTTGAATCAGAAAAATAAGACATTTCCATCTGGTTCGTGCCAATGCAGTGCTGTATGACCACGCTTGCTCCGTGTGGAAGAGGAATAGAGTAACATATACAGAGCTCATCACCAAAATTAGGATTTTCCTTTTGGAGTCTTTATGTACCATGATATAAAATCTAGCAAGGTTTTAGATCAGCTTTACAATGATTCATGCTCAGGGCAGTCTAATCATAACACTGGGGAACAATTGGGTGGGCGGATGGGGGAGGGGGGTGAAAGGGTTGTATTGTGGATCAAAACTAAAATTGCAATGGTGAATCCAAAATTACAATTTCTTCTTTTGTAGCACATGAAGGTTTTTTTCTGCACAGCTTACCCTACAGATAAGTAAGATTCCATTGAGGAGCTGCTTAAGATTGGACTCTATGTGGGAGCTTGTTTGTGCAGTTGAAAATAGGTCAGTTCTATCAATATCTGCAAAGACAAAGCTAGCATAGTCGGAATTAAGAAGGTTATTGCTCGGTGTTCTGTTAACCTTGTAACCATGGTCATACCATTGTAACTTGTATTTCATTTTGTGCTGTTTTCTTTCGTTTTCAACGCTTGTAACCTTTCCACCATACACATTTATTTCATATGCTTTAAGAAAACTGGGAATGCCGAAGGTCAACAACTTGACGTGATAGAATTGGTGCATTGACTGCCATCAGATGAAGTGATGTTTACAAGGGATCTGTCAATTGAAAAGAGAACATTTTGTTTGTAGTTCTTGTAATAGTAGTTGGGGTGTTTATCTAATCAAAACTGCAGAGATTACTCTGTGTTTATTTGAAAGCGGTTTGTGTTTGGTGCCTGAAGCAGTCTTATTTGTTGCTGCAAGCAGCCCACATCAGAATCAGATTTTTTGGGCCAAGTATGCAGGAACCCACAAGAAATTTACTTCCCAGTAACAACCCGTTCAGAGGAACATAGACAAGACAACGCTAACCAACATGGGGGAGACAGAACGAGATGCCTGACGGGTCTCTGTTAAGTTTGTTAACATTGTGATTATGACATTGTTTGAACTTGAAAGTTTGATTTGGACTACAGTGTTTGTAAATACATAATAATAAATGTTCACAATCGATGATCATTTCATAGTAAGTCGTGTGCTCCATCAGTGTGGTGTCTTCAGACTGAGGCCATTGACGTATTGAGCTGACTGATCTATTATCAGTTGATCCGTTTATATGAGAGAATGGAATGATTAAATGCTTGAAGTTGAAATCAAATTTGATTGATCATTTCTGAGCGCAAATAGCATGTTTTGTGATGAAGGCGGCCAATAATTAGTTTGACACGAGGCAGTGTTACAGGAGTGCAACTCATTTGGCATTTCATCGGAACGCTATTTCAATTGCCAGGCCTCGCTGCCGCCACAATGTGCATATACGACAGCGACCCCGTTTGCATATAGATCCACTGTGGCCAAGAAGTGTTTTTATAAACCCAGTTTCTGCAAATAGTGACATAGGAAAACTTCAACCCTCCTTATCTGTGTTTTCAGCCGTTATAAACGAGGCCCTCAAGCGGCATCTAATTCTTCTACGGGGGGTGTCGCTGGCGATAGGTATCTATTTGCGGAGTGTTGTTTATTTGTTCAAATGTCACACTAACAACTAATTGGTACACAACATATATTAGGGGGCTCTTCACTATTTAAGGACATGGTATGCAAGTAGTGACAAGCCAAGAAAAAAGAGCCTCTGTGGCCTGGGTAAACGGTATTCAAATATGTGCTCTCTCTTTGTCTTTCGTACATGAACACAAGCAATTCTCTCAAGTCATTTAATTCGTATGACCCGTGTCATGAATGGCCCAGTGAATATGACTGCTTTTCTTCTCAGTGGACCAATCGCTTTTGGGGTCAAGCTTTCAAACAGGTTCAAATATTCAACAGCAGGTAGATGTTACTTGACCTACTTCTCCCTTTGTCGATAGTCAATACATGGCACGGAGGCTCTTTAGTGAATATTAAGTAGTGTATCGGCTTCTCCCCAGTTGTGACCTTGTCGAGTTGGCTGCTCAACTTTGATAAGATGATCATGAATTGTGTTGTCACAGCACTGCCATAAACTACACTTTGAGGAAACATCATATTACCAATGCGGCGTTACTCTGTCAGCCATTAATGACAACGAGCCAATTCATCATATAGTAAAGAGCCCTTATAGTCAGCATTTATTTTTCATTCAAATGAATCTCTCTTGCACGGTCATCACACTCAATGGAGTTCCACCTTGCAGCAGTGGCAGTCTCTCTGCGCTCCCACTATCTTTGATGTCTATATGTCTCTTGCGGGAGCGGTGCAGTTGTGAAGGACACATGACTGTCCATAGGTATGACTGCTCCAAAGCACCCACATCGATCTCGCAAACACCTAGGCTGTTTAATGTCACTGCCGCCCTGAGGAGTTTACGGATGGGTCTCTCTTATTCCCCTTCAAGCCAGAAGATGAGACGAGCTCACATCCGTGTTTGTGTTATTTACCGATACACTCTCGAGGGGATATTGAAAGGTTAGGATTGGGAAGCATAGTTATTTATTTAGTTATGGAAAAAGCACCACGTCTGTGTGCAGTACAGACTTGCTAGGCTGTCCTCACACCTCGGTCGTCACACTGGACTCCAAACTTAGATTTGTTGCCAGGCAACAAGACTTCTGTTACAGCGGAAACTGGCCGCTATCAACGTCGTGCCATGATGAGTTGGATGGAAACCCACGTTTCTTGACAATTTACACAGTGGAAAAGAGTGGACAATCACCTTGTGAAAATAGCCCGAGAGGAACTTTGTGATTTGTTCCACCTGAATTCGTTGCATTCTCTGCCCACGCCCCGTGCAGAAATGCAGAAGAAATGCAAATTCCCTAACAGCAGCTTGATACATCAGCCTCTGTTTCATTGGTTGGTTGCCGTGTGGTCACGTTGGGCGTCAAAACACTGCTGGAAGTGGTGGCCTGTGTTCAATTTGAAAATCTTTCATTTCACTATTTGATGGATGAATGACCGAGCAACCATCAATCACAGAGTTTGGTTTTGCACAAGAGCTAGAGGTATAACACCCAAAACTATCAATATTATATGTTTTGATATATGGTAGTCTGCCCCACAGTCACAGTGGTCCTAGGTTTGTCACTGTTAATATTTTTGTTGAACCAAGAAATAGTGAAGGAATATTACTGCTGGTCACCCAAGTGAGTCTGATTGGGAGGCAAAGAATTTGCAAGCCCTGGGGCTTTACCTTAATACAGGTGCATGTTAAACATAAATTAGAACATGTTCCAGTGAATTAAAATTGACATTCTGAATGTAAGAGCAATAACTGGCTGTAACACCACGCCGTGATGTGACAATAACATGTGCTGCATATTACAGAATAACAACTTGAGACAATTTATTGAATTGTTGCCAGATTCCATGGATATTGTTTGTTAGTTAAGAAAATGTTCAAGACTGGTGGGGGGTTTCAACTGTTTTTTGTTTTAATCACAATGCTGCATTTCTGTCCATTGATGAGTTATGGTTTGATATACCGTATTTTCACGACTATTCGACGCATCGTACTAATGGCCGCAGTCTCATTAATGGGTGACATTTCTGTATTTTACACATACACAGGACGCACCGTACGAATGGCCGCAGTTTTACAGTGGTAAAACATACGCCAGCTTAAACATACGGCATGCATGCGCGCACTCTAACACGTTAGCTTGAAGCATACGGTAGCATGCCAAGACATACAGATAAGATAAAAACACGTTTTTAAAAAGGCAACGAAAGCAGAACTGAGTTCGGGTGTATTTTATTTAGCCATCGTACAATGTTCTCACGTTTATCGATCAATCATCACCCAGAAATCCATCAAAGTCCTCATCCTCTGTATCAGAAGCAGAGGACTGCGCATCTCAGTTGTCATTGAACGCATCACATGCTAGTGTGAGTTGCTACGCATTGCCGAGCGGAAAGAAGGAGTAGCAACAGCAAAGTCAACATTTCTCTCGTGTGAAGCTTTCCCACATTTGAAAGTAAAGAACAGAGCGAAACATGGTGGCAGCGTGTGTGTGTGTGTAGAAAGAATTGAACAATTGTGCAAGTACCGTAATCCATCAAAAACGCAGCGTTCCCTCTCGTTGTTGCATATTGTGGCGTAACTCGCCAAGCGCTGCCTCTCACTCTTTGTAAAGTTGTGTTTGCCACCGATCATCCATTGTTCCCATGCCGTTCGCAACTTTACTTTGAACGCCCGGTTGATGCCAATGTCCAGCGGTTGGAGTTCTTTAGTCAACCCTCCGGGAATAACGGCAAGCTCAGAGTTCATTTGCTTGACTTGTTTTTTTTCACCGCTGCTGTGAGATGGGCATGCATGCCAAAAGCATAACCGGTGGCTTTAAGTTTGAACTGAGCTTCGTAGGCGTGTCTTTTTGTCGAATTTATTTTCAGGGGTTCTTAGAAACCAAAACCGGAGTTGTTTTGCAACAATGCACATTGCCACACTCTATACAAGTGTTGGTACTGGCTTGAGGCGTCCACTTACACGCCCACCCTTCACCATTGGCGGACTAGCTTGCCTGTCTTCTCTCTCCCTCTCTCTCTCTCTGTCTCTCCCTCTCCATATATGTATATATACACGCCCACCCTTCCCTGATTGGCCGACTTCTTTCCCGCATGCCTGGCCACAGTCACTTCTGCCTTTTCTCTATATAAACAGCGTGTCGGCTGGCAGTCAGATTTTGGAACTCAGCGCATATAAAGGACGCTCCGCACGATAAGGCGTCCTGTCCATTTTGGAGAAAATTTAAGACTTTTAATGGCGCCTTATAGTCGTGAAAATACGGTAAGTCAATTCAGATCTAGTTATAAACTCAATGGAAATATGCTGTAACTTGTCAGCAAATTCAGTAAAAAAGTCAATTACAGGATGTCGTTATGTGGAAAATGAACTAGAAAAATTCCTTGCAAATCATCAAGAGCTTACAACGGGTAGTACTAAGATCAAACCTTTGCATCGCATCTAAAACAAAGACCCATGACCAACATTTTACGTTCAGAGAATATAGTTGCCTTTGATCTGGCTACGGTGTCTGAGATAAAGATCAATCGCAGCCCCAGATAGGAACAGAGTAGGGTTTCATTTGAAAGGTACTTGCGGTCGTCTTTAATGGCCTTACATTTGTCATCGATTCAAACAGGGTACTGTAGGATACAATGAGATAGGCAATGTTAGTGCCGAGTGATTCCTCTTTCTCCTAGTCTTAATTAAATGAATTAAATCGAGTCTATTAAGACATACTCAATTAACCCTATTGTGTTAAATCCATTCATGTACTGTATGTTAGATTTGTTAGCAACAGGGCCAGACATTTGACTACGTTTCCTCAGTGAGTATGAGGACTATGAAAGAGAATCGTTTACCTAAATAAATTTCGGTCAACGTCATAGTGAAGGGCTGTGTGAACATTTGCGCAACTTCATGTTGTCCTTTAGGCCATGATCTTCTTCAGACTGAATGTGTGATGCCTGTGCTGGTCGCGGCCATGTGATGAAGTGTGTTTTGCCACAATTCCTGCAGGACACAATTAATCAACAATCAGTTCTATGCAAATGGTGTTGTCATACTCTACAGTCGATTCATCCATTCAAATTCCTGTGAAAGAAACTGAGATTGATGTGTTAGTTGGGTGAATAATGGAATCCCCAAATTGTAATTCTTTCTGTTTGCATTTGTGTAAATATAACTCGACGGGTCGGACCGACGCTATCGTCAACCTCACACAGCAGAGCAGAGAGATGATGCCAAAAAGCCGGTTGTTTCAGCAATGTAACAATGTGGCCAAACACTGCAGAGGCAATTTTCGACTAACCCCTATCTCAGTGAGTTCCCCGCAGAATCAAATGCCAGTGTATCTGCCGGTTTAAATTACCACCTGAATCACCTGTGACGTGGAGATGGGTTTGTTTCAAACTCACAGGCACAGGTGGTTGCCAACATGACCTGTGGATAATTATCTGTCGCAGACATAACCTCTGCCCTCATCAGGTGACTTTGTCGACTGAAACCAATCCAATCATGGACTGCAGACAGACTGCAGCAGCTGCAAAACGTCCACTTTCAGTATTACACCTTTCAAACTTTGACTCAAGCAGCCGTATCACACGGATTTCGTATGCTAGGTTCAACCCTTCCCCCATTGGTTTCAGATGAGGGATGAATTGAGTTTGCCATCCCATTCCCATCCATGTTGGTAATGTGAACAAGGTCGGGGACAGTAATTCTCAATGGTTCTAATTGAAAAGCTATTGCTTTGAAAATTCTTCCCAATACATAGGTGCACTATTATAGTGCTCCGGCGTGGTGTGCCCTCGACCCCGTCGCCTCGTGCTTGCTAACAGTCGTTGGCTCTCCCATCGTGCCACGGCATTTCTACCCTGCGCGCCTTTCTCGGGGAGGAATTCAGCGAAACCTTTTGAGGGAATTCCCCCGGGCTCGGCGATTGACAGAGGGAAGCCCTCCCATTGCTACTTCCACAAGGATCGCGTTGTTAAACGCCCGGTCGCTGACGAACAAGACCCATATTCTGAGGGAGTATTTTCTTTCCAATGACTTGGATTTTTTGTGTCTGACGGAGACTTGGGCAGGTACCGGTGAGTACAAAGCTTTGATTGAATTGTTACCACCTGACTGTGATTTCCTCGATACCCCGAGGACATCAGGACGTGGTGGAGGTACGGTAAGCATTTTTAAGAACAATTTCAAATGTAAACGGTGCACATTCACCACATCTGCCAACAGCTGTGAAGCAACCTTCTTTGAAGTTGGTCGTGTTTTCCCGGTGCTTTGTGCTGTCATTTACCGTCCTCCTAAATACAACAAAGACTTTTTAAGCGACTTTTCAAGCTTTCTTGCGGAAATCAGGCTGAGATATGATCGTATTCTCCTAATGGGGGATTTTAATATCCATGTATGTTGTCCGGAAAAAACGCTAGCAAAAGACTTCTTAAGACTTATCGACTCTTTTAATTTTGTGCAGTATGTGACCAGCCCGACACACGAACAAGGACATATTTTAGACCTTGTCCTTGCTCATGGTATAACGGTGTCAAATCTGGAAGTCCTTGAAAATGGAATTTCTGATCACATGGCAGTTTTATTTGACGTAGTCTTATCGGATGCTGCTGTGAAATCTGGCGCTCCTAGTTGTAAACGCCGAATTCTTAACCCTCACACTGCTAGTCGTTTCTCTGATGCCTTTAATAACCTTTGCGTACCCTCGTCTAACACAGAGGAACTCACCTCTTGGTTCGACTCGTCATGCCGGGCCATCCTGGATTTGGTGGCTCCTTCAAAAATTGTGCTGCCAAAGCCTAAACCCGAGCCATGGTTTAACGACATTACCCGCGCAGCTAGGCAGGAGTGTCGCAAAGCTGAACGCAAGTGGAAAAGAGACAAATTGCATGTCTCTTCTCAAATTTGGAAAGACAGCTGGCGTATCTACCAGCTCACAGTAAAAGAGGCCAAAAGAGAATATCTGTCGGACCTTATTCTAGCCAACCGTCACAACCCTCGTGCACTATTTAAAACGATAGATTCTGTACTCAAACCCCCTCTGCCTACTTGCTCGGATTCTTCAGCCGAGATGTGCAACAGATTCCTTCAGTTCTTTATTGATAAGGTCTCTACAGCTAGGATTCCGGTCCCAAATACCGCATCTGACCCCTCTGTCCATGTTCCATGTTCAGCTGTCCTAAATTCTTTTGATACTGTGTCCTTGGCGCTTTTGGAGGATGTAGTTCGCCAGACGAAGCCATCTGGCTCCCCTTGCGACTCTCTTCCCCCACGCTTCTTTCAGGAGGTTCTCCCGAGTGTTGGTGCATCGGTCTTGGATATCATCAACAGCAGCCTTTCTTCTGGTGTAGTTCCCCAACAGTTTAAACATGCTGTGGTCCAACCCTTGATCAAGAAACCTGGTCTTGATCCAGATGAGCTGTCAAGTTACAGACCCATTTCCAAACTGCCTTTCATTTCCAAAATTCTGGAAAAAGTGGTGCACATGCAGTTGAAACTTTTCTTGGATGAACATAACATCTTGGAGGTCTTCCAGTCAGGTTTCAAGACGATGCATAGCACGGAGTCAGCCCTGTTACGCGTTTCTAATGACATCCTCCTGGCAAATGACTCTGGAGACCACGTGTGTCTGGTTTTATTGGACTTAACTGCAGCATTTGATACAGTGGATCACAGTATTCTGCTGACTCGTTTGCAGCACTTGGTGGGCATTGGCGGGAGTGCTCTTGATTGGTTTAGGTCCTATCTAGCTGACAGGACCTTTTGTGTCAGCCTTGGCTGCTCTGAATCACGCACTGCTCCCCTGTCATGTGGTGTTCCACAGGGCTCAATTCTGGGGCCTCTGCTGTTCTCGCTGTATCTGCTCCCATTGGGTTCCATCTTAAGGAAACATGGTATTCCTTTCCACTGCTATGCAGATGACTGCCAGATCTATGTCCCACTGAGCAAGAAAGACACCTTCTCATTAAGGCCACTCCTATCCTGTCTGGAAGAAATCAAAACCTGGATGGCACAAAATTTCTTGAAGTTCAACGAAAAGAAGACAGAGGTGATATTGTTTGGCCCCAGTGGACCTTGTACATTCCATCCTGTAGACTTGGGCCCCCTATCTCCTTATCTGAAATCAACGGTCTCAAACTTGGGACTTAAACTGGACAGTGATTTCAAACTCGATCAGCAAATTGGTGCCGTTGTTAAATCCAGCTTCTTTCACCTTAGACAGCTGGCCAAAATAAAACCTCTCCTCTCACATGAACACTTTGAGACAGTAATTCATGCCTTTGTCACATCCCGGCTCGATTACTGCAATGCCCTTTACTTTGGAGTCAGCCAGTCCTCCATTAAGCGGCTTCAGAATACCGCTGCTCGCCTCTTGACTGGTACTCGTAAGAGGGAGCATATAACTCCTACTTTGGCATCCCTTCACTGGCTCCCCATTCATTTTAGAATTATTTTTAAGATCCTCCTCTTTGTTTTCAAATCTCTGAATAATCTCGCGCCACCTTACCTCTCTGAGCTCATACGCCCCTACACCCCTGCCCGGCGCCTCAGGTCTGTGGACCAGTCTTTGCTAGACGTACCAAGAACTAAACTGAGGCTCAGAGGGGATCGAGCCTTTTCTGTTGCTGGTCCATCTCTCTGGAATGACCTTCCACTGAACATTCGGCAAGCCTCCTCGCTGCCCATCTTTAAAGCCCTCCTCAAAACTCACTTGTATTCTTTGGCGTTTCACTCAGCATGACTTAGATTTGCTATTGGTTTTACTGCTTGGTGCTTTCTACCGCCTTATTACTTATTACTGATTCGTCTTACTGTTTATTGTGTATCTTAAATCGCTCCATGTACAGCACTTTGTATGCAGCGATGGCTGTTTGAAAGTGCTCTATAAATACTGTTGACTTGACTTGACTTATTATGGCGTTGTAACAATTAACTCATTTACACCCTTTGACGTATAAATACGTCAATTAGTGCATAGCCGCTCCCTCCCCATGCCGTATTAATACGTCAATCACGTTTTTTCATGGGGGAGGGTGCAAGAGAGTCTGATGCAACTTCTCACCACAGGATTAGGCTTGACGGCAATGTTAAATAGCAAAAAAAAAATGGACATCGGGTGGCAGTAGTGCAAAAATCAACCAGCATCACGCCGCAGAAGTAGTAGAAAGGGCGTACAGTGATGGAGGGGCGTATGTGGATTGTGGTTTGGAACATTAGCAACTAGCAACGATGGAGAAAAGGAAATATCTAACTAAAAATGAATTTTTTTCTGTATAAAAGCGTCCTCGAAACAAAACAACAAAGGAGATGGTGTTTGTGTGGAAGAGAAAATGACGCTTCGGTCACGTAATCGAAAGCGGCACCCATCAAACGAACGTCGGCCTGCACAAACATGGCATGCTACACGCGGCCCGCATAGCTCACGCCGAGATTCGAGTTCATCTGATGAAGATGAACATGCTCCACGTCAGCGATCATCGCTTGGCAGAGCGTTTTTTTGCCTCCCGATGCCCCACATCACCCACAAATCATCTCCCCGGCGACTTCCAGTGATGACGGCAAAGAGGCTGCATTGCTTCGCATGGCCGACGCCGGGCACACGTCAGCGATTCGTTGGAATCGTCTCGTAATGACGACGACGAAAACGCTGAATTGGAGAGTGATTTGGATCCCGATATGTCGGACGAATACGTGCCTTCGGACATAACGGAAAGCAGCTGAGAGTCCTGAGCCAGAGCCGCTGGAACGAGGAGGTAACTGCTGACCAGCTTGCAAGTTCCCATTCAAAACTTCATCACTTCTTATGCCTCCTCAGTCACTTTTATGTACCGCTACATTCCCCGCTATACTATGAAGTTGCCAGTAACACTAATCATTTATGTATGGTTGATGCATCTCGTAGATATGGATGAAGATATGTGCCGTAAATGTGCCGACTTGCATGTTGCCATAGGTTTTAAAAAAAACAAAACAAAAAAAAACAGGACACATTTGGTCCGCTCAGCTCTGCTAAAACCACTAGTGTTAAATTCATATTCCATTTCATTTCAAATTGTATGCTGAGCAACGTGGAATGAATGGTGTAAATAGCATTGTGTATGTGTGTGTGTGAGAGATATTGAAATGCAAGTGGAAAGCAACAATAAAAGATTGAAAAATAAAAGTGTGGTAATTGTACATACTTCTATAAATTACAGATTGTCCAACCAGAAGCCAAAAGATGATGAATGACTCCTTGCTTTGGTGGTGGAAAGAAAGATACCGCGGTGTAAATAAAATTATTGTACCTCACTCTGCAGCAAGATATATTTGCAACTTTTTATGTTTCTATAATTTATACAGTAGGTCGTGCATCTGGACGTGGTGGGATGAATCAATGTGGTGACAAACTGGATGGAAGCCAAAAAACATCTTCTCCACAGCTGCACTTTTGTTCATAGTTCAATAGTTTTGTTGTGTGCAAATAAATTATTTTGCTACAAAAACATTATTTGTAATGTTATTTTGCAGGAGGAACACATTATTGAGGTATTTGAGCTGTCACAAAAGCAAAAAATAGTGTATTTCAAGCAACCTGAAATGATGCTTGAAATGCATGCTTTTACAAAAAGCTCATTTTCTCTGGATTTCTGCAGAAAATCGGCCTTTTCCATAAAACTTAGCAGTTTTCTAATGCTGATTGCCAAATAACGGAGAAAGATAGAAACAAACTTTTTTTCTGCTGAAAGAAGAGAGTCTCACCTTTCTTTTGGCAGGTTGCATGTATATATAGCCATAGATCAGAAAATTCTGTGGGCCTTGCAAATCAGTCAAAATTCTGTAAAATGTGAGGGATTGAGGGGGTTGCTCCAGTGAAAAGGGGTGATATTCAATGAGTTAAGTATCTTCGCAACGAGAGAAGTAATCCTACCATCAACCAACTTTGCTGTTGGGAAATCTGTTAAACTCCATACTCCAGAATTTCCACTTTTTCACAGGGGTCCGTTTTGTTGATGTACTCTTTCAAGTTGATCCTTATTCTCCTTGCTGATAGTTTAATACTGAGAAGTAAATACAGGAGCCTCTCGTTCTCCCATGTTGTTTTTTGTGTGTCTCGTTCTGAATAATGCATTCGATACAGCTAGGTTTTTGTTGGCAGGCCTATTTTAAAGTAGAAAAGAGGTAGCTCTCTACACTATTATCGTGTGTCGATTTCCTTCTTTGAACTGATGAACAAGCGGTGAGGCTTTGGCCTCAGTATCAAGAGCAACATCTGTGACTTACTGAAGGATACTTTGACAATGGGAATGTGTATGTTTGAGACATATTGCACCGCCACATTTCTACGCATGCACAGGGACAATTGCTTGAAGAAGCGACTTTGAACATGAAAGGGAAAGAGATGTCACAATTTGTCCTTCCTCTCCTGGTATCGATTTCTGTGATTGATCCATGCTTGAGTCTATCGCTTCCTATTACCTACCCTCAGTAATTTACCTCAATTGTTGTGGCTGTGACGGTTTCCAAAGTCTCCGCTGGCTCTGTGCCTTTCCCAGGTCGCCCTTTATGGAAGAGGAGGACTGGGGATGTCTGGTGAGTCTTCATAAAGATATATCCCCTCTGAACAAATCAATAGTGACAGTGTGTTTGCGTAGATTAGGGGGTTCTCCCGCTCTATGATTTCTCATCAGACACATGATGAGGAGAGGGGAGATAGGCATTTGAGCAGAGGCTTCCATGGGCCAGACTGATTTGATTGTGTTTGCATTTCATCTGCCAGCATTGATGGAAATGATTTTGATCCCTGTGCAGTATTGCCAGCCGTACGAAGAAGCCTCTCAGGTGGAAAACGCATGCATTTCATATTCCTATTTCAATAAACCTACGCAACTGCTTTATCAAGGCCCGGGCCGATGCGGTGTTCTTTGTTGATTGAGCTGGTTGTCAACAAGCCTTGGTAGATGCAGAAAAATCAAAGTGGTACAGGTTTGCTGTGTGCCTTATGAAAAAAAATTGGGAGTCACAATATGAAACAACATGCAGCGTATTATATTCACTTTTTAATAACTTTGATCCTCTGTAACCATGCCCTCTCACCCTTTTATCAGGACCACCACCTAGCTTCCATCCGTCCCTGTCACACCACGATGACGGTAAATCTTTTAAAACCATCGATCACTTTCTTATTATAACTAACAATGTGTCATGGCACCATAGCCCCCCCCCCCCCCCTTGTGTATGTAATATCAATTTGTATCAAAGATGTCTTTTCTGATTGACTTGATCCTGGACTGTAATATAATGACATATTTAATTTCTGAGCCAAAGGGAAGATAATCTAGGCTTAGCACAAACAATTTTTGACCTTTATTTTAATATCTCACTGCTTAACACGTCACACCTCTCATCCTCCTCTCTTTCTCTCACCCATATGGACACTGATATTGAATTTCCAGAAGATTCCTTTTGTCAGCTCACTCTTTTGCTGTCGAAGCCTCGTGGTGAGACTAGGCTGGAACCATCGTAATGGTTGTGGAGAGACACAGCAGTGATTAAACCTGATCTTTAATAGCAGGTTGAGGAGCAGTCGTGCTGCAATTTAACCAAAATCTGATAATGAACCAGAGGAAATAAGGCAATCACAGTGAAGGAGACAATATAGTTCTAAATGAACAAAATGGCCTTTTACCACCTGCTAAGCATCGATCAGTGGCAGAGGGGACTAATTGATAATGCGTTATTCGTAGCTGCCTCATAATGGAGCTTGTATTTCATCCTGTCCTTGGTCTGTGGAATGGAGGAGGAAGGATTTGGCCATGCATCCAACAAAACAGATGGTAAGGAAAATTGTTCCCATAACACATCTGCCAATGTGTTCTATTCGGCTTCTCAGACAGGTCAGCTCAGTGTGTTTATGTGTGCATTGTGCACGCATGCAAGCGCAATTGATAGATTCATACCACAAAGTAATCCCGAAGAAATTTAGCAGGAAACAATCCAAACACCTCAGTGCCATGTGTGCTTTTCATCTGTGACTATTCTGCCAATGGCAAAACATCATAGCAATATTCATCCAAAAAATGTTGGCCCCGCTCTACTGAAAGTGTTTCGCCACTGACACATTTTTCCAACTTTCACAAACTATATCGTGCCCAAATGAAAGAATCCAGAAACTTGAAAAAAAAATTATGTCAGACAAATGCGTTGGTATCAGCAAAAATGTGTAGGTTTCTGTCATTACATTATTTTTTAAATCCATCCACTCATCCAATTTCTGATCCACTTATCTTTACAAGGGTTGCGGGTGTCATGGTTCTGTTTGTGGCCAACAGGTGGCACTGTAGGGCTCCGCCTGCAACTGCACACCTGTTGGTCATTGTGTCATTAGTTGTCTGTTATAAAAGGTCTCCCGGCACGACCGCTAGGTGTTGGGTCATTGTTTATGTCATGGTTCTGTTACTGTTAGGTTTTTTTTTTTTTGCTTCAGTCATGGTTTTGGTTTGCTACTTTGGATTATTTTTGTTTTCAGGACTTTGTTTAGGATTTTGTTTTCTCTGTGTTTTAATACAATTTGCCAACTTCGTCCTGCTCCTTCCTCTTTCATGCATTTATGGGGTCCTCCACCACCACCACCACCGCTCGTGACAGCGGGGGGCGCTGGAGCCTATCCCAGCCGTCTTCGGGCAGTAGACTATTGGCGTAACTGCCAGATCACAGTAAAAGAGGCCAAAAGAGAATATCTGTCAGACCTTATTCAAGCTAACAGTCACACTTGGATTCTTCACCCGAGATGCGCAACAGATTCCTTCAGTTTTTCATCATCATCATCATCATCATCTTCCGAGCCGCTTGATCCTCACTAGGGTCGCGGGGGGTTTTGGAGCCTATCCCAGCTGTCTTCGGGCAGTAGGCGGGGGACACCCTGAATCGGTTGCCAGCCAATCGCAGGGCGCACAGAAACGAACAACCATTCGCACTCACACTCACACTCACACTCACACCTAGGGACAATTTAGAGTGTTCAATCAGCCTGCCACGCATGTTTTTGGAATGTGGGAGGAAACCGGAGCACCCGGAGAAAACCCACGCATGCCCGGGGAGAACATGCAAACTCCACACAGGGAGGCTGGAGCTGGAATCGAACCTGGTACCTCTGCACTGTGAAGCCGACGTGCTAACCACTGGTTACCGGGCCGCCCTCAGTTTTTCATTGATAAGGTTTATACTAGTGATGGGTCCATGAGGCCTCATGAGGCGTGTCGACACACTGACACACTGTGTTGATACTGTGCTGATACTGTGTCACTGACCACTGCCACCTGCTGGACCTTCAAGATCCCTGCATCCAACCCACTCAACAGACTTTACTGACTGATAATTTTTTTGTATATTGAACATATAAAATATACAATTCGGTAATAAATTGGCAAAAAGTGAAGGTAAGATATAAAAAAAGGAAAAGAAAATAGTCATCATCACAAATATGTGTTCAAAGGAGTAGAAAGAAGTTAAAAAACCCTAGAGTCCTACCCCTTCTGAGATATGAATTGATCATTTTTCAAAATAGAAAAGAAAGTCTACATATCAACAAATGCTTTTACCCTTATGTATGCTGTACTTATACATTTTTACAACTTTAGGTTTGTATATACAGTACATACTCATTGGAGCACAAGTATATGTCGATTTTCTCATATTCATAATGGATGCTACATTTCATTAATATATTAAATAATCTCATCAATGTATTCCTGATGTATTGCTATATTTCATGGGTGTATCGAATTTATTAGCTTAATTCTGATTTGTGTAGTTGTCTTGTACTACTCTCAAATTCATTTTTAATCTCAGCAAGAGAGTTACTCATTTTACTGGTCCGTTTCAGAATCATTCCACAGATTTACACCTATTACAGATACACTCCTTTGCGTGATGTTTGTTCGTGTTTTGGATTTTTCTGTATAGGTTAGTACCCCTTAAATTATGACAACTTTCTCGAATTTTAAAAAGCTTCTGGATGTTTTGGCAAAGGAGGTTATTGTGTGCTTTGTACATTAATTGGGCGATTTTGAAGTCAACCAGGTCATGAGATTTCATTAATTTGATAAACAGTGGATTTGTGGGTTCCGTCTATTTGGAGCCAGTGATTGTTCCGATTGCTTTGTATTGTAGTTTTAAAACAGTGTTTTACTGGCATTTCCCCATATTTCCACACAATAGGTCAAATATGGAAGTAATAAAAGTGTGTACAAGGATTTCTTATTCAGCACATCCTTAGTTTTGGGAGGATCCCTATGGTTTGGGATATTTTTCTTTATTATGTAGCTGCCAGCACGGTTTTGCATCTACAACTGTTCCAAGACATTTTCATAAGGTCATTCATCGATTTGATGAAGTGTATACAATATCATTCACATCCATGCATTCATTTTGCAACATTCAATGTGTTCAAATAATGTGAAGATCATTTGAATGAGGATGCTTGTGGGCTTTGATTTCACATTTTTATTGAGAAAAATAAGATGCTCCAATGTTTTAAACTTCAGCCTGTTGCGTCTTTTACAAGCGATTTCTCCTGCTGTGGAGAACACACGCTCACAAGGGACGGATGTGGCTGGCGTACAAAGGAACTCCTTTGCGAGGTGGGAGAGGTTTGGGAAAGAAGTGTGTTGGTCCTTCCAGTACAGCTGCTTCCTGGAACCTTGATTGTCAAACATGGAGTGGAGAGTCAACCAATAATAATTACTGATTGTCAATTAATCATCAACATAGCAACCGTGAAAAGATGAGTGAACGTTTGTATACCTGGCGTAATACCGGGTGTATCGCGAACTTCATTCTCATGCTTGGCCCGATAATGCCTCAGCATGGTGGAGGTGCTTCTGTTGGTGTATGACAATTCGACCCGGCAAATTCGACATTTCACCTGTAATGAAATGTGAATAAGAAGTAACTAAGAGTTACCTTGAAATGTATTCGGATTAGAATGGTACAACACATGTCAATAATCTGAGAGGCACTCGGCGAGTGCCTCTCGCCGAGAGGCTCTCGGCGACAGAAGGCGATTTGAATAAATAAATAAATAATACCTTATTCTCCGGGACATCAAAATGGTCCCACACGGCGGATGATTTGCGTCTCTGCTCCATAATTGGCAAGGAAGGCAAGGCACGAACACGAAGTCTGCACTGACACGAGCTTCGACAAGCGAGCGTGAGTGAGGTCTGGCTTGTTTCGGCAGGTGTTCCTTATAAACACTGTGTGGCGGGCTTTTGCTGCGTCAACGCCCTCTGCACTGAGTCGACCCCCCCTGGACTAAGTGGCGCAGCCTGTACTGTGCCAAGCAGCCGATGCAGTCTAAACTGCACCGGTGCAGTTCACGTGTCAATTAGCAGCCTGGACTGTGTCAACGCAATATTGGTACATCGGTCTTGGACATTATCAACAGCAGCCTCTCTTCTGGTATAGTTTCCCAACAGTTTAAACATGCTGTGGTCAACCCTTGATCAAGAAACCTGGTCTTGACCATTTCCAAACTGCCTTTCATTTAAAAAATTCTGGAAAAAGTGGAATCTTTCTTGGATGAACATAACATCTTGGAGGTCTTCCAGTCAGGTTTCAAGACGATGCATAGCACGGAGTCAGCCCTGTTCTGCGTTTCTAATGACATCCTCCTGGCAAATGACATTGGAGACGATGTGTGTCCAGTTTTATTGGATTTTACTGCCGCATTTGATATGGTGCATCACAGTATTCCGCTGACTCGTTGCAGCACTTGGTGGGCATTGGCAGTAGCGCTCTTGAGTGGTTTAGGTCCTATTTAGCTGACAGAACCTTTGGTGTCAGCTTTGGCTACTCTGAGTCATGTCCTGCTCCCCTGTCATGTGGTGTTCTACAGAGCTCAATTCTGGGGCCTCTGCTGTTATCACTGTATCTGCTCCAATTGGGTTCCTTCTTCACAAAACATGGTATTTCCTTCCACTGCAATGCAGATGACTGTCAGATCTACGTCCCACTGAGCAAAAAAGACTCTTTCTCATTAAGGCCACTTCTATCCTGCCTGGAAGAAATCAAAACCTGGATGGCACAAAATTTCTGTTCTGGTCCCAGTAGCTCTTGTACATCTCATCCTGTAGACTTGGGCCCCCTGTCTCCTTATCTTAAGTCAACAGTCTCAAACTTGGGTCTTAAACTGGACAGTGATTTTAAACTTGACCGGCAAATTGGCGCAGTTGTCAAATGCAGCTTCTTTCATCTCAGACAGCTGGTCAAAGCAAAACTTCTCCTCTCTCAAGAACACTTTGAGACAGTAATTCATGCCTTCGTCACATCCTGGCTCGATTACTGCAATGCCCTTTACTTTGGAGTGAGCCAATCCTCCATTAAGCGGCTCCAGCTGGTCCAGAATGCCGCTGCTCGCCTCTTGACCGGTACTCGTAAGAGGGAGCACATAACGCCTACTCTTTCCCCTTCACTGGCTCCCTATATATTTTAGAGTTATTTTCAAGATCCTCTTATTTGTTTTCAAATCTCTAAATGACCTCGCGCCACCTTACCTCTCTGAGCTCATCTGTCCCTACACACCTGCCCGGCGCCTCAGGTCTGCGGACAAGACATTATTAGAAGTACTCCACACAGGAAGGCCTGAGCTGGAATTGAACCCATGATCTCCGCACTGTGAGGCCAACGTGCTAACCAGTCGTCCAGTCGTTACAGTGAACGTAAAATGAGAATGAAAAACCAACCCCCTCCTAGACCAGTCTGCGTGTTTTTCATGATTATCATACATAAACGTTCTGAATTAAAGCCCATGTTTATATGTCCCAAACACAACCCAAGTAAATATAAAGTGCTGTTTCGATTTTTGTTTATTTATTTCATGTTTAGGCATAAAATTCCAAACCTATCTGCTCCTGTATGTGAAAAATTAATTTGTATTTTTTGGACAGATGTGTTCTGTTTCACTGGCTCGACCCATGTTTGAATAACTGTCAGACAAACTGTTTAAAAAATAAAGAGACATTTCCACAAGCCAAATACATACAAGACCAAACTATAAAACTGAGTGTTTGAAATCTGCATCAGTTTGGAAAAGGTTATATTGCCGTTTCAAAGGTTTTGAGACTCCTGAGAAACTAGGGTTAGAGTCATTACTGTAATCGGCATGTATTGTATTGTAATGGAGTAAAAGTGGAAACAGTGTTGAACCTTCCCGGCAGTGGTCAGCTGAAATCAAACAGTCACTTAGCCGTCAGTTGTTGGGCAAAAATGGCATACAATGTAGAGTTCTAAGGCTAAAACTAAAATAAATAAATAACACAAAGGTTTGTCTCACCCCCCCCCAAAAAAAAACATTTTGATTACCGCCCAGGAGTAGTATTTTAAAGACAGATGAGACAGAAGGTTACATTTTGTTACATTTGGTGTTTATTTAATAAACAAAAAAAATTTGAAAAGAAGAACAAGAACCGACTGTCAGACAAGGTGGTGCCAGTGTCATGGTCTGGGATTGCTTTGTCCCTTCAGGACCTGAGCAACTTGCTGTGAAGAAGGCAACTATGATTTGCGGTGGATACCAGAATAATTGTGTGGGTGAAATCCGGCTATCAATTTTTGCCCTCAAGCTAAGCGCGGTGGGTTTTGCAGCAGGGCAGTAATGGAAATCATAACCAGCAACTCCACCTGTGAATGGCTTAAATAAATGAAAAAGTCCACGCATAAATCCATTTCAGATGCTGTGGTATGACCTTAAATATACAGTAGGTTTGTTCTGCAAAACCATTCAACATGAATCAAAACAATTTTGCCAAGAATATAAATAAATAGACATTAACTGATATAGTTATTGCATTTTATATTTACTTGAGTCATCTTTGTAAGATATTAAAATGTGTCTAATGAGGAAGGGGGAAAAATGTTTTTTTGAATTCATGGTACACATTGCATTACATTTAGTACAATCTCCAAGCAAGCTCTTTTCAAATGTGTCATATTTGTATTGTGTAACTGCCTAAGCAGACAATAATTAGGTTTCATGGTGTTGGTTGACAATTTTCCAAAGATTTGCATTCATCCAGCTATCCATTTTCAACACCGCTGATCCTGAACATGCTCACTGGGATTTCTTGGAGCCTACCGCAGCTGACAGCAGGCTGAAGGCAGACTACACCCTGAACTGGTCACCAGTTAGTCGCAGTGTACATATTGGATTGGATTGGTTAAAACTTTATTGTCAAATGTACTGTATGTGTAACACGTAACATACAGCACAGATGAAATTTCTTCCCTCTCAACATAGAGAGAAACAACCATTCACACCCACATCCATACCGTCAGTGAGTGGGAACCGATCCCACGTTGCCCGCGCACAAGTCAGGCGAGTGTACCACTGCTCCATCAGCGACTAACCAATCATTACAATTATGTGAATTAGTGTATTATTTGTTCTTGAGGCATATGTTACCAGGAAATATTGAACTAAAAACTGTGTAACGGTTCCACTTTATCATTATTTTTGTTGTGATTTCATTGTGGCTGGCACATCTCTTTTTGAAGTTAATCTCTGCATGCAGACATAATGAACTGAACATTAGCTGCAATTAGTGAAACAAGTCAAGTCAAGTCAACAGTATTTATAGAGCACTTTCAAACAGCCATCGCTGCATACACAGTGCTGTACATGGAGCAATTTAACATGCACAATAAACAGTAAGACAAATCGGTAATAAAGGCGGTAGAAAACCAAGAACAAATCAAAGTCATGCTGAGTCCAATGCCAAAGAATACAAGTGAGTTTTGAGGAGGGTTTTGAAGATGGGCAGCGAGGAGGCTTGCCGAATGTTAATTGGGAGGTCATTCCAGAGAGAGGGACCAGCAACAGAAAAGGCTCGATCCCCTCTGAGCCTCAGTTTAGTTCTTGGTACTTCTAACAAAGACTGGTCCACAGACCTGAGGCGCCGGGCAGGTGTGTAGGGGCGGATGAGCTCCGAGAGGTAAGGTGGCGCGAGATTATTCAGAGATTTGAAAACAAAGAGGAGGATCTTGAAAATAACTCTAAAATGAATGGGGAGCCAGTGAAGGGATGCCAGAGTAGGAGTTATGTGCTCCCTCTTACGAGTACCAGTCAAGAGGCGAGCAGCAGCATTCTGGACCAGCTGAAGGCGCTTAATGGAGGACTGGCTGACTCCAAAGTACAGGGCATTGCAGTAATCGAGCCGGGATGTGACAAAGGCATGAATTACTGTCTCAAAGTGTTCATGTGAGAGGAGAGGTTTTATTTTGGCCAGCTGTCTAAGGTGAAAGAAGCTGGATTTAACAACGGCACCAATTTGCCGATCGAGTTTGAAATCACTGTCCAGTTTAAGGCCCAGGTTTGAGACTGTTGACTTAAGATAAGGAGACAGGGGGCCCAAGTCTACAGAATGGGATGTACAAGGGCCACTGGAACCAAACAATATCACCTCTGTCTTCTTTTCGTTGAATTTCAAGAAATTTTGTGTCATCCAGCTTTTGATTTCTTCCAGACAGGATAGGAGTGGCCTTATTGAGAAGGCATCTTTCTTGGTCAGTGGGACATAAACAAAGTGAAAAACTGATAATTACGCTTTGCCAAATCACACAGGCGTTCCATTCTCCCACGCATGGAGTCTTTGCCCTGCCACCAAAAGCAAAATCTCGTGTTTGCTTTTATTTCTCTTGAGCAATTTCATGTGTTAGCTTGAATTTAGCTGTAATTTGATGTATTCCTCAGCAGACATGAGTTTTTAGTTTCCGTCAAAAATATCCGTGTGCAATCAATGAATTACCACTCCTATTCACCTAAGCGCATGTTTTAAAATTACGAGCGCTAAATACAACCTCATGTTAAAAATCATTTTTAAACTACTCTTTTACAAAGTCAGCACAGCTGTGGAGCTGTATGGAAAGCAGCTTTAGTGACCATCATGGAAACTTTTCCAGGACTCTCCAAACTATGGCCCGGGGGTCATTTGCAGCCTGCCATCGATTTTTCAGTGGCCCGTGGCAAATAGAAAAAATGACATTTGACGGGGCCCACAAGGTTAGTTAAATAAAAAAAGAGGTTAGAGGTGAGCAGAGTGAGAAGGTTATATAGTTAACATAGTTGAAATATAGTTGCCATAGTTGCCACTACCACAAATAGATAGACATTCTGAACAGCGTTTCTGCACATGCAAAGATACAAACGAACTACTGTATTTACAACTAAAATAACACAATTTCTCTTTGAAATACTGAATTATAAAGATAATTCAATTATAGAAGCATCAATGGTTTCTTCCATAATCTGTTGCGTCAAGGTCTGATTCCTGAACATGTCGCCTTCATTCTTCTCAAGTCACTGTTTCAAAAATGGTCAGCTTTCTATAATTTGCTCTTGTTTTGGCTCTGAATGTGGAGATGAGATTCGGCTACCGTTCAGTGCAGGGATAGATATTGTGAAATGAGATAAGGTGCCGTTGGCCACCGTAAAATGTAAACAACATAGCATTGCTTGCTTGACTGATTTTAGCGTGTTTAATCAATTCAGGTTTTGTTTATTTTTAAGCGGCCCTTGCATTCTTGCATTTCTATCAGTCCAGGTCTCAGGTACCCTTGGACACCCCTCCCCTGGGCCAAACATCTGGAAAAATTTGTGGTTTGTGTGCAGCACATGGACTCTTCTTTTCATTCCACTTGCACTGCACTTGCGATGAGAAAATAGGAGCCAAAGTTGATGGTGTGCAAAGATTTGACAATGTTGGCGCCGTGTCCGGAGTAAGCCAAAAAGAGCGGATGAACTTCCTCCCTGTCTCGCTATTATAATTCCACGCAATGAAGTTACATTTTTTTCTTTCTTACATTGTGACCTCAACACTATGGCGTCTTACAAGCTCCATCCGCGTGGCACCGAAATGAAAGATCTGACTGTTTGGCTGACAGCCGTGCACTGAATGGAGATTTGCGATGTCAATCACCACCTGCTCTGTTCAAATTGGTTCAGTAATAGTGGAGCTGGGGAAGTGTGGGGGAGGGGGGCAGCTGACAGCTAAATAGTGCGGGGAGATTTTTGATAGGCAAAGGAACTGAGTTGGCTGACAGTTAATGCTTTGTGTTTGGTCCCAAGGAGACTTTTGGAGTATTTGTATTTTACACACTCATGGAACAAACATCGGCTTGCCGGTCGCCTCCTTTTAAACTTGAAGCTACACGGTGTCCTGGGTATGGTACAGTGGTGCAGAAGTGAAAATATTGTTTTATGCAGTAAGCAAAAGAAAAAAAAGGTTCTGTGTCCTTGCGGAGTGCTTTGTGAAACATAAAAATGAGTGTAGACATTTTACCCGAGAAGCGTGCAGACAATGCTTTCAACGTGGTTTAAAACGATAAAATCGACTGTAGAGTTAGTTCTGTAAATGCACATTTTATATGTATGGTATTTACAGTATATATAAAAAGAATTGTAGCATATATAAATGCAATGCAAGTGTAGGCTAGAAATACAGGAAAGAAAGCACTTCCTAGTGCCGTATGTGCAGCTACCTGCTCTTCTGCTTTTCTGCAATCAGTCCTCTGTAAAAGGCAGAGGGGAAAAAGGCCCAATGCTAAGCCAGCATACGCACATCTTTCGGGGAGTCTTTTCATCAGAATGCATGTTCAATGAGGCATGCTGACAGCGAAGCGAACAGCAGCGTGCTGGTCTGGGACCCATCAGGAAGCAATCCTGAGGATTTTATGCAATCTGCTTCAATGATTAATCACTTCACATCATCTCCGACCATGGATTTGTTTCTGTAAATTGTTTTGTCTTCTGCGCCTTTGCTAAAACTTCAACAAGCTGTCTTAAGGGCATGATGACTATGCAAAAAAATATTGTTTTTTTTAATCGTTTTATATGATAACTTTTTCAGCATATTGTTCTCTTTCAACTCATTCACTCAGTGTATAATAGTTGCTGTAATAACAATGCATAGTTTCAGATGACAGAAGTGGTCCACGCTTCTCTGTCCTGGCTGCTTAGAACAATATGGTGACAATAAGTAGCAAATGAGAAAAGGAGAACACAGAATGTACACTTATAATTTAGATGTAGTTTTGTGTGAAGAAACTTTTAGGGCAGCAAGTAACAATTATTTTAGCAATCTGCCAATTATGTTTTGGATTAATTAGCAAAATTGGATAGGATTTTTTTTCTCTTTTTAGTTTTCATTCCTTTATGGAAAAACCGTTAAATTATTTCAAAGTAACACTGCAGAAGATGCCCAAACGCCAGAAGATTGTGGTTTAGTTCCTGTTTTATTCTTGAACATGTCGGAAAATCAAACAAATATTGAGCATTGTTTTCGAGAAAAAAAGTGATGATTGTTGATGACTCATTTTGGTTTAACACAAAGTTAATACTGGTCAACAGATTTTTGCAATTTTTTGTTGGTACATCAGATTTTTATAATAATATATCCATCCAACCATCTGTCAATCCGTTTTCTAACCCGCTTATTCTCACAAGGGTCGCTGGCATGCTGGAATCTAGAATAATAATAATGACAATAATTATGGTAATAATTATGATGACAATAATAATAATAATAATGTAATAACAATAATGGTAATATATTTTGTAATATTTATGAATTAAGGGCTGGGTTCAGCAACAGGCGTCATAGCTATAAATTACAATGCATAGTAAAATCGGCATCGCGCAACCTGTTAAAGTTCAATTTTAAAAACAAACAAAAAAACATCACAATAATTATGTGCTTATTCAGTAAAGACTTTATTTTTTCAAAATCAGTGCCAACAATATTTTTACGGACGCACATATCCATCTCTGATTAATATTTGCTGTTGACCAGTGTAATCAATCCGCTTTCATGGAGGACTGTTGAAATCAGAGAATATTAATTCTTGAGAGACTCCACTCGCATGACTTTAAGTTAAACAATGGCTTAAAACGTTTTAAAGTTTTAACAAATCAAAGGTCAACTCATGCCCTGGAACAGACGGTTACTGACTAGCTTTGAATGTGCCACATAGAGTTCTGTGATATTGGTGCCAAAGTCAACTCAAGTTCAAGCAAACTCCTGACCAATTTCAAAGACCCACTCTCCTCTTTCACTGCCTTACCTCAAGTTTCAGCGTCAGTTTATTTATAAAATGCACAGCTCTTCGTCTTGCATCTACTTGATAAATCATTTACACAGTTGCATTTGAACAAAGAAATGAATAATTAAAGGCTCAATGCGTGTTCGGTCTGCAGCACTTCATCCCCTTGTGTCATTGCAGTTGATTCAGGCGCAAAGCATGTCGGCTCCTCCACGTGAACACCGGGGCATTAGGTGCTATAAATGGACTCTGGGTTGTTGTTTTTTTCTCGGAATAACCTCTGAACTGGTCGACAGTCAGCCACAGGGCACCTACAGAGACAAACATTCACATACACCCACATTCGCACCGTCAATGAGTGAAAACTGATCCCATAATGCAGACAAACAAGTCAGGCGAGTGTACCACACCAGCAGCGACTCAGCCATAGCATCTTTACTAAAATGTTAAACATCGTATTGTACGCATAAGGCTGTTGATACTTTTTGTCACCTTCAAGAGTGACATTCTTTGATTGCTTCTCAAAGAGGAAGGCTGCTGAGTAGTTGGCTGTGCAACCCTAAAATAATTGCTTTTTTTAATATTCACAAAGTCAGAAGGACGATTGCAATTGGCACCCGCTCCATTTGCAGTTTTTTTTGTTTGTTTTTTTCAATTTTTAATGAAAATCACATTAATCACACTTTGGCTCTCCACCAGAGGATTATTCCCCAACGGTGCCAGGTGTTTAGGAGGACGTGGAAATGACAGTGTCACTAGCTTCTGCTTAATTACACTGCCATGCAAGAGCTTTCCTGCCGCTTTTTCAAGGGGCAGTGAATGAAAGCTGGTACTGTGCCTCTGTTTGTGTCTGACACATCTACGCTTGTGCTTCTATCATCTACCGAAAAAGATCAGTTACTCTACATGTTTGCTGTTCACCCACATGCATTAGCCACACCTATCGAATTTGAAGGAAACAGCAGTAGGCCAAATGTTTAAGTATATACAGTCAAGACACTGTAAATTTCCCCAGTGTGGGACAAATAAAGGATATCTTATCTTATGGCTGAGTGTGTCCGTATTGCAAGCAAAACTTTCACTTTCCCTTGTAGTGTCAATTAGACAACTCTTTCCTACTTACACTAGCATCCTTTATGTTAGGGAGGTTCTGAGTCCAACTCACTTGAATTTGAGTATCTGCCAATAAATAAGCACTGCTTTAAAGGGGCCTGTATCAGGCTATTTTAAGCTTTCCACAGATAACCTTGGTCAAATATATGATGATATATTACCTTTGCCACAATGTCCATCACATTTCTGATGAAATATGTGTTATTTTGGTGGCTAACTTTTCGAAGTAAGTCACCCGACTAACTAAAACCCTGTCTCTCCCCATACGGACATAACGTCGCCCTAAAGCCTTGCATGATATAGGCCGTTTAAGGAAAAAAAGAGAACATCCAAGTTGTCTCAATTGTTCTTTTTATAAAAGTATCCCACCATGATGCTTTTTCATATGGGTTAAACAACAGAATCTAGTGTTGCAGTGAACAACAGAAATCTCACTTCCACGTGAAACCCTCAACTTAGAGATGAAAAGTCGCCATTGTAATGTCGCTCAAAATACTTCAAAGCTTTGCTGTCTCGAGACTCCCGTTTCATGTTTGCACAAGTTACAGCAGGCCCACGAAAAGTAACTAAACCTTCCCCGTTTGCGGTAAATTTCACCCAATACCAGTCATCTGAAAATTACCCGATCGGCGCTGATTTCCTGTCATGTGATCAAATTGGGAAAACTCGAATATAAAAAGTGTCTGCCTCCCACTGCAGGTCGCGCACAGTGAGTAATTCTACTCGGCTCAAGAAGCAGACACAGTGACATAGCGACATGAACTACAAATAATCAAAAGCGCATTCTTGGACCCGTTTATAAATTACCAGATATTGACAACATGGCGACATGGCTTAATTCAAAAATGTACTGAACAATATGTTGTATTAAATGTATTAAATCAGGATGTATTGTATTGTAACATTTGTGCAATATAAATTGGGCAGCAAGATTTTTTATCCATGTTGGTGTGTTGGGGGGGCTGTCACCTGAAATTGATATCACAGTGCCTCAGGGCTCAGATGACGACCACTCACAGCTAACCTGTTTTCTGGTCTTGGTCTTGTGACATTCACAAGCTGAGCCCTTCGGCACTGTGGTGTCGATTTCAGTCGACGGCAAGTGGCAGTACGAGGCAAAATGGCCGCCCCCTGAAATGTATCAAAACAGGTGGACTTTTCTGTTTAAATCATATTCCACAAGCACAATATTAATATATTATTATTACGGTACTTCTTATTGAGAACTTTCGTATTTTTTTTTATTTTAAACTGAAGTTGTTGACATTTGCAGTAGATGTTGGAGTAAGAACGCAATTTCACTGTGCCTGTATGTTGTGTGTTTGTGGTGTGTTGTGTGAGTGTGTTTCGTCTATTTTACTTTCATTTTGTTTTGTTTTCAGTGTTGGGGGGGGGGGTCGGAACAGATAACGTTATGTGTGCACGCGAGTTGCTATTTTAGTCCGCAAACTGAGGAATCGTATTCCTAGTTCCAAGTTTGAGATGGTGGCGAAAAAAACTTGACCAATCCTATCAAGGACTTTGAAGAGGCCGTCGCAGCTCACAAGGTCGAAGGCCTTGGTCAGGTCAATACAATGACTGGTTCTCCTCTCTGCATTTTTCGTGGAGCTGGCGGAGCGAGAAAATCATGTCGATGGTAGATCGTTCCAACCTGAAGCCACTGTGATTCGGGGTACACCCTGTCAGCGAGCTTCTGGAGTCTGTTCAGGACCACTCGGGCGATGCTCAGTAAGGAGAATGCTCTGTAGTTGTTGCAGTCACTGCGGTCACCTTTGTTCTTGTAGTGGGTGATGATGTTACAATCACCCAGGTCTTGAGGTACCTCACCGTCTTCCCAGCACTGGCAGAGTAGGTTGTGTAGGTGGTACAGCAGAGGTTCTTTGCCGGTCTTGATCACCTCTGCTGGGATACCGTCATGGCCAGGAGCTTTCCCAACGGGCAGGCTGTCGATGGCTTTGCTGAGGTCCTCAAGGCTTGGTAACTTGTCTAGCTCCTCCATGACGGGCAGGTGCTCAACAGACTCTAGGGTGGCATCGGAGATGGTGGTTTCTTTGCTGTAGAGGTCTGAGTAGTGCTCTACCCATCGCTCCATCTGCTTGCTCTTGTCTGTGATAGTCTCGCCTGTCTTAGTCTTAAGGGGGGCTGTCTTGCTGTGTGAAGGACCTATGGCTTTCTTGATCCGTCATAGCCTCTGATGTTGCCGGTGTCTGCGGCTCATTGGATGCCATCACAGAGATCCATCCATTACTTGTTGGCGCAGCGCCTCGCTGTAGCCTGGACTTGACTTCTGGTAGCTCGGAGAGCCTGCAGTGTGGACTGGGAGGGATGCTGGTGATGTTTCAGCAGTGTTGTGCGCTTCGCTTGCATTACGGCACTGAGTTCCGTCACGTTTGCCTCAAACCAGTCGTGGCTTTTTCTTGTTCTCTTGCCGAAGATGGAATAGGCAATGTCATGGATAGTGTTGCGGAGGAGGTCCCACCTCTGTTCCGCATTTCCTTTTGGTGGTTTCTTCTCCAGGGCGTCTTTCGGGTGCCGGGCGAGTGCCTCCACCATGTCCACATGGTTTGCCTCGGCTGTGTCGATGTGGGGCTTGCTTGGTGGCTTGGCTTGGTGAAGCTTCTTGGGCTAGAGTCGGATCTTGCAGCAGACCAAGGAGTGGTCTGTGTCGCAGTCAGCGCTGTGGTAGAAGCGTGTGGTGAGAATGCTGCTTGCGGCGGGTCAAGATGAGGTCCAGTTGGTGCCAGCGCTTTGAGCGGGGGTGGCGCCACGACACCTTGCGCTGCGGTTTGCCCTGTAAGAAGCTGTTGGTGACACACAGGTCTTGAAGTGTGCACAGTTCCAGGAGACGTTGTCCGTTGTTGTTCATGTCACCCACTCCCCAAGGCCCGAGGCAGCTGGGCCATGATGTGTGGTCGGATCCAACGCGGGCGTTGAAGTCGCAAGAAGAACAAGTTGGTCGATGGTTGGAACTTTCTGGATGGTTGCCAACAGCTGGTCATAAAACTTGTTTTTCGCCTCCTGCGTGGAGTATAGTGGGGGCATAGACGCTGAACAGGGTGACAGTGCCGACTGTAGGGTGAAGTCGCAAGGTGAGAATCCTCTCAGTCCCTTCTCCACCAGGCTCTATCAGGTTCAGCAGGGAGTTCTTGACAGCGAAACCAACGCCGTGCTCTCTGGTCTCGTCGGCAACTTTCCCACACGCAAGGTGTAGTCTTTCCCCTGGAGAGATCCAATTTCGTTTTTTTCAGTTTCTTGCAGTGAAGCAATGTCAATGCTGAGTCTCAGCAGCTCGTTGTTGATCACTGCTGTCTTGCGGGCATACCTGATGTCCATTAGGTCTGACGTCCGACCGGTTGTCATTGTCCTGACATTCCATGTTGCAAGTTTTAACAAGCCCCTCCGTGAGTCGTCACCTTACCGTGGTGGAGGGGTTTGTGTGTCCCAATGATCCGAGAAGCTAAGTTGTCTGGGGCTTTATGCCCCTGGCAGGGTCACCCATGGCAAACAGGTTCTAGGTGAGGGGCCAGACAAAGCACGGCTCAAAGACCCCAATGATGATTGCAATAAATTGATCTAGGTTTCCCTTGCCCGGACGTGGGTCACCGGGGCCCCCCTCTGGAGCAAGGCCTGGAGGTGGGGCTCGTTGGCAAGCACCTGGTGGCCGGGCCTACACCCATGGGGCCCGGCCGGGCACAGCCCGAAGAGGCAACGTGGGTCCCCCTTCCCATGGGCTCACCACCCATGAGAGGGGCCAAAGGGGTCGGGTGCAATGTGAGCTGGGCGGCAGCCAAAGGCGGGGACCCTGGCGGTCCGATCCTCGGCTGCAGAAGCTAGCTCTTGGGACATGGAATGTCACCTCTCTGGCAGGGAAGGAGCCCGAGCTGGTGTGTGAGGCAGAGAATTTCCGACTGGATATAGTCGGACTTGCCTCCACACACAGCCTGGGTTCTGGTACCAGTTCTCTCGAGAGGGGTTGGACTCTCTTCCACTCTGGAGTTGCTCACGGTGAGAGGCGCAGAGCAGGTGTGGGCATACTCATTGCCCCCCGGCTCAGTGCCTGTACATTGGGGTTCACACCCGTAGACGAGAGGGTTGCCTCCCTCCGCCATTGGGTGGGTGGATGGGTCCTGACTGTTGTTTGTGCATATGCACCAAACAGCAGCTCAGCGTACCCACCCTTTTTGGAGTCCTTAGAGGGTGTGCTGGAGAGTACTCGTGCTGGGGACTCCCTTGTTCTCCTGGGGGACTTCAATGCTCACGTGGGCAATGACAGTGAGACCTGGAGGGGCGTGATTGGGAGGAACGGCCCCCCCGATCAGAACCCGAGTGGTGGTTTGTTGACTTCTTTGCTCGTCACGGATTATCCATAACGAACACCTTGTTCAAACATAAGGGTGTCCATATGTGCACTTGGCACCAGGACACCCTAGGCCGCAGTTCGATGATCGACTTTGTAGTTGTATCATCGGATTTGCGGCCATATGTTCTGGACACTCGGGTGAAGAGAGGGGCGGAGCTGTCAACTGATCACCACCAGGTGGTGAGTAGGCTCCGATGGTGGGGGAAGATGCCGGTCCGTCCTGGCAGACCCAATCGTATAGTGAGGGTTTGTTGGGAGCGTCTGGCGGAATCCCCTGTCAGAAGTAGTTTCAACTCCCACCTCCGACAGAGCTTTTCCCATGTTCCGGGGGAGGCGGGGGATGTTCCGTGCCTCTATTGTTGAGGCGGCCAATCTGAGTTGTGGCCGTAAGGTGGTTGGTGCCTGTCGTGGCGGCAACCCCCGTACTCGCTGGTGGACACCAGCAGTAAGGGATGCCGTCAAGCTGAAGAAGGAGTCCTATCGAGCCTTTATGGCCTGTGGGACCCCAGAGGCAGCTGACGGGTATCGACTGGCCAAGCGGACCACGGCATCGGTGGTCGCCGAGGCAAAAACCCGAGCGTGGGAAGAGTTCGGTGAGGCCATGGAAGCCGACTTCCGGACGGCTTCGAGGAAATTCTGGTCCACCATCCGACGTCTCAGGAGGGGGAAGCAGTGCACCACTAACACTGTGTACAGTGGGGATGGGGCGCTGCTGACTTCGACTCGGGAGGTTGTGAACCGGTGGGCAGAGTACTTCGAAGACCTCCTCAACTCCACCAACACGCCTTCCTTGGAGGAAGCAGAGCCTGGGGACTCTGAGGTGGGCTCTCCTATCTCTGTGGTTGAAGTCACCGATGTGGTTAAAAAGCTCCTCGGTGGCAAGGCCCCACGGGTGGATGAGATCCTCAAGGCTCTGAATGTTGTGGGGCTGTCCTGGTTGACACGCCTCTGCAACATCGCGTGGTCAACAGGGAGAGTGCCTCTGGATTGGCAGACCGGGGTGGTCGTCCCTCTTTTTAAAAAGGGGGACCGGAGGGTGTGTTCCAACTACAGAGGGCTCACACTTCTCAGCCACCCTGGTAAGGTCTATTCAGGGGTGCTGGAGAGGAGGGTCCGTCAGGAAGTCGAGCCTCAGATTGAGGAGGAGCAGTGTGGTTTTCGTCCCGGCCGTGGAACAGTGGACCAGCTCTACACCCTTAGCAGGGTCCTTGAGGGTATGTGGGAATTCGCCCAACCAGTCTACATGTGTTTTGTGGACTTGGAGAAGGCGTTTGACCGTGTACCTCGGGGAGTTCTGTGGGGGGTGCTTCGTGGGTATGGGGTACCGAACCCCCTGATACGGGCTGGTCGGTCACTATACCTCCGATGTCAGAGTTTGGTTCGCATTGCCGGCAGTAAGTCGGAATCGTTTCCAGTGGGGGTAGGACTCCGCCAAGGCTGCCCTTTGTCGCAAACCGCTACAAGATGTCATTTTAATTGAGAGTAACTTACTCAACACAAATGGTATATTTGATATATATCTTGAAATATATCCTTTTTTGAAAAATGCAAACCACAAAAATGAAATATATACATTTAACTTTCCCAATTGTGTGTGGCGTGTGTGTGTGTTTGTGTCTGTGTGTGTGTTTATGTGTCTGTGTGTTTTTGTGTCTGTGTGTGTGTTTATATAAATATTAGCGCTGTCAGTTTTGCGTGTTATTATTGGCGTTAATTAAAATAAATATTAACGTGATTACATTTTGTATAGCGAGATTAATGCGACAACACGTAACACCGGATGTTATGTTGCTCGATAAATAGACCGGAAATAAAACAACAAGCGCACTGCACAGGTCCATGCCCATGTCTGTTTTGCCAGCCACGGCAGCGCGAGACACCAAAAACGGATACTTAATGAGTTTTTGAATGGAAAGTTTACTTTTAAAAAGTTGCCAGATGGTTCCACTGACAAGACCAAAGTTATCTGTATGTTTTCATGTATGAGTTATCATCATCATAGCACGTCGAGTCTGAAATACCACTTAATGGCCAAGCTCACTCCGCCCCCTCGTCTAAGACAGACAGCTATGTATCATTTCAAAGCGAAGAAAATGTACGAAGAACAAATTTGCTGAAGCCATAGCTAATTGTATGGCTACTGTAGCCAAGCCTGTCAACATTGTCCACAGCTCGACTGAAGCTGAAATCATTCGCATTGCATCAAACGACTCCACTACGGATTGCCAATGAGAGCCTCCATTACAAGCTATGTACAGAAATTGTACGTAGCGAAGAAGGCTAAGGTACACCAAGCGGGAGAAGACACTGTTTCCGGAGAGAAATAAGAGACTAGGTTGATGAGCCTCTGGTGAATAAAGTGCAAGTAGCCTGTTGAGTACGATGTATGCCGCTGACACAATTGTTACTTGTTCGGAACTATTTTGTGTGGAAGGTTACAGTGTTCCGTGTCCATATGAATAAAGGGGGTGGAGCTTCTCCGTGTTAGTCTGACAGTGACGGTGTGCTGAGGCACGTTGAGAGTTCAGTGGTGCAGTGGTCGCGACCACACCGAAAATAAGAAAACATCTCCAGTGTTGTGCCTCGAACCAAGTGTAGTCATCCGAAATGATGTCTACACAAAACCGTAGAGAGACTTCAGCGCAAGAAGGACCAACAGAATCAACATAGCCTGACTGCTGTCTTCAAAGCAAACTTGAGAAAAACGCAATATGCAACAATGGCTTAAATACACTATAGGCTGAGTACTAGTTGACCTTACATACGCACTTTGTAATGTTATATTGCTCTGATTGGATTCCATAGAAAGAGCTGTTAAAGCAGCTGTTGTGTGACCCAATGTTTTTTTCACTGTTGTTGATGGACAGTATTATTGTGTGAGAGATTGAGTGAATAACTGCTCCAAGTGAGAAATGTTCATGTAAACTTGAAAATTGAAATGGTTATTTCAGTAAATATTTGCATTTTGCACATAGAAAACTGATTCATGATTCCATATTGATGAGAACATTAAAATGGGGAAAAATAGGACAAAAAATATAAAAGGAAATTCAGAAACGATAAAAAATGTGTGAGTAATCACGATTCATTTTTAGTTTATTTGAGTTAATTATGACAGTTGCATTTTTAATTTGATTAAATGTTTTTAATCCTTTGACAGCTCTAATATACAGTATTTTCACGACTATAAGGCGCCATTAAAAGTCTTAAATTTTCTCCAAAGTGGACAGGACAGGACGCCTTATGATGCGCAGCGTCTTGTGTATGCGCTGAGTTCCAAAACCTGACTGACTGAGAAAAGGTGGAAGTGACTGTAGACAGGCATGCGGCAAAGAAGTCGGACAATCAGTGAAGGGTGGGCGTGTGTGTGTGTGTATATATGTATATGTGTGTGTATATATATATATATATATATATATATATATATATTGACCAGATCACGGCTAAGTGATCTAAGCCGTGATCTGGCTTATGCGTATCTGGACTCGTATCTGGCTTATGCGTATATGGACTCAACTCAACTGTAAATGACTAAGCCTCTATATATCTCTCTCCCCATATATATATATATATATATATGGGGAGAGAGAGAGAAATGGCAGACGTGAGTGAGGACAGGCATGCGGCGAAGAAGTCTGCCAATGAGTGAAGGGTGGGCGTGTAAGTGGACGCTAAAGGGATGCCCCAAGCAGGTACCAACACCTGTGTAGAGTGTGGCAATGTGCATTGTTGCAAAACAACTTCGGTTTTGGTTTCTACAAACCCCCGAAAATAAATTCTACAAAGAGACACGCCTACGAAGCTCAGTTCAAACTTCAAGCCATCGGTTATGCACAGCAGCGGTGAAAAACCCAGTCAAGCAAATGAACTCTGAGCTTGTCGTTATTCCCGGAGGCTTGACTAAAGAACTCCAGCCGCTGGACATCGGAATCAACCGGGCGTCAAAGTAAAGTTGCGAACGGCATGGGAACAATGGATGATCAACAGCAAACACAACAGTGAGAGGCAGCGCTGGGCGAGTTACGCCACAATTTCCGAATGGGTTGTGGCTGCTTGGACGAACGTGTCTGCTTGCACTGTTGTTCGAGTTTTTGGCAAAGCCAGCATCATTTCTGTGGAGCCACATGGCAATGAGAGTGACTCTGACAACGAGAGGGGAACACAGCGTTTTTGATGGATTACCGGTACTTGCACAATTGTTCAATTCTCATACAGAGGATGAGGACTTTGATGGATTTCTGGGTGATGATTGATTGAAAAATGTGAGTACATTGTACGATGGCTAAATAAAATACAACGGAACTCAGTTTTGCTTCTGTTGCCTTTTTAAAAATGTGTTTTAGCGTGTATCCGTATGTCTTGGCATGCTACCGTATGCTTCAAGCAAACATTTTTTTAGCGTGCGCGCATGCATGCAGTATGTTTAAGCTGGCATATGTTTTACCACTTTAAAACTGCGCCCAACCATACTGTGCGCCGAATGGTCGTCAAAATACGGTATATATATACATGTGTGTGTGTGTGTGTGTGTATGTGTGTGTGTATACACACACACATATACACACACATATATATACCGGTATGTATATGTAGAGAGAGAGAGAGAGGGCAAGCAACCTTTCCTGTTGGAGGTAGCAAATTGTCTGGACTGCAGCTGTAACTTAAACAGTAATGAGCCTCTCCATGTCCATAAACACAATAGAATTTTACTGTTTGGTTGTTAAAAGCATCCAAAGACAGCAACGCACATTGTTTAAATAAATAGTGCATCTTGTATCCAGGCAGTGATGTCTCTTTCTCCCTAAAAATGGTAATTTATCCATGATTTGAGCATTCTGGGTCGGGACAAAAAAGCTACTCTGAGCTTTGGGCCACAATTCATTAGCACTTTGCAAATCTGAGAACGCAGTTTGTCAGCCATTGTATTCTGCATCATCGTTAGATCCTGTCTGAAGTGCCGTTTGAACAAATACTGGATGGACGCCAAAGTTCTCACTTGAGATAAACTGCTTGCAGTGGGTCCCATTCAGACTTGCCGACTTGCAGCTTGCAGGACTTAGACAATAGTGTTTTATCTGCATAATTCAGTCTCATCAAGCCCATCTGAATCTCCTTGAAGTGGTATTGGACTGAAACCAGACAGACTGATTTGACCACTACCTGCTCCCCTGTTTGTCAGCCATGAATAATGTGTAATGACATTCAGAGTATCGCAGGAGCCTTGCGACATGCATTCATTGTGCCAAATGGACAGCTCAATCAAAAGAAGCTCTTGAAAAGCCGGTTATAACTGGAGGCGGCGCCTTGACCCAGAATACTGTCCCACTGACTTGAGTCGTAATCTCACCATCTCAGAATGGGAGTGCCTTTTTGCCTCCCTCTTGCTGCTTCTGTTCGGTTGCTCTTGCGGTTTAATCGAGGCAATGTGTCACTCAGGAGGCCACATCAAATCGTACTTTTGAAAGGGCAGACACTTATGGCACCACCTGCCACCCCGTCATCATGCCGCTTTACAGTAATTGAAGTTTGCAGACCTAATAAGATTCCAGTAATGGCCTTGGCTGTGTAAAGTGGCATTGACTTTATTGTGTGCTATATACTTCAGTGGGTCCTCGGTTGAGACCAGCAGGACAGAGGACGTTTCCAAGTTACGAACCGTGCAGTTGAAGAATGAAACAGCACACTGGTTATTGCACGACTTATGTTTTTTACATTTGTTTCTTTCATATTTATGGCCCAGAAGTGTTTTTCATAAAAATGTGTCCCCCGCCTACTGCCCGAAGACAGCTGGGATAGGCTCCAGCACCCCCCGCGACCCTAGTGAGGATCAAGCGGTTCGGAAAATGAATGAATGAATGAATGAATGTTCACGCTATTTTTTTTTTTTTTTTTTGTGACAAACTGCAGGTTGTGTGTGACGTACAAAGTGGCGCACCTGAATATTGCAGCTGTCGGAACAGAACTCTATCTTATCTTATCTTATCTTATCTTATAAATTGAGCTTTAATACAATGTGCTAAGAATTGTTGTAGGAACACCAAGTTATCATAGTTAACGAGAACTAACCGAGTAAATGAAACAAAAATTGAAATGTTTTTTAAAAATGAAAAGTAACTCAAGCTAAATCTTTTGAGATGTACTGTAATACTAGTGAATGTCCTTACTTTTTGTCTTTGTGAATTAATGTCCTGCATGGGCTTTTGTGGTTCATTTCAAATATTTGTTTTGGTAATGCTATGTGTCCACAAGAAAACTTCCTTTAATACACAATATTTAGTGACCTTTGTTAATCTTACATTTGATAAATACTCCAAAGATAGATTGATAGATATCAACTTTTAAAACATTTCTGCAGAAATAACAAAACGACTCTGAAAAGTAATTAACGCTCACTGAATTAAAAAATCAAATGTCAAAACCAAATAAGAATTGTCATGAAAAATCCAAAGCCATGATAACAGTGGGCCACACTGAAAATAAATTTTCAGTTTTTAAGAAAAGGATCTATATTACAAAAAATGTAATTGAGATTCCAAAAAAAAAACCCAAATACGGACCAGAATCTCAGAAAAGTCTTTGGTTAACTGGATTGTATTGTTGTGAAATGTCATGACATATTTATGGAAAATCTCTTTCGTAGATGACCGCACAAACCCAAGCTGTCGCCGTAGCTGACAGTCGTCTTAAAGGGATCTGATCTGAAATTTTA
Organism: Hippocampus zosterae; assembly: GCF_025434085.1. NCBI lineage: Eukaryota > Metazoa > Chordata > Actinopteri > Syngnathiformes > Syngnathidae > Hippocampus > Hippocampus zosterae. Next base: position 30,432,927 of record NC_067451.1, read on the forward strand.
TGATGTATAAATACGTACTGTATTGGATTGTACTCAACAAATGACACAATTTCAGTCCACCTTGCGTTATTCTGAATCAATGTTTTTATCAGCACATAAAACTTGCAAACACGTGTATATATATATATATATATATATACAGTATATATATATATATATATATATATATATATATATATATATATATATATATATATATATATATATATATATATATATATATATATATATATATATATATATATATGTATATATATATATATATATATATATATATATGTATATATATATATATATATATTATAGACTGCATAGAATGCAACTTTGTTTCTCATGGTCCTTTCACTTTCAATATATATTTTTCTGTTCTTTTTATTTTTATATTTATTCTACTTGACGGTAACCCTGAGGTTCAAGCAAAAGTGGCTCCACTCCCCGCATTTTTTTTTTCCAATCTCCAAAACGGTCTCATCTGGCTTTGGGTCTGGATTGATTTCATGTTAGAAAGATAGTAATTGGTCTGAAGAGAGCTTTTTTGTTGCGCTCTTGAAAAGAAGAAGCGAGGGCCCGGTGCCGGGGTTGATATTGATGCCACCCTGTACAAAGAGGAAGCACAGTAGGAAATGAAACACTTGGAACATGCTTTTGACTGGTGGCTGGGATGCGCAGGCGATCCCTTAAAAGCTTGGTCTGTAATGTTACCTCTCTGCCATTGTGTACGCTTTCTCTGGAAATGGTGCACTGGCTTGATGTGAAGTCACCCAACCCTAATCCCCTTATATCTCCTGATGAATCCCAGCAGCACACAGCAGGCACGGCACCTAATTGAATTTCCTTGTGTTCACAATGAACACACACCCAGGACCTGTAAGTTCCAGTCTGTGCCTTTGATAAGCAAATGACCCCGATGGAATTGAGGTCAGCGCCTGCGAAAACAAGAGCGCGGGAAGGAAAGCTAAAATTCTGCTCTCGGCCACGCTCGCAATCGACTCGCCCAAAGAATGAGTCCAGAGTGGTTTTGTTGAGCCCCTCTTGACTTAAGGGGAGATTACCCACAGACAAATATTTCTTGTTTGGTGTTTCCGTGTGCACGTTTTCCAGCGATGCCTGAGCACAAGTAATCATAGGAGAAGAAATCCCGCTGCCAAATGGGCCAACTTGACAGTGGATCAAACAAAGTTGTTTTGTGCTCTTTTGACTGAAGACAGTGCAACATGGCAGGTCATTGGGTTGGCAAACCCATCTTAAATCTCTTTCAGTCCATTTTTATGCCTCCTCCTTAATTTGTTCAAACTCTGCTGACTCTTGAGCCCTCTCGAGTCTGCCGCCAGGATGGAGGTTTTTGATAGCTTCTTTTAGATTATTGATTTCAAGCTTCTTCTTTTTTTTTTCCGATCTGAAAGTGCCCAAAGCCTCATTTTCAGAGTGCCTCTCTTGAGCATTTATTGTTGCCTGGTTACAAAATCCATTTTCTTGCCTTTCCATATTTCTTCCTTGCAAATTCACAAATCAAGGAAGGCCAGGAAAGCGACCGCGACAGCACACTCACCAAACAGAAATGGCAACATCCTGCTCCACGCACAACTCCAGTCACAAGCGTGTTCACAGATGACGGGTTTCTCCTCCACCGCTGACTGAGCTGATATCCGAAGGCCCTTCCTGTTTTTGACTTTGATTGCTTGCTGAAAGGGAAGTGACATTGATGAATGTGCCGGTGTTGCCAAAGTTGAACGGGAAGTTGAACTCCCAAATGAGTGCTCTGTGAGTGGAGCGGGGGGGGGGGGGGGGGGGGGGTGACGAGATGTATCGCAGCCAATGCTGAATATCTGCATGTTTGCTGTGTTTGGATAATACATGCTGTCAAATGGACGGGAGAATCAAATCAAAAGCTGCACGCGTTTTACTTTGAAGTTAAAAGCTTCTGAAGTACATAATAATTATCATCATAATACATCACATTTCCAAGCGCCTTTCATAACACTCAAGGACACTGTACAACCAAAAGCAATAATAAAACACAGATAAAATAATAAACAAAAAAAGAAAGATTTAAGGTGGATAGGCTATTCGGAATAGGTGGGTTTTGAGCTGGTTTTTGAAAATGGAAAGAGAGTCAATATTACGAATGTTGGGAGGAAGTGAGTTCCAGAGTTTTGGGGCAGAGCGACTGAAGGCGCGGTGGAGGGAGGATGAGGACCTGAGTGAGCGAGAGGGAATGGAGATAACTGCACAACTTACAATTTTGTGCTTTGATTTCATGTCCATATATTTTTTCCCACTCATTTTTTTGTTCACGATCAAATTTAGACAAATTCTTGACCCAAAACTTTGTGGAAGGTTGTGGCCTGTGCCAACCAAAAGCCATGTTGATTGATTACCGGGAGGTGCAAATCTTGGTGGCTCTGTCCAAATTGGTAGGCTGACTCCTCCAAAGCCTGAATTTGTGGGCCACAACTTCGGGCGAAGCTCGACCACATGCTGGTGACCAGATTTCCGCACCTTTTGAATCCAGCCTTCAAATACAGTCTTTGTTTCCCTGGAGACGTGCCTTGAGCATAGGCTCCTCGGGAGCACACTTTCGTAGCCTTCTTTGCTACGTCAAGGTTTTGCAACTCTGCATGAATAAGTCAAGCCATAATAGCCTAGGCTAAGATGAACTTGTTTATCGTGCACATTCGTACGATGCACGTCACATCATGCTGTTACTCTAATCATGCACGGACATAAAAGATTATGTATGATGCACTGCGCTAAAGAATACTCAAATCAACATGTTTATTGGTGTTTAATTTTGTTCTTAATTAAGCTTCATCCCAAAGCGTTTTGTTTTCCAACACCAGTATGACTCATTTAAAAGGAGTTAATTGATCGACTGGTACAAAATGAGCTATGCACCTGAAGTGCCTTTGTGATGTCAACCACGACCATATAAAAACTGTCCTTTGGTTGTGAGTAAACGTGATTTAGCTGATTAATGCCCAGAGTAGACGCCACAATATGTTAATGTACCGAAAGTGACATTGCGTTGCATCAAACACACACGAGAACCCTCAGTGTGCTAATGCTTGCTTCCTGACATGACTGCCCCGTGTCAGAAATAAAATCAGACATTAGCCACAACGTGCTTCCTTTTTAGATGCGCATTTATCGCCTCCGTGCTGCCATGAAAGGGAGAGTTGCATATTGCGTATGAAGTATTTTGGGTGAAATTTTCGAACGCTGCCGCGAGCACGAGTTAGCTATGACACGGCATTGCCCACAATGCTTTCGTTTACATCACGGTTGTAAATTCCTGTTTACGTGTTCTAATTTTATGACACCATGGGGACAAATTATTGAAATTACAAGATATATTGCGAGTGTCAATAACTGCTGTGAACGTGCATATTCCTATTACGTGTTGCCAATGTCGCAATTATTTTGCGGTACGATTTAATTGGGGAGAAATTGGATGGATTGGCTCCTAGCAGTGTTTCTTTAAGGTGTCAGACACAGCAAGCACGAGGTAATTATGGAGACGGAAGAGATAAGGAAACTGAACGCAATTACGCCGGCAAGCAGAGCTTCAAATTGCTCCTCTTAGAATTTCTCACCTCCGGTTGCTATTGTTCGTGCATTGCATCTCCATTCTGATCTTTTATTCCTTTCACCCTCGAGCTCAAAGACAAGGAGAAGTTTGCATTAATCAGATACATTTCTGCAGCCTTGCTCGGCACTGAATATGGGCTGTGAGTGAGCACCTAATATATTGAATGTCTTCTGATATATGGCAAATGATATGCGTATACAGTATAAACTGCTCTGTGCTCAGTCTGTCTCGGAGCCATTGCATGTTTTAATGCCGTACTGTATTTCATCTCTGCAGCTTTACTGCATCGTCTGAATTTCTACTTTACTCTATGTGCAGCTTTGATGGGAAAGGTGCAGATTGATTGCAGTAGATTTTTTTGGGCATGCACATTGTTTACCATCAAGTGTCACACAGATTTTTTTTCAGGGGCAACATTTTAGTGACGTGCCATTTCAGACTAAATATCGACAGTATAGCCGGCATAGGTGTCAAACTCCGTTCCTGGAGGGCCGCTGTCCTGCATGTTTGATCAGATCATCAGCATGCTCTGCGGAAGCCTGACATTGAACCTGTTCATTTGAATCAGGTGTATTGCAACAGCGAGACTTGGAAAACATGCAGGATAGCGGCTCTCCAGGACCTCAGTTTGACACCTATGGTATAGCGGAAAACAATCTTGTCGAAACATTTTTGTTGTTTTGTTTTTCAGTCTTCTAAAAAGATTTTTTAATATTCATTTTTCTTTGTTAACTGTGAAGAGGTAGGATCAAAATAAGTTTGACTTTATCCTATACCTTTTTGGACGAGCAGTCCATGTTACTTTCATTTGGGCTATTTATATTGGACATTTTTTATTTATTTATTGACGGAGGGGGGTGGGGGGGGGTCCTGTTTTATGACTGCCAGAGGTGGGCAAGTCATTCCGTCAGTCGTCCTTCTGTCATTATTTCAGGCCGTCTATGAATGAACAAACTTTTTTTTTGTTGTTGCTTAACGCTTTCAACAGTAATGAGTTATGAATTACAGGCGGAACATTTGACTGTTTTACAATACTTTTTGTAATTTGTTACACTGAACAATTTGCAAAAAATATTTGCGTGGTGGGATGTTTGAATGTCATTATCTTGTGTCTTACGTTACAATGTGTTAAATAAAAAGACAAACATTGTATTTATTTATTGAGTTTAAAAGAGCTTTTATCAGACTATTAAATCGTCAGGCAGATCAATCCATCGGGTGCTTTAAGTTAACAGCGTTATTATATCACAGACTGGCAAAAGTCACAGAGGCTCCCTCACAGACATTTATAGAAACGGCAAACAAAAGATTGACCTGGTTGTTTGGTTGTATACTTGGCCGGTAGTCTGGCACTCCAGAGACCCAACTATTTGTCTACAAGCAATTGCATTACACCCCTACACACCTGCCCGGAGCCTCAGGTCTGTGGACCAGTCTTTGTTAGAAGTACCAAGAACTAAACTGAGGCTCAGAGGGGATCAAGCCTTTTCTGTTGTTGGTCCCTCTCTCTGGAATGACCTCCCACTGAACATTCGGCAAGCCTCCTCGCTGCCCATCTTCAAAACCCTCCTCAAAACTCATTTGTATTCTTTGGCATTCAACTCAGCATTACTTAGATTTGTTCTTGGTTTTACTGTTTGGTGCTTTCTACCACCTTTATTACCGATTTGTCTTACTGTTTATTGTGCATGTTAAATTGCTCTATGTACAGCACTTTGTATGCAGTGATGGGTGTTTGAAAGTGCTCTATAAATACTGTTGACTTGACTTGACTTGACTTGACTTGACTCTCAGCACATTAAAGTGCTCCTTGCACTTTAATGAGTGATGAACATGTTCAAAGGTTACTTAAATATTGCTGTCATGTTAATAGCAGTTTTGTATTTGTGCTTTCAAGAGTAACCTCGGCATGTTCGACCTTGGCGGTTCCACTGAAATTTGTAGTTTGGTCAACCCTACGGTGTGTGGAAGACATGGGCAGGATACATATATTTATCCTATATTTCATTTGACATTTTAAGAGAGAAAATCAATGTTGATATGGTGGTGTGATTTGAGGGAGGAAGATTACTTTCGCTCCCCTTGTCAAATCCAGTGAGTCTCCATTTTGTTACTTGAGGTTACTTCAATTGGCATTCAGTCAGCCATATACAAAAGGCAGTCAAAAGTACCGATCCCAATTTGATCCCAACTACTACTCAATGCATTTTTTTTTCCTGGAATGTAAACTTAAATGTTTATTTAATGTCATTATTGGATGCCTGTCATAGGACAGATCCTGTGATTGTGCAAGACCAAGCAGAGCCTCTATTATTGATTGATTGATTGATTGATTGCAAATTTTCTTAATATCTCCAACCTGTGCAAGCAAGCGCTTCACTTAATTGCTATCGAGTTTTGATGGTCAGATAGGTGCCATTTAGTCAAGCTCCCGCCAACTCGTGTCTGGAGCTGAAAACGATCACAACAGACAGCTCAAGTGTATGCGAAATGCGCGAGTGTCACAAAGTGCTTTTATGCAAATGGTAATTGGAGAGCGACACTCCATTGAGACTGAAATATACAGCCGGTGTGCAGACGCTGCATTATCGGTCTGGCTGATGTGTCCTCTGAGGCTCCCCGCAATGTTTTGTGTTGATATGAAAGGTTCAAAACTTCTGTGGAAAAAGACCCCAGAGAGGAAAGATCAGATCGGGAAAACGGGGAGAGTCCTTCAGCAAGTGGCGAGAAAGTAGGACAGCAGTGAGCCAGTGATCAAGATGATGAAAATAGATCCGGATTGGATTGTCAATACAAGGTTAAAGGAAAATGAAAGCTTGTCTCCCAAATATGAACTCAGCACTCTTGACAAGATGGAATTGTATTATCAGAGAAGATTTGTCCCAATCTTGTTTGGTGACCATGGTCTTTTCGCAATAAAGCCACTTTTGGATCGTATTCCTGAGATTTAATTACGTGCTCATTGTAACTTTCGAGGAGCTGGAAAGGCTGAGCAGTTTATCTGCTGTGTGTGGTTTTCTTTTGCATTTCTGTATTTTATCTCAAGTGCGTTTTTTTCCCTCCTTTCAAACGACACCGGTGATGCCTGCAGGCTCTTCTCTATTTCCTCAGTTAACAAGCACTCTGTTTGTGTAATATTAGAGTTTTCCACTGATTTCCAAATGGCATGGCTGGATTTGTGCAAAAGGGACAAAATGCATCTTTTTGCTTCCTTCGCAGCTCTGCCAGTCATGGAGGTGACAATCGAAATCACCAGGCAGCAGGTGGAGAAGATCTTCGGCCTCGATGAATACTGGTGTCAGTGTGTCGCCTGGAGCACCACAGGAACCCAGAAAAGCCAAAAAGCCTACATCAGGATTGCTTGTGAGTGCACTTTGGAACTATTCTCATGCAAGTCCAGCACAATGTGTTCTGTGAGGCTGGTTGACTTTGAAGTTGGTCAAAAGGTCAAATAATAAATAAGTGAATTTGTTTTTCCCCAAAAGATCTTGGGCCATGCACCATAAAACGAAAATACATTTCAAATACTCATCCTTTGAACTAGCAAGAGCGCATCGTAAGCATTGCAGTTGTTTGTTAAAACAATAGTGATGAATGCACACACGTTAGTGTTCGTTGGAAAATGACATACACATTTTTCGCCACGGAAAAATAATATTCTTTGTTGACAAGCTTCTGCGGCCATTTGATCCTGGTCATTAACCAGGATGACTTCACCCGCAGCCTTTTCACGTAAACCTCTGCTTGGCAAATTTGTAATTGCTATCGAGCAAAATTTGTCTTATGCTAATTGGGGCCCTTTCGTGGTCGCAATCCAAAAAAATGAAAAAAAGCTCATCTGAAGTCTGACAATATTTGCGAATGTCTTGAATGAGATTGTGGTTTGACCTTTTGGGTTTTTGTTTGACTTTCCGGACAGATTTTCCCCCAGAAATCTTTGGCGGAACTCCAACATGCATAACGTTTTGGCCGTTTGACTTTGGAGGTTCCACTGTACCATGATATTATGCATGGGAATCTGCAGAAGAGGACACTGCATATAACTTAATGGGATGGAATAAGAGCATAATAATCCCCATTGTGTTATTAGTGACCTCTACCTCCTCATGCTTCCTCCTGCAGTGGCTCTTCCACCTTTTAGGAAGGGGTGTTTTCAAAAGCGCCACACTAAATTGGAGTATTCATGACCTTTTTTTTTTTTTTTTTTTTTTTCACAAAATAGACTGTATCAGCAATGATCCAGATAAAAGCAGCTGAGTAAAAACAGATTCTAAATTTATTGAAATGTACCAACCATAAATCTGTCTGGGGGACACAGGCGCATCCTTTGCGGCAACCTCAAAGGTTTATTAGAGGAAGCCCTTTTCCGCTTGAGTGTTTTCACGCATTCTGTCTGTTAATTGCCACATAAATATGCATTATTCTAGACAACAACCCCCCCAGCCCCTCCATAACAGGACCTTCAGAAGACAGGCCTCATCATTGAACCCTCGAACAGGGTTCAATGATGAGGCCAAACGATTTTGAAAAAGAATCAAGTTGTTGGAGTTTGTTGTTTTTTCTGCCTCAATATTGTAATTGTGACCCAATATATGATTATTACATGAACCTCTTCTGTATTTTTGAACAAATACAAGCAATAAGTGAATCCGTATTGTATTACAATAAGCAAGGTCAATTCATTGTATAAAAATGTTTTGGTCTTGGCTTGCACTGCAATAAAGGCCAATGAACCATGAATTAATATGAAAGTTGATCTTTTTCAAGCTGAGTTCTGAACTGACTAAAATTTTTGACATGCAGTGTTTTGAGCATTCACAAAGTTGTAGCAAACACATGTGGCGTGAACGTCGAGTAAATCGGTAACTCTTAAGTCAGATTTCAACTATAATGCAAACTCTTAAGTCAGATTTCAACTATAATGCAAACAAATTTGGCTTTACCTCATGAAACAATATGTGAACATGATTTCTCACGCACTGAACTTTACACACTAATTAAATCAATTAGTCAAATATACATATATGTTAAACAATATAAATCAATGAAATTGGAGGCAATGAAATTCAGTCTTTGAAAATTGCACCGTACTACATTGGGTTGTCAATTTGAATTTAAGTGTCCAGCCCTAATTATTACTTAAAGCGATAACACGTTCGCATAAGCTACGTGTTCATTTTCCTCACGTCTCTTGCATATGCTTACGTGTCACTTCTTGTGCGTGCGCTTCATTCCGTTTGCGAAAACACTCCGTCTCAACGCTCCTCTGAGGACAGGCTCTCCCATTAGTTAAAAGGAATTCACCAACAGCTCGCAGCCGCGCCCTGTGCCCCCTCGCGTCACGGCAACACATCGATTCACTCTGAGTGCAAACCCGGGGCGGACACATCGAATTAGTGCCAGGCTGCTAGCTATCAGTGGCCTGTCTGGCTCATCAGATGTAAATAGGCCGACCCAGAAAAGAATGAGCGATGCCAGCTCGACCTGTATGCGTAACGTTCTGCCTGACACCCAGGCACATATAGTATATCGCAACGCTGATTGCAACGGCAAAAGTATTCAATGAGATGAATTGCGAAGCCTCATGCAGTCAGCCAAGCTTGCGGGAGCTCTTGTCCAGGCGCCTGTGGGCTTTGTTTTCGTGTGTCTGCTCCAAGCCCTCTTACAGATGGAAGCTGCAGGCAGGCGGCTGCCGGAGAGAGTGGGTGGCACGCGAGGGAGGAGGGACGGCGTGAGCGGTAGCTAATGCAATTGCTTTTGCGTGATGCCGGGCCCCTCTGGCAGCAAGACAAGCATCTCCGAAGCAGCCAGGCAGGCTGCAATAAGCAACATGGTTGGTGCCACCAATCCCTGCGTGGCTTCGGGGGCCAACTGGAGTGCGACGCGCTCGCGAACATTTCGAGATTTAGCTTGCCGGAGCTTTCCTTTACACGGCGCATGCAGTTACAACGAGCCTAATTGCTTGCCTTTTCTTTGTGCTCTCTCCTCAAGACTTGAGAAAGAACTTTGAGCAGGAGCCTCAGGCTAAAGAGGTGGCAATGGACCAGGAGGTGTCACTGCGCTGCCATCCCCCCGAGGGAGTGCCACAACCCGAGGTGAGAAGAGATGGGAGATATTTATAGGCCCGCTTCTCGCATCCATTTAGCCTCTCTTCACCAGGAGGACAAAGGGCAAATGGAGGCTCAGTGATCATCTCCCTGGCATCTCTCCGGCTTTCGCCGCAGAACGGACAGCCCCTATGGATAAATTACACTTCTAATTGCCCCCTCTTATTGATTGATTATCCGTCCCACATCTCTAAGTCGCTATATATCACATGGGCTCGTCATATCACCGGGATGAGCTGGGAGGCTTCACTCTGCGTTTGGCATTTCTAAAGGCCCGTCTTTTTAATTAATGGCTCAGTTTCCTCAATTTTCTTTTTTTTTTTTTTTGGTCTCTTTGCTCGCTCTCCACCATACTTGTTCAAGTCACGTCCTCCAGCTCTAACACTCGTGTGTGTCAGTGTTTCACTGACCTGGCTATTGACATCTTCTAGCAAATAGTATATCTGTCATCACGGTAGGCTTTGGAAAGGTAAGCACTAAAATCGACTGCAGGGGAAATTATTTTGTGGGTACTAGCAGAGAGAGTGCCTCGCACATTTTCCGTTCAAGATATCTACATGGCTATCTTACTGCTAGAATAATGTTACTTTCATTGGTTTGGAGAATCTCTCAATGCTTGGGCTGAGCAATGTGGCTTTAAAAAAAATACTTGTTATCTTGTCACGAAAATCGAGCATTTTTTTCCCCCTTCATGTGTCGGAAAGGCAAATGACAATGACATTATTCAAAACAAGTTTTGTCTTTTGTTGTTTCTTTCCCCACTGAGATTTGCTTTCTCCCAGTCAAGGTTATTATGGATTGAAAACAAACTGATGAAAACAAAAAAATGGAAAAAAATATTTTCTACAATAAAAACTAAACGCTCGGTTAGAAGTGACATTTTTTACATGTATAAAAGCAACGAAAACTATTGCACAGTACTTGCTGACCTTTTTTTTTTTTATCCTGCACTCACCCGGTACTAATAAACTACCATAACATTAAAACGTAATAAAAACGAAAGTAAAAATGAAGCATTTAATAAAACTAAAACGAAAAATGTGTTCTAAGAATGATGCAAACTGAAATTAAAAACTAACGATAATGAGAAATTCTAAATTATTATTACACTGCACTAAACACAGACACACACACACAAAACGGGCTTTGAAACACTTGCACCACAGCATTAACTTGTATCACCTTCCATAAAAATGCTCAGAATAAAACAATTTTTTCTCATGTAATTCTAACACAATATAATGACCCACCATACTACATAGCTCCGCTGGATATGTTGCAGTCCCAGCAATCGGCATATTCGCAAACATATATCGCTGTTATCTACCAACTATTTTTGCAAACTTTTTCAGCCATTTCTCCCGTGATTTTTTTTCCCTTCAATATCCAGAAAAATCACTGCTACGGTTGATTGAGTGACAAAATGTGGACAATCCTTAAAATGGTACAATGGTGAACTGAACTTGAGTTTGGTAACTTGTCTCACTTTTAAACAAAGGGAATGTCAAAAATAGTTCTGATTGCCTAGGTTGTGCGAGCCATTCAGACCACCCAGGGACCGCAAACAGCCAACGAGTCAATCACAGTTGGACAGTGTGGGGACAGCTTGCAGAGAAGTAGGAAGGAAAGTGCCAGCCCACAGCTCGACAAAAAAGGAGCATCAGAGCAGAAGTCGCCACAGGAGAACATAAGGAGCGCGCAGAAGAAAAAGAGAGCCCAATTATGTGCATCACATGGGGCAATAATACCGCCAACAGTGTTGCGGCACCCTCAAGAAGGCAGAAGGTCAAGTGAGACCAGGAAAACAACCAAAGAAATCCGGGAGTGCAAGAAGAACTGAAATCCAAAAAAGCATTCCGAATTTCTTACAGTGCCGCAGAGATCTCCAGCTGTTACAAAATAAAAGACAAAATACTTTTATCATCCAGGTGTATAAATAGATGCATTTCGTCCTAATAACGTTGAGGGACAACATCAACACAAAATAAACCTCACTGTGCCTCCCGTTTACGACTCTGTGGCTCTTACTGTGCGTGGCGGGCGCAGAGTGTCGGGATCAGTTGCACTTTTCAACCAATCAAACTCTCTTTTAGGTGGAGTGGCAGAGGAACGAGGATGTGATCGACCCACAGAGCGACCCCAATTTCTTCATCACGGCCGACTACAATCTTGTCATCAAGAAGGCTCGGCTGGCCGACACGGGCAACTACACGTGCGTGGCCAAGAACATCGTCGCTCGCCGCAAAAGCAACTCTGCCACGGTTCTGATCTATGGTAGGTGGACACTCATCTTCAAAGGATAGGTTGCTTGGATGACTGGGATTCGTCACATAGGAGTACTGTAATATTTGGTCTATGAAGTGCACTGGTATGTAACTCACATCTGCAATGTTCAAAAATAAAACCCCTGATGTATAAACTTTACTTAAACAAAAGCCACAACAACATTTTCCAACCATAAATAGAGTTGAGATTGTTGCATTTATTCAACATTGTCCTGCTCGCCAAGCCCTCTGAAGTCTTTGTCATCGCCTTTTTTTCAGCATGATGAGGTTCCGCGCTTGAGCAGAGTTGCTCAGATTTCCAATCTGAATGGTGCCATGGATGCCGTTTATTTATTTTTTTATGTTTTCCTTTTAAATATTAGCAGTAAACACTTCAGCATAGAGCTCAGCAGAAAATTCATGAGCACGATGGTGCATTAAAGAGAAGCCAGGTATACCGTGCGTGCAAGCATGTTGCCCCTGGCATAGGGAACGTTTGCAAATAAGGTGTGTCGTTCAACCAAAGAGGTTAAAGCCGGGGCGAGGGGGAAATCGCGTCTTCTAATCCCAATTGTTCAACAATAACAGTATGCAGTAGTCTGCTCATGTGACACTGTTAATATTAGACTATTGTGAAGTTCTGTGTGGACCCAATAGGAAGGCCTGCAAAATGCAGTGAAGTTTCAACACCGGAAACTTTCCATGGGAATTAAACAGACCATTAGAAATGATCCCAGTGTGTAATTTGCCCATGTTTAGCTTCATTTAAAAGTTGTGTGTAAATTCCAGAACCACAATGTACTTTGTAATAGGTTGGGAGTAATCATAACTCATCCATGTGTTCATTGAATCTTTTGTCTAAAGACAAATCAGTGCACACGTGACCTTTTGGTGGGGTTAATAATGTGATAGGATGAAGTGGATGGCCAATTTTTAATATTCTGGCAGCTTGGAGGTGAACGTAAAGAGTTCGCTTTCCCAAAGCGCGCGGGCCCGATATGGTTGGAGAAATCAAATCAACTCTAAGTCACGTACCGTCTTGTTTAGCTTGACTGGCCTTTTCATTCAAATTCAGCAAAGAAAAGTCATTCTTGGATTCTAATAGAATTTCCTTTAATTACATCTTAATTTGAACTGCAAGACACTATAAACATGTTTGTTGTTTACATGACACACGGCTGTATATGCCGCAAATAAAGTATGCCACAGCAAGGAACACGACAACCTGACAACCGTAGAAAACGAATTAAACAAATTAAAAAACGGGTTCGACAGAAATAAATAAATAAAAAATCGAAGTCAATTGTTTTTGGCACAAGACCAATCAAACACCAGGCTAAAATTATGGTAAACTCAATTGAAATAGACAGAGCGTATGAAACCAAGTTTCTCGGATTAGTAATAGACTCAAAACTATGTTGGAAACCACATATCAATAAGGTAAAAAGAAAAGTAGCCAAGACCGTAGGGATCCTCTACAAAACCAAGGAAGTGCTAAATAAGAGATCTTTGTACACATTATACACTTCATTATTATTACCATACATGACCTACTGTGTGGAAATATGGGGAAATGCCTGAAAAACAAACACACTCCCTATTCTCAAACTACAAAAAAAAGCAATTCGAATTATTAATAGATCAAAATATACGGAACCCACAAATCCACTATTTATCAAATTAAATACGATGAAATTTTATGACCTGGTTGACTTTAAAATCGGCCAATTAATGTACAAAGCACACAATAACCTGCTCTGCCAAAACATTCAGAAGTTTTTCGAAATTCGAGAAAGCAACTATGAATTAAGAGGTACCAACTTATTCAAAAAACTCAAAACAAGAACAAACATCAAGCAAAGAAGTGTATCTAGCAAAGGTGTTAATATGTGGAATAATCTCGAAACGGACCTAAAAATGAGTAAATCGCTTGCTGATTTCAAAAACAAATTCAAAAAAATAGTACAAACAACCTACATCAATCAGAGTTAAAATGATAAATTCTAAACATTAAATATAATGATAAATCAGAACGTCGTGACCGAAAGAACGAGATCCCTGATACAAGCGGCTGAAATGAGTTTTCTCCGCAGGGTGTCCGGGCTCTCCCTTAGAGATAAGGTGAGAAGCTCAGTCATCCGGGAGGGGCTCAGAGTCGAGCCGCTTCTCCTCCACATCGAGAGGAGCCAGATGAGGTGGCTTGGGCATCTGATTCGGATGCCTCCTGAGCGCCTCCCCGGTGAGGTGTTCCGGTCATGTCCCACCGGGAGGAGACCCCGAGGAAGACCCAGGACACGCTGGAGAGACTATGTCACCCAGCTTGCCTGGGAACGACTCGGGATCCCCCGGGGAGAGCTGGACGAAGTAGCTAGGGAGAGGGAACTCTGGGCTTCCCTGCTAAAGCTGTTGCCCCCGCGACCCGGCTCCGGATAGGCGGTAGATAATGGATGGATGGATGGATGGATAAATCAGAACTAAGTTAATAAATAGAGAAAGGTATTGAAATATCCATTATGAATACAAGAGAAAATTGACACAAGAGTGCCAGGGTGAGGATGTATATAATCCCGATACAAACCAAAAGTTGTGAAAATATCACGGGTAAGAGCCTTAATGGGGACTTCTTACTTTTTCTTTTCTGATTGATATAAAAATGATTTAGTAGATATAAACACATAACGGGGTAGGACTAGATAAGTTTTTTACTTCATCCTACTCCCTTGAACATAATAACTGTGTTGAATGAAGACTGATTTCTTTCTTTTTACTTTTTTATCCACCTTATTTTCTGTCAAATTATTACTGTATATGTTTTATGTTCAATAAACAAACAAACACGTTCAATCGCTTTTAGCCTTTCATCTGATTTAAAACACATCAAAAACGTTTGTCTTTGGCTTCCACAATATTTGACTGCGACTGTGAGTTTATGTTTGTCAATGTGTTACGAACAGCTACCTTGTTAGTAGTCACATCACCTGTGAAATAACGCTTTTGGTGGGAATTTACTGGCCAAAATTGAATATGTGATGCAGTTCTCATGCTCAGGTTGTTGAGATTTGAATATCAAATACCGTTTAACATTGTGGCTCTGCTACCTTTTTCTGCTCGCAGTCTTGGTAAATTCAAGGCTGTTGACATAAAATGGTGGAAAAAAATGTGGCAAAAAAAAAAAAGTTGGGGGCAGACTATGTCCAACACAGTGAGTTTGGATAGTTTAAAAATATGCTTCCTTTGATTGAGTTGAGATTTTGGACAAACTAGTTTATTATGGACACAGCACACCTTTCATTCCCGTATATAAGTATCCATCCATCCATTTTCTGATCCGCTTTATCCTCACAAGGGTCGCGGGGGGTGCTGGAACCTATCCCGGCTGACTTCGGGCAGTAAGCGGGGGACACCCTGAACCAGTTGCCAGCCAATTACAGGGCGCACACAGATGAACACCCACACCTAGGGACAATTTAGAGCAGGGGTGTCCAAACTTTTTGCCAAGGGGGCCAGATTTTATGTGGTAAAATGTCGGGGGGCCGACCTTGCCTGACATTCTTTACATTGAACAACAATATTGTTCAACAAATTTTAGTAAGCCAGTCTGTTTCACATTTCCATTTTTATTTTAATTTCAACAATCTTAAGAATTTCTTTTGGTTCATTTGAAACAGGTATATCACATGCAACTGCTTATTCACTTGACTTTTTCTTAAACTAAAGTCTCCTGAGTGCAAATTGATTGATTTAAAACATAAAATGTATCACCATGACTTTTCAATAGTCACAAAACCTTTGACTCGAACAACAAGTCAAGTCAAGTCAAGTCAACAGTATTTATAGAGCACTTTCAAACAGCCATCGCTGCATACAAAGTGCTGTACATGGAGCGATTTAACATATACAATAAACAGTAAGACGAATCAGTAATAAGTAATAAGTAATAAGGCGGTAGAAAGCACCAAGCAGTAAAAACCAATAGCAAATCTAAGTCATGCTGAGTCAAACGCCAAAGAATACAAGTGAGGAGGGCTTTAAAGATGGGCAGCGAGGAGGCTTGCCGAATGTTCAGTGGGAGGTCATTCCAGAGAGATGGACCAGCAACAGAAAAGGCTCGATCCCCTCTGAGCCTCAGTTTAGTTCTTGGTACGTCTAGCAAAGACTGGTCCACAGACCTGAGGCGCCGGGCAGGGGTGTAGGGGCGTATGAGCTCAGAGAGGTAAGGTGGCGCGAGATTATTCAGAGATTTGAAAACAAAGAGGAGGATCTTAAAAATAATTCTAAAATGAATGGGGAGCCAGTGAAGGGATGCCAAAGTAGGAGTTATATGCTCCCTCTTACGAGTACCAGTCAAGAGGCGAGCAGCGGCATTCTGTACCAGCTGAAGGCGCTTGATGGAGGACTGGCTGACTCCAAAGTACAGGGCGTTGCAGTAATCGAGCCGGGATGTGACAAAGGCATGAATTACTGTCTCAAAGTGTTCATGTGAGAGGAAAGGTTTTATTTTGGCCAGCTGTCTAAGGTGAAAGAAGCTGGATTTAACAACGGCACCAATTTGCCGATCGAGTTTGAAATCACTGTCCAGTTTAAGTCCCAAGTTTGAGACCGTTGATTTCAGATAAGGAGATAGGGGGCCCAAGTCTACAGGATGGAATGTACAAGGTCCACTGGGGCCAAACAATATCACCTCTGTCTTCTTTTCGTTGAACTTCAAGAAATTTTGTGCCATCCAGGTTTTGATTTCTTCCAGACAGGATAGGAGTGGCCTTAATGAGAAGGTGTCTTTCTTGCTCAGTGGGACATAGATCTGGCAGTCATCTGCATAGCAGTGGAAAGGAATACCATGTTTCCTTAAGATGGAACCCAATGGGAGCAGATACAGCGAGAACAGCAGAGGCCCCAGAATTGAGCCCTGTGGAACACCACATGACAGGGGAGCAGTGCGTGATTCAGAGCAGCCAAGGCTGACACAAAAGGTCCTGTCAGCTAGATAGGACCTAAACCAATCAAGAGCACTCCCGCCAATGCCCACCAAGTGCTGCAAACGAGTCAGCAGAATACTGTGATCCACTGTATCAAATGCTGCAGTTAAGTCCAATAAAACCAGACACACGTGGTCTCCAGAGTCATTAGCCAGGAGGATGTCATTAGAAACGCGTAACAGGGCTGACTCCGTGCTATGCATCGTCTTGAAACCTGACTGGAAGACCTCCAAGATGTTATGTTCATCCAAGAAAAGTTTCAACTGCATGTGCACCACTTTTTCCAGAATTTTGGAAATGAAAGGCAGTTTGGAAATGGGTCTGTAACTTGACAGCTCATCTGGATCAAGACCAGGTTTCTTGATCAAGGGTTGGACCACAGCATGTTTAAACTGTTGGGGAACTACACCAGAAGAAAGGCTGCTGTTGATGATATCCAAGACCGATGCACCAACACTCGGGAGAACCTCCTGAAAGAAGCGTGGGGGAAGAGAGTCGCAAGGGGAGCCAGATGGCTTTGTCTGGCGAACTACATCCTCCAAAAGCGCCAAGGACACAGTATCAAAAGAATTTAGGACAGCTGAACATGGAACATGGACAGAGGGGTCAGATGCGGTATTTGGGACCGGAATCCTAGCTGTAGAGACCTTATCAATAAAGAACTGAAGGAATCTGTTGCACATCTCGGCTGAAGAATCCGAGCAAGTAGGCAGAGGGGGTTTGAGTACAGAATCTATCGTTTTAAATAGTGCACGAGGGTTGTGACGGTTGGCTAGAATAAGGTCCGACAGATATTCTCTTTTGGCCTCTTTTACTGTGAGCTGGTAGATACGCCAGCTGTCTTTCCAAATTTGAGAAGAGACATGCAATTTGTCTCTTTTCCACTTGCGTTCAGCTTTGCGACACTCCTGCCTAGCTGCGCGGGTAATGTTAAACCATGGCTCGGGTTTAGGCTTTGGCAGCACAATTTTTGAAGGAGCCACCAAATCCAGGATGGCCCGGCATGACGAGTCGAACCAAGAGGTGAGTTCCTCTGTGTTAGACGAGGGTACGCAAAGGTTATTAAAGGCATCAGAGAAACGACTAGCAGTGTGAGGGTTAAAAATTCGGCGTTTACAACTAGGAGCGCCAGATTTCACAGCAGCATGCGATAAGACTACGTCAAATAAAACTGCCATGTGATCAGAAATTCCATTTTCAAGGACTTCCAGATTTGACACCGTTATACCATGAGCAAGGACAAGGTCTAAAATATGTCCTTGTTCGTGTGTCGGGCTGGTCACATACTGCACAAAATTAAAAGAGTCGATAAGTCTTAAGAAGTCTTTTGCTAGCGTTTTTTCCGGACAACATACATGGATATTAAAATCCCCCATTAGGAAACAGGGACAGGGAAATGAACAAGCAATACACATATCCACAACTGCAAGGATCATTTGAAATATGACATATCAGTCAATATAAACACGGAGTGATGTCTTGTTAACTCGTGAGTGATGCCCCCTAGTGTCTAAATGCTATTACTCATTTAGTGAATGCTATTACTCATTTAGCCACTAGAGGGAAGCAGTACTCTATGAAACATCACTCACCAGTCTACGAGACCTCAGTCAATGCAACACGTATTCCATTGCGCCCAACCTGCGGGCCAGACGGCACTGATTTTATGACAGGGGCCGAGGGCCGGATGAAATTCGACCGCGGGCCGGATTTGGCCCGCGGGCCGGACTTTGGACATGCCTGATTTAGAGTGTTCAATCAGCCTGCCATGCATGTTTTTGGAATGTGGGAGGAAACCGGAGTACGGTTGCACGTACATGCAAACTCCACACAGGGAGGCCGGAGCTGGAATTGAACCCGGTACCTCTGCACTGGGAGGCTGACGCGCTAACCACTGGATCACCGGGCCGCCGTATATAAGTGTTTAGAATGCAATCAAAGATCTAGAAATATGCACATCCAAGTACAATAGACTAGTTTTTGACTAAATCACCTTGACTAAACCTTCTAAATAAGGGCGGTGTTTTGACCATGTCCTGTCGCTGTGTTGTGCATCTGCATTTTAAAGTGTACTGTCAAGCCGCTCGGCAGTGGAGGAGATGAAACTTTGCGTATGCAGTGTTTATACATTGACGGTGGGATAATGGCGTCTTTGACAAACAATAATTCTCATTTAAGTATCTGCAAAATTGCCAACAGATGGCTTTGTGGCATGCACGTTTATTTCTTCCCTCCATTCACTGTGCTTGAAAAGATGACAAATTAATCACTTGTTGTGTATTGAATTGAGGCTAAATCACGAGCAAAGCTCTCTCGTTTCCTTTTCGCTGCTCACCTACTGTGCCTCAGAAGAACAAACCGTGTGTCCGCCATGCTAGTTGATCTAACAGGCTGCAGTGGGTCATAATAACTGCTACTTTTCAAAGGGTTCAACAGGGGGCCAGAAATGCATTTCACCACAGCCTAGCTGGTAAGACTGCATTCCGTGCTAAGAGGTAATCAGGGCTTGCGTTGCCTGGCAATTTTCCTCGCTGTGGCAGGCAATCAGTCGCAAACAGAGGACAAGGAAATGATTCAGTCCCAGGCGAAAGTTAAGAGGGGCAAATTGGGGGCGGGGTGAGTGTCCAGAGAAGGAAAAATGGCGCTGTTCAAGTCAAGACATCAGGATTAGGGACCACTGTATCATCGGAGATGAAACAAGCACAGTTAGATGCAGGGAGGTGCAGATTAGAAGATGGTTTGATGCAATTACTTGCCATCAACGGCGCAGCGCTGGTGATGTGCCGACAGCTGGTGCGGCTGAGGAACACGGGCGCTCGCTGCCTCATCAAGATGAGCTGTAATGACTTGAGCTAGATTGTGCTACACTTTGCAATTGCAATTGGCGTCAAGTAATGATAGGGCTGCGCTCTATAATTCACACATGATGCATGACGTGAAATGGGGCAATCGGGGATGTTTGATCGCCACGATCCAAATGACCGTCATGTATGACGCACCGATGCCCGCTTCAATTATGAGTCGCATTTTCCTGTGGACAAAGTTTTTTTTCTTAGTCTTTGTCTGCAGTGGTGCCAGGGTTACTTTGTAAAAGTAACCAGTTACTACACTAATTGGTTGATTGAAAACATGTCTTAGTTACATGACTGATTACTTGATTTTAAAAGTAAGAGATTACGTGTTGCTTTAGCCGCTACATTCAGTGTATGCATTGAAAGTGCAATTTTAACAGTGACAAAGGACAGTTTAAAATAAAATAATGATCAAACAAAACATGATTTTATTTATGTATTTTTAAACAAGTCTTTCTCAATGTTACTTATCTTCAATGCGCTTCTTGTTTTTATTGAAAAAGAAATTAATGAAGGTCTTTCTGCATGTCACATGTTAATAATGTATGTTAATAATAAAAGGTCAAAGAAAAGGATTCATTTTTTTCCTGACATTTAACTATTAATGGTGTCATAAGAAACTTAACATTGACATGACGTTACATTGTTTATAGTCGAGGGTGAACAGCAAGTTTGAAAAAAAAACGACTCTCGAGCACCAATTCAATATATCCATACAAGTAACTTGTATATTTACTCTACAGTTCACCCACCCCCCCTCCCAGAATAGCTCAACTCACGCAGTATATCTCGTACGCTCGTTTGGCGTCGTTGGGCGTTTGTCAGCAATGTGGCGATTTTCGTGTTGGTTCAAGCAACACGCCTGCCTCCTGGTTTCCTCTGTGATTGGCTTAATCTGCATGGCCAGAGCTTCACCTAACTTGCGCTGACTTATGAAAGCTATTTTGAATAAACGGATTAAATAGATAACATACATACTGTAGGTAGTGTGTTTGTTTGTTTTGATGTACATAAAAAACATACAAAACACAATTACTT
Source organism: Hippocampus zosterae (assembly GCF_025434085.1). Taxonomy (NCBI): domain Eukaryota; kingdom Metazoa; phylum Chordata; class Actinopteri; order Syngnathiformes; family Syngnathidae; genus Hippocampus; species Hippocampus zosterae. The sequence continues at coordinate 30,453,753 of NC_067451.1, forward strand.
TTACAAGATGGTCGACGCTGCAGAGGCTGAAATGCGGCCTCCCGGCGCAAAGGCTTTCCGCTCACCTGACACGCAACAAGGCTGAAAAAAGATTAGCTTTCAGGCTCGCATATACACGATGGCAGCACAGAACCACCATTGAGTGAATTAGTCTGCGTTTGACGTAATGTTTTTATATTTGTTTTGTTTTTCGCAGATCCGGTCAATGACGTCATTGATGGATTGTGCAAATTTTGACATTACAGTCAATCTGCCATTTTGCATCAAATGCAAAATATCGACCGATCTTGATTCTGTCCATCAGATCGATGCAAAGTCTAGTTTCTAATATAACGATTACATTTGGAAACCTCATGCATCCACTCAACCTGGTGGGACATGAATTCATCCTGAGCTGCACAATCCATGCCTTTTTTTGACGTCTTTTTTTTAAGATAACCGTGTCAACAGCACTGAGTGTACAACAAATATTTCCGTCTTTACCTGACTGACACAAATTCAAAATATTGACTGTATTTCCAGCTTGAAAACCTGAATGTCTTTGCCTCCTCCATTGTTGTTTTTGTCGTATATTATGGCCATGTGAATTGTCAACGTGCCGAATATGTGACATGGCGCATATGCGATTCGCCCAGGCGGGAATGTGAAGCTGCAGGCTCCCACAAAGGCTCACTATTTTCAAACTATAAATACTAGAGTTCCCCTTTTGTTACGTGTTTCACAATGTACGGTTTGTTGGTTGAGTCCCTTTTAGTGAGTAACAGGGAGTTAGGAATAGGGAGTCTTCTTGTATTTTATTATACGTTAACTATTAGTGACTGTAACTGCCTTTTGTGGTGAAAGACACCGATCACTGAAATTGAATGGGGATGGAACACGTTAATATTAGTAGTTACTGGAAAAACATGCACATATTAGAGGAACACACGACTAAGTAACAGTGTCACTCTTTGTTTGGCTTTGGGAATTTGACTGTGCATAATCTTAACATATTGTCTTTTGATTAATCAGGTTAGGATATGGTCATCTTAACGTAGTCGTGTCTGCACTTCAGGCGGCTGTAGTTCCACTTCAAGTGCAGGAATCAGCCACCCTCTCTCCAACTTCCGTTTGAACCACTGCAGCACTCACTATTATTCTCGGAACACGCACGTCTGGGCCTTAGTGCATGTCGGGTAATCCTGGCTGCTCTGTCCCCTCATCCCATCCTCCCTTCCAACCTTCTCCCAACCCCTAACCCCACCAAACCATGCCCCTCCTTGCACCGGTCTGACAGTCAACGGCGGCTGGTCCACCTGGACCACCTGGTCGTCCTGCAGTGCTGTGTGTGGGCGAGGCTGGCAGAAGAGGAGTCGGAGCTGCACCAACCCCACGCCACTAAACGGAGGCACGTCCTGTGAAGGGCAGAACGTCCAGAAAAGTGCCTGTGTGGCCACCTGTCCAGGTAACTCCCAGGCAAACCCCTGCTTGTCCTGTGGCACTTGGCTTCCTATGGCTTTCTTTTTGCATTTTTTTTGCATCCAGAAGTCATTTGCTCATCTTCATGTTGGCCCACATCTCCCCTCGAATGGTTCTGTTTCTCTTGTATTCTGCAGTTAAACGTACACAATCATTATTAAGGAATAATCATATTCGTCCTCACAGTCTCGAAAGTGATTTATCATCCCACTTTGTCCACATATCTCATTATATTTTATGAAGACCCTGCTCTTATTTCATAGAGCTCTCTGATTTAAGAGACATAGTCCCAGCCAGCCATGCTGCTGTGTCAGACCAGCGACTACATTTGTTATTGTTTGCAGCTGAAGCTCTGTAATAAATATGGACAATAAAAGCGTGAATTATGGCAGCCTGAGTGCTATGTTTACGTCGTAAGAGTCGAGGGGCGCTTCGTTTCCCTGCTCAGTCTCTCGTGAGAGCATCCAAAAGGCAGGGAGTGCCTTGCCTGATACTGAGAAACGGATATCGATCCTCTGTAGCCTGAGATGCAGCTTGCTGCATTTGCAGTCCTACATTAGCCCCGCGACGAAGAGCCAGAAATAGCATGACAGCAGGCGAGCTGCATATGGAAAATGAGGTTAAATGTGAAAGGAGTAAGATGGAAGTGAATACAGGTGCAAAACGCAGCGTGAGCGTGAAGAGGAAAACGTACAAACCAGCAATGGCGGTCGTGCTGCCTGCCCATCATCAAACAGCGGAACTGCAGGAGAAATCTTCCATGCTTAAAAAGCACTGAGGGAAATGCTACACTTCTGTCGGCAGCAGCCTCCCTCATGCTAAAACAGGGGTTATTTTCCTATGTGAGTCAAGGTATTATGTTGCACATCGCTCATGTAAAGACATCACCAGATGTCAAGCGCAAGTGGAAGTAACCTAACCCGGCAAGTGGATGGAGGCACACTATGCTCATTCAGGGTGATATCTGGATGGATCTGGTACTATTAGCTCTCAAGCAAACGGTAATTAAATTAAAATTCAATTGAATGGGTTGTCCAGAGATGCTCGACATTCCCCTGTAGCAAAAGCACAATCCTGACCTCCATGAGCATGAACAGATTAATGTCAGTCCTGCTATTGTTAGACCAAAACCTCCTCTGGTCTCTCGCTCCATAAAGGCAACATGTATAACTTTAGCTTTCCAGTGCTGCGGCAGAAAATTTAACGTGCTTCGTGAACATAGTTTATGGAGAAAACAGTTTTAGTTCACAGTGGAATCGTCCAATGGATGGATGGATGGATGGATGGATGGATGGAGTGGAATCGTCAAAGTCAATCCATTCTGTGGCGACGGTTGACTTGCAAGTTGTTCTAATTCAAAATGGGTTTTCCGTAGATGATCAAGTAAAATGAATTTGTCACAGGTTCAAAGTGTCACAAACGCAATCTTTAAAAACTGTACAGACAATGAATTAAATAACATTTGTAGCTATCATATAAAGGCTTCTGTGTGAAAGTTGTCAGAGTGACGACTCGCTTGACTTATCTTTCGGACTGAAGGAAGGCCCGAGGCCAGTTTTTATTGCCATCACATTCCGTTGCCACCAAATCATCAACACAAAATCATCCTGAAATTGTGTTTGATGGCTAATTAAAGATGCTAAAAACCCACTAATTAGTAACGCTGTCATTTTATAACATCCCAGTCACCACCGTTAGCAACTAGCAGCTAGCTGCTACCCACGAGCAGCGAGTATAGGTTGGCAACAGTCGTCAGACGACTTTGCAGACGTAGTTTAATCGGCGAAAAGTACTTTGTGCTGACAGTTTGACACATTTGCGGTTCCTGCAATCCATTTTTGGCAAACCGGACATTGTCAAATGTGGCATAATTTCATCCCAGAGCCCATTATTTCACCTAATGTTTCTTGACAAGAATATAGTTTGCGGCTTTGCACATCTTAAATTCTCGACTCAACTCAAGTGTATTTATCGATCACTTTCAAACGGCCATCGCTGCATACAAAGTGTTGTACACGGTGCAACGAACATATATACAATAAATCAATAAATAAGTAAAACAAATGGTAGAAATCACCAAACAGTAAAACTAAGATCAAATCTAAGTCATGCTGAAATAAATGGCAAAGAATACAAGTGAGGGTTTGTTTTTTTTTACTTACTTACATTTAAATATTAAATGTAAGTTAAAACAATAATTGATTGTCTAAAAAAGAAAAACTACTGTCTAATCTCTCTTGTATTCCAAGGCTCAAAATAAGTGGTATTGCAGCTGATAGCTGTAGTCCTCCGATAGTTGCCGATGCATTTGTCTGCTTTGCCATCACTGGTATCCTTCTAGTTTTGTATGACACAAAAAAACACAAACGAAATGCAAAATAAAAAGCAAAACATTGGTGAAGTTAATCCTTTAGCTGCTCACTGAGTCGTTTCACATTTGACCTTTGGACGTTCCACTGTATTGTGAGAAAACAACAATGTTGGCTCTCAGGTGCCTGTCAATCTTTTGGTCTTGCAACAGCGGGTGACCTAGGTGTCTTTCCCACTTCCTGTGTTACCTGTGTCAGTGGCTCAGACAAGTCCAGCTGTCAGCACCTGAAGCAGGGTCCCCTCAAGGCCAAAGTCTGACACAGCAGAGCCATGGACATGATAAGTTTGTTCTTTCCAATTAGAAGTGGCACGGCTGCTTGGCTGTGTACTCCCGAATGTGTCTCCTAAGTCGGCAGGGATGAAGTGACCACTCAGTCATTTGTCAGCAGGCTCACGCACAGCTCAGCAGCGACAAACCCAAATTCATCGGAATCCTCACTTTTGATTTATCAAACACACGACCAAGGCATCCATGAATCGCCCGTGCTGACATACCAAAGGAGGCATGTCAAAGTCACGTTCAGCAACATGGACCGCATGCAAGCATTCTTATTTGGTATGCTTGGACAAGTATTTTTTTTTTTTTTTTTTTTTTTTACCATTCTGATAGCTTTCTCCTGAAAGTCCTCTTACAGGAGGGCAGTTGTCGTCATTTCTCAAGAAAGGTCACCAATTTTCAAAAATTTACATTGTTATTCATTTCTGCTCAAACATAGTGCTCTTTTCTAGTGTCACTTACGAAACATCTTCAGGGTTTTCACATTTGAGCTGCGCTTTCATAGCCTTTGTGCTCTTGTGGCTTTTATTGTAAAGCAGAAGGCTATATTGCATGAAGCTACACTGTGTTTTTGACCTGCTTCTACTGGCCAATGTGTGGTTCGAGCTTGCGTCTGCTCCACCCCCCCCATTCGTAGTATTTGCTCTGCCTCTGTTGTGTGTGTGTTTATGCCAAGTAAATGAATGTACTCTAGTCAACAAATCCATTTGAGTTTGAAACCACTGACATACAAAGACTAATTTCATTGCAATGTTCGAGCATGATTTATGCATTTGTGTGTGTGTGTGTGTGTATATGTGTGTGTATATATGTGTGTGTATGTATGTATGTATATATATATATATATATATATAGCGGCTGGATTGCTCAGTTGGTAAGGCATCGGTTTGGCATACGGGAGACGGTGGTTCGAATCCCGCTTGGGGCAAAAAATGAGCACATAACACCATCCAGTGTGGGTCCTTGGGCAAGATCCTTCGCGCTAATGCTACCTCATACAATGATGAGAAACAATAAAACGAATGACATGCCGGCTCAGACGTCACCCGGCCAAACAAGGTCTGCGTCAGGTGCTGGGGAACCAGAGCACCTTGTTGAAAAATGGGCTACTGGAACAAAGCGGAGATGGGCGAGATGCGATAACATGGCTCTGTTGGAATGCTACTACTCAAGCAACCCTAGTCAGAGGGGTTACATGCAGAGAATGTGGGCTGAATGGTTACTTCGAAACCCACTGTCACGGTTGACCACGAAACAACTAGTAGCTCAGTGTTCCAACATCCACAAACGGCAACTGCTGTCACAACTTGATATTGATGAGGTACAACGCAGGTTCCATGGTGAAGGGCCCCAGGCTGTCAGATCAGAGGAGGAGGTCATACAAGAGATTGGGAGGCAAGCCCCAGTGAATACAGATGATGAGATTGGGTGGCCAGCCCCAATGAATGAAATGCTGAGCGAGGCAGCAACTGACCTGAAAGCTAAGATAATGGCGAGAATGAAAGCTGGGCAACCTAGAAACCGATCACAACGGCTATGTGAAGTACCATCTGAAAGTCTTATAGAAAGTGTGAATGCAGCACTGAGGGCGATCCCTACCGTAACGATCACAGAAACCAATGAGCTGATATACGCTTCAGCATCAGTGATCCTGGAGACTCTGGGCTAATAAGAGCAACCATGGAAGCCATGAGATACGTTACCCACCATGGAAAAGACGGTTGGAGGCTAAGATCAAGGCAGCCCAGAAAGATGTGAGTCAATTGACGGAGGCCCAGAGAGGTGTGATGAAAAGGCCGATACCCGAGAGGTACATCCAGATGACCATACCTGAAGCACTCGAAACTGCCAAACAAAGACTCCAAGCCTTGTCCAGTCGCCTAAAGCGGTACACGAAAGAGAATGAGGCCAGACGAATAAACAGGCTGTTCGCAACACAACCTGCGAAAGTGTATGCTCAGTCGCAGGGTCCTAACAACAGAGCTGACCCACCAAGACTGGAAACTGAAAGGTACTGGAAAGGCATATGGGAGAAGGAGGTTGCACATAACAGCAGTGCACAATGGTTGGTGACCCTGAGAGAGGAGCACAGCAACCTCCCTGAACAGAACCCAATTACCATAACAGTGGCAGACATACAGGAAAGAGTCTCAGATATGAAGAACTGGACAGCACCAGGCCCGGACATGGTCCACACCTACTGGCTAAAGAAACTCACAGCACTCCATGAGCGCCTAGCTGTACAAATGAACCAGCTGCTGAGGGATGGGACTCACCCAGAATGGCTAACCGAAGGGCGAACGATCCTGATCATGAAGGATCCCTCGAAGGGTGCAGTCCCATCCAACTATCGGCCAATAACCTGTCTCTCCACAACATGGAAGCTCATGTCAGGCATCATTGCGGCTAAGATAAGTGGACACATGGATCAATACATGAACGAAGCGCAGAAGGGCATTGGTAGAGATACCAGAGGAGCCAAACATCAGCTCCTGGTTGACAGAACAGTCGCACAAAACTGCAGGTCCCGACGTATCAACCTGTGCACAGCTTGGATTGATTACAAGAAAGCCTATGACTCGATGCCACATACATGGATCACTGAATGCTTGGAGTTGTATAAGGTGAACAGGACCCTAAGAGCCTTCGTTGTGAACTCGATGAGGATGTGGAAAACCACACTTGAAGCCAATGGCAAGCCACTTACCCAAGTGTCCATCAAATGTGGCATATACCAAGGTGATGCACTCTCCCCACTGCTGTTCTGCATAGGACTGAACCCCCTAAGCCAAGTAATCACCAAGACAGGCTCTGGATACCTGCTCAGAAATGGAGCTACAATCAGTCACCTCCTCTACATGGATGACATAAAGCTGCATGCTAAGAGCGAAAGGGACATAGACTCTCTGATCCACGCGACCAGGATCTACAGCAGCGACATCGGGATGTCATTCGGGCTTGAGAAATGTAGTCGGATGGTGACTAAGAGAGGAAAGGTAGTCCGCACTGAAGGGGTCTCACTCCCTGAAGGAACAATAGCAGACATTGAGGACAGTTGCAAGTACCTCGGTATACCACAAGCCAATGGCAACCTCGAACTGGCAACAAGGAAAGCGGCTACGGCCAAATACCTCCAGTGAGTGAGGCAAGTCCTAAGAAGCCAGCTCAATGGCAAGAATAAGACCCGGGCAATAAACAGCTATGCCCTGGCAGTGATCAGATACCCTGCAGGAATAATAAGGTGGCCAAAGGAAGAGATTCAGACCACGGACGTTAGGACCCGAAAGCTCCTAACCATGCATGGAGGATTCCATCCCAAATCCAGCACCCTGAGACTGTACGCAAGCCGAAAGGAAGGAGGCCGGGGACTAGTGAGTGTGGGAGCCACTGTCCAGGATGAAACTTCCAAGCTCCATGAATACATCAAGGAGAAGGCTCCAACGGATGACGTACTCAGAGAATGTCTCAGCCAATGGGGAACAGTAGATGAGGCGCTGGAAGAGGGACCACCATGGGAGGACAAGCCCCTACAGGGGATGTACCACCGGACCATAACTGAAGTGGCTGATCTCAAGAAGTCCTATCAGTGGCTAGAGAGGGCTGGCCTGAAGGACAGTACAGAGGCACTCATCCTGAGCACCAGAGCCATTGAGGCCCAGATATACCGCACCAGACAAGACCCAAGGTGTAGGTTGTGCAAAGAGGCACCTGAGACAATCCAACACATAACTGCAGGGTGTAAGATGCTGGCAGGGAAAGCCTACATGGAACGTCATAACCAGGTGGCTGGCATAGTCTACCGAAACATCTGTGCGGAGTATGGACTGTAAAACCCAAGGTAAAAATGGGAAATACCTCCGAAGGTGGTGGAGAATGACAGAGCGAAGATCCTGTGGGACTTTCAGATCCAGACTGACAAGATGGTAATGGCGAACCAACCAGATATCGTGATCATAGACAAAGGGCAGAGGAAAACCGTTGTCGTGGATGTAGCAGTCCCAAGTGATGGAAACATCAGAAAGAAGGAACATGAGAAACTCGAGAAATACCAAGGGCTCAGAGAGGAGCTGGAGAGAGCCTGGAAGGTAAAGGTGACAGTCTTGCCTGTGGTGGTCGGAGCACTCCGGGCAGTGACCCCCAAACTAGATGAGTGGTTGCAACAGATCCCGGGAACAACATCGGACATCTCAGTCCAGAAATGTGCAGTGCTGGGAACAGCAAGGATACTGCACAGAACCCTCAAGCTTCCTGGCCTCTGGTATAGGAACCGAGATGAATGAGGGACGGACACCACCCGAGGGGTGAGATGAGGATTTTATATATATATATATATATATATATATATATATATATATATATATATATATATATATAGATATAGATATAGATATATAGATATATATATATATATGAGCATCCATTTGAAGGAATGGTATTTTTCCTACACATGATATGTACTGACATCTTCTACAACAGCTTGTTCTGTGACTCCTCCGTGCGAAAGGACACTTGCACTTCTCTTCTTGTGAAGCTTGAAAGTGTTAGAGAGTAGGCAGAGGGAGGCCAGTCTGTCACATCAGATGGGCTCCATGCTGGGAGGGGCCTAAAACCTGAGGCTCCGAGCGCAACAGGATCAACACTTTTGACGGACACTTGGCTTAACAGACAAGAGTTCACCGTCTTGCATCTCTTCCCTTTAAATTTCTTCACCTTTGCATTGAACTTTGAATATACAGTAAATGTGCAGTATTTTCTCCCCAACACGTTCTCTTTTGACTCCATTCTTGTGATCTTTTTCCTCATCAGGGGGCACCAATCGGGCAAAATGTCACATTCAGGCAACTATGGAGCACCAGAAGCACCTGCAAATTGTTGCAGCCGTTAAACAAGCATGGTGGCGACACCTGACCCATACAAATGAATCAAGTTGTGAGAGAGGAACACAAACAACATGAAAAGATTCCTAACGTGGGTGAATTATTCAAATATTGTACTGATCCCTCAGGCTTGCCAGCGGAGACATGAGAATTCTGCTAGATGGAAAATAAACAGACTTGGGGCTAGTGTTGTTGTGCGTGTTTGTTTACAAGCGCTCGTGCGTGCGGCCGTGTTGTATGCACATGCATCTCGGCACCCATATGCTTGCCGTTTTTCTTGCACTTCAGGCAAGTGTCTAGTTCTCCTTAGCAAGTCAGCTTCATTTGTGTCCAAAGAAAAAATGCAAAACATTGCTAATAGCAAAGAAAACATCTTAGTTCACATTGAAAGGAGCGCGGCCATCTGGTGACAGACTTGGAGCGTCACCGTTTCAATCATTCTGTGCCATTTGCCTTGGCTCCCTCTCGACATCTCACATTTAGTCACCCGTTTTGGCTCATTCCGCCGAATTACTTAACATACTGTAAGTGAGACATGTCTGCTTTGTTTGGTTGTCCATTAGAACTTGCATTCATCCAGCAATAGGAAGGGTATCTTTTCAATGTGCAAACATTTTCAGAAATATACGCCATGTGATGTCGCATCGGTCACTTCTGTGGGCTGAGCTGTCATCCTGCCTCCATCTGGGGTTCTCCGAGGCTGTTCCCGTCAGGTCGGTGGGATTAGGGGGCCATTTCTGTGCACGTGTGTGTTGACGGAACTGAGGGATGACCCTCTGCGCTCATGTTCCGCTCAAGGACACGCCACAACCACGGGTGTTCGATGAACTCGCACGGAGACAGTCGGCGGCCGTTGTTACGAGGCTCAAAAGCCTCAAACACATCCTACTTTGACCTGTAAAGAATGGCAGCGGTCGTTTTTTTTTTTTTTCCTCCCTGCCTTGACAACATGTAGAAATTGAGGCGTGCCACTGGGGTATTGTGTTGCTGTCCCTCCCTCTGTAGCCGGCCTGACCTCAAACCTGTGGTGCTGTGTGATTGAAAATCAGTTGTGCAGCCTTTCACTCTTGTGCTAACAATCTCTCCCTGGGGATTTTATATGTAAAATGCTGCTGTGTGGATAATCAAATATCTGTGTTACACTGGAGAATGAATAAGAATCGTCCGGGTTTTTATTTACTGTCTTTCCTCAAATAGTGGCTGGCCTCTTCGATGCAAGTAGTGGCTTCCTTTTTGCCCTTGAGGAAAATACGGCTGTTGCACATGATCAAACTAACTACTACACTTATTTTGAACTTGCTCACTCCATTGCTGACTGAAAGAGCAGCATCTACCGTGGCGCGTCAGCAGTGCCTCGAGATGAATGAGTAAATGTGGAGTTGTAAACACAAATGTGCGCAGGTAACATGTTTTAAGTCAATTTCTGCATTTTTCTCATTAATGCAGCAGTTATTTTGTCTCATTTTACGTCTGCGGTTTGTTTCTAATATAAAGTACATTATTAACAGGGAAAGCATAGCTGTTCCTTCAGAGGGCCATCCGTATGCACAAACCCACCGAGCAATGCAAATCCTAAAAAGAAAATGCACTGTAAAAAAAAAAAAAAGACTAATCGACGGGGTTGGAGCAGGTGCGTAATATTTTTACATCCACGGTGGATACTTTTGGTGTAGTCTAAACCCTACTCAAAAACTGTCATTAATTTCATGTTTTTGCCACTCGAGTCTCTTTGGAAATTTTATTAGCATAGTTCTGCTTTGTGCTGGAAAAAAAAAACATTTCCTCTCAAGGGGAAATGTTGTTCTCATCTATTTCACAGTGGTGTGGATAAACTGAGGGGCGACATTCCGCTTTCATTAGGCTCTAATTTGCTTTTGAATCATTTTCAATCCCAACTTGGATAATCAGCCAGTGGCCCACGGATGGGTCCACTCAATGCCAAACAAGGACAATTATCTGATTATCTGGTTCCGCTCATCTGCCAAACAGACCTGGCTGCATGGAGACACGAGCTGTGTCAGCATCCTGCCCCGCGCACACACACACACACACACACACACACACACACACACACACACACACACACACACACACACACACGCACACACGCACGCACGCACGCACGCACGCACACACACACACACATATAGACTAGTTTATAGCTTTGGCCCGCAAAGGACGTAATTCACACATCTGTGACTTTGCTTTTAGCCACTTTTCAATTATGGGCTGGTGCCAACCCGAATAACATTATCAGCCAGGGTAGTTACGCTATATTAGTTCCATCCCACCCTGAGTATCACTCTTGCTTCATAAACCAAAGCCTCTGACCCGCTCTGGGTCAGATTTGTCGTCTGGGGTTCATGCCCCCCGTGCTCTTTATTGCTAGGATTAATGAGTGCTAGCGTTTCCTTGCCCTGGGGTCAGCCAGGAAGAGGGTTGCTGTTGTCATAGAGGTGTGTTAGTGTGGCTGTCGTAGTAATTTCGCCAGGTCCTCTCCACTGATACAATCGGGACAGGGAAGAGCAAAGCGGTGGTGTTGCTCGCCCCATGAGAGCTCATTACGGCTCTTTTTCCTATTAGCCCTGTGGTAACCTTCCCCGGGCTGGGTGCTGCGTCACTCTCAATATGACTCTGAGGCAGCAGCACCCCACCCCACCGTTGTTGCCAAATGACTGCCCTCTCTGCTTGTGTTCAAACTGATACACTGTATCCTCAAGCAGCGTTCACTCACAAGTGTTTAGTCGTGTACTTTAATTGGTAACGCCATGGCCGCGTGACCATTTCAAATATCTTTTACCCATTGAAATGAATATCTTGTAGTATGTTCCTGCACAACACCTGTTTTTAATAGAAAACTGGCACGATATAGTTTTGTATTTTATTTAAAAAAATAAAAAAGAGTAATAACACAAATAGATTGGAACGGATTCCACAGTTTGTGCTTCATGGTATCATTTTTATTCAATGGGCATTGTGTGTCAGGTTGTCAAGTTCCGGAATAATCCAGAAAGGGATGGATCTCAAAAAATGTAGACAAGGATAAAAATGTCTTTTGACAAAAAAGGTTTATTTACAACAAAGGTCACAAGACCGACAAAGTACAAATGAGATCGCTGGCCAGCAGGGCCAGGAAAACCGTGGATAGCAAAGGCAAGGGAAGAAACAACCATTGCTTGTTAAAAGGACAAGTAAATACAATAGTCAATGACACACACATCAGAACACACTATAAATAAGAAACTTAAATAGTTCAAGGGCGGCCCGGTAGTCGAGTGGTTAACATGTCGACTTCATAGTTCAGAGGTACCGGGTTCAATTCCAGCTCCGGCCTTCCTGTGTGGAGTTTGCATGTTCTACCCGTGCTTGCGTAGGTTTTCTCTGGGTCTTCCGGTTTCCTCCCACATGGCAGGCTGATTGAACACTCCAAATTGTTCCTAGGTGTGAGTGTGAGCGCGGGTGGTTGTTCATTTCTGTGTGCCCTGCGATTCGCTGGCAAATGGTTCAGGGTTTCCCCCGCATACTGCCCGAAGACAGCTGGGATAGTCTCCAGCCACCCCACTCTCCCACCCCCTCCGCGACCAGAGGGAGGATAAAGCGGTTCAGAAAATGAAGGAATAAATAGTTCAATAACAATAACTCACGATGACTATGGCAAGAACGGAGAACTAGAGCAGCGGTTCTTAACCTTGTGAGAGGTACCGAACCCAATCAGTTCATATGCACATTCACCGTACCCTTCATCAGTGAAAAATAATATACAGATTTTATACAAATTCAAGACATTTAAAAAAAACACACATTTATTTAAAACAGAAAAAAGTCAATAAAATGACAAGGCCTAAGTATATACTGTATATATTTTAATTGTATGACGTACTATCACGACATTCACACGGTGACTACTGAGCGAACTAAATTTCCCGCAGCACTGATTGGACAAGCAACGTAATGTGATCATCTGAAACCAGCGATGGCCAAGCGGGCGTGTCATAATTGACAGGTTGTGTCGGGTTAAAAGCTTCCACTGAATTGTGACCCTAACCTTTTTTGGGGGGTAGGGGGTTAACATACTGATAATTTAGGGCAGTTGTATAAATCTTTCAGTGGTGGTCTAACACATGTGCTGTACACTGAATAGATTTGAGGAAAAAAAATCCCACCGAGTTATTGTACAGACTTGGTGAAACAACTCACTGAGCAGTCAGTTTTAGCTTGGTTACATCTGATTTCCATGCACTAAATAATCAAAAAGAGAAAAAGGTAAAGGGAGACCAAAAAAAAAAAAACCCTTCAACTTCTCCTGTACATCTGCTTGGATTTGAGCATTTGCAAGTGGATTTGCATGTCTTTGTGCATTCCCAACAGGTTCACGTTTCAGAGCTTGTAGATTTGCACAAGATGGCAACAGTTCTCTATCAGTTGTTCAGGTCGTGCATGCAAATGTGCCACTACGTTTACATTTGGGTTGCCATGTACTGTATGTTGTAGGTTGTAAAAGGAAAAAAATGTTCAGCTTATTTTGTAATCAATAGCTTTCTATCTATCTATCTATCTATCTATCTATCTATCTATCTATCTATCTATCTATCTATCTATCTATCTATCTATCTATCTATCTATCTATCTATCTATCTATCTATCTATCTATCTATCTATCTATCTATCTATCTATCTATCTATCTATCTATCTATCTATCTATCTATCTATCTATCTAATATGTCTTTATTCACAAGTGAAATAAAATAGATGTCAGTTAGTCCTCACCTCAGGGTGTTTTCTTTTCCTGACTATGGGTTTACAGTGGATGGAGGTTGGAGCGAATGGAGCAAGTGGTCGCCGTGCGGCGCCGACTGTGCGATGTGGAGGAGCAGGGAGTGCACCCAGCCGTCACCGGGCACCGGAGGCAAGGACTGCCAGGGGCTCGACCTTCAGTCTCTTAACTGCACCAGCGAGCAGTGCCCACAGAGTGAGTTTACAACCGCCCACATTGTGCAACCTGCACTCTGGTTGTGCCACTTGGTGAGTTCCAGGGAAATGATGGAACGGAACACAATTAGGAGGCAGCAGAAGATTGTGCGCATGCCAAGGCTACTAAGTGCGAAATGAACTTAAATTCTATACACTTGGGCCACAAAATATTTACAACTTCCGTGCCCTTTTTGAATTAGCATGGCCCGAGCTTTAGCCTAAAAGTAAAATCAGGGTCGAAGCAAGTGTTGTCTGAAAGCCCACTCTTTTTAATGTAGGCTCAGAATTACATTGGTGAAAATATGCTCTCTTGAAAGTCATGTCACTAAACCTAAAGCAATTTATTTCATTAGGTCCACCGATGGAGGTTCATGTGACGCAACGGCCTATCTAAATCGCATTCCACCTTTCCAAGAGATATTGCTTTGTCGGGCCTTGTTGCCAAGGCTTTAAAGGACGCCCAAATGCATCATAATGTGCAAAGTGTTGATAAAATTTTGGGTACCGGTCGTCCTTTTCCAAAGAGTATAAAGTTTTTTTAAAAATACCTTTGTGACAGCACTGCATCCAATAACCTTAAAAACTTCACACCTGGAAGCTTTTCAGACAGTGCCAGCCAACACTGAACAAAAAGCTCCATTAGAATGTAATTCCTGACAATGGCGATTGGCTGGCAACCAGTTCAGGGTGCAGCCCGCCTACTGCCCGAAGGCAGCAGGGATAGGCTCCAGTGAGCTCGCGACCCTCTTGACGTTGATGCGATATAAGCACAGCAGCATGCGGCTTTATCGTGGCGACACTGCAGCAGAAGGTTTCATTGTGGCACTGTCCTTGCGATCAAAGTGTGATCAAGACTTCCATCGATCTTCTGTCTTCAGTCACGATACAATGGCAGGTAGACCAGGAATGAGCTGAGAGACACCTCAATGCGCATGGCACATGACTTTAAGAGCCTGACTGTTAACAGTAATAATTAACTTAACACTCGTGCAGTGCTCACCGCTGCTGTTGCGTTATCTTCTGACCTCATGATAAACCTGGAAATGAAATCAAAAGATTTGCCGCCTGTGGAGACCCTTCCATGCATATGTATTTCTATATAATACATGTTTGGGATTTCCCCAAAAATTATTGTCATGGCAAACACGTTTTCGAACTAAAGATATGACCAAATAAGTTGAAATATACGGTGTACAAAGGAGGTGCCAAATAAACTACTACGGTAATTAAAAGCATTCATTGCTACTGATGTTCTTCAACTGGAAAAGATGAATTTGAAGCCACCGCTATTTGTACTGTATAAAAGCAATTTTCCATCTGATACGACCCCTTTAAAATAATGTATGGATTTTTACACCCATAACTGTCACTCCCTATATTGCATCTTGTGCTCCTTTCATGGGTTTTTGGTCCTATTTGATGACTTGTTTAGATATTCCACAACGTTGCCAGATCCCCAACGAAGTACAAGTGGTTTACTTTATGAATCATTTGAGGGAAATCAAAAGAAGTGGCATGTCTCTCGATATCACATTTCAGACCTTTTCATTTCATTTCATCTATTTTCGTAAACCTGCCTGGAAGACGATGCCGCTGTTTCCCCATCCAGTCAGGAGTTTCGAGGCGCAGACAGAAATGGTTATAAATCGTCTTTGTTTGTCGCGTGGTAAACGCCATCTTTTAATGGGGATTTAATTGACATGGGCGAGCTAATGAGTGCGGTGAATAATTGATCTCCCGCTGATCGGTACAATCGGATGGGCCGATACATGGCAAGGCGAGTGCGAGTGTGTAGGGGGCTGCGCGTTTATGGACGTGCGCCGCATATGCATAAACCGCCTGCGTGTGACTTTGCGCATGCATGTGCACGTCTTGCACCGTCCCCAAGTCTGGCTCAGTGAACCAAGAAGCATCGGTCAGCCCATCATCAAAGGTCAGCTGCTCTTCTCGAGGGAGGCACGATGCGTATACAAAGATGGCCAGTCATTGCTCCTAACACACGCGTGCAGAGTGACTGTATTTACACTGGCCTCTGAAGAAGGCCAATCTGCTCCCGGCAGACGTGGTCCCATAGACAATAGCAGTGTGAAGTGTGATAATAAGCAAAATGGCGAGATGGTTTTGGTTAGCCAGCAACTCCTATGCTTGAAACGTGTCTGTGCACTATTAGCTGAGCTGCAAAACTTGCCCCTGCAACAAAAGGCACCCTACTCATTTAGCCTAATCCAACAATTAAAACGCAGAGCGACTGTCGCACCGCAACAAAGAATGTCCTTTGTCAGGAGACCTCGCACAGGCATGCTGTACTGTATTTTGCGTGTTGTTGCAGACAAATAAATGCAGTCCAAAATTTGCGTGGCATCTCTTAAAAACAAACAGACCTCACCAAAGCAGCATAGAATGCCAAGATGAAGCTAAAAGCACACTCTGCAAACGATGTGGACACATGGCACTAAACAAAATGGCAGATGGCGAAGGGCACAGGAAGGATTTGTTTAAATTAAATACTGTAGTTAAATGTAAGTTTGTGAAGATATAGTCATAAACATAATTTGCCACAGGATCCATCAAACTCATAATCTCCTTTTGCTGTGATGGTGAATTTGGTGGAGCAACTGCTGATGTTTTCGTCATGATTTTGTTTGTCACTGCGGGGTCAGAGGTGGCATGAAAAATTGATGACCATTTGTTCAGGCCTACATTTCACCAGGGCTTTGCTGAGGGATAGGATGACTGTATTGTGACGAAAGTAATGGTCACATTCACTTTGAGAGGTTTACTAGCCACATATCCCTGACCTGAAGGACTCCAGTGTGATTCATCTTCAGCTGGGCGACTAGGAATGACCATGGGATGAAATATATTCCCAGGGCTCGTGATAAATACCCTGGGAAGAGGCACGGGGGGGCCGCAAAGTTGTTGTTGTTTTTTTTTTTTCTTTCATATATCATAGGGAGAGCAGGCCTCACAGGTGCGACTGCCAATGCCAGGAGAATTCAAAACTTCAGCTTTGTGGCCACTGACGAAATGAATTCTGATCTTATCTCAAAAAGGAATCCCGAAACAGCCCGTCTGAGCTGCTGAAGTTAAAGTACAATGACTGGCCTGAGGTCTTTTGACATCCCTCACAGATGGGCATCCATCATAAAGTGAGTCGCGCACGCTGAATCAAAAGATCTAGCGCAGCAATTAGATGAAGTGGCAATGAATGATGGAGTGATGTGATGGACTGTAAAACGGGTAAAAGAAAGATCGGGGCCATGTGTTTGCGTGGGCATAAAGCCCATTCAATTATATGGCCTGATTAACGATGTCAATTAAAGTGTGATAAATGCCCTCTCCGTTATTGACCGGCATTGGCTAAATCAATGAGCGGGGCCGAGGAGCCAAGAGCAGATGCCGGTCAGAATTGTAAGCGAGCATCGGGATGGTTTGGCGGTGACACCTGGCGGGGCAGATAACGCTTCACTCTGTGGGGCTCCGATAACTGTCCGAGAATACCGAGGGAGCCTCACCAGATTGACAGACTTTGCGAGGCTTTGAGAATTGTACGTGCAGGAGATTCTACATCTGCGCAGCACATATTACCTTCAAAGGTAAACGGCCGAACTGCCAGTTCAAGGCTAGGTTTATCCAAGGAGTAGTTAACTGACGAGCCTTTGATTGTGTCTGCTCGTCTCTCGGTAGACTGCGGCATCACAGGTCCAAGTACCACAGCGTTTCCTTTTGCCTGGCCTTTGACTCACCCACCCAGACTATTGAATTTCGGAGGATTGGATGAGGAGTGCCGTCCCTTGTCTCTTTTTGAACACCTCGCCGTAGGAGGTGAGAGGTTTAGCTCGCGTTGTTTCGGTTAAAGGCACATTGCTTATTCCAGGAAGGATTTAGGAGGCGCTGTGTAATACTGCTGCGACCAGAGATAAGGTATGGCAACGGGATAAGTCTACATGAGCATCCGTGCTTGTTTTTGTCATTCCAAGCTTTGCGTCCTCAAACGTTACCCTTATCACTCCAAAATGCGATGTAGCCTATTGTTTGTGTACATTTTGAAATGGGTCGGATTTGTTTGGACTGTCACTGTCTCTATTTGTAAGAAGGCTTCAGTGTCAACGTTCGGCATCGTCTCTATCTCTCTATCATTCATCATCGTCTTCTTCCGATGATGAATGGTTACTAATGAAAAATTTACCCCCCCCCCCCCCCCCCCCGGTTTGTAATGATTAGTCGCGAGCTTATGTCGTTTAATTGCACCCGGCACATGATGCTATTTGAAATCAGCACAATTCATACAATCAATTAATCAATTAGACTCAGTTCAGCCAAAATCCGCTTGTTTTTGGGAACACGCTCAAAACGTTATTCACCATCCCAGTTGTCTGTCCTTCGTTTATTTGAACAAAATACTGATGATTGGGATCTTTGGAGTCGTGTGACGACATACTATTATAAAACACGCTCGTTTTTAGCGACGCACTTTTAACAGGGCATGCAGGAGAACAAGAAAAATGACATGATGTCACAAATGGAGAAAAAAAAACAATCATAAAGCGAGGATATATTCAATGTACAGTCGTTCCATTTTATGAACCTGATTGGTACAAGTCCACAAATGTATGGATTTTCAAGTCTCAGATTTACTCACACCAATTAAAATCTGTCAGATTTGTGCTTCCAGCATGCACTGCTGGAATGCATGCAGGCTTGCACAGCAGTGGGAAAAACCCACTGCGTCTTTAAAATCTGCCATCATACAGAATGATGATCTGGCTCGTTCTTCGACCAGTTAGTTCAGATTTTTTGGAAGGTAAATGACACGTTACTCGCGGCTACATGCCATCTTGTTTTGTGGCCCTTGTCGTCTTCAATTTGTCTTTTTTTCTGGTTGGAATTTTCTTCCTTCTCCTGTCCCGTTCCTTTTGTCATCCACTCAGCACACATCAACTAGCTGCGCTCCAAGTTACCAACTAGCCCAGGGGTAGGGAACTCCGGTTCCTCGAGATCCATATCCTGCTTGTTTTAGGTCCCTCCCTACTCCCAAACACACCTGATTCAATTGTTCAGGTCTCGACAGAGCTTGCTGATGAGCTGATCGTTTGAATCAGGTGTGTTGGCGCAGGGCGGGACCTAAAACAGGCAGGATATAGATCTCGAGGACCTGGCGTTCCTTACCCCTCAACGAGCCGATGTTGAAAGGATTCGTCCTCGGCCGAACGTGTCCCCTTTCTGACTGCGTTTACTTGATGGTACTACGCCCTCGTGGATCCCTGGGACAATGCCCTCCACAAATGCCCCGGGAACATTTTCTTCCCCCGCCATGAAAATCCTCCAGCTGGCGAAAGACAGCCGTAGCAAATCCCATTCTCCCGCAGAGCGCGCACACAAACATATGAATGTTTGTCTGGGCGCAGTTATCATTTCCACACCGTATGCGGTGAGCATGCTTTTGAGAGACGAGTATATTCTATAAGAGAGACTTGAATCACAATCCACTTTCTCTCTTTCAGTCGTGTTGTGTTCTGGGAAAAAGACAAAAGGCGCAGGGAAACATGCATGCATATTTATCCAGGGCAGAAATGAGGGGAAGAAGAAAGGGAAAGCCTGTATTCTTTTGAATTGTCTGCAAATTTAAATACAAGTCAAGTCATTTATATCAGGATGGCGGTGTAATATTTGCTAATGCATTCTCTTAGCTCTGCGTGAAACCTTCGGGGAAGTCAAGCAGCGTTCAAGCGCCAAATGTCGTAACTGATTTTATTCGATTAAACGAATTGAGACCTTTACACAGCAGGTAATGAAACTCCTTGCAGGAGCCCACAGGTATTTCCACGCTCCAGCCGAGGGAGCCTTTTCGCTCGCAAATAATTCCCGGGCTTTTATTTCTTCTATTTTTGTTTTCTTGCAGCCGTGAGCGGAGCGGAGGACGTGGCGCTTTACGTGGGCATGGTGGCGGTGGCTCTGTGTCTGACCCTGCTTCTCATCATCGTTGTGCTGGTGTACCGGCGCAAGAAGGCAGGCCTGGATGCCGACGTGGCCGACTCGTCCATTCTCACTACTGGCTTCCAGCCGATGGGCATCAAGCCCAGCAAGCCAGGTGTGTGGGCGCCGCGACCACGCAGGCCCCTCACCCGCAGCAGTAGGACACTATTCTTTGTTTTAGTCTGCTCTGTGCGTCCATCGGTCTGTCTGTGACAGTGCCGCATTCATCGACGTGTATCGGTAGGCCACGTTTCCGCCAAGGGATAATGTTCAGTTCCGTACGGTGTATCGTGGAATGTTGTTTTAACGGGCGAATAACGGGGAGGGGTCATCCGTTCGAGCTCAACGTCTATTGCGTCAAAGTCCTTTTTTTTTCCTGCTACCTTTCTTTCCATTAGATATATATGAGCTGCTTTGAATCCGAGGAGAGCTGATTCCATGCAGTTATTATTGATTACACCGCCATGCCATATTCATGAGGGGAAAATGTAATGGTGTCATTTTACCCACGTCGTGTAATTCCAGCCTCACGGAGCGGAATCCAGTTTGGCTGCGTGTGTGTCTCATTTGTATGACGTCAGCCTTTTTACGTCACTAATGCAGTTAGCGCGCTCCTAACCTCGCACCCTTGAGCTTACCTTTGCATTTGATAGAGTGGCAAGCCGAAGTCAACCATATTGCTTGTTGGAAACGTGGCTTCGGCACTGTGTGGACGTGGCTACAGTGCTTCATGGTTAACAAAGACGCATGCGCGTGTTTATCAGATTGCCTGACTCTGCTCGTGTTTTGCCGTCACGTCATTGTCGAGAATGCACCAACTTTTTCTCACTGCTTGAGTGTGCCTGTGAGGTTTATTCGCGAGGAGTAGAAATACGGCTGTCTGACTTGGATGAAATGGGCTGTCGTGTTTGTGAGTTACTAACAGAAATAAAAAACAAAAAATTAAAAAATCGTTCAAGTTGTATCAGAGTTGTTTGATACTAATTGTTTAGCTGCGAAAGAGACAGAGAGAGGAGGGTGGGGCTGTCAACTGGCTCGGGTGTTTGTGCATTGTCGAGAGAGTGTGAGTGTTTTTCCCGCAGCGCCATGTGTCTTTCCCGTTTTTCTGTCACTTTTTGTGGTGTTGTGACAGCACTGCAGTGTGTGTGAGGTCTGTCTGCATGAGCTATCGCCTCCCCGTTTCGCCACTCATTGTTTTCCCCCTCTCTTTGTTCTTTATCATCCAAACAGAGAATTCTCATCTGCTTACCATCCAACCTGATCTAACCACCACCACTACCAGTTACCAGGGCACTCTGCGGGCCCGACACGATGCCACCGGCAAGTTTTCCATGACCAACGGGCCTCTGCTGGACCCGCTACCCAAGGGGTCACACACACTGCACAATGGAAAGCTCAATTCGGACCCCGCTGACTTTGTGAGCAGGCTGTCCGCTCAGAGCTACTTTAAAACGCTGTCCCATGATGTGGCCAACACTTCCTATGGGACCTTCAACTTCCTGGGCGGCAGGCTGACGATTCCCAACACTGGTGAGTGGACTTTCGTGCCGTGCTCCATGGCAATGTGAGCTGGGCGGCAGCCAAAGGCGGGAACCCGGACGGTCTGATCCTTGGCTGCAGAAGCTAGCTCTTGGGACATGGAATGTCACCTCTCTGGCAGGGAAGGAGCCCGAGCTGGTGTGTGAGGCAGAGAATTTCCGACTGGATATAGTCGGACTTGCCTCCACACACAGCCTGGGTTCTGGTACCATTTCTCTCGAGAGGGGCTGGACTCTCTTCCACTCTGGAGTTGCTCACGGTGAGAGGCGCAGAGCAGGTGTGGGCATACTCATTGCCCCCCGGCTCAGTGCCTGTACATTGGGGTTCACACCAGTAGATGCACCAAACAGCAGCTCAGCATACCCACCCTTTTTGGAGTCCTTGGAGGGTGTGCTGGAGAGTACTCCTGCTGGGGACTCCCTTGTTCTGCTGGGGGACTTCAATGCTCCCGTGGGCAACGACAGTGAGACCTGGAGGGGCGTGATTGGGAGGAACGCCCCCCCCGATCAGAACTCGAGTTGTGTTTTGTTATTGGACTTATGTGCTCGCCACAGATTGTCCATAACGAACACCTTGTTCAAACATGAGGGTGTCCATATGTGCACTTGGCACCAGGACACCCTTGGCCGCAGTTCGATGATCGACTTTGTAGTTGTATCATCGGATTTGCGGCCGCATGTTCTGGACACTCGGGTGAAGAGAGGGGCGGAGCTGTCAACTGATCACCACCTGGTGGTGAGTAGGCTCCGATGGTGGGGGAAGATGCCGGTCCGTCCTGGCAGACCCAAACGTATTGTGAGGGTTTGTTGGGAGCATCTGGCGGAATCCCCTGTCAGAAAGAGTTTCAACTCCCACCTTCGACAGAGCTTTTCCCATGTTCCGGGGGAGGCGGGGGACATTGAGCCGAGTGGAACATGTTCCGTGCCTCTATTGTTGAGGCGGCCAATCTGAGTTGTGGCCGTAAGGTGGTTGGTGCCTGTCGTGGCGGCAACCCCCGTACTCGCTGGTGGACACCAGCAGTAAGGGAGGCCGTCAAGCTGAAGAAGGAGTCCTATCGAGCCTTTATGGCCTGTGGGACCCCAGAGGCAGCTGACGGGTATCGACTGGCCAAGCGGAACGCGGCTTCGGTGGTCACCGAGGCAAAAACCCGAGCGTGGGAAGAGTTTGGTGAGGCCATGGAAGCCGACTTCCGGACGGCTTCGAGGAAATTCTGGTCCACCATATGACGTCTCAGGAGGGGGAAGCAGTGCACCACTAACACTGTGTACAGTGCGGATGGGGCGCTGCTGACTTCGACTCGGGACGTTGCGAACCGGTGGGCAGAGTACTTCGAAGACCTCCTCAACTCCACCAACACGTCTTCCTTGGAGGAAGCAGAGCCCGGGGACTCTGAGGTGGGCTCTCCTATCTCTGTGGTTGAAGTCACCGATGTGGTTAAAAAGCTCCTCGGTGGCAAGGCCCCGGGGGTGGATGAGATCCGCCCGGAGTTCCTCAAGGCTCTGGATGTTGTGGGGCTGTCCTGGTTGACACGCCTCTGCAACATCGCGTGGTCAACAGGGAGAGTGCCTCTGGATTGGCAGACCGGGGTGGTAGTCCCTCTTTTTAAAAAGGGGGACCGGAGGGTGTGTTCCAACTACAGAGGGATCACACTCCTCAGCCTCCCTGGTAAGGTCTATTCAGGGGTGCTGGAGAGGAGGGTCCGTCGGGAAGTCGAGCCTCAGATTGAGGAGGAGCAGTGTGGTTTTCGTCCCGGCCGTGGAACAGTGGACCAGCTCTACACCCTTAGCAGGGTCCTCGAGGGTATGTGGGAATTCGCCCAACCAGTCTACATGTGTTTTGTGGACTTGGAGAAGGCGTTTCACCGTGTCCCTCGGGGAGTTCTGTGGGGGGTGCTTCGAGGGTATGGGGTACCGAACCCCCTGATACGGGCTGTTCGGCCACTATACCACCGATGTCAGAGTTTGGTTCGCATTGCCGGCAGTAAGTCGGAATCGTTTCCAGTGAAGGTGGGACTCCGCCAAGGCTGCCCTTTGTCACCGATTCTGTTCATAACCTTTATGGACAGAATTTCTAGGCGCAGCCGAAGCGTTGAGGGGGTCCGTTTTGGGGGCCTCAGTATTGCATCCCTGCTTTTTGCAGATGATGTGGTGCTGTTGGCTCCTTCAAACAGGGCTCTCCAACTCTCACTGGAGTGTTTCGCAGCCGAGTGTGAAGCGGTTGGGATGAAGATCAGCACCTCCAAATCTGAAAACGTGGTCCTCAGTCGAAAAAGGGTGGAGTGCCCCCTCCGGGTCAGGGAGGAGATTTTGCCCCAAGTGGAGGAGTTCAAGTATCTTGGGGTCTTGTTCACGAGTGGGGGCAGAAGGGAGCGGGAGATCGACAGGCGGAGCGGTGCAGCGTCTGCTGTGATGCGGACGTTGTATCGGTCTGTCGTGGTGAAGAAGGAGCTGAGCCAAAGGGCGAAGCTCTCAATTTACCGGTCGATCTACGTTCCAACCCTCATCTATGGTCACGAGCTATGGGTCGTGACCGAAAGAACGAGATCCCGGTTACAAGCGGCCGAAATGAGTTTTCTCCGCAGGGTGTCTCCCTTAGAGATAAGTTGAGAAGCTCGGTCATCCGGGAGGGGCTCAGAGTCGAGCCTCTTCTCCTCCATATCGAGAGGAGCCAGATGAGGTGGCTTGGGCATCTTATTCGGATGCCTCCTGAGCGCCTCCCCGGTGAGGTGTTCCGGTCATGCCCCACCGGGAGGAGACCCTGAGGAAGACCCAGGACACGCTGGAGAGACTATGTCACCCAGCTTGCCTGGGAATGACTCGGGATCCCCCGGGGAGAGCTGGAAGAAGTAGCTAGGGAGAGGGAAGTCTGGGCTTCCCTGCCAAAGCTGTTGCCCCCGCGACCCGGCCCCGGATAAGCGGTAGATGATGGATGGATGGATGGATGGATGGATGGATGGATGGGCTCCATGGCAATAGCATGCTTTGCGCTCCTGCTATTATGCAGTTTTTGGTTTGGAACAAGTCTCTGTCTTTCACAAAAGTCTCTATTTTGCAGAAATATGCACCCCCGTTTACTTAGTTTCAGTCATGCCCTTGCACTATTCTTAAATATTTGCTTCCCCCTTTCATTTCCCACCCATTTTTCATTGAAAATGAATGTTGAATGATCACCAGAGAGTCATTTTTTTTCTTCCCCACCCCAATGTATCTCAGTGGATGTCAGTTATATGCAGATTTCCACTATTTGCAAGACATCCTGGTTAACTGGACTTAAAAGTGTTTTCTGTACATTTTTATTTGCAATTTGTGTGTGTGTGTGTGTGTGTGTGTGTGTGTGTGTGTGTGTTTCCCACTTCCCTGACAGTTGCAGTAGTCCAACCGAGGATGCAAACACAGTTGTTCTACTCTAGTTTGAGGCATGCATTTTTCCAAGCAGATCGGCAGTCTTTTTTAAGGAATTTAGTAATTTTTTCTTTTTAATAGCACCAATTTAGCAATTAAAATAAGACAAGATAAGATAAGAAAACATTTATTCGTCTCACAATGGAGAAATTCCCAATTTACAAAAGCAAAATTATGAAAGGGAAAAAGTAGAAGACAAATAATATAAAATATAAATATACGCATCTTAAAAATGTGTGAGCGGCGGTGGGTCCGGGTTTTCAGGACTGCCTGTTCAATAGCCTGACAGCAATAAAAGTTTTTTTTTTGTGTGTTTTGTTTTGTTTTTTTTTAAGTACATTTCACAGGTTATTATTGTAGTTCTTGACCACACCGTAGCGCTCACTGAAACAAGTAAGCGGGTGCAATCTTAAAAGAGATGATTTAACCCCAAATATTTTTCACAAATTTGACATGATAGTGTGTATCAAACTAGTAGCCCTTCACATTAAAAAATACTTTGGAAGTCGCTCTCAGTTATAAAAAAAAAGCAAAGATTAGTGACCTGCTGGTCACTGTCATAAAGCTTTCATATGTGTAGTGGATTCAAATATGATTCCAAAAAACTCATGTTTTCTGGAGCCGCTACTGACGTTTATAACTTGGGCAAAATTACTCAGGAAAACATTGGTCAGTTGTGTGGAATACGCTGTTTTTAAGCAAATGAGATCAAATGGGGGGGGGGGCACCAAGGTACGGGTAAATGTGCCACGCAGCCCTCTGTGATGACACCTTAATTCTGCTCATTACAACGCTCGCATTTAAAGAGCCGTTTAAAACCTTCCCCGTGCATCTCCAATCACATCGAAAGGTTTTGAAAAGGACAATCAGGAATTTTCCTTCAATGAAGACAATGTAGATGGAGATAAATCTCTACCTGTAGCTTGAAAAAAACCCCCACAAAACTATAACCAAACATGAAACACTCGTCTGGTAGGTCTTGCGATTGCAAGATTGCAACCCTCTTGTGGTCTGTTGAGTCCCGTCGCCACCTGGTAACCATGGTGACTTCAATGCACACTAGCAAATGACATGTCGCCACAGCAACCCCTCTGTATGATTACAGCCCCTTTTCTTCAAGTCTACCTGGAAAATTTCCATCTCAACAAGCTGTAAAATAGACCATATTCTTTTC
The DNA here is from genome assembly GCF_025434085.1 of Hippocampus zosterae. Classification (NCBI taxonomy): domain Eukaryota; kingdom Metazoa; phylum Chordata; class Actinopteri; order Syngnathiformes; family Syngnathidae; genus Hippocampus; species Hippocampus zosterae. The sequence continues at coordinate 30,479,797 of NC_067451.1, forward strand.
AAAGTAAGTTATTTTCTATTCACAGTTTTCCCTTTTAATGCGGTCTTTCTCTACATGCAACAATACCTTCAACAAACTCAAAAAAATGTTCAAGACAAGTTTCGGTCGAACCTGCATTTGACTGGTGACCGAGCACTCCTTCGCGTATCTCGCCTACTGCCAGCTGGGATGGTTTTTTTCTTTCGGTTCAGTTTTTTTCCAGCATCATTTGTCATTTGGTGCTAAAAAAAAAGTAAAGTGAAGCAAGAAAGACGAGCGCATGGGATCGGAGAACAGAGCTAAATCTTTCTGTTTGCGTTGCTCACCGCCGAATGAACTTTCGGCTGTTTGAAAAATGCAGTTGCTTACTTTGAAACACGGCTTGTCGTAAACGTTGAGTGACGTCATGCATGCACGCTGCGATCATACCAACCGGCGCCCTCACGCCGGTCAATCTCGAAGGTTCACACAACGTGTGCAACAAGAGGGAATGAAACTCTCAATGGAAAATATTTTATATTTTTATATATGCATGACTGTGTTAACCATTCATTTTCTGATTCGCTTGACCGTATTATTATTCTCGATTCTTGCTATTATTATTATTATTATTATTATTATGTTTTGTGTACGGTTTTGTTTTTGTTCATTGTGTAGAGTGCCTCGGTATAGTTACGGCTGCTGTGAAAGGCCTTTCTCATGAAAAGCTGAGCTCAGATGAATAAATGTACCTTTACGTCAAAGTTCACCCTTAAAGACCAAAGACCACTCTTTGTGATTAGACTAAACGCGCAGGCAGAGTGCATTAAAGATTTGTCTGGAGTGTGATTAGAACATATCCATGACGCTTAAGCCTACATTGCTTCTCTGTGACGCCCGCCCCGACACGCACACCCCATCAAAGGTGAGTACAGACGAGACTTTGACCAGATTGCCTTGAAGAGCAATGGGGAAACGAAAAACTCAATTCATCATTTCAGTGTTGTTTCTCCAGAGGTCTTGTTGGAGATATCGTGACGTTCTCCTTCGTCAGCAAACTCTGAGACACGAAAGCAATGGCACATCGGTAGTTCACCCAATTGTGCTTCGAGCGCCACCTCCACACAACCAAATTCCTGTTTCTTATTGACAATTTATCAAGTCGTTGGTAAGCATGTCCATCCCTCATGGCGAGGGATTCCTTCAATGATATTTTTTGTTAAATGTTGGTGAAATTGCATACGCCCAAACGTTTGGAATTTTGTTTAGGCTTTTGCATCTTAAATTCAGTTGGCTTTAATAACTTTGTAAGAACTAGCTTGTTTGTTCAAATTAGTTTTTGATTTTGGGAAAGATGCTAACGGTTGTATTAAATGCAAATGAGGCATTTGTGAGGCGTAAGGGCAAAAAGAGATAACTAAGTACTGCATAAACGTTTCCAAACAACAGTTTGATCTTCCTTCTTCCAGACAGTCATTACCGCAAAAAAAAAACAAATAAAAGAATGAAATGTGCACTGAAAGCTGATATATGAAATTAATTGACAAAGACAAAAACAAAGTACCTTTTTGATATAGTTACATTTCAGTTACTTTTATAACCGTAAAATATAATGTGCGTCAGTTTTCTGTTTTTCATCCAAGAATTCTCTTTTTTTTTTTTCGTTAACAGAAGTGTAATTTCAAATGTTGTTTATTGTGTTCACATTTTCATGAATGAACTTTGGTTGAGATCAATATTTCCAAATGCTTTTTTTTAATGGATTAAAAAAGGTCATAACTCGGGTGATTTTTCTGATTTGTGAACACTTTTGCGATTTGAATTACATTCAGGATTTGGCATCAACTTTCATTTTAGCCGATACAATTCCATCCACATTTCTGTGCCTGAAAAATCAAATTATTCTGCCCAGGTCACGCCTGGATGAATTGACCTCCTCTTAGCTATGAGGATCGCCATTCACAGTTTTGTTCTTTTGGTTTTTTTTACAGGTGACAACTCTTTTAGCCTTTGCGGAAGATGCCGCTCCGAGTGCCCTTGTTTTCTCTCAATGTTTTATGTATGCGTTAACTTAAAGCAACGTGTGCTGTACCATGCATCATCTCCTTAAAACACAGAAATACAACTTGCACTTGCATGCATTGAGCAGAGAATATCGAATTCTCTCACCTATTTTTGCCTGGAGCTCATTTAGTTGAGGAAGGTGGAGTTGATAGATCCTTGCGGGAGCTGTGAGCATTTCCAGCAGACTCACCTGATTGGACAGATAAGCCTTTTGTTGCAACCCTCACACTTGTGTCACAATTTTTTGTTCAATGCTTTTAAATAGAATCGTAAGTGGGTAATTGTGGCTATGCCACGACGCTCCGCGACCTCCACGGCTCTTTCGTTTTCCTCAAAGGTGCATTTCCACTCTCATGGGGATGCCAGCGTTTTCCCATAGTCTTCTGTGCCTTGGTCTCAACGATCTTACTTTGAGGCGGGCAAGACACATTAAAACTGCAATGCAGCGCACGCTTTTGTCTCTGCTAATTGTCAACCACATGAGACGTGCGTCAACTTGGTTGCCAGCACAGAGATTTACATCTACCGCACTCGGGCTCGGGCCACTTGTGACCTTCACAGTCGGTTTTGCTGTTTGCGCAGCCGACAAAAGCACTGTTCAGTCTGAACAAATGAGCCCTCGTCTTCTCACGACCCCCCCCCCCTCTCTCTACCTTTTGTTATTTGCATTAGGAATCAGTCTGCTGATTCCTCCCGAGGCCATCCCCAGAGGCAAGATCTATGAGATTTATCTCACCGTTCAGAAAAAGGAGGACTTAAGGTGGGTTCTTTAAGCATCACCTGTTTGTTTTGACATCCAACTGTTCTGTGTCCTACTGTCTGTTCAGTGCGGTATTTGAGCGATGTACTGTACAAAGATGAAGTAGTTTGAGTCAAACTAATTGTTGGGCAATGCTCCTGTTCATCTGGTCTAAGGTAGATAGTCACTAGTGCAGAGATAAAAATAAAGGGCTCGAACTTGGGTCAATCAGTGGAGCTCAGTGTTCCAAGTAAACACGGTGAATCAGCATTTAACTGCGATGTATTATTTCTGCAAGTGTCTGCATAAGCTCAGTGCTGTCATTGATTGAAAGTTGAAAAATTGAAGTGAAAAAGCCACAGATTGGTTTGCATTATTGTTGGAATATGATTTGGGATGTGATGTCTTCAGTTTCCACCACGCTTGTTTGGTAGAATTTTGTGCATTTGTCACAGTGAATGCTTAAAAGACTGCATGCACGGGCTAACAATTCTAAACCAGATCAACTCTCTGACATTCCTTCTTGGTTTATTTGCCTTTGATTTTAGTGTAACAGATCAAAACATTTCTGTAGACTAAATGTGATATTGTTTGCAGATGATTTCTTGTTTACAAGAAAGTACATGGGTGGAAAATAATCAGATTTTCAATCGCAGTCACACTATTGACGGGTAAAAAAAAAAAAAAATAGTTCAGCTCGAATCACTCGCTCAAGAGTTTGTGACATTGTTGGGGTTCCTCACAACCTTGCAGTCCAAGCCTTCATGATGGAATCCAGCTAATTTGCAGAGGTGATCGTGTCATGCGAAGCTTCCTTCATTAAAGAGACCGGTATTCACACTAATAAACCTCGTAAAAGCTCTTCATGATGCTCAATGCCGCGCTCTGTCCTGACTGGTGTAGGTTACCCCTGGCCGGCTGCCAGACCCTGCTCAGCCCTGTTGTGAGCTGCGGGCCTCCGGGGGTCGTCCTGAGCCGGCCCGTCATCCTGAGCATGGACCAGTGCTCTGACACATGCCTTGATAACTGGGCCATCCGCCTCAAGAAGCAGAACTACGAGGGCGCTTGGGAGGTGAGATGGGACGATAGCGCCAACCGTTGATCCTTCATAGATATACACCACAGCGTCTTAAATATGGGCCAGTGGCGTCTGCTGTCCAACGAGAGCCGGTCCACTTGACCGCAAGAAAGTTTTCTTGTTGCGCCAAAAACAAAAGCCTGTAAGCAAGCACCTCCTCTTTCCACTTCAGTAGTTGCCAGGCAACGTGATTCTCAGAATGACTTTATGTTGTGCTTCTTGGCTATTTTTGCTTGTAGTTACAGTTGGAGGTGGAGTCCCCCCCCCCACCCTCCCAGATTTCTGGCCCTGAAATTGGAAATTAGCCGATGATGTTCTCAAGAACCTTTGAACGTCTCCAAACATGATTTGTTTCATGGCTTGAGGCAGCAAGTGGAAAGACTGTTGGTGGGCTTTGCGGTATCAGAGGTCATCTCTCATGTTCAATATTGTGCATAAATAATTCACCCTCGCCGCATGCGGTGGCACTGAGCTGTCTATGGAATGGATTGGTCTGTCCGAGGCAGGAGTTTGACCTGCACTTTTAGTCATCAATCCAACCAAATATAGCCCAACTGCATGAACACCGTTGGTAGAAAGTGGTCAAAGACAGGAGAATGTTCTGTCGGCGTTTGGAAGGAGACAGCAGAAATGAATCCAGGAGCAGGCGGAAGGGAAAAGAATTGCTCCTGGAGCGAGCACTCAGTGGCGTAATCGAGCCATTCCACACCTCCAGGAAATATTAAGATGATGAAAAAGTGAGAGACTGTTGTGGTTGCGTTGCAAACGAATTGTGTCAATACTCATTCCATCGATGTAGATGGCGTGCGGTCCCATAGATCAGACCGTTTGGCAGCCATGATGCTCGCTTCAGCCTGATATGGCCAATGGGAAGAGACAGTTAACTGGCATGATGGAGTTTCCAGAGAAAACATTGTCACCTCAAGGCCAATTTGTCCCCATCAAATTAACATCGAGAGCAGTGTTGTCTTGTAAAACAAGTCCTGATCGCGGGTATTTTTTTTTTTAAGTCCCCCGTCATTATTACTGGAGATGCTGTGGTGGCACAGCTGCCGCTCTGACATTTTAAAATCCGTCTGTTTCCATTGGAAAAGAAGTAGCGGTTAATTCTTTTGCAGATGTCATTTTTTTTTTCCATCAATCCTGATCATCAGGCAACGGTGAGATGTTGTGCATGAAACGGAAAAGTTGTTTTCGTCTCACTTAACAAACTCCAAACTGGGAAGATGCCCAAAATTGTCAGTGATCCAATATTTACCAAGCTATCTGTTCTTGCCAGTACTCTAGTCTCCTTTCAGACCCATTAAAAAGCTTGGGGTTGTTTTTCTAAGCCACCAGCTCGATAGCTGTGGAATTTGAGCACATTGAGTTTTAGCCACGGTTGGGTTAATCATTCTGACCCAGCAGAATGGGTAAGATTTTATTTGGCCAAGCTAAAGAGCTAAATCTGGATGCCATTTTGGACATTTTTGTTGTGTGTGGAAAATAGGTGTCAGGAAAGGGCATCCAGTGTAAAAAATGTCCCAAAATATCATGCATGTGGTTTGCTGTGACAACCCCTGGTGGGAGAAAGTTGCTTCGTCTTCTTATTAGAAAATGTTTGGAATAAAATGAGTATGATTTTAACCCATAACGGTACTCATAATGTGGTAATGTGGGTTTGGTAGTTTTCACTACGAAGTACGGGTAGTTTTTACTTGAGAAAATTACAAATACTGGTCTTTTTTTAAGGTATCGAGGGTGGAGGCTGCCGATACCAGCCACCCATACTTGCTGCGGCAGTTTGACAAATCGGTGAATCATCTGCAGACAAAGAAAGTTTCACCATTTTTTGTCATTGTGTTAAATTACATTTGAATATCAAATATAGTAAAGGTACTTGGTATCAGTGAGGACTCTGAGTGAATACTCCTATTAGTATTGGTCTGGGGGCCAATACCCAACACAACATGCTGCGTGAACTCCTAAATCCAATGCAGTGAGTATAAATAATCCAGCATTGGCTCAATCCCTTTTGGACCCAGCACTGCTTTGATCTGTTTGTGTATCCACTCAATCATATTTGGAACATCAACTTAAAAGACCTTAAGACCAGATCTTTTTACCAACTCACAAAAGCCCCTGTGCACAAAATCCTCCGCGCTTTTATGAAATGGCTTCTTGACCTTTGATTGACAACTGATGCACTCCTTGCCTCCTACAGGATGTCCTGCTGATGGGTGAGGAGCTAGCGTCGGATCCCTATTACTGCCAGCTGGAAGCCGAAACGTGCCAGCTGTTTTCCGAGCAGCTGGGCACCTTCGCCTTGGTGGGAGAGTCTCTGCACATGGGTGCCGCCAAACGCTTGAGGCTGGTGCTCTTCTCCGACGCCTACTGCTCCACGCTAGAGTACAACATCAGGGTCTACTGCATGGACGACACGCAGGATGTCTTTAAGGTACATTGGGATATTGTTTTTTTCTGTTTGTTTGGGTTTTTTTTTTCAAACTTAGAATACACGTATGCCGTTAGTCGATCATCAGGTAATTTGACTTGTTTCGATTATGTTCAAAGGTCAAACTATCTCTGTTGTATAACCTTTAATTAATTGTACAGGCTATGTGTAAGTAGGGACGTTTAGTTAACTGTCATACGTGTACACTCTCAAACCGTGATTCCCAACCAATCATTCATGTGCTGTAAGAGATTATCCAGTTTCACTTAATTGCCCAGTTATTTGCAATAAATACAGTATGTTTTCATCTATCGATGCCAGCAAAGTATAGAGGAGAGCAGAATAAGCAGAACAGTTAAATGCTGTTTCCGAAAGATGACAGCGAAGGTACAATTAACTTGATTAGCTGTTTGTCAAATAGGAAAAAACAAACACGCCAATTTTTAAAAAATGAAAACACTCAAATGGAGCGAAATTTGGCCAAACTCATGTTGAGCAAACCAGAATTGAGCTCCTGGAGGCAAGGCTAGGGTAAGCCACCACACACACACACACACACGCACGCACGCACGCACACACACACACACACACACACACACACACATACACACACACACACACACACACACACACACACACACACACACACACGCACACACACACACACACACACACACATACAAACAACAGTTGCTGTTGTGACTTTTCGCTTGTCCCAACGTAGTCGTTCCACTTTCATATCTAAATCTAACAGTTTATTTCTTTACATTTGCTTTTTATACAAAAACTGCTGGGGACTGGAATGGATCATGGCATTTCATTTTATTTCAGTTGGGGGCAATTGGTGAAGGCATCACGCTGTACATTTTCTTATATAAACTATGGCTGGGCTCAGCAAAGGTTGGTGAACCCTCCTCTTGCCATCAGAGCACTGTTTTCACTATATTTTCCAAGCCCTTCTAACAACACTTTTTCCTAAAAAACATACTAGCACAAATAGACACAATAGTCCAAATGTTAGCAAAGTGGAGTGAAGAGGGCCACGAAGATTTGGCCTGATAAAACTGTACGCAAACCTACAGTTTGGTGTACTGTACGTATTAGGTATACGATGTCATTACTTTATCATGACACAACCCCAATTTCACAGAAGTTGAGATCGCTGTATTAAACATAAATTAAAAAGAGAATACGATAATTTGCAAATCATGGTCAACTTATATTTAGTTGAATAAACTACAAAGGCAAGATACGTAATGTTCAAACGGATCAACGTTATTGTTTTTAGCGAATATTCCTGAACTTTAAACGTTACGGCTGTGACTCATTTCCAAAAAGCAGGGACAGGTGGTAAAAAAGACTGAGAAAATTGAGGAATGCTCATCAAACTCCAGTTTTGAACATCCTACAGATGAAAAGTGTAACTGGAAACAGGCGGGGTGCCATGATTGCATATCAAAGGAGCTTCCGTGAATTGCTTAGTCATTCTCAAGGATGGGCTCACCTCTTTGTGAACATCTTTTGTACATCACTGTCAATATTGATATCCTTCCCGCTTATCGATTTGGGAGTCCTGACTAAGAAATATTATTTCTCAAAATTAATGTGATATATGCGTTAACGCGGTATTTCCTTCCACTGCAATGTGGATGACTCTCTGGCAGACTGGATGGCACTGAATTTCTTGAATTTTGATGAAAAGAAGACAGAGGTTAGGGCGTCCCGGTGATCCAGTGGTTAGCGCGTCAACCTCACAGTGCAGAGGTACCGGGTTCAAACCCGGCTCCGGCCTCCCTGTGTGGAGTTTGTATGTTCTTGGGTTTTCTCCGGGTGCTCCAGTTTCCTCCCACAGTCCAAAAACATGCACGGCAGGCTGATTGAACACTCTAAAATCATCCCTCGGTGTGGATGTGAGCGTGGATGGTTGTTCGTCTGTGTGTGCCATGCGATTGGCTGGCAACCGGTTCAGGGTGTCCCCCACCTACTGCCCAATGACTGCTGGGATAGGGTCCACCACCCCCCACGACACCCTTGTGAGGATAAGCGTATCGCAAAAAGGATGGATGAATGGATGGCACCATTGTTAAACCCATTTTCTTTCATCTTAGACAGCTGTCTTGAGTAAAGCTTCTCCTTTCTCAAGAGCACTTTGAAACATTAGTTCATACCTTTGTGACATCCTGGCAGGATGACTGTAATGCACTTTGCTTTGGAGCCAGCCAGTCCTCCATTAAGCGTCTCCAGTTGGTCCAGAATGCTGCTGCTCGCCTATTGACTGGTACTCGTAAGAGGGAGCACATTACTCCTATTCTGGCATCCCTTGACTCGCTCCCTATACATTTTAAAGTTCTTTTTAAGATCCTATTATTTGTTTTCAAATCTTAAAATGGCCTCGCAGCCTCCTTACCTCTGTGAGCTCCTCCGCCCCTACACACCTACCTGGAGCCTCAGGTCTGTGGACCAGACACTACTAGAGGTACCAATAACTAAGAAGAGGCTCAGAGAGTATTGAGACTTTTCTGTTGCTGCTCCTTCTCTTTGGAATGACGTCCTGCTGAACGTTCGGCAAGCCCCCTTGCTACCCATCTTTAAAACTCGTCTTAAAACTAATTTTCATTCTTGGGCTTTTGACTCAACATGAGAATCGATACGGTATTTTCCACGCTAAAAGGCGCACTGGATTATGAGGCGCACCTTCGATGAATGGCACCTTCAATGAATTTGTAATTTTTTTCATACATTGGGCACACCGGATTAAGATCAGATAAGATAAGTAAACCTTTATTAGTCTCGCAATGGAGAAATTCCCAATTCACAGTAGCAAAGTTATGAAAGGAAGAAGAACAACAAAATATAGGAGCTGTTGGAAAGGCAACCACTCTCGCGGCTCCATTTGAAGTCAAAAATAACACAACACAACACATAGGACACAGACAGTCGTGCAATCTTCACCACTTTTTTGCATACACTTTGTTGTCTGAAGCAGTTATAGATGAAAGAGGAGAGGATCAAAGCGTCCTTTCACCATTGGGTCAGAGACGTCATGCTGAAAATGTCCATACGTCGGCTACAAGCTAAGTTTTAAACGCAAACACGAAGCTGTAGTGTCCATTGACGAAAAGTGATTAGTTCACTTCTCCTGTCCCACGTAATCCGCTTCAAACTCCAAGCCGCGACTCCCAGTTTCAAATCCTCATCGGCGCTCCGCGCTAACGCTCCTTTCTTCTCATCGTCGGCTCCTCAAGCCTTACATCCATCCAGCCGCAGACCGTTCAACAGCACCGATCTCTCCGCTGAACAAAGTGGGGCTGTGAAAAATGCTACCCATAACAGGCGCAAGACACAAGCGCCCCGGGACTGTGCAGCAACGACAGTCAAATGGTGCCGACATTCCTCCGAGTCAAAAACAGTGCTGGTATACCCATGCTGCCGAGAAGGCGCAACCACCAAGCACAGAGTCTCCTCCTTGATGAATGTCGTGGCCAAAAAATGCTGAAAAAAGTCCACACCAGGTCTACACGACATGACAACAAACACTAAGTGACAAAACAAACACAAAAACAACAAAATAAAGCAAGGCTCATGAGAGCACTTGCCGACGGCTGCCTACTCGGACGCCATCTTGACTTTTTAGTCAGATTACCGTATTTTCACGACTATTCGACGCATCGTACTAATGGCCGCAGTCTCATTAATGCGTGACATTTCTGTATTTTACACATACACAGGACGCATCGTACGAATAGCCGCAGTTTTACAGTGGTAAAACATACGCCAGCTTAAACATACGGCATGCATGCGCGCACTCTAACACGTTAGCTTGAAGCATACGGTAGCATGCCAAGACATACAGATAAGATAAAAACACGTTTTTAAAAAGGCAACGAAAGCAGAACTGAGTTCGGGTGTATTTTATTTAGCCATCGTACAATGTTCTCACGTTTTCGATCAATCATCACCCAGAAATCCATCAAAGTCCTCATCCTCTGTATCAGAAGCAGAGGACTGCACATCTCAGTTGTCATTGAATGCATCACATGCTAGTGTGAGTTGCCGAGCGGAAAGAAGGAGTAGCAACAGCAAAGTCAACATTTCTCTCGTGTGAAGCTTTCCCACATTAGAAAGTAAAGAACAGAGCGAAACATGGTGGCAGCGCGTGTGTGTGTAGAAAGAATTGAACAATTGTGCAAGTACCGTAATCCATCAAAAACGCTGCGTTCCCTCTCGTTGTTGCGTATTGTGGCGTAACTCGCCCAGCGCTGCCTCTCACTCTTTGTAAAGTTGTGTTTGCCATCGATCATTGTTCCCATGCTGTTCGCAACTTTACTTTGAACGCCCGGTTGATGCCAATGTCCAGCGGTTGGAGTTCTTTAGTCAAGCCTCCGGGAATAACGGCAAGCTCAGAGTTCATTTGCTTGACTTGATTTTTCACCGCTGCTGTGAGATGGTCACGCATGCCAAAAGCATAACCGGTGGCTTTAAGTTTTAACTGAGCTTCGTAGGCATGTCTCTTTGTCGAATTTATTTTCAGGGGTTCTTAGAAACCAAAACCGGAGTTGTTTTGCAACAATGCACATTGCCACACGCTATACAAGTGTTGGTACTGGCTTGAGGCGTCCACGTACACGCCCACCCTTCACCATTGGCGGACTAGCTTGTCTGTCCTCTCTCTCCCTCTCCATATACAGTATGTATATATACACGCCCACCCTTCCCTGATTGGCCGACTTCTTTCACAGTCACTTCCGCCTTTTCTCTATATAAACGGCGTGTCGGCTGTCAGTCAGATTTTGGAACTCAGCGCATATAAAGGACGCTCCGCACCATAAGGCGTCCTGTCCATTTTGGAGAAAATTTAAGACTTTTAATGGCGCCTTATAGTCGTGAAAATACGGTAGTTATTATCGGTTAGATAATAAAATGTGATCTACAATTCATCCACTAGATGGCGCTATGCTCACGGGAAACACGAACAGAATGATCAGATGTCAGTAAAACGTATTTAATAAAGCAGCGACACAGTTCACTTAACCAACAGCAAGTTATAACATTGACTCGTTAACGTTGAACTCTCTTGTCGCTCTCCTATTTCCGTGTTCAACAGCGTAACCGATCGCCTTAAGTTAGAACTCTGCGTTGTCAGCATGTCTTGAGCACGGAGCCATTTTGGGGTCGAAATACTACCGTAATGACCATACACAAGACACATCGGATTTTAAGGAGCACTGTTAGCCTTTAAGAAAATGGAAGCTTTTAGGTGCGCCTTTTAGTGCGGAAAATACGGTGTATATTTTACTGTTTTTTGCGCTTTCTACTGTCTTTCTTATGAATTTATATAGTTTTATCGTTTGCTTTTGTTTGTATTATTTTGCTCCATGTACAGCACTTTGTATACAGCAGTGGTCGTTTTAAAGTGCTCTATAAATACAGTTGATTCTTCTATTGGCTCATCACATGTGCAGGTTTAGCTAATGTTTGGCCTTTACCTGTTTATGTAAGAAAAGCAACAAATCGATCATGCAAAGAAATCGATCGAACCCGTTGCAGATCTTATTATTGGAAGCCGATTGTTTTTTGGTTCGTAGCACACAGAGAATCATAATCAATTGCCCGGTGGAGCACATCCTGGTCGCCTACGCCCATGCAGTTATGATAGCATTGTCTTTTAGCTTGCTGCAACTGAATGCATTAGACATAGCTCGAGGGAATGTAACAATATGATTAAACAATGTGGTATTGCCAGTGTGTCAGTTGTGGATGAGAAACAATGCGTAAGTCCTGGATAATGACAGTATGTAGTCATCGGCAGCATACTGTATTTGTGTGCACGCCCGGTGCTCCTCGGCTGCTGTAGGCCATCGCATTTTCCCCTTGCTTTGTTCATCGCCGTATTTCCCTTTTCCTGCGTGCCGCGTGGACATGGTCTCATCAAGTGCTAATGCCTTCCTCCCTCCCCCAGGGGCTGCCGCTGAGTAGTCGGTTAAGATTTCATTTGCATGGTTAATTAGTAAATTAAAAGGAGAGCCTGTCCCGGTCTTCTCTCAGCAACCCCCGTGCTCGCTCTCTCGCCGGCCCACTCCACTTCATCTGACGGCACCCACAGCCACATGTACCATTTCCTACTCAAGTCCACTTCTACTGGCTGTAATGGTCGACCTCATTCTCCACATGACCGCCGCCAGCAAAATCTATGGGCAACGGTGGGGCATAAACAAGAGGGAGGAGGCGAGGGCTGCTTGGGCTGAAGCTGATGTGAACCCTCGTACAGGCTGGAAATTACTCTGAACTTCTGTAATGCCTTTGTGTAGTAGTCACAAGGGGTTGCGCAGCTTCACAGCGTTTTTTTTTTTTTCTTTAAGTCGACGTTAGTTGAGTCGACATCAACTGCTGTAGCCGCTGATGACATCATTTCTTTTGGGAGGTGTCCGCCTTCCTTCCACTTTGATCGTCTGTATCGTATGGCGTACAAAGGGGTTCAAACGGACTGTAAGGCGTAATCCTCATGGAAGCTCTTATTCACAAGCTCAGGCAACGACGACGAATTTGGATAACGGATGGATGAATTCAAGTCATTCGTTAATCCTTGCCATTTTAATACTGCCTACCTTGGTGATCGAGGGAGTCAGGGACACATTTTTGTTGAGTGTTAAGTGCAGAAACATCACGATCGTAGCCCGCATGTGCCGTTTTAAAATGCTGCACCTGGTGTTCCAGATTCCCTTTCTTGTGTAAGTGGTCTCCTGTGAGGTTCTGACAGTATTCCCTAAAAGCTGCCCACCTGAGCAATTGTGCATTGCTTTCACCTTCTTCAAAAAGAATCAAACCTGAGCTGTATTTCCATTCTGTATTTTCATATTCTCCCCATATCAAGAAATTGAAAAGTTTATTTGGCATAGACGGTTGACGGAGTGAGAAAATGAAGTGTGCCCCCCCCCCCCCCCCCAAACAAAAGATTGGAATGCAAGGCCAGCGCATAAGATGCCGGGTAATCTTTTGTCACACACGAACCTTGCTCTCTGCCGAGGCCACCCCTCCGAGCAGACGCAGCATTGTCCAGCCGTCTCGCTGTCCGCTCACCATTACCGACCAGGGGAAGGAGCCTCAATGCTTTTAGTTGAGTATGTCGATGGTTCTGTGTTTGGAATTCACATGAGCTCACGGACCTCGGTTTGGCCCACCGTGTGCATGTTGCTCACCACGGTCCAAGGGATGCTCCGGGAGTTGAAATATGCTCTCGTCAGACCAGACTATTTGGACTTCGTTGACCTCAGGCCAGATACAGCGTGGCATTTCCGAATTGAGTTGACGATAGTCTCTCCACTTCATGTGATGGACGCAATCAACATACTGAATGTTTGTCAACACAGCAACAAAATATGCTCGCTGACATTTTCTGAAGCATTTCTGTGCTCTGCTGGTTTCTCGAAGGTCACGCACATTCAATATATTCTCCATACTGTGGTCCAAAGTGAATTGATTGTTGTTCTGCACCGTGCATGCCGTCACTCACAGAGGTTGTTTTGACTTTGCATGCTATCAAAGCAGCAGTAATGATAAGGTTCTTGTTGTCTATTCAACTCCGTTTGCCTGCAACCTGACTGTTAAATTGACCTTGCGTGCCCCCGTATGGGAAAACTGCTCCTGCGCTGAAACTTTTACCGTCTTTTCGTCTCTCTGTCCGCACATCTCTTCCTCGCCATCTCCTCTGCTTTCGCTCACTGGGAAAAAGGGACATGGGAGCTTGTTGACTTTGTCGCTTTTGCCGCCATGCTCTGCAGCTCCCTCGACGCCTTTGAGTGCATTAGCTCGCCGTCTCACACACAACCTGGCCCTGTGGCAAGCCGCAGCTTCTCCAGGGCTCTGTCCTTTTTAGTGAGTGATTTAGAATGTGGCCCACACTGTTTCGTAATCTTGACTTCACACCGCTTTTGATGCTATTATGGAGGCAGCAGTTCATTTAGCAAGTACATTAACCACTTTGAGTGGAGATTAAACTTCCTGGGAGAGTTCAGCCTAATCACTAATCACTGTCTTTAAAATGCACCATTTATGATGAGACTTTCACCGTGGCTGCTGTTAATTGTTGCGCGTATCGGTACTAGACTAGCAGGAGGTTCGGTGTGGGAGGCAGAGCAGCAGCCGTGCTGACGGAGTGGAGCGGGCCGTCAATACGTGAGTAAAATTGCAGCACTTGCCGTCTGCCGAGGCTGCGCACCTTGTTTTTCAGACAAGGAGCCAACTTTCCAGTCGTTAAACAGCACAGTACTTGCGATGGCAGATGAGAACATCTGAGAAAGCGGCGCCGCGCCTTTCCCGTGGCCTACCCTGTGACAGGAAGAGCAACAGAATGGAGAGAGGCTGACATTTCCTCTCAAGTCTCATCACTGGCTGCTCTGACAAGCCGGAATCGGTGCCTCCAGAAACACGCGTATCCATACGTACGTACGTGTAGGCTCGCTGCGCCGCGCAATCTCTTGTCTCCCAATCACAGCAGATTAGAAGTCATGTTATTGTCTTTGATCCAAAGTGCGTGGGGGCCCTCCGGGCAAGCGGTGACATTTCTGACTGATGCACGACGTATGTTAGCAGGGCTCTGTCGAGACCAACTCGGTTGAATATTTCATGCGCATCCCGCTCTTGATGGGCCCCGGCCAAGGCTGGCACGGCAGCACAGGACGCGTGAGTGGCGTTCGGGCCCTGCCCTCACCGCGCACTCTGCTGCTCCCCGCTCGCCCTGTGGGATAGCATCACTGATGTCGTGCCATCCCACCATTCGTTGAACACCTGCGGTGCACCTCCTACCTACGCAACTACAGAGATAGACCTCCAACTAGCTCCCAATTAAGCCGCCACCTGCTTTCTTATATTTAGCTCTGATATTTACAACTTGAGGCTCTGGTTGGGAAGGAAACAGCATACAGGGTCGAAACAATTTTCCTAGCAAAAAAAAAACAAAAAAACGATGTACTTTTTACAGTCCAACTTGTATTCGGGTTAAGCTGGGTGGTGACCAACCAGGTTTGTTTGTGTCAGCATAGCCTTTTAATGAATTACAAAGATGTGTTAGTGGCTCCATGGGCGGCATTGTTAAACCGGGCGATTTCCATGTAGTGTGGTCCAATATTGTGTGGTCCTAGTTTTGTTGTCAACGAGGTAGTTTGCGAAACGTAAAAATATGCAAGTCTTGCTTACAGTGGTGCTCCGGGGTAGATTCAATTTTGAAATGCACACACTCACTTTGAGGTTTAGAAACATGATCCTAATAGTGACAGACAATATCTTGTACATTTCAGTTTGGTATTACTTTCTTTTTCTTTCTTTTTTTTTTTTTTTTTTTTTCACCAGAACTGCTCATGACCTCCCATTTGCTCATGTTTGTCTACCGACACAGGTCTATCAATATCATTTAAGGTCACATTGGAAAGACAGCATGAGCCACAATGTCCTCCAGATGATTTTTTTGTTTGTTTGTTTTCCATCTAAATCTGTTGTAGTAAGTACACCGTTGTAACTTTTGAAGTCATGCATAGATAGCATACGTTCTTCAGTACTGGAACAATTCAACACAGGTCTCCATTGATTTGATGTGATTTGAATCAACTAATGAGAAGCGATAGATATCTTTTTTTTTTTTTTCACACCGGCATATTGGTTAGCTGATAAATGGAGTCTTTGTAGAATGCACAAGCACCGCTCTTCATCTCTATGTATTCTCACGGTGACATTTGCAAGAACTCTCTTTTGTATCATTGGCCAGAATTTACCTTTGAATCAATATTCATGTCATGAGTTTAATGTGAGCAGCTCATTGTCTCATTGTCTTTAGATCGTAAAAATGTGTGCTCCGCTGTGTAATGGGTGCTGAACAGTATCACCTTATCTTTTGTCCACACTTTGACCTCCAGCAATGATTTTTCCATTGAGCAATAATGTACTCACTAGCTTCAGCGACGTTTTCCCGCCTATGTGAGCAATTTTTTTTTTCTCCAGATGTCTTCAGTAGAAAACGATTGTCAAGAAGTTAAAATAAGAACGGCTGTGATATTGTTTTCACGTAACCTCTTCGTGTTCACGCACGCTGTGATTTATCGGGCAGAACTCCTTGCGAGCGCAACATTTATTAGCCAGCGGACAAGTGCCTCGTAGTTGCATTTTTTAAGTCTGACTGTGGCGTGCTCGGCCACTGGAGCTCAGACCGATGAGAGGAAAGGCCTGTCACATCCTTGCTTGACAAATGCACAGATTTACAGTATGTGGCCCGCCTTGTCAGGCTTTTTCTGGTGCAACAAATGCATTTCCAATGAAAACTATGGAAATAGATCACCGCGAGGGGAGGGGCCAGGATTGAAAGCTGAAAGCTTGACTATTTGTCCTCCTGTCTCTGATGCATACGCTGGACTAACTAACTGATCAAACGCTGCCTCTAATCCGTCTGAGTTTGTTAGGTTAATCACTTTAGGACACACAACTATACAGAGAACATTTGAAAGTGCTTGCTGTGAGCAGAGTGCAATATTTTAATCCCGAGCTTTCAACCCAGCGCGCTCTCATATATGTAGCTTTGATTTGTTTGGAGCTGGCCTTGCTGCGTGCGCGCCGTTGCTGCAGCCGCTAACCTCTTTCTGTCAGCACCAGCCTGAAGAGATTAGCTGTATGAGTGTCTCTTGTTCCCCAAAGGAGGCAAGCCCCAGTCCATCTCGGTCCGCGGCTCTGGTCCCAGCCAAGAGGATGAGGGGAAGGCTGAGTGTTGGATGGACGTCGGGGAAGGGAGGGAGGGGGGTTGAAGCCATACAAAACTGTGGCCATGATTGCGGTAATCCTGTTATCTCTCCTGCTAAAGCTGACCACTCCGGTGACACGGAGACACAAATGTTAAGCTGCCTGTGTCTCGCTTCTCTTTGCACTCCATCTCCCTCCTTAGCCAACCTCGTTGAATGTCAGGGGGTGGTCTTGCCTTTGTCGGACTCGAGAATTTGCAGTCCTCACACCCGGCTCGGCCCTATCTCCGATTCCGTCAGAACAAAAGGAGAGGTCCTCCTGCAGTATATGAACTTGCCGCTCGTCTCATGCATCTTAATGTTGGCACATTTGTACAGGGGTCAGGGTGACTCGACCGAACCCGCCCGCCTTATCTTCAGCAAACGGGAGCTCTGGTTGGCTCTGCCTTGGTGATTAATGCGTGATTTGATAAACTAATTAAAAAGCTCGCATTGTTTTCTCCCCTGTAGAATGA
Organism: Hippocampus zosterae; assembly: GCF_025434085.1. Taxonomy (NCBI): domain Eukaryota; kingdom Metazoa; phylum Chordata; class Actinopteri; order Syngnathiformes; family Syngnathidae; genus Hippocampus; species Hippocampus zosterae. Next base: position 30,497,303 of record NC_067451.1, read on the forward strand.
GCCAATAATTTGGTCAAATTTAGCTTCTCATTTATTAGCTCACTCATACTGTCATTTGTTAACAGGATAATGGGGCGTAAAGAGGGCCATTATTCTCTCGGTCCAGAGCATATGCACACAACATACGAGCCCAGCAGGGTTGTTTTAAGCCAAGGACACGGTCGCACGTTCGAAAAGGGGAACTGTGTTGTCCTTCAATAAGATCATGGTTCAGAGTGTCGTGTTGCGGGCCTTGTTTGATCGTAATCCTGCTGCATCAGCCGTGCACCTGACACACGCTGGTCGACAGGTGAGTTAGTATGCATCCTGTTAGCGAGATGTTGATAACGGCCGGCCTGATTGGTATTCCGTTGCCATGCTTTTCTTGCTCACAGGCCGATAGATCCCCTGCTATAGGCCAAAGACCCGATCAAACGTCCGCCGGCTGTGATTTGCAATGCTAATTCCGCTCAACAACTAATAGTGCTTAAGAAGTGCAGTTGAATCGACATCTTTTGAAGCCCTCACAATGCGCCTTTGTTTTGCTAAGGCCCCTAAACAGCAGAGGGTCTTTCATTCTTATGAGAATGGTCTGTGCCCCCCGCTATATGAAGCCATTAGACCACTGAGTAATCGTTTGGCACCCTCGGTTTCTGCGTCATCATGAGCCACTTTCAGTACAGTCCCATCTAAAGCCGCAACTAGTCACGCCCGTAAAGAAGTACCTACTAGATATATTGTTGCTGGTATCCAGGTGGAGATCCTCGGGGCTGGAGAATACAATCCACCTTTAACAAGGCGATTGATTACAAGGCAAACAGCAAAATTAGAAATGCTCAAAGCAAACATGAAAATTCCCCACTCGGTCCGAGCTGAGAAGCGCTTATTCGGGCAGAGCACGCATGCAATCACCAAAGCAGGTTCAGAAAAATATAATTAACGGCTTCCTTATTATGATTGGAATGAGACCGGTTCAATCTGGGGACAGAGGGCGGGGTTGTTCGAAGAATACCGTTCCCCACTTGATGATATCATAGCATTGGGCAACTCAAGGTACATACAACAGCTGAACGATGAGGACAAATGATCTAATTGTGATTTTTTTTTCTTCGATATTGCACATGCAATTTTAAAAAAAATTCTAGAGCCTCTCTTCATGGATTTTTCCTTTATCAAACACGGGAAATAAATTAATCCGAATGATAATAAACCATCAGATGTATTATACATCAATGTTTTGGCCTCGGGTTGGTTTTATGCTTGAATAAAGGTAAATGAAGTTTTTCTCCACTTCAATTAGAGTTCTTTACTTACCCGACACTTTGACTTGCAGTCTTTTAAGTGTTCACTACTGCAACTCCACAAAATTCTACCAAACACGTATGACGGGAACATATAAGTCACCGAGTCATAAAGTAGATTAAAAAAATAATAATGACGCAAATAATTCCGTGGCTTTATCACTTCAACATTTAAGGGTAAACGTGGGCACTTCACATCTTAAGCTGCGGAACCTATCTCGACAGACATTGCATGAATACATTAAATATGAAATGTAGATAGACATATAAATAGATGTAATAAAGCTTACAATTTTTTTCTTCTTCCAAAATGACATTCCGCTACATCAAATAATGTCAGTATATCCACACACATTCCTCTTGATGTGTTTTTTTTTTTTTTTTTTCAAAATGAGGCAGAGCTGGGACTATGCTAATCATTCAGGTGTGTATGTTGTACCCCCCCCCCCCCCCCCCCCACTGGCTTAAATAGCCACTTGTTTATCGAAAGTCTTAAAACATCTTGAAACTTTGCCTTGGAAAAAAGTGCTCACTTTCATGATGTGACACTTGTTCAAGCAATTTTTTTTACCTGCCAAATCAGATTTTCTTGGCTACAATGGGGTGGAAGGAGGTGGAGGCGGGGACGGGGTCCTAACAATAACTGCAGTTGAAAATAACCCAACACTCGTAAGACAGCAGATGTCATGTTGTCAGAGCTATCAGACTCGAAACTCGGTGGATGTGAGCACCTCCAAATTTTATATACAGATAAAATCGTTATACGGTAGTCCCCGCAACATGGGTTCTGCCTTCACAAGCTCATCATAACAAGGGGTTCATCCAACAAAAGTCTGCACAGTTCGAGTGTTAATCAAACAGTTTATTGCTTGTAGTGACCGTGGCGGATTGTGGCATACAGACGCGGGGTAAATATTTTGATTTAGCTGCATGAGATAGGCGACGTGCTAATGTCTTGTCATTTAATTGGCAAATGGGTCATTTTTCCTGTTGTTTTCTGTTCACGTGGACCCAATTGTGTTGTGGCTTGACAGTGGATGTCTTTCACATTTGTCCTCTGCTGCCAGACACTGAGACCAATTAAAAAATGCATAATTTCAGAGTTCTGCTCACTTTTCATAATAGGATCCATTGACGTCATCTACAAAGTATTGGATGCTTCAAAGCTTCTGGCTTTCACGAATGAGTCGTAAAGGTCGCAAATTTCATCACCCCGTTGCAGAGGATCATTCGGATGGCCAAAGGGGGTGGGGGGGTGGGGGGTGATCCCTGAAGAAGCCCCGTGGCGATGAAAATATTCAGCATGTCTTTACAAATCTCTCCTGACACGCAAACAAAAAGGATATTAAGATGATTCGCCATGCGGGAACAATGAGCAATTGACTAATGGCTTGTACGCTTCCTTCATCACAACCCAGGTAGCTCGTTGTCCTGCAAAGCTGCGCTGCGTGCATGCTAATGCTGGAAGCTGTAAACATCCTCCACACACATATCGTATGCATATACTGAGGTGTGTTGGGGGAGGGTGGGGGGGGGAGGGGTGGTTCAACCTTGTGGTGACATTAAAGCTTTGCGGAGACAAGCGGGTGTTGCCTGCTGTGGCTGCATGCAGAGCTGCGATCTTCCACTTCTGGGATGCGCTTTGCTCGTGCTCGGCTCTGTGGGACTAAGGAGAAGACACCAAATGATGGAAGCCTTCGTCACTAAGTATGATGTGTTGCAAAATCTCGATGCGCACTTTGAAAGCTTGTTTTCATCACCCACCGATTGGGGAGAGCTGCGGCCTTACGGCAGATCGGCGTCAACGTACTTGACCGAGTTTGCATGTGTTGAAATCCTGTGGGCTGAGGAAATCTTTTGATTTTAATAAGAGGGTCACGCTTTCATTCACATCGCCGGGGTGGTCTCGAACACATCCCCCAGCGATGAATGAGGATTCACTGTATTCCTCTGTGTTCATGAAAATGTTTCCGCTCGTCTTTGCCCCATCAGGAGGTGATGCAGATGGAGAGACAGCTGGGGGGTCGGCTGATTGACGAGCCTCACATCCTGCTCTTCAAAGACAGCTACCACAACCTGCGCCTGTCCATCCATGACATGCCCCAGGCCCACTGGAGGAGCAAGTTGCTCGCCGGCTACCAGGTGGGGATGACGGTGGCCCAGTGGGGCCGAGGGGAGGTGTGGGAGGAGGGGGGTGACCCAACACGAGCAAGGACGGGAATCGCTAAGCTTCTTTCAAGGTTATCTTCTAAATAGTGTTTCTTCTTTTTTTTTTTCGACCTGTTTGTACAGAAATGAAAAACAACAAAAGCTCATCAGAGCCCTCTTGTAATCGTTAACGAGGGCTCATGGTCGACTTGTTTGTCTGGACTTATACGTGAACAAAACAAAAATAGTGTCGAGCAAGATCCCCGCAACACATTTTAATGGTCAGTTTGGAGGCTGAAATTTGAGCTCCTGTTGGATTCAATGACTATTCGGAAAATAATCACCTTAAATCTCCTCTGAATGATTATTCTCTTGAGCGGCGCGGAGGGGTAGTCATTAGCATACCCTATCTGCCTTACAGTTCTGACTTTGAGGGTTCCAATTAGAGTTCGGACTTGTGCCCAAAATTCGCCTTTGCTATTCATTTGCTGTCTAATCAGTGAGTTCCGAAAAGTCTACTTTGGACCAAAAACACGTCCCAAAAATTACAAATCCAATTTGATGATGATAAATGAAGTGCGCTTGCATCGCGCCTTATTTACACGTGAAGGGAACAAGGTGATGGCGTTGGAAGTCGGCTAATGGGTAAGACGGCGGTTGACCCATTTGGCGTCGTTTTTGGCGTCAAATCCCAAAATTCTGATTCGGCGTTTGTTTTCAACGGCCAGTTCGCTTCTCAATGCGAGTCACCTGCGATTTGTGCACAGTCTGAGTTCCTACATTTCAAAAATGTGTGCATTAGATGCATTGAAGTCTCTAAATTGTCCTATGTATCAATGGTTGTTGGCCGACACCGTACAGGTATATGCCCTGCCCTTGGCTGGCAATCAGCCCAGAGTGGACAGCGATTCTTGCCCAAAATCAGCAGAGGTAGTTCTCCAGCTCACTGATGAGAATAAACAGCGAAATTAAAAGAGATTTAAAGGAAACTTTAAAAAAAAACCAACAACAAAGAATCTATTCATGTCAAAACTGTCAAAACGATAGTGTCTTTCTCCAACTTTTTGTGTTTTAATCTCCAACTTCTGTGTCGCCCCGCTTGATTTGGTGAAGCAGGATGGGGCACAACTTAAGAGTTGAGTTGATGGAACCTTTTTCGTGTGTGCCGCCTGAAAAGCGCATGTTATTGTCCACTAACTTGCCCGCATCACAGTTCAGTCGGCGCAGTAATCCAGAGCTGCAAGTCGATTGATGATCCCAGCCACCGCAGGCTCAAAATATTTCAAATATGGAACGAGGAAATAAATATCTGGAAGCCGTCCACGTGCGCTGACTGCACTGCGGCCCGTGAGGATAGTTCAAAGAGGACTCGAAAATGATCTGGCTGCAAGTTGGAGGTGCACAAGGTCCCTGTAGAGAAAGGCCAGGTTCTGCCAAGCAAGCGCAGCGGTAACATTGTCCCCTGCGCAAAATCTTCTTCTGAACTGAGTGTGGTGCGCGCGCGTGTGTGTGTGTGTGTGTGTGTGTGTGGGTGGCGGGGGGGGGGGGGGGGGGAGGCTTTATTCTCCCCAGGGGCCCCAACACGACTGAATTTCACCTGCCTTCCTGCACCATTTGTCCGCCTGGGTAACAGTGCCCCTCGTTGGTCACTAATATGTACTGCAGCCCAGAGCCCCTCTTCAACAGTTCTTGTCAGCTGTTAAAGGGAGGCTAAAGAATGAGTTAGCGTGCCCTGTTGTCCCCGCCCCCTATCTGTCGTTCTTTCTTTCTTTCTCTTGGGATATGCGTATGAGGCATGAATATGGAGCAACAAAGAGCAAGATGTCCAAATCATCAGCTTTGAATCCATTCGAGGAAGCTCGCACCCCGGCTGCCTTTTTTTTTTTTTTTGTCAGACAGTAGCAAGGACTTACTTTGCATGCATACTCTAGATTGGGGAAAGTCTTGGGAGACACATCTTGATCATGCCATTAATTATTTATCGGGGATTAACTTGAGTCCGGTGGGGTGTGGAGGGGGTGTATGCCAAATTTGAAATAAATGGATGAGAGACAGATGAATCTCGCTTTTCAGGTTGAAATTGAACATAGCAGTAGTTCTTCCATAGTGAACAGTTCATTTACACTGTTTATGGAAGGCCTGTGTCGTAATTAAATGTATGACTCACTGCAGGTGATGGCTGAGTGCTGGACTCTGCTCCTCTCATAAAAACGCTATTGATTGAGTCATCAAATGTAACCAGTGGCACACACGATTTCTTGTCATATAATAATTCACAGTCGTTAAGACTTCTACTTGAAGGTGCTGTTTTCGAGTTGCTCCCTCGGGTCTGTGCATTCATCTCAGGCGTTTGCAGACTTAGATTGCACGATATTTTGGTTTGCCTCGAGTAGCTGGGGAAGCAAAATCTTTCCACATCTTTTGTTCCCTTAGAGCGCAAAAGGTGTGGCCATCTCTCTCTCAGTCGGAAGCCACACTCTAGGGAGTGACGTTTTTTGGGGAGGTGCGGTTCACGACATGGAGCCATGTGGTTGGAAGCCGGCCGCCACTGTCACTCTTAAAAAACGAGTCATTTGAACGGCGAGGTATCGCGGTACTCTTCTACTACTTGTTTACTGTGCAACCCTCCACATTTTCAAATGAACACTCGTGTAACGTTCCTTGGAAATCACAATTTCACATCACTAGTGAGCTCTTTTTAGAACGTGCCTTGTGTGAGATCATCATGACATTTTGTTTCCCCGCACAAAGATCCTCGTCTGGTGCCAAGATTTCGCCTCTCAGTCAGATTCACTCCAAAATGAAGGCCTCAAATTCATTTTTGTCAATTCCTTTTCAGTCCTTTTGTCGCCCAAAAAGCAAAGGCTGCGGTGTGAGGAATGCAAATATCAAATAGTGTGCAGTTTTGCCCTTCTAATAATGTAATGCTCTAAAAGTGGAAAATGTCCTACGGGTAAAATTAGTTGTTCTACTACTGCGCTGACTTGTCTTACTAGTGATGACAAAGAGAGCAATAGTACCCGGACTCGAGGATGTTGAAGACCTTTTGGTCAAACCTCAAAAAGCTTTTTGTAGTCGACGCTCTTTGGGAGGTTTGAATCATGTGATGCATTTGTTCGTCCCCCGCTGCAGGAGATCCCATTCTACCACATCTGGAACGGTTCCCAACGGTACCTGCACTGCACCTTCACTCTGGAGCGCCTCAGCCTCGGCACCTGTGAGCTCACCTGCCAGCTGTGCGTGTGGCAGGTGGAGGGCGAAGGACAGAGCTTCAGCCTTGACTTTAACATCGCCAAGGTAAGACTGAGGACCTTATCCAACCCCATTTTGGTCAATTTGTCCGTTCGCGGTTGTGTGCAGTTTTTCATGAAGGCCGGTTGTTGTTGTTGTCACAAGCAGGACGCCCGAGCCGTGAACTCCGAGTTCCTGTTAGTGGACACGAGCGCCACCGCCCTCGCAGGGCCCAGCGCCTTTCAGATCCCATACCTCATAAGGCAAAAGATCTGCAGCAGCCTGGACGCCCCGTGTCCCAAGGGAGCCGACTGGAGAATGCTGGCGCAAAGACTCAAGCTCGAGAGGTACGTGAGAACAAAGGGTTCGATACTCATTCATCTGCGCGGCACATTGGAACAAATAATTCACTGCAACCGCATTTACACTCTGTGAGTGGAGCGCTTGCATCACAATACTTACTCTTTTAAAAAACAGCAAGTCGCTCCAACAATGAAAATCACAGAGCTCCCCCCCCCTAAACAAAAGAGTCTCGCATGGCGCCAAGACTGACCTGCGAGAGACAGCGTGCTGCCACACGGCAGCAGCCGTCACAGAAGTAGTACAAAAGGAAGCTCGGAGAACTGCTGGCTTATCTGGTAACGACTTTACAAACTGTCGTTTTTATTGCGGTGAATGACTCAAATCCGTGGCGCAGCCCAACTCTGTAAATAGGACGAGTTACAGATTTACGATTGGCGCCGCCAACCCTTTTCCAGGCAGATCAAGCAGGGAAAGTCTTAACACGCGGGATAGTCTTTCAGAGACGGCAGTGTTTGCTGACTTCAATGTGAATGCTTCTACCCCAAAACTTTATCTGGAAGGGATGTTCACTCGCATTCACCATATACAATTCAATGTTTAAAAATTGTGACATTAAGTTAGCATTTAAAAAAAAATGTTAACAGAGACTAGTTTATTCATTTAATCCACGTCGATTTGTTTCAGATGAATCACTTGTGTATGCTGGCTGTGCCCAGAATCATTCACTTCTTCCTTCCTCCCAACATGCAGCTTTGAAACGGCTGGGTCCAAAGAAAACCAAATTGGGTGAAATAATAGCAGTTGAACCTCAATTCCTGTATACAAAGTCAGCAGTGATACTCACTGAGGCGTCCAGTCGTTACCGGAATGTTGCATTCAACTTACTTCAACTTGGGGTGTACACCAACTGTCTGTCCTTAATGGCGACCAGCTCCAGCTCTTAAACCCACCAAAATCCAATCTTCAACCCAATGTGCTGGGTAGAAATAATTAACCAACCCAATCTTCTTAAAATCCATCATGAGTGATTTAGGGAAAGCATGTGTGTGTGTGTGTGTGTGTGTGTGTGTGTGTGTGTGTGTGTGTGTGTGTGTGTGTGTGTGTGTGCGTGTGTGTGTGTGTGTGTGTGTGTGTGTGTGTGTGTGTGTGTGTGTGTGTGTGTGTTTGCGGGGGGGCGGGGGGGATGGCATGTGGGGGTGTTCCGGTGCGCTGTGTTCATAGAAAAGAAAATTTGGGTTTCGGAATGGTTTTATTTTCTAACCCGTGTGTATAAAATGACATGAGACTGGTGTTTTACTAGGATGGTTTTCATTGGCTCTCATCGGCCACATCCAGAGCGAGAGTGCAGAAAACGAAAAAACAGCAAAATGGACAAAAAAAAACATAACTGTGTACATGAAATGACATGAGACTGGTGCTTTGCTGGGCCGATCTTGCAGGCTCTCTTGGGGATCCTAAATAATATAAATAGATTGCGCGCACATCAGCGTTAGCAACATTAGCTTAATCCGTCGACGGAGAGTGGCTCCATAACGTCACCCGGCCCAAAATCATCCAGGCAATCTTCAACAAAGTGTTCGTAACACAGCGTATTCTTGCACTAGGCGCGGGTATTGGGTGAGGCCGAGGACGTGTCTACATTAAATCACAACAACAATAATAGCAGTGAAATTCATAGTGTATTGTAACCCGTTACTAGTGGACGATCCTGTTCACCCAAAAATGGCTCAAATGTGCTATTAATTAATTATGTCATTGTCGTCCTATAATTACGGTACAACAGAGCAATTCTCATACAGTGGACTGCAGACAATAGATGGTCTCAAAATTACATTAGTTAGCAGTCTTGATTCACACAAAATTAGAACATTGCGCTTTGCAAAACTGCTCTGTAGAGGAAAAACAATATCTACCGGTATATGTTTCGAACCTTGCATGAGCACTCTGGTGGGTAGGGGGTGATTCCGAACACAGCTCGCCGTCCATTGCAATATGGACCTGGAAAACTTGATTTGAGCAGTTTCGACATGAAAGACTTTTTTTTCTTCAGGTAGGCTGCCAAATGTATCCAACTTTTCTCTGCCGGTACGACATTCTCCTTTCGAATGCAGAGGGCGGGGGAAGGTTACGTGCAAACAATCCATCAGCAGCAAATCTGGATAACAAGCTGCGACGTGTTCTTTTTGTTTTTGTTTTTACGTTGCAGACTTGGCATATTTGAAAAGAAGTTAGAGCAATTGATCCCTTTTTACCAACCCAATAGGGAAAGTAAATTTTCCGATCAACTTTTTTTGCCACAATTAATCACCCGGTTAATTGATGCGGCACAGGCTTAATTAGCAGTGCTGTTCTCAGTAGAATCAATTGTCAATTAGGCCTGAAGACGGGACGACAACAACCTCTCTGCTGGTTGCATCTGTCTTCAACTGCACGTGGTCCCAACGAGTCAAACACAGCAGCTTTTCTCCTCTGCCATTTTGTCAGTGGATACATCGATCAATTTTCTACTATTGCAATCCACAACAACATTATGGCCACGTGTACAATATAATAATGATATTCAATACAATCGAGGGTCTTGGCAAACATAGCAATGTTCAGTTGTCAGACAGGTGTTAATTTGCTCAAGTAGTTTGTCAAACTGCGGTAGCTGTCTCATATTTGACCTCAATTACGAGCATGACAGTCAAAAATGTTGCATGCGGCTAATTACGAGACCGATAATAAACATAATTATCGCTGGCAGTGTCGATTCAAGCTGAGCATTATTGCCTTTGCAAAGCCAATTCCGATCACGTTGCGTTGGACATCATTGTCTTCTTGATGTCATTTTGTAGCCAGTGTTTGTGGAACAATGATTGTTTGATATTTCTCATTCCACTTCCTTTAGGAGATTATAGGTAGTCGATATGACAAACTATCGATCAATTGCCGACAAATTTCCATTGTGCTCTTTGTTCTTCAGTACAGCAAACGCTGCAAAGGAACGGACTGCTTGTGACCTTTGGCAAGGTCAAAAGTATTTGGTGGCGTGTTGACCTCCCGGCGCACCGCCTCAGTGCTTTGAGTGTTTTGAGTGCATCGCGTGTTCTCCTTGAGAGTTCTGGCCGTCGACGGCAGCCGAACAGAAAAAGAGCATTCCATCAAATCGGTGTGTGCAAGTACATTGGGGACATCAAATATAGAGCCGACTGAGACGACCACTTTGTTGTCATTGATTGGGCTTGATGGCCAAAAGGTCGGGCGCCTAAAATGGGAAAAGGTCACTTCCGACTGTGTCAACTGTTAGAAGTCCGTACCGGATTGACTGAATGGGATGTAGGACCTATTTTGATATCGAATCAAGATGAATGAGGCTTTTGCTTTGAAGCTTCTGTTGGGCATCAAATGAAAATGGCTTTTTAGTTGAGTATTATGGAGGAGCCTGTTCCGACTTGGTAGTAAAAAAAAAAAAAAAATGTGCCGCGTGCGGCAACTGAATAACTAAACCAGGCACATAGATCCCCCCCCCCCCCCCCCGAAGGAAAAATAGCATTCTGCAATGTTGCACTTTATATAACCGTCGAGTGATCTCATCATGAAACAGAATGTAAAGAAAGAAACAGTTTGTGTGTCATGGTTCAAATGTGGCAATCCCGTTCAATGTGTAGTAGAGTGCAGTGGAGGCACAACAAAAGAAGAGTCGAAATTCAAAAAAAAATTGATCAGATGCACAGCAGTTAAAGCACAATGGGTGTTCTGAGCAATGAAACTGAAAGAAGAATCACATTTGTCTTCTACTTGTCCAGGGGTCGGCAACTCAAAATGTTGAAAGAGCCATACAGGACAAAAAAACACAAACAAAAAACAAATATGTCCAAAAAATAAAAGCCTTCCAAGAAAACTTAGAATGAAGGAAACACACGCTCAGAATTATTTATGTTATTCATACCTTTGTTGTGTGTTCACAAACACCCCCATAGAATTTATTTTGTATTAGATTTTTTGTTTCGGTCAGACGCAGACGTGTCTGTTTGTGGAGACTGTTAAAAGCATAACTAAAGTGTACATTTTTCAAAAACCAACACCACAGCTCTCCTTTTTCAGAGCTGCAACATGTAATTATATCTGTTTGAACTACATTAGCCTACTATCAAAATCTTTTTCCATTTTCAAACATTTGTTGCCGACCCCCGTACTAGTCATTTATTTTTGGGTTGTTGTTTCAATGTATATCTAGAGTTGCTAAAAAATAAGTACTACATTTTGAAATCAATGAATAATCGTGGGGCGGCCCGGTAGTCCAGTGGTTAGCACGTCGGCTTCACAGTGCAGAGGTACCGGGTTCAATTCCAGCTCCGGCCTCCCTGTGTGGAGTTTGCATGTTCTCCCCGGGCCTGCGTGGGTTTTCTCCGGGTGCTCCGGTTTCCTCCCACATTCCAAAAATATGCGTGGCAGGCTGATTGAACACTCTAAATTGTCCCTAGGTGTGAGTGTGAGCGTGGATGGTTGTTCGTTTCTGTGTGCCCTGCGATTGGCTGGCAACCGATTCAGTGTGTCCCCCGCCTACTGCCCGGAGACGGCTGGGATAGGGTCCAGCAGCCCCCGCGACCCTAGTGAGGGTCAAGCGGTACGGAAGATGAATGAATGAATGAATGAATAATCGTGTTGAAAAAAGAACGGTCATTCCTATTTTTTCCCATAATCACCCAGCCGAACGGCATCACCAAGCTGCCTGATGACACTTGTCCATTAGTGTAACAGGTTAATAGATAAACATCGTATGCCTGCCTCCTTTAACTGACAGCGTGTCCAAAATATGAATCGCGTGTGCGCTCACCGATTCATGCCAAGTATTCTTTGTGGAACTGTTGTGCGTGCAGACACATGAGCTTCTTTGCGTCCAAAGCGAGCCCGACCTCGGCCATCCTGGACCTGTGGGAGGTGCAACATTTCCACGGCGGCAACATCAACCAGCTGGCTGCCGTCATGGCGGACATCGGCAAGCAGGAAGCCATGATCTTCCTGGTGTCGGACGGCGAGTGCTAACAGGCCGAGGTGAAACAAGCAGGGTGCAAGAATTCCATATAGACCATCGCAGCTGTCTGTTTTACATCAATCAATGTCGGAGGACCCGTGTTCACACTTTCCAATGAGAGAATCATATTCAGTCAGCTTGGTTGAAAAGTTAGCATTGCCCTCCGAACTCCTGCCCAAATTTTTCTCTTACATAATTTCATGGAGCGCTTAATGAACGCTGGTTATACACAGCCAATCATTTCATTCCATTGAAAACTGACATCAGGAAAGTCCTTTGACGAATATGCTTGATATCCATTTTAAGGTCCGTCACTATTAGGAGAATTCACTCTAGCAGTTTGTTTTTTTTTTCGCCGCTGCCATTTTTGGTGCACGAGTAAAGCAAAATTGTGCACTTCAAGCACATCTCTTGAGGCGCTAGATGTTCAGTAGCCAAATTTCCGAATGTTGTCATGCATGACGTCTGTCCTCAGACGTTTCTGTCACATTTTTGGCATTTCTGCGATCCATGACAACCTTTTGGCATACTCGTGGGGCAGCTACATCCTAGCAGGAAGGCAAAACTCTACACTAGTTACGTGGTCCCCCATAGTGGGTGGGCTGCTAATGGCTGTGGCCTGCCTGATTGGTAACGTTCTTTTGGAACATATGCACTCTGATCTGATTTTCTTTTTTTTTTATTCCTCAAACATATCTGTGAAGCCCGCTACCAAATGTACCGGTTGTGCTGACCGCACTGGTTGACAACCGTATGCAACTACTGTAGTACGACTGGCGTCATTATAAAATGTTCCCAGTCAACATTGAACACGTCCCGAATAGTGGAAAAGGGCATTCTTAGTAAGTTAGCTTAATTGATTTTATTATCTTTCTATAGCCACAGCCCAATCCCAGCGGATTCTGTAGCTAGCTGACATGTGCTAGCAGCTAATTTATGAAAGAGGCACCGTTTCGTTTTTAGGCACAAGAAGCATGACTTTTTAAAATGTTTTGTTCAATGGCAGTTATATTCTTATATATTATTCCCAAAGAGAATAGTTTTTCTTTTTTAACTGTTACATTTTTTTGATATACAAGCATTCACTTGTAAAATGTCACTGGAGATGCATGAAGGGTTGACTTTCAAGGGGCTTCACTTTCAAGGGGCACTCTCTCCAAGTTTTGAATGGCGCCGTTCTCATTCTCATGAGCCTTTTCTTTTGGTTGAAAGGGACAAGATTGGAAACTTTGGGAATGAAATCTAGTGCGAGTGAGGACAAAAACCTTAAGTGGATATCAAGGTTGTCAGCGATTTAAAGCAGACTCTCTCTGCAATTAGGATGGAAGGTTCGTTCGTCTGAGGACCGCCGTCACCGTCGCCTCCACTTTGCGTCAGTGTTCCATGTGTGTTCTTTTCAGGGAGGTCTCATTCATTTCTTCACTTTAGTTCGCACGCCATAGCTAATGAAGGCGCCGCGGGGCCCCGAAACACTTGGGAGGCAACACGTCGTCACCGTCCGAAGTGACGTGTCCTCTAATTGCTTTAATGGTGAAGCGCACGGGCGGGATGTTTGTTGACTACCTAACGTGCAGCGGCTAACGTCTACTTTAGGGTCTTTAAAAAAAACTGTTTTGTTTTGCTCTGTTTTTGCAGTGCTTTTTCTGAAGCCATGTTTGGTGCGCTTTGATATCTCCCCACCCCCCCCCCCCCCACCCCAACTCCGTAGAACATCCTCCCAGTTGCCGCGTACACGGAGAACATCCGCAGGTTCAATCCCCAGTTCAGCCATAGTGTGTGTGTGCGTGCTCCTCCTCAGGGTTGCATGTGATGTCTATAAAGTTGTCAGGAGAGACCCCCGCCCACCCTTCCCTCATTAAAGACACACTCAACTGCCGTATGCTCCGAAGCCCGTCAACACACCGGAGCTTCTTTTTACGATTGTCCCGATTTTTACTTTTATTTTTATTTTTATTTTATGTTTCCACGCGCTGTTTTGCGAAGAGGACGCTTTTGTTTTTTTAATGCGCCATCGTAACACTATTCCGACATGGCTACTGCAGCTCTCCTTCCGACCTAGAACTATTAGAACCACACCCCATCGAAAACAAAGAAACATTTACAGAGCGACGCAATCATTATAGTACAAGAGCCAAGTTACGAGTTTTTGCTACAAAGTGTGACAAAAGTAGAACCCCTCGTGTTATTAGAATAAAGGCAGACTTTGAGAAAATATGAAGTCAGAGTGCGACAGGAATATTTCCCCCGCCCAGAACAGTCAGAATGAAATGTCGAAAAACGTTGGAAATCGTGTATCATAGTGCAGCAAAAGACACAACACCAAGAAATTAATCACAAATAAAATTGTGACTTTCTCTCCTCTTAATTCCGGAAGCGCATTGCTTGTCACTCCGGAAAAGGATGTGATAAATTTCAGGATTTAATGGGATAGCTTTCACATTATAACATCTTTCTCACGTTATAAGGCGATCATTTTCTCGTTTTAATGTGCGAGGACATCACGTTAAAGTGGAACAAAGACTTCAATGTTGCACAAAACAAAACAGAGCAAACCCTTCCAGTTATTGGCAACGTCCTAGCTACGGTATTCTAAGATACTGTTTTATATAGATCCCTCTTGAGTATATATATATATATATATATATATATATATATATATATATATATATACAATATAAAGGCCAAGTGTTTAAAAACAATTAATGTTTACAAAAGAACTAACTGCAAAGAGCTCCGCCACTGATCTGAGCCAGAAGGAATTGCTTTGTTTTGTATAGCCTAATCTTGCCATAACCTCTCCCATTAAAATGTGCAGTGTATCACATTCTAACGTAAAATTCACCGTGTTAATTTGTCAAACATATCACTTTCATCCTGTGAAATTTATACTCCTTTTGAATTACATTTTCAAATTCAAGATATTTCTGGTTGACATGCGTCTGGTGTATCGCCCAGCAAGACATTTAGTTTTGAATCAAATTAAACCTTTTTTTTCTTCATATTTTGTTTCTCCTTGTAAAATCAAAAAGTTTAATGGAATTCCCATAAGTGCATTATTTTCATAGCTAGGGTTTTTTTTGTGTTTTTTTTAATACCAGAATATTTTTCCTCCATTGGTAGTGGCTCTGGTGCTCCTTCATTCTTTTCCCACCAGACTTTTTTAGTTTTTTTCTTCTCCAACGACCAGAGAGCATTTGGTGCAAAGATGCCACCACACTAAGTGTGTGTGCGTGCGTGTGTGTGTGTGTGTGCGTGTGATTTCTAACAGTAACCTTCACTCACCCCTCTGACACATAGTGTTAATCTCACCAAATAAATCTCGTTAAAAAGGATCACGTCCACGTGTAATGTCCCTTTAGTATCGCAGCCACGTGCTGTCACTTTGCATAGTTATGTGTGCATGTACGGGTGCGCGTGCGCGTGAGTGACCTTAAATTGGTAACCAAAGTTTTCATTCATTCTTTTCACCCAGATGTTTTTTTCTGTGCCGTGAGCATCCACACTGTTGTTTCAGCAGTCATGTTGACCTTGTGTGTGTTCGTGCAATCACTTTGTAAAGAAATGTAAAATATATTTTAATACGAAGCCAAATAATAACAATAACATTAAAAAAGAATAAAATATGACACATAAGTTGCGCGGCATTTGTCAAGTCTAAACCGTGACGTGTTTGCCTATTTAACTGTTGTTTGGCGATCTAGCAGTGGAAACTTTCTGCAGTGTTCTAAGGCTTTAGGAGGGGGGCTCTTTATGGGAAGCTTCGGTGTTCTCTTGTTTGTTTCTCATCACTTGCGTATGTATGGACTTACGACTGGTAGCATTTAAATACGAGCTGCAACGAATCAATCACCGAGCTTAGACGGCGGGAGGAAGACGTGGCCTTGTTGGAGAAGCCACGCGGCTGTTCGTTCGATCCAAGTGTGCACTTGAGCGAAAGCGTCTTAGTGCGCGAGTTTGAGAGTGTCCATGTGTGATAGTTTTGTAAGCGCGCGTGTCTTTATTAGAGTGAGCGAGTAAATGTGTGAACGCGCGTGACAAGAGGTGCGCGCATTCGTGAGTAAACAAGTGTGTGAGTGCGTGTGTTATATGTCGTGTGCGCGCGTGGGACGGCTTGACCGGGCGAGTCTTCGTGAGAATGCACGTGCACGCGTGCATGTCTGTATGAGCATAAGTTTTGCGCGTGTGTGTGCGTGCGCGTCCCACTAATGTAATTCACGGGTTGCCGGCTTATCCAACATTTGCTTCCATCACAACTGTACATTTTGTATCACTCGTTCCCATTTGACGTCAAGTGGCGAGTGCGTGTGCGTGCGCATTACATGCCATGTTGCTCCAAATGTTTTCTCCAAATAGACTTTTGTACTTGTGAACCGTTTCTGTTCCGTGTCAATGTTTTTTGCCTTTCTGCATTCAAAAATGCTGTACTTAGGACACGCCACTGCGCTTATGCAATTGTATAATCCCAATTTGGTTTGAGTTTGTTTCATTTGGTTCTACCTTTTTGCGTTTTGACTGTCGGTGTACATTGTTGTGGAGACTTTTTTTGTGGCAAAGAAAAACTTCAGCAAAGGATGATTTTCTGTACTTTTGGGATAATGATGGATTTGTTGGTAGAATTTTGGAAATTCGTTTCTAAGTGCTTTCAAGTATTTACTTGGCCTTATGTATATATATATATATATCGATCTATGACATTTCAGAAACGTATGTATAGTAATTGAACCTGAAAACTGTAAATAAATTATATATTGTTTATTCAAAGACTAGTGTTTTACTTGCAACTGGGGTTGTCATGGCAACAGAAAATAGGTATAGACAAAATTGAGGAATTATTTGATAGCTATTTGGTTTATCCCACTCGTGAACATGTTAACTCACTAAGTGGCAGCCATTTTTCAGACAGTGCTTTACCCTAACACATTTTAAAAATAGTTATGCTGTATATAAAGAAGTACCTGTGATTGAAAAGTCTGGACTCTGAAAAGACAAAAATACGTCCATCCACGCAATGAAGTAACTCGCACATGCATTGCAACATCACAACAACAAATATGTTTATTCAATCAATCCGGCAGTTATTTCAAACAACACATTTTCTGAAGCAATATAAATACATATTCAAAAGCCTGTAGGTTAAAACAATAACTCCAGGATGAGTCATTTGTAATAAATTCTAATATTCTATCTTTGGGCACATAAAATACTGTCTTAAAAAAAACTTACTGTTGTCTGACAAAACTATATGGTTATTATGGTATGTCTGTAATACATTTTTTTCTAAGAGTCTCTTAAGTCCCATTGCAACGTTTTTTTTTCCCCCCCCCAACACATTTGCAACAATCTTAAACCAAACCTCCTGTTAAAA
This sequence comes from Hippocampus zosterae, assembly GCF_025434085.1. Taxonomy (NCBI): domain Eukaryota; kingdom Metazoa; phylum Chordata; class Actinopteri; order Syngnathiformes; family Syngnathidae; genus Hippocampus; species Hippocampus zosterae. The sequence continues at coordinate 30,514,647 of NC_067451.1, forward strand.
TTTTCTGGAAATTAAAATGAGTCCAAATGCAAAAAAATATATACTGTATAATAATACTGATAATAATAATGATTTTAAAAAACAATGTCATCAGGTTGACCTGAAGGTAAACAAGATAATGGCGTGTTTGAACAGGTCACCACAGTCCAGTTGGGTGACAGGCTGGATATTTAGAATAAGAGGCGCAAACGGAGGGTTAAGCTTCTACCATCCAGATGAACACAGGCTTGCATGTGATTTGAGCAGGACATCAAGATTTGAGAAGAGGATGACTCACACCGGGGCGAAGGCGTGGCCTTTGCAGAGGGGCTTGTCCTTCTTGGAGTAAAACGTCTTCCCCTCCAGGTTGATTTGGCACAGCTTCACACATGCAGAAAACAAAAAGCAGGGAAGGGCCAAACTATCACAACCCGATGGACAGAAAACTACTTGCTGTGCTCCTTTCTTTCATTTTCTGCTTCAAGAGTCCTGTGATATTTGTGTTGTTTCTATGCTTTGATGTTCATTTCGTGGTACAAAGTCCTATTATTGTAGTTAATGAATGAAAACCAAAAAATTGAAAGAACATTTTTGTTCACGAAATAAAAAATAAACAAAATAAACGTACTACGTGAAACTTCATTTTACGTTAAAACAATAATTATAGCGAAAATGTCTGTTGATTAATATTAAACATGAGTTTTCAGTGTTCTCATTAGAAATGTACAGTATTTATGTCGGTATTGCTGTAAATGCATATCTACTGAGGTTCGTTGAGAATTGTAGTTGATAGGACCTTAGCACGCATTATTTAGTGACTTTTCTTTACAAAAACTAATACTAACACTACTAAAATGTCAATTAAGGCACGTTTGGAATAATACAAACGAATAAAAATCAACAAATGCTCTAAAAACCCATTTTGGCTAACTGAATATATCACACACACTCACACATACACACACACACACTTAAAGGGTTCATTTGCCACGATCTAGACTCGACATTTTGGATGCAGTTTTTCTTGACCTTGTTAGAGGTACCGAACCCAACCAGTTCTTATGCACATTCACCGAACCTTTCATTAGTGAAAAATAAAAATGTTTTTTTTTTTTAACAAATTCAAGACATTAAAAAAAAATGCACAAAATGAACCAGCCAGTGATGGCCAAGCAGGCGTGTCATAACTAATTGACACGTTGAGTCGGGTGTGTCTTAACCTCCATGGCAGAGGCTCCGTCGAACCGCTGAGACCAATTCACCGAACCCCTGGGGTTCAATCTAACCCAGGTTAAGAACCACACCAATAACACCAAAGCATTTTAGTATAACAAATCCGATTTAACGTAATCCGAATTATTTTATCATTTGGGTCGATTCAAAAATGCACGTGAAGAGGACCTTGCAAAAAATGCTTCACAATATTGAGGAAAATAAATTGCTATTATTTTTCAGAATTGTTCAGCTCTTGTACCAAATGTTTGTTTACCGTTGAATGAGTTACAATTTGGGGGGCCACAGAGGAAAAGGTTCCACTCCAAGAGCCCGTCTGATGTTTTCTCGGCATCGCCGGTGCAAGAGGAGAAGACATGAAAGGGAGCGACTTACAGCGCAGACGAAGCACGTATCGTGCCAGCTGTAGCCCAGAGCCTCCAGGAAACGATCCCCGGCGTCAATCTTAAAGTCGCAGCCGTGACATTTGGTGCCGAACATCTTCTCGTAATCTGGAAAGACAAAGCCCTGAAAACGGTCCTCTCTAAAGGGGACAGATTGCGCAAAATTGATTTTGAATGTCTCGTATAAAAATCGGCCGGCGTCTGGAGCGCCTGCACTCATCAGGTGGGGAAAACAACCCTTTGTTCCTCTTTCTGAAAATGGTTCAGGGAGAGAACGTCATTTACATAATGATTGCACCCATAAAATGATCTGGTGTGATGAGGGAAGATCCGGAGCCACTTTCAAACAGCGGCCAGTCTACATCGTGTGAAACTATCGTGCAGAAACAACCCCCAACTGATGTGATACCCCTGTTTATAATGTCAAAGCCAAAAGGTAAGCAGAGCTGCATTGAGTTTACTCAATGAAGTTGTTGAACTGGTGGAGGAAGATGTGCGTGTTTGTGTAGAAGTCATGGGAAGGAAAGTCAGACTCAGCATATACAAGTCCCTCGCTAGCATGAAACAGAGCCACCCCCTCAAAACAGGCTAATTTCGGTGAAACAGACACTCTTGAAGCTTTAAGTACTTTAGGGATTGATTGATCAGCTGATATTGGCTTTTACGAAATCAGCAGAATTTGTTATCGGAATTGTATTCTGACAAATATGGGACTACGCATCAGCCTGAAAAAAATCGATATTGGTCGTGCCCCAGTAAAATTGCTCATTAATAAAGGCTAATTACCGCAATGCCATTTGTAAACATGTTATAAGTATTGATGCTGGGGGTATTTTATATGTTTTGACAATAACATGGAAAATGTGTTTTAAAACTTGGGAATGCTATTAAAACTGTGAACAAAATAATTTACATATACAGGATGGATAGATGGATGGATAGATAGATGGATAGATGGATAGATGGATGGATGGATGGATGGATGGATGGATGGATGGATGGATAGATGGATAGATGGATAGATGGATAGATGGATAGATGGATAGATAGATAGTAAATTGTGACTGTCTTAATATTAGGCCTTTATTCTGGTAATACTATGATAGAATATTACTATTCTTTTGCTAAATCCAGGTTTCTTTTTTGTAATATGCCCTTAATTTCCATCCATTTTCTGATCCGCTTATCCTTACAAGTGTCGTGGGGCATGCTGGAGCCTATCTCAGCTGTCTTAGGGCAGTAGGCGGCAGGACTCCCTGACCTGGTTGCCAGCCCAAAAAAGTTTTTGGTATGTGATTTTACAATGTATTAATTTTTTTTTACTTTGTTCACTATTTAAATGTTAATCATCAACAGCGTGAGCTTAGCAAACGTAAAAAAATATATATAATTGATCTAAAATTCCTTAACTATTGTAAAACTTGCACTTGGTGCTTTTTTTAATGTCGAACGTTATTTATTCTGTAGTATTTGTTTTCTTTTCAACATAGCCCCTAATATGCCTTCATGTCCTCATGTATTATGGGCAATACCAGGGATCAGCTCTCTAATTTGGATTCATCAGACTCAAACAAAATCCTGCATGTCTTCCACCTTCCCATAGCGTCGGCTCAGCTTTAATGTCGTGTGCGCTCGGAGTAACTTGTCACCTCTCTCGCAGTAAGGCTCTCCCTCCTCCATGTAAAAGGCCTGGTTCCTGATAGGAGTCTTGCAGGCTGCACACTTAAAACACTGAACGTGGTAGGTCATCTTCAGGGCGTGCATGATTTCCTGATCGGGCGAGAAAAGCTCGTAAATGTTTTATTTTCACCACGGTTCCAGCATGCATTTACATCCATTAAGTCCCACTTCAAACAACGGCCCCCGCTCGGATGTTTAGTCGCATTAGATTCATTCTCTCACCCCCGTGATCTTCTTCTTGCACTTTGCACAGTTGGGTGCATAGCGGTTATCGTGGCACTTGGTACAGAAGACGGAACCTCTCTCCTCGAAGAAGCCCCCCTCCTCCAGGACCGTCTTGCATTGTGAACACGTGAACTCCTCGGGGTGCCACGAGCGTCCCAACGCGACGAGGTAGCGACCCCTGAGGAGCACGACACGGCTTCACGGTCACTTCAGCTGGGTGCATCTTTCACAGCCACAAAGTCACAAATTTTTCATGGCAAACAGTTTGCCGCTGCGGCAACGGTGTCCGACAAAATAAAAAGCTTTCTGCGTTTTCATTCATCCAAATAAAACTAATGAAAAAAATATATATACAGTAGTATACAGTATATACCTGTATGTATATTATTTTCAATGCATTATATGTTTTAGAGCAGGGGTGCCCGATACGATCGACCGGTAACCCGCAGACCGGTACCAAGTCGATCGCGAGAGGTGAAGGGGGAAATGGAGGGAGGAAAAAAAAGGGGTGCTTTGCTGACTTTTGGTTGTTCACAGGCCCAAGGCGCAAAATCATCGTCCTCGATCTGAAGCGTACCTTCATGATGAGGAACATTTTGAACAACAAACACGAGATGGTAAATCACATAAAATGTGAGTTGAACGTTATTGCTTATGGGTAGCAAATGTCAGCAATGTTCTGATGACTTGCCAAAAGACTAAATTCTAATGACTGAGCTCCACAGATGAGAGACTGCCCCACTGGCTACACTCCAATTTCCTTCAAGCTCTCGATACCCGCATTGATTTCTATTCATTTTTGTCTGTGATGTAATCAGTAAGCGATTTAAATCCTCTCAGAACCATCTCAGATTCCCACCTGATGATTTTGTTGCAGGCGCTGCACACCGGGGTCCTCTCACTGCCTTGGGGCGTCTGCTGCGCCGCCTGCAGGATGGAGCTGCGGTTCTCCATTGGTGTGGGCTGAACCGGCTGCTGGTGCTGCGTCACCACCGTGCTCGTCTTGTCCGGACGATAACGGTCGGCAAAATTCGGGTCGGTGACCCACGGGGGTCGGGAGGAAGGAGCCGAGATGCCTGAGGCTGCAGTATTGGATCCTGCGTTTAGGGCAAACAAGCACTCATTGGAATTTGTTTTGAGCAAGTAAAAAACACAACAGGCTGTGACTTTGAATCGTGATGGTGGGAGGGGGCGGGCGCTCCGGATGTCTCTCGACACTTGAATGCAGTTGTTGATCCTTCATGTATCGACACTTCATAAAAAAGCATTAGCGCATCCTACGTGCTGCTTTAATGCATCAGCAGGACAACAAACTCACCATCTGGTTGACTTGCTGTCTGAATCTTGGCAGGCGATGGAGTTGGCTCAACACTATGAAGAGAAAATGACTAATTAGAGAGGGAAAAAAGTATAGAGCTCGTGATAACGATGCATGTCATGTTTGTGTTGATAGCAGCAGCCACGGTGGCCTCGTATTACTTTGTGTGGACAATCGAAACATTACATGTGAACAGTGTGATGCGGCTGCAGTGAGGGAACTCGGTTGAGGAGTTAAATCAGTACTGAAGGTAGCAAAGAAATCACATTTTAAAAATTGGCAATATGGTGAAGCAAACAGGTTGTTTATTTGTTTGGTGCAATTTTGTGCACTTTTTTTTAAGATCCTGCTTTTCACTGATGTATATACTGTGACAATGTTTTTTTTTTTTTTTTGGGTGGGTTCTGGAATTCTACAGCTGTGTGTATCCTTGCATTTAGATTACAACATCTGCTTATTTTCCAATGCTTCTTCACTGCATTGAAATTTGGCAACCCGGCAGTCTGATGTCCTTATCAGGGAAACGGTAGAGTGCGTTTCTAAGGCTGTGCAGTATATCATCACAATAATGGCCCATGCAAACTCAACATGTGTATCGCAAAGACGTACGATGAGTGTCATATGGAATTGTATGCGTTAGTCTGACTTTGACCAATCAGACGGGCATCGCCATCCAACAGGTGAACGGGATCTCTTGGCATTACTAACACTAAAATGTTGTAGATACACTTTGTATATATCATTTGAAGTCATTACAATTTTTACAAATCTGCAAAACTTGGTGAGGGAGGCCTTCCAACACATCAACCAATTTCATTAATTTAAAACGAACATTGATTTGGAGTAAGGTCAAGTTCTATTCAGTTCACTTTTAGACTGAGATGCAACATACCAGTGAGATAATGTTTTAGTCTCACCTGGTTTAAAAAAAAAAAAAAAAAAAAAACCAAAAATAAACACTCAGGGACTGAGAAACTGAATCAAAATGTGCTCCACACACACACTATAGTCAAGAATAATGGCAGTAGCTCCCAAACTCTTTTGACCGTTTTCCAGAACTCCCAGACAAAGATTTACAGACATGAAACTCATCAAACATGTTCAGTGGGATCCCATCATATTCGGAATCCAGAGGCGTTTGGCTTTCAGCCGGCATGCGCAGAGCTGAGGAAATAAGGACTTGTTTCTGCATCTAAAAGTTCTGTTACCCGCAGCGAGCGTCACTATATTCAGAAAATCTTCAAACTCAATCTCAGATGGAGGGAAAACAAGTTGTGAGTGAAGATGGCGTGCTCTGGAGAGGTGTCAATCCGGGGGGGGGGGGGGGGGGGGGGTGTGGAGCGCCTTAAGCGATATAGATATAGAAGAGCGCCTTAAGCGACTCTCGTGTTTACAACATCAACACTGCCGTCTACAATCAGCAATTGCGAGATGAAATTGCAGGTGGTTGACAATGACAAAAAAAATCGGGCAAGTCATTACCCTGATTCAACTTTGCTCTTCAGCTTCGCCCCACTCATCGCGTTTCACTGCGCCTCTCAATTAATCAACATATGTATCCAATGTGCCGCAAGGAGGCAGCGCAAGAAAAACGCGTTTGCCAACAGCATACATATTAATAATGAATCGCTGATGACGGGAAGTAAGTTAAATGGAACACAGCCGCTGAGACGGAGGGGAAGTCGAGGTCAAATCAAGGAAAGCGACTTAAATGAGCGGCAGACCCGGGATCAGCCGAAGGTCCATTTCTTCCTCCAGCAGACAAGCAGCTCCTCCGAGACCGCCTGTTGTTGTTTGTCTGCTCCTCAGGCTGCCAAAGGGTACAGGTGCACCCTCAACCGTGTCTATTCCCAGCTGGAGTGGCCTGGAGTGTGTTTTCGTGACATTTTCACCTCTTTCAACTTAGGACCAACCGCCCCCAAGCCAAGAGAGATGCAGGTGCGCGATTGCACGCTGCAGAGTAACAAGCCACAGACGCCTTGACATTTGCGGTTCATTCTTTCCACCTGTGATTTCTCATCTACCTCGGTTGTTCTTATTTTGGCCCGGTCCCCAGAGGAAAGTGTCGACTTGAGCGCAGACGGCGTTAAATTTAAAAGGAGAGAAAAGAAAAGCTTTCTCTTTTCTTTTGCGACAAAGAAAGACAGCACATGTCATCTGCCACGCAAAAGGTGATGTGGGTTGATAAACAAAACCCGACAACTTTCCGTAAAAGGCTGCGTGTCTCACAGCTGCTCCACTCATTCTGCATTTTTTTTTCTTATTGATGAAAACACCGCTAAAGTGGAATACTTCAAACGGCAACAATTCAAGCGACATTTTATTTATTTAAAAAAAAAAAAGCGGTTCACCCCAAATTTGAATCAAACATTTTAAGATCAGTTTTTATGCCCCAAATAAGGACTTGCCTCAACAAGGGGACAACAAGGATAAAGAAAAATGGACATACAAGTTAAAGCTGGTGTTTTTTTTACCCTTGCGCGGCCGTTAAGAATGTCAACAGGTTACTCGATACTTTTGTTTTGGGGTTAAAAAAAATGAGCGACTGCAGCTGTTTGACGAGAGTTGAACACCTGCAGTTCAAAGCACAATTTTGACAACCTACTCAGGCTTTGAATTAGCTCCGATTAAGTGCATTGTTGTTGCTATTCGATGAAAAAACATGCTTTTCCAAAATAGTTTACCCTCATCTGAAGCACCAAGGAGAACAAGTGGTCTTTATGTTTGGCAAGAAGATATGGACATGGTACACCTGCTTTTCATTGGGCAGCAACAATGTTCACACATGACCATACTACGTGTACAAAAACTGTCAGGGATCTACCACCGACACCATGACATCTGAATTTACAAACTACGAAAAATCATGATATTTGGCATATATCAACTTTGCTTTTCCCTACTTCAGATCACAAACTGTGAAAGCCAACCCATTTTTCCAGCTCATTTTCAAGAGGTGGTCAGATGTACACCAATGATTTTATTAAGTGCTTTACTTACTTTTTCTCATTAGTCACATTTCGCGCCACCGATAACTCCTTTGACAAAGTAATAGCGTATTTTTAGGACTCAAAATCATACTTTGGCTCGTCCTTCGACTTGTGCTCAGGTGTGACTTGTAGCTACGACAAGTATAGATTAAAATTAGAGCTCGGTTTGTCACCCAAAATCCCGCCTCCCTAACTTTGTCAAAGGCATCGAACGAGTTCTGCTGGGATTCGAAATTTCCGTTTCTAACTATGGATTTTTTTTTTCCTTTTTATGTTAAAATGGCTTACCTTAACCAGAATTCTGCATCGCACTGTGGCCAAAGGTGGCCAAATCCTGGGAGGTTATTGCGCCTTTTGGTGGTGTGAACAGTAAATCCCCGTTGTGGTAGCATACTCACGACATGCTGTATGTCACACATTAGTTGCCATGACTGCTACTTCTTCTATTAATACTTCTGTGTTTTCTTCTTCTAACAGGCACATTTCAAAACCATTTTCTCAAAAACTGACATATGTATGAATTCTGGTTGTGCTTACTGACCACAAACCGATTGTACGTATGTGCTACATGCCACTCAAAAATCTGTCAATATGTTTGGGTAAGTAGTCCTAAAGTACACTTGTTCGCAATGCCAGGCCAATACAGGCCGTCAGTTCTTCAATATATCAAATTCCGTCCTATTTACGGTCACATTCCCGTTCTCTCATTCGCATCGAATCACTAGCAAGTGTACGCGTTTTAGTCGTACTACAACGACAGCAACTGAACTTCCTGCTTTTGTGTCGAAGAAATGTCGTCCTACTTGCACAAACTATTTATTAAGTCTCCATTTGAATACTTTTTGTTGACCAAGAGACTATTCGGCCTATTTGGAATTTTTGTTTTTAGTTTACATCGAGTTCATTTATGAAGACGCCATATGACATGCACTGTATAATTTTTTTTCCTCAAAAAATGTGACTTCTGCTCCAGAGCGACTTAAAGTACGAAAAATAGAAGTCAAATCATTAAAGCCGAAATCACTTTCTGTGGGCGCCGTTTTCTTTGATTACCACAGTTCTCAAAAGAACGAACCAAAAGGATTTCAATAGAATTCATGTGGAGCAGTACTAGCTTTTACATTCCAATTATTTCTGGCTGGAGAGTTCATGTTTGACTACAGGCTGTTTTTTTTTCTCTTTATCCCACAAAGTTGTTTAATGACCCATGTTCATGCATTTGGTTGGGTTTTTCATGACTAATTGCACAACTATTTTCTCCATGAGGCAATAGAAGTGTGAAGTGCGAACAGACACCCTATCAAGGCAAGCCTGTGCAAGGTGAGCTCACCAGGAGGCTGCACTGAACGCCAAGAAATGAGACGCAAAGATGGCGGCTCGCATAATCAAAGATAGAAACTTGAAAGAAAAGAAGCACACACAAAATAAGAGAAAGGCAAGACGATGTTTTTGTAAGATGTTTTGTATTTCTGATGACAGGAAAGGGGAAAACAAAGAGTCAGGTACAGCTTGGTGGTTTCTTTCTTAATGTTTGGGGACACACACACAAGATGAGATGATTAGAAATGAAAACTCAGTGAGAAGTGTGGGAGAGAATCAAACAAGTAAGCTACTTCCCACCGCATATCCCCCCACCACCACCCCTTCAATCCACGCACACGAGTTTCCCCCACTAGCTCAGTCGGATTGAAACTAGGACTTCAGGCACAGTGGCCCACTGGTCTGAATACTTGGCTCAGTTTGCAACGTTCCACTTTAAAGCTTTGTCACGTTGGCTAAATTGCCTAGAGTTTGGATTCTTTACACAGCCTCCCCCCAAAAAAAAAACAATTTCTTCGTCGCTGTCCCTTCTGTGTCAAGTTATCTGCCACCTGATGGTTGGCTATCTTCGTCGTCTTTGAGATGCGACTAAGTCTAACAGGCTCGGCGTGCGGTGTCGTTCAGGATTTGATATTTAGGGCGCGAGCCGACCTATCGTGGTGCCAATCCCTCAGACGGGCGTAACGGGGGCTCTGAATCTCAGTGAGGAACTTTTCCCTGCCCGCAAGGAAGAGAGGAACACATGGACAAAAGGAAACGTTATATGGAGGAGAAAGCAAAGAGACAAAATGAGTTCAAAGCACAAATACACCAGAGGGGTTGCAGATTGAGCCTCCTTCAAAACAATTACAAATTATTATGTTGGACCTACAAACTGACCCTTGTACACACACGCACATGCACACTGTACATGCTAAACTAGTATACAATGAAACAAGTACTGAACCACTAAGAACTGCGCTCAGGCTTTACCTGGCCCTCTTCATGGTTTCATCATCTGGGTCCTGCACTGCAAGATGCAGGAAACACACATACGCACATTAGTCAAGGTGACACACACCTATGATCATAAAGGATGAGTCAAAAAACAAGATTGTGCTTTTCTTGTGACCAACATGGGAATGACAAGTGAAAGTTCTGTGGACTTGGACTGCAGTGTTTGAGAGGACATGAATAGCTTCATAGCTTCTCCAAAGTCGTGCACAACTATCGGTCCGACCAGTTTCATGTTATGACTACTGCGACAAGTCATTAAATCAATAAAAGTGATGCGGTGTGATTTGCAATACAGTGAATACTCGATGCAACAATTAGCAGGACAATTTGCCGGGTTAACTGGTCAGAAAGCTTTCATTCTTCCTGTGGTGCCAGTCAAAGACCAAGCTTAGCCAACAGTGCAAAATGGAGGCAACTTACTGCAACTCTGAAAATAGCCGAGAGTGCACTCGGCATCGAAGTGAAACAATAAGCCTACTTCACTTGTTTTATTACAAGCAAGTTTTGCAGCGAGAAAGAGACTCTTAATGCTGGGTTCTTAAACTTTCTGAAGTCAAATGAAAGTGCTGCGGGATTAATTGGCCTTCTTTTCTAGTTTGACCAGCTCCTTTGAAAAGTATACATTTTAAATTATCCTTTAAAAAAGGGAGACCTTATTATGCTATAAAGAAATTAACATTTGCAATAAGAAACATAAAATAAGTTAGTATGGTACACAAAAACGTGTCTGTGTGTAGCGATAGATAATGGAAGTTGACATAAAAATGACATTTTCAAAGTTTCAAGCATTTGATCCAAACTCCCAGTACTTGACAGGTATATGAATGTCGTAAAATGGAGGGCAATTGTAGATTTGCGATATCAAAATGCATTATGGGTGGCTGTTGATTTGGCTCGCGTGTTTCACTCCTGAATTAAATCTATTGTTCCTTTTTATTCGCTCTCAGTGAGCTCCAAAACAAATGTTCTATTCAGTCACACGCTCACACATGGGTAGTCCATCTACAACGTGAACATGCCAGGCCTGGTCCCGGACTTACTGAAGTCAGTGCCAGTGAGCTGGGCCAGGATGCGGAAAGAGCGTGACTGGGTGGTACCGGTGCGAGGCTGCCAGTCCTCTGTGTCCTGGATCAACCTCTTTTTGCTGCGGTCGTTGGGGATAAAACAGGGCATGCTCTCCATCCTGAGGCTGTGCCTAACATAAGCATAACCAGCAGCCCACGGCAGGCATTAAACTAGAGACCGGACGAGCTGTTCACAAACACCAGACAAGCAGGCCATGTTGAACACAGGACATCCAGAATTGATCATGGAATAACTACAATGAATGTGAGGAATGTGGGCCACAAGGCTTTTAATTCAACCATATCTGACCCAACTGACTTTGTCAAAAAAGAAAGAAATTAAAAAAAAATACATCTATTGGTGTGTCTTAACACACACACCAACCAAGCAATCTGCATGCACAGGCCCCTTACTTTGATGATTGGCACATATCATAGAAGGTAGGTTCAACCCTACAGAACAGACCAAAAACACAAGATTGAGATCAACGTGGGGGTGATGATGATGATGATGAACTACAAATGAACATAAATAGCAGAAATGGTGTCGACAAAAGATTCTGGCAGTCTCCACTAGCGCATAAAAGGTGTTGCAAAGACCACAATGAGATGGCAGTGGGGGAAAAACTAGCAAACTGTCTGAAATGCTAATGAGTGATCCCCAACCAGGGTGCCGAAGCACCACAGTGTACTGTGACAGATCATCAACGGCGAGGACTCGGGGAATTGTACCGTTTCATCTCACTCGTCTAAAACGGATCATCGGTGTTGCCAGTTATCTCGAGATATTCACTTATTTTATTGCCGTTACGTCCGTCGTTTCAAACAGTTATGGGTTTTTTTTCAACGCTGTCGGGGAGATATTAATTGAACAAAACACCCATTATTGCACTACGGTAGTTAGCAGCCCCGAGCATTATGAAGATTTATTAGTGCTAAGAAGTAAAGAAAGGAAAAAATAATACAGTAATAAAAACTGGCAAGCAAGTGAGAGTTACAAAAGTATTTACGAACATCGGAATTACGAGTAGAATGTTAAAAAGTAATAAGAAGAGACTGAATTTATAATTTGATGAAACACAATTGTGATTTAATGAAGGATTTTATGACGATCTAGGTGAGGTTCAGAATGCTGCGTCTGTATTGGTGGTAGGAAATGTTGACACTTGATAAAATTCTTGTAACATCACATTATTATCACAAAAAATATTACTTTTCTTGTAATTAAGGAGTTGAGAGGGAGGGAAATGTACTAACTTTTCAAGAGTCTCCATCTGCAAAGTTGAAAGAAGATGGGGAAAAGAAAAAGAGAAAAGAAAAAGTGGTCAGAGCACCGTTTTGTGGGGGGGAGAGAATTTGTGCAGAACCGGAGCCATCATCCGAATGCAGCAAACATGCCAAGAGTTAAGCAGAGGCATGCTTTTATCGTCGGTGGGCTCTGCGAGAGAGAGAGACTGCATTGTGCGCCTGTCAGGCCTATCTGTTGTTCATGCTGAGCCATAGCGATTTGGCACAAAACACTTGTCATTGCGATGTTCTCAGCGACGTACGCAAATGCTTTTCAAGAGTTCTGTAAACGGCTTTGGCGCGAGCCCAAACACAGCACTTCCACAGTGCCGCAGCCATTCTCACGTTGTCCTCTTGTGCTGTGATTCAGTCTCCAACGACAACTTGGGTGCTCTACACACAAAGTGACCATGTTGAAATAACAGGCTGTCATCCAAAATGGTTCAAGTTTAGGCAGATGCAGCAATGGCTTCATCTCAACTCGTCGTTATCTTTCTGCACAGCAAGGCAATTCTGCCACACACCAACCAACCAAGAGGAGCACTCTAGTGAGACAGTCTGCTTAAATAATCCAGCACCAAGGTTTCCAAGTTGTGTGCAGCTCCGCAGAATTGATGAGTCGCGCTGGTTCAACAGAGCATCAAGCCACATCCGCCACTGGTGGCACAAGTCGCGCGATTACTGTGACCCAAATTAACAGCAACTACATTCGTGTAATCAAGGAGACGCTGTGATGTCATACTGCTAACGTTCTACATCATTAAAAATTCAGGATGGCTATAATAATAGATTAATTGATGGCGGAAATTATTGTGATTGCGTGGAACTGATTGATGATGAATTGCGCCTTGAATCAGTTTAGGCAAACATGAGTGCACTGCTTGGCTGTTACCAGAATCGACTAGACCAGGGGCCGGCAACCCAAAATGTTGAAGGTGCCATATTCGACAAAAAATAACAAAAAAACAAATATGTCTGGAGCCACAAAAAAAAAAAAAAAAGCCTTCTATAAGCCTTGTAATGAAGGCAACACATGCTGTATGTATCTATATTAGCCTAGTATTTCAAATCCCGCCTCAAAACACATCTGTTTCGACAAGCCTATTCACTCAGACCATAAAGCCATTGTTTTATTTATTTATTTTGTTGTATTTTTTCTTATCTTATTTGATGTAGTTTTTTTAACATTGTACTTGTGATTTTAACTGCTTGTTGTAAGGTGTCCTTGAGTTTCTAGAAAGGCGCCCACAAATAAAATGTATTATTATTATTATTATTAGTATCAAAATGACTAAGTTGGCTACAAATACACAATGAGCCTTCCTGATTCAATGTTTTTTTTCCCCTGCACTGCAATCTGTCGAGCAGGGACGCCCAACCTTTTAAGACCGAAGATCTACTTTTTGATCAACCAACCTCCCGTGATCGACCCGTTAGCGCACGCGTGCGTTTGCGCGCGTGTGTTAACTACGTAGCTCACGTGTACCGTTTTAAAATGCTTCTATCGGTCCTCCAGATTCCCAATCTTTGCCGCTACCCTCGGTGAATTGTACATGAAAGGCCGTTTTTGTTTTTTGTTTTGCAACAGCCACCTGCCTGGCATCCCACCCTGCTAATAGAAACGTGTGTCGCAGGCTATGACGCAAATCTTTGTTGACAGAAATATTGAAAATGAATTTTTACAGCATTAGAAAACGTTAAGAATGTGTGTGTCATGTTTTTCCTCCTAAATCAACCATATTAAAACTATATATTAAAATAAATATATTTCCTTTCCCCGTCTTATTCCAATTTCAAACATTTTTGAAAAAGCTTCGAGGGCCAATAGGGTGGCGCTAAAGAGCGGTATATGGCTAAAGAGCCAGCTCTTTAGCCGCGGGTTGCCGACCCCCGGACTAGACTGTGGTCTAAAGATCACCATCACCAAGCACAGGCTTGGCCGAAGTTCTCTGGGCAGCATTATTCTGTTTACAACAAAACTGGCCTTGACCATACACAAAAGAGATGTTCCTATCTCATGATTGTAATCGCAAAGACCAGTGGAAAAGGAATAAAGTGTGTTTACCCAAATCATCCATGTGATCACACGGGCCAGCAAAATTAGCACGTGAATCTACACATTGCTTCAGCCGTGTCGACATTTGCTCGACTGACCGTTTCGAGACTTTTGACTTTTTGATGTTAGCATGCTTTAAAAAGGTTTAGTGTTTGACCATCTTCTCCTCAGCCGGTCTGGATTTCCTTTCGTTAGCCATAAAGCATTTCCTGTTACAATATGTTAAAACAATTGTGATTAAAAGAAAAAAAAAGAATATACAAATACCTATGCAAAAGAGCATGTTCCTTAGTGTAGAAATTTTTTTACGACACACTGATTAATTGATTTATGAATTCATTTTGTCCACAAGGTATCAAGAAGGTGTAGTTCAATGCGCATTCCTATTAAGGACATCGCTTTTCCATTCCTTTGCCTTGGCTGGGGTTTTATTGCATGACATAATTTCAGTGGAAACCAAGTTCTTTTTTTACGTAAACATAAGTATTGTTGATAACCTGAAGAATAAGCAGAAACTGGTCAAACAAAAAGCCTAGCCAAATGGAAATATTTGATAATGTCGTGCTTGAGTGAAGCTCTAAGTGAAGAGAGGACATAAAAAAATGAAAGACACCTCGGAGGCCCTTAAAAGTGGTTTATGTGACATTTCTCTCCCGATTCCTGGAAATAAGTTCCATATTGTATTTGAAGCCAAGAGAGACAACCTCTAAGTCAGATAAACGCGCAACTAGAGAAGAAATGTGTCATGTATCGTGGTCGTGTATTTTGACAAGAGCGCATGTTTGTCGTTTCCCGCACCTACCCATTCTGCGGTTGCAGCACGCCGGCCCGGCCCTGAGAGCGAGGCGTGTTAAGTTTAGGTGAGTAGGCCACAGGCTTTATGACAGGTCCTGCGCTAGCGCCCCCTGCTGAGAAAGGCCTCGCCATCTTGTTAATGGTGGTGCTCGGGGCAAAGGAGTACTTGGGCTGTACGCTAGCCTCGGCGCGTGAGCCCTACGTAGTGACGAGAGGGAGAGAATGCAACACAGCACACAGCATGCAGTTAGAAGGTTGACAAGCACAGACATCATTTCGTGAACTCAACTTTATTTGAAGAAGCATAGTTTCTCCTCACGAATGATGAAGTACTCATTTTTCCTGCACAAAGAATATGTGCTCAAGAGCCATGCAATTTATTTGTGTGGCCCAAATATGATTTTAAAATGATCAAATGAAAGTGGCCATCGTGAGAAATTGTCACGCACCAAATCGATTTTGCAATCAGTGTCCTGCACAAGCTGAAAAGGACAGCCGCTAAAACGCAGCGTTGACTTTGTGGAAGTATCACGTCCCAGCTGCTGTCCTAAGAACAGAGCATAGCACCAGGCGGTTCATGACACCGCTGTGCTTTTCAAACTGTAATCAGCCAGCCAAGTGGCGCTTGAGAAACGTGATGGCAAAACTAAATGTGTCACAACCACTTTCAGTCTAGGAATGTAAGGCATTGCACACAGAATAAA
Source organism: Hippocampus zosterae (assembly GCF_025434085.1). NCBI lineage: Eukaryota > Metazoa > Chordata > Actinopteri > Syngnathiformes > Syngnathidae > Hippocampus > Hippocampus zosterae. Next base: position 30,530,677 of record NC_067451.1, read on the forward strand.
AGACAGGAAATTCCAAAGCATCTTTCATGCCACTTCACCCGGCGAAGGGATTCAGTGGCGTGCTGATGCTTCGCTAAGGTGCAGCCTCTGGTCGCTGTCAGAGCTTTGACAGGTGACTCGGGCCAATCACATTGCTTTTAAGCCAAAGTGGCACCGCACAAAGTTCGGGTCAAACGAGAGCAACAATTACAGAACGTCTCAGTCAAGGCACTTTAGTAAGTAACAAACTGCTTGTGCAGATGTGGTGAGTGGAAACGACAGACGAATGCAGTCTTACCTTCTGCTCTGCATCAACCTTGTTGACAGCTCTGTGGAGAAAGCACAGGGGCATGAGTTGGGTCAATCTTCCGTAAAGTGAACCATCACAAAACACAGCAATGGTATATCCGAAATTGAAATACAACAAAATCTCGCAGACATCATGTGTATAGGAATGAATTCCGTGAATAAAGTCAAAATTCTTAATGGTATAATCAAAACACTGAATTATCCCAAAGTGACCGAACGTATCAACTGACAGAATTAGAGGTGCAATGATTAATTGACAACTAATCGCTTATCAAATTAATCAATACTTATTTGGATGAATCAATTGTTAAAAATAAATAAAAAGTTTCACATAAAATTGTCAATCGTCTGAATTTCAAATTCTTAAAAGTAAACACTCAGATTCATGTAGTCCTCCATTAAAGCTGACTGATTGCATCTTTGTTTCGAACCCAAGTTTGACAATTGCAAACGTCTGATTTTACTTTGGAAAGCAATGATCAAACTATTTGCCAATTTTCTAAAATGCTACACACCAAACCCATAACGGACTCGTAATTCATTTACAAAGTAAGTTGGTGCACTTTCTGCACCGTCAATGTGAAATAATGTCCTGTATTTAAATAATGGAATGGATTTTTTTTTTTAATCTGAGTAATTGATTAAACAGCAAAATAATTGATGATACAAATAATTAGTAGTTCCAGCCCTTGTCAGAATAAACAAAAGAATCCAAAAAGGACATTCAAGTGGAATTTATCAACAGTGACAACTTGAGATCGCGCTGACCCTGAGATGAAAACTTCCTGAACAAATTTCAACCACAGAAACACAGAAAGCATGCAGATTTTTTTTGGTCATATAACCACAATGGCGGCGTGCAAGAAAATAGCAAAAAGCTGCTGCACGAGTGTTACTCTTTGCACATTGCTGTCCCTGTCATCCCCCACTCAACTCAAATGCTCCGCACGTTTTAACTTTAATCCCGGGATGCATATTTCTGCTTTGCCTTCACTGAGTGGAGTGCCACAGTTGTCTGTTGATCCAAATGTGTTGCCTCGCACCAAAGTACCACTGACACGAAGCTGTAACAGTTTACAACAAGAATGAACTTGCATCTAAAGTCACTGACATTTTTTGGGGCCCCGTAAACACAAGCAATGGTTGCTTCCTGTAAGAATGAGGGATGACTAACTGAGCTTATGTTTGCCTTTTCAAGCCCTGATTAAGAGGCGCTAAAAGACAGGATGACAACAGATATAGTGTGCGGCAGGCAGAGCATACCGACAAATCAATGTGACGTTCACAGCGCTGGAGCTTGTCGGGTGTCCTAGTCCTAACCCATAATTTGATGAGCCACACTTCAAGCGTGGAAAAAAAATGTGTCATCGCTGTTTTGAGGTTTTTATTCCACACTAGTGAGAAGGGGAAAAAAAGCTGAGACAATTTGTGTTTTGCAGTGGAATGAGTTTGCCTGTATCGAGATTGACCCGTGAGATTGAACAAACCAGCTCAATGAGGTCATTTGACCTCATTTCATGAATCGATTAATTGCATGAGGCAAGCCTACCTCATAAAAAAATGTGGATGCTTTTAAAATGAGACATCATTATCATTGATCGAGGTTTATGATTTTCACAATTATGCTTGGTTTACTGTTGGACATAAACAGACCTACTAAAAGCACTGCACTTTTATTTTGCTCTTTTAAGGAAAAGATGTTACCACAACAAATATTTATGAATCCAGTAAAATTTCGTGATAAAACGATGTAAAAGGGCCATCGGCAATGTAAGTAAGTAACTAAGTAAGATGTATTGTATTGTATTGTAAATAGAGGTGCCCATCCCTCATTAGTGTGCAGCTGCCCTCCTCTCTCAGCACAAAAGCAAAAGATGGATGATTGCCAAAGTACGAGCAAACACCTGCCAACAATGTCTCTTTGGGAAGTGTTTCAGTAACATTTATATTTATACTGTATACACATAAACACACACACACACGCGCGAACACACACACACACATGCACACACACACACACACGCACTCACACACACACAGACACGCATAAATACTGTAAAACAGGGGCCCTCAACCGCCGGGCCACGGACCAGTAACGGTCCACGGGTCATTTGGTGCCGGGCCGCACAGAAAGAATAAATAACTTACATTCCTTCCGTTTCATTCATTTCTGAATCTGAAAGATGTTTTATTTTGAAAAATTACCGGATTCTCTGTTATATCAGTCTACAATATGTCACTCATGACGCAGGTGAATGTGCGCTTCTTGGTCACGTGATAGGTTACTGCATGAAAAACAAACGTCTTTGAGAAGTAGTTTGTTTTTTTTTTTCGGGAATGAGAAAAGGCCCAGCCAGGAGACATAAGAGGAGCCTATGACTTTCAAGAAAGAGAAGGCTACATTTAATAGAAAGTATCAGGAGTCTTATTACAAATACGGTTTTATCTCAACGGGAGATTCACAACGATGGTGAGTCGTATTTTTCATGCACTTTTTATTTGCGGCATATCTTATATTGAAGGCAACGTTACCATACCGACCAGAGAATGTTGCGGACTGATAGGATGTTCCTCGTGTCATGATTCGTGTTTATTATTATATTTCAAAAATGCCATCATTTCATGCAGGTCATATATTATTATATTGTTCCATCTATCCAGCCTTAAAGGCCTTCAAGGCCGGATAGATAGGTCCCTGAAAATATTCTCTGACATGAAACCGGTCCGTGGGGCAAAAAAGGTTGGGCACCTCTGCTGTATACACATATCCACCACTACGCAGAAAGGGAATTTTTATAGTGCACTTAAATCCCACAAAACTTCACAAGTCAAACTACTGTCATGCTTGAATTCAGCATCTTTCTCATGACAAAAAAGATAAAAATAAAAATACTTGAAGTAATGGTAGCGGTAAAGACCTAAACAACAATTACGAATGTTCTCGTACAAGAAATGAAGTCGCCTTTAGCAACTACCCCAAATGGTACTTGGCAACTTCCATTAGTGTTTTAGGAGGGGGACTGTCTGACCCTTAGACGGATTAAATCGTTTTTTGAGGCGGGTGTGCCTATGGGGAAATAGATTCTATATTTGAATTGTATGCACGAGAATAGAAGACTTGGAATCTCTTTGAAGTTCTGGCTCTGCTATCTCGAAAATCAAAGGGAAACATAGTGAAAGATTTGTCAGCACATATCAGCCTGAGTGTGTTGGCAGGCAAATCCAAAGAGCTGGATTGGGGGAGTGGGGGATATTGGGTAAGCAACAGCTGTGATCACAACAACTGAACTTATGGGGATCGCAAAATCTAAATAAGTCTCCTGACAGCACCCCGGTTCATGTTTATGACTTCACAAGTCAATACTTTCTCATTTTATACAAACCTCAAAACAGTCCATCTTCCTTTAGGTGGGTGGTCTTATTTTTCTCCCCTGGTAATTATACACCACATGAACCGGTTTTGCTTTGCACTCTGAAGAGACAATCTCAATAGGCAATTTTTAAGTGTTGCTTGTATGAAGGTCACCACTTTTAATTAAAATGACTGCAAACATTAAAACATTTTCTGGCTCAAGTTCTTCAACAAAGTGCATTAATCCATTTACCATTATGGGTTTTTTTGTTTTTATAAACCGGAGCTCTAAAGGCCACTGCATGCACTTCACTATGACTTGCAAACTACAACCATACGATCAATATCTATATCTATGTTTGTAATGAATGACTGCCTAACAAAATCATTTTACAGGAAAAACTTACCTATGTCAAAGCATCATTTTTGCTACACCTTTGCATTGTAGCTGACTATTATCTGTGGGTCAAACGTTGTGAGCGCTAATTTTACCTCGCATATTTGCTACATATTTTAAGGGTGCTGTGATAGCTCATCTAGTAGAGCAGGGGTGTCCAAAGTCGGTCCTCAAGGGCTGCTGTCCTGCCTGTTTTCCAGCTCTCCAAGGAGCAACGCACCGGAATCAAATGATCAGGATCGTTCTAATGCTGCTTCAGAGCTGGCTGATGAGCTGATCATCTGAATCAGATGTGCTGCATCCGGGAGAGCTGGAAAACAGGCAGAAAAGTGGCCCTGCAAGGCCCGGAGCTGGACATGCCTGTAGTAGAGTATAAAATGGATATTAATGTGCAGTGAATTATATGATGCACTTGACTGAGATCAAATGTAACTAAATTCCTTGTTGCATCTTTGCAAACCGACTTGCCTGTTAAGGGTTAGAGTGAGGGAGTCTGATGCTGCTCTGATCTTGTTTTGGGCCTCCACGTGGGTCAAGTCCTCTGCGTTAAGGTCATCAATAGAGACGACCCAGTCGCCGACGCCGACACCTGCCTGAGCTGCTTTCCCACCCGGGGTCAGCTGGAGGACAGAATACAGGATAGAAAAGCTTGTGAGCTATTTCAACATGACACTTATTTACGTCAGACGAAGCGGATGGCGCGCAATGCGCTCCGTTTACTGCAAAAGTGATTTTACGCTTTTAAGTAGCATTGTGTTGCGTTGGTAGAATTTGATGGCCATGACTCAGTTCAATACATGAACATGATGGATAATGTATAGTTATTTGGAAAAGCAGTCCTAAAAGCACTACAAAAGCACTTTTGTTGTCCTGCAATGAATACTCCTATTTTCACAGAAGCCATTTTCTTTTTGTCAAAGAAAATAACCCATGCTGTCTGAAAGAGAGAAAGAAAGTGAAATAGATGGATGGATGGATGGATGGATGGATGGATGGATGGATGGATAGATGGATAGATGGATAGATGGATAGATGGATAGACAGACAGACAGATAGACAGACAGACAGACAGATATAGATGCAGGAAATACAAGAAATACATGCAGATCCAAGCATCAAAACAATAATGGCTGTTTCTATTTGAAAATAGTGTTGTGTGCACAGCCCCTAATTTACAAACCATTGTCTCATTTGCTTATGATGGCACAACAGGGGACATTGTCAAACTACAAAACAGAAAATATTATTCAAAAATTCATGTAACGCTGACAGTTATTTAATGGTTGTTAATAACACCTAACAAGTAACTCCGTGTGCGCGTACCGTCAGACAAGCCAGGAGAAGCTATTTCACTCAGCACCGTGAGGCGAAAAGGCCATCATGATGTCATCAGTCATCAGTCATCACATGATTCACTGCAGATGTGACAACAGATGATGAAAGCAGCCCTTGAAAGCCTCAGACAGCCACCGTATGCCTCATACGATCGCACACTTTCCTAGAACAGCCATGTAGTTTTATTTCTATGCAGACAGGTAAAGTCTCTGACCAGTTTCACTGACAAAACGGTGACATCATTCTCTTGGGGCAGACGTTCTGTCAACGCTCTGAAGTCTTGTTACAAACAGGAAGAAAAGACACTGCCTGTAATCGGGGTAAAATTGTCCTGCTTGCCATCTCCACTAAAACCACAAACATAAAGGGGGGAGACGCCAAATCAGGTTTAGTAAGCCCCCTGTCAGCTTGGCCACGCGGCTTAATGAAACACGATCCGTATGTCAAATGCACTGATAAGTGCAAAGTGGCATCAGATAAGCATGCCCCAGGATTTCAGGCAAAACCCCATTAGGATTATTTGCTGGTGTCATGGATCCCAGCAAATGTTGGCTCATCTCAAGTTCAGAGGACTCAGCTGTCAAAAGATTTTTTTTGCCATGTCCAGCTTAGCAAGAACGCTCGCTGCTTTGATTGTGCACAATACACATAATTAAACACTTGTGCGAGTGAGCAGGTAATGTCTGTAAACCAAAGACAGCTTCACGGTACACCTCACAAAGATTGCCTGTCTTGAATCAAAGCATGTTAATGCTAAAAATAAGAAATGTGTTCCTATGGAGGCACACTCAAGTTAAACATCATTTTAATTGCCTTTGATTGGCCTCCTCTGGAAACCATAATCTAGACTAAAAAAGAAACAACTCTGCAACTTATAAGGAAAAAAAAACTCATATGGCAAAAAATAATGACTTTTGCACTTATATTATCTTCTACAAGGAGACACAGTCTGGTAAACTGCTGAGGTTCCCTGCTGACAGACACAGTCTGGTTTCCCTTTAATAGCCACAATATCTCGTAAACGTAATTTTGCCGCAATTAAATCATTAGCAACGTCCTAAGTCATATTCTGTAAAGCCTGGAAGGAATTGTTACAGATGCAAACCTGCTCTTGACCGAGACCATAAAAACTCTCAACATTAAAACCGTATTATTGCATTTCTCCTGAACAGCCCATGCATTCCTGAGCATGTTACACTATTAGCCTGCACAAGACCAGTGCCACCTGCATAATCTAATGCAGTCCTTATCAAATAGTGGGGGGCACGATGCAATGCCGGGGAGTGAGGTGGTGGTGGGGGGTGGGGGGCGACTCTGGGGAACACGCTTTTTTCGCTGAAGAGAATAGAATAAAGTGTAATTGCACATCCACTACAGCAGCTGGCAGTGACACCCTCATTGTCAGAGAGTGCGCAGGAATTATTAGTAATCCGTAGGGTTTGTTTGTTTTTTTTTTTCACCGGGCAGGCGACATGGAGTGCAGTTAACAAACCCCCAAGAGACAAGATGAAAAGAAAGGCAGAGAGAGACGCAGATAATGAGACAAAAGAAAGTACTCGAAAGCTAAGAGGGGGAAACATGACGAAGTGGATGTAGCGCTTGGCTTCCCTATGACTACAGCGGGAGACGAGGAAAAGCCAGTGTGTTTACTGTGTCCAAAAATGCTGGCAGCGGACAGCATGAAGCCAAATAAATCAAGGCGCCAGTCACTTAAAGACATTACTCCTCAATCACGCTGATAAACCCCTGAAAAAGTAATACACTGCAAAACGTGCTCATCATCACCATTAATCCCTACCTCCTCATTTTGATTCAAAATAATAACGATAAAAAATCGGCACACCTGGTTTTGTTCATTTTTGTTTTATAAACCAAAGTATATTATATGTTTTGCTCATGAGTTAATGTTGCTGAACTGAATTTGAATTTGAATTTCCATCCATCCATCCATCCATCCATCATCTACCGCTTATCCGAGGCCGGGTCGCGGGGGCAACAGCTTTAGCAGGGAAGCCCAGACTTCCCTCTCCCTAGCTACTTCTTCCAGCTCTCCCCGGGGGATCCCGAGTCATTCCCAGGCAAGCTGGGTGACATAATCTCTCCAGCGTGTCCTGGGTCTTCCTCGGGGTCCTCTCCCGGTGGGACATGACCGGAACACCTCACCAGGGAGGCGCTCAGGAGGCATCCGAATCAGATGCCCAAGCCACCTCATCTGGCTCCTCTCGATGTGGAGGAGAAGCGGTTCGACTATGAGCCCCTCCCGGATGACTGAGCTTCTCACCTTATCTCTAAGGGAGAGCCCGGACACCCTGCGGAGAAAACTCATTTCAGCCGCTTGTATCCGGGATCTCGTTCTTTCGGTCACGACCCATAGCTCGTGACTATAGATGAGGGTTGGGACGTAGATCGACCGGTAAATTGAGAGCTTCGCCCTTTGGCTCAGCTCCTTCTTCACCACGACAGACCGATACAACGTCCGCATCACAGCAGACGCTGCACCGATCCGCCTGTCGATCTCCCGCTCCCTCCTACCCCCACTCGTGAACAAGACCCCAAGATACTTGAACTCCTCCACTTGGGCAAGATTTCCTCCCCGACCCGGAGGGGGCACTCCACCCTTTTCCGACTGAGGACCGTGGTTTCAGATTTGGAAGTGCTGATTTTCATCCCAACCGTTTCACACTCGGCTGTGAAACGCTCCAGTGAGAGTTGGAGAGTCCCGTTTGAAGGAGCCAACAGCACCACATCATCTGCAAAAAGCAGGGATGCAATACTGAGGCCCAGAAAACTGACCCCATCAACGCTTCGGCTGCGCCTAGAAATTCTGTCCATAAAGGTTATGAACAGAATCGGCAACAAAGGGCAGCAGTGGCGGAGTCCTACCCCCACTGGAAACGATTCCGACTTACTGCCGGCAATGCGAACCAAACTCTGACATCGGTGGTACAGTGACCGAACAGCCCGTATCAGGGGGTTCGGTACCCCATACCCACGAAGCACACCCCACAGAACTCCCCGAGGGACACGGTCAAATGCCTTCTCCAAGTCCACAAAACACATGTAGACTGGTTGGGCGAATTCCCACATACCCTCAAGAACCCTGCTAAGGGTGTAGAGCTGGTCCACTGTTCAACGGCCGGGACGAAAACCACACTGCTCCTCCTCAATCTGAGCCTCGACTTCCCGACGGACCCTCCTCTCCAGCACCCCTGAATAGACCTTACCAGGGAGGCTGAGGAGTGTGATCCCTCTGTAGTTGGAACACACCCTCCGGTCCCCCTTTTTAAAAAGAGGGACTACCACCCCGGTCTGCCAATCCAGAGGCACTCTCCCTGTTGACCACGCGATGTTGCAGAGGCGTGTCAACCAGGACAGCCCCACAACATCCAGAGCCTTGAGGAACTCCGGGCGGATCTCATCCACCCCTGCGGCCTTGTGGCTTTTTAACCACATCGGTGACTTCAACCACAGAGATAGGAGAGCCCACCTCAGAGTCCCCAGGCTCTGCTTCCTCCAAGGAAGGCGTGTTGGTGGAGTTGAGGAGGTCTTTGAAGTACTCTGCCCACCGGTTCACAACGTCCCGAGTCGAAGTCAGCAGCGCCCCATCCCCACTGTACACAGTGTTAGTGGTGCACTGCTTCCCCCTCCTGAGACGTCGGATGGTGGACCAGAATTTCCTCGAAGCCGTCCGGAAGTCGGCTTCCTTGGCCTCACCGAATTCTTCCCACGCTCGGGTTTTTGCCTCGGTGACCACCGAAGCCGCGGTCAGCTTGGCCAGTCGATACCCGTCAGCTGCCTCTGACGTCCCACAGGCCATAAAGGCTCGATAGGACTCCTTCTTCAGCTTGACGGCATCCCTTACTGCTGGTGTCCACCAGCGAGTACGGGGGTTGCCGCCACGACAGGCACCAACCACCTTACGGCCACAACTCAGATTGGCCGCCTCAACAATAGAGGCACGGAACACGGTCCACTCGGGCTCAATGTCCCCCGCCTTCCCCGGAACATGGGAAAAACTATGTCGGAGGTGGGAGTTGAAACTCCTTCTGACAGGAGATTCCGCCAGACGCTCCCAACAAACCCTCACTATACGTTTGGGTCTGCCAGGACGGACCGGCATCTTCCCCCACCATCGGAGCCTACTCACCACCAGGTGGTGATCAGTTGACAGCTCCGCCCCTCTCTTCACCCGAGTGTCCAGAACATGCGGCCGCAAATCCGATGATACAACAACAAAGTCGATCATCGAAATGCGACCTAGGGTGTCCTGGTGCCAAGTGCACATATGGACACCCTTATGTTTGAACAAGGTGTTCGTTATGGACAATCTGTGACGAGCACAGAAGTCCAATAACAAAACACCACTCGGGTTCAGATGGGGGGGGGGGGGGGCGTTCCTCCCAATCACGCCCCTCCAGGTCTCACTGTCATTGCCCACGTGAGCATTGAAGTCCCCCAGTAGAACAAGGGAGTCCCCAGCAGGAGTACTCTCCAGCACACCCTCCAAGAACTCCAAAAAGGGTGGGTATGCTGAGCTGCTGTTTGGTGCATATGCACAAACAACAGTCAGGACCCGTCCACCCACCCGAAGGCGGAGGGAGGCAACCCTCTCGTCTACCGGTGTGAACCCCAATGTACAGGCACTGAGCCGGGGGGCAATGAGTATGCCCACACCTGCTCTGCGTCTCTCACCGTGAGCAACTCCAGAGTGGAAGAGAGTCCAACCCCTCTCGAGAGAACTGGTACCAGAACCCAGGCTGTGTGTGGAGGCAAGTCCGACTATATCCAGTCGGAAATTCTCTGCCTCACACACCAGCTCGGGTTCCTTCCCTGCCAGAGAGGTGACATTCCATGTCCCAAGAGCTAGCTTCTGCAGCCGAGGATCGGACCGCCAGGGTCCCCGCCTTTGGCTGCCGCCCAGCTCACATAGCACCCGACCCTTTTGGCCCCTCTCATGGGTGGTGAGCCCATGGGAAGGGGGACCCACGTTGCCTCTTCGGGCTGTGCCCGACCGGGCCCCATGGGTGTAGGCCCGGCCACCAGGCGCTTGCCAACGAGCCCCACCTCCAGGCTTGGCTCCAGAGGGGGGCCCCGGTGACCCACGTCCGGGCAAGGGAAACCTAGATCCATTTATTTCATTCATCATAGGGGTCTTTGAGCCGTGCTTTGTCTGGCCCCTCACCTAGAACCTGTTTGCCATGGGTGACCCTGCCAGGGGCATAAAGCCCCAGACAACTTAGCTTCTAGGATCATTGGGACACACAAACCCCTCCACCACGGTAAGGTGACGACTCTCGGAGGGGCTGAATTTATTATTATTTATTGAATTATAGATTTTTTTTTCAGAATGGCGCAATGGTTCAAATGGTTGGTCAAAAATGCTTAAACAAGGTTTAAACAAGGATCTTTTTTTCAGGCAAACTGCTGCATTTAAAATCTTTTCTGTTACAGACTGAAAAACAATTTTAATAAAGTTATTCTTTGCTGTAAATTTAACTCTATTATTCTCTTTTATGTTAATAAGAATACAATGTAATTCAGAAGTGTAGTTATAACAATTTTATAGGCAAATGATCATTATTATCGTGGCGGCGTGGGCGGGGCGCAAATGGTCTTCTTCTCATTGGGGGGGGGGGGGGTAACCGAAAATAATGGAGAAGCACTGATCTAATGGGAGGTAATACAGATTTTTGCCTACTAAGGATACTGTTTTGATTGGCAGTCAGAGAGGTCTTAACTTAATGTCTTTCTTGTTGTGTTTGCAGTTGTCTAGAACTTCACAACACTATGCTGAGAAGCGCTTATAAAAGTGCCTCCCTTTGATCTCATCTCATGAGGTGAGTGTAATATATATAATTGTGTAGTGTGTAATTATATAATTTAGAATATGCTGTGCTCATGAAAAAAAAGATGCTGTAAAGTCTGCAAAGTTTTTTTTTTCTTTTAAATGTATGACCGAGCAAGTGATGGACACAGACACCTGTGCTCCTGGCTCAGGTTCAGAATGCAGCTGTTCCCACACTTGAGAAGCCAACACCTAAAATTGCTGTCCTCAGGCCTTTGGTTGATTGTGGGTGGGGAGGGGGAAACACTATATCTCCCCAGCAGTTTGTAATTATGGCAAGGGACAGTGGAAAACACTGTGGCTCATAAGAAAGAGAGGATCTTAAATAATAATGCGAGCGTGACGCATGCATGACAGAGCCACCGTGTTCTAATTTACATTATTATTGTACAGAAAGCCTCTTTTTAAAAAATCCATTTCCCTTTCAGGGCGACGGTCCAGTAGTTAGCGCGTCGACCTCACAGTGCAAAGGTACCAGGTTCAATCCCAGCTCCGGCCTTCCTGTGGGGAGTTTGCATGTTCTCCCCAGGCCTGCGTGAGTTTTCTCCGGGTACTCCGGTTTCCTCCCACATTCCAAAAACACGCATCGCAGGCTGATTGAACACTCAAAATTGTCCCTTAGTGTGAGTGTGAGCGCGCATGGTTGTTCGTCTCTGTGTGCCCTGTGATTGGCTGGCAACCGGTTCAGGGTGTCCCCTGCCTACTGCCTTACGACAGCTGGGAAAGGCTCCAGCACCCACCGCGACCCAAGTGAGGATAAAGCAGATCGGAAGATGAATGAATGAATGAATTTCCCTTTCACAAGAGCACAGCAGCAGAGGTATTTTTTAGATCAAATTTCAAAGCCTCGGGACCCTTTCCTTGTGCAGGGTCTACAATATGCTTTTCAAGTGCTTCTGTTGATGGATGCTGAACACTATCCCCGCCTTGTTCCCCCCGAACGTTATTCGCAGCTGTAGGTATATTGGTCAGTTAACTCAGGCCTGGCCCATTTTTATTATTTCCACAGGTATTTGGGAAAAGAGGGGTTGGCGGGCGGGGGGGGGGGGGGGGGCAGAGAGACTGTCTGTCCTGACATCACTCACACGGCACAGCTGGTCCAAACCCATAAATAGTCCTCTGAAAAATGAGAAACCAAACCTTTATGTACAAGGTGGCATCGTGCAGTTGGAACACCTTGCATTAACTCACCTTAAAACACCGCCACACTGTTCACAACGCAAGAGATTTGCAGTCACGGCGCCACAGGAGATATTCCCCATGTGGGCAATCCATCAGTAGGCACTAAAATATTCATGCTGCCCTCTAACAAGGCTTCTTTTCCTCAAGTGCACGAGAGCGGTTTTAAGGGTAGTGATCCAAAAGCAGATGGTTGACAAGTTGGGCGCTGATGCAAACTGAAAGGATGTAGACACATCCAACTGTGGTAGTGAGACATTCTAGGTCTCCTTACTTGCTTATTGACATGATATCATCCGTAATTTCCTCCCTCATATTTGATTTCCTATGACGGAACATGTGTTCACTGATAAAAAGCAGATGGCGCGCTGGAGGATGCACATCATTTTGTCAAAATGTTTATGTAGCTGCACTGCCATGAGATCTAGGGCAGAAACTCCTGAGGACTTGCCCCCAACTGTGACTTGACTTTAATCGAAACTGCAATTTCCATGTCATGCTGTATTAATTGGATGATTTTCTGGTTAACAATACAGTGGAGAATATATGCAAGGGGAGATATCATGTTATGTTACCACATGTCCATTTTCTCAAGGTCAAATCACATTGAGTGGTAACAAGACGTGTGCCATTTATGAGAAGAGTTCCAGAAACGAATCGGATTCTGTTCATGAGTGCATACATTGACCAGACATCAGATGGTTTCTTTCAAAAGAGTTTGTTCCACAAATTCATCTGGAAAAGGGTCCATAGAAATCGGGTGGAAAATGATCACATCCATCAGCGGCCACAATAGTAATCAAGTTCATGGCAAGATGGATTCAAATGATTACATGCCTGAATTCTTGTGAATCGTGCAGTTGTTTCACAAACCCTCAACTAGCTAAACATTACCAATTGAAAATGTTAGCTAGCTCCCAAAATCTTGAACCCTTATGCTTGTTTGTTCTATCATTAGAGAATCAAATTACCCCAAAATATCCACATTAAAAAAAAAAAACTTTCCAATTGTGTCAACAAAGAACCCAGGCAATTTTATAGTGCACATCGAGGCAATGGTAGCTTTACTTTTTTGCCAGTTGGGAAACATTCACCCTACCCCGGAATACAGAAGCTGTTTTCTGTCATAGTTCAAATAATTCATACCATCCCCATGTACCAGCACAGAATCTGCTAGTAACAAACTGTTGGCCAAACTCTCAGACATTTTTTTTGCACTTTATCAATTCTCAACTGGGTACTTTCCTCAAGTCAGCTGCTTTGGCTTGGTTGGTCGTAGGACCCCGTTTTAATGTCGGAATTACTTTTCAGAGTCCGTAAATGCATGGCGTGTGATGGTAATTCAAACAGCTCAAGGAGACCGCTGTTGAATGTGTCAAAATAACATTTAAATTACATCATGGTGATCGAGTGTGTACCCCGCCTCTCGCCATAAGCCAGATGGGATAGACTTGGCTTTCCCCGTGACCCCACAACAAGATAAATCTATATATATTGCGCGTTGTCCCGCACGCGGTCTGTCCTTCCGTCTGTCCCTTTTCAAAACGTACCTACTTCACCGCGCCGCTGCGCGCCGCCACTGCGCCGCTCAGGCAGTGGCTCACTACGATCGCGCGGGCATCTTAGCGAAAAAATGTTGTCTACCCACATGCATTGTACTAACTGGCAATTGATATTACTGATTTGAGGCGTTTACAGCGGAAATAGTTGTGAAATGATTTTGTAAAATGGTAGAAACTAGAAGCCATCATAAAGCTGTGTCAGACTTAAGTGGAAACTGCTTCTAGAATTCCAATCATATTCAAGTAAAGGGGCCAAAAACAAAAAGTGCTGAGAGGAACTCAAATGGAGTTCACGCTAGTGACACGACTCCTGGGGTGTAAAATAACTTTTTTTTTTTCAAGGGAGAGGAAGGCTTTATAAGCTTTTCCTCTCTCCTTTGTTTTGCTTTTAGTGGTAGAGTGGAAAGTACCGGTACAAGCACAGTGTGATGGTTGTTACCGTTTAAGGTGAGGATTCAGCTTGGTCCAAAGCTGTTAAAGTACAATTGAACCCCCATTAATAAGAAGAAAATAAAAGGTCATACAGCAAAACTATTTTTCTTTTCCCTGACAAAAAGGAATGAGCACTACATTCTCCTCTTATTGTGTGATGTAGAGCTAAAAGTGATGGTCTTAACAATGCAGTTTGTTTTTAAATCATATTCTGAAAAGAAAGAAACAAGAGTGGATGAAAAATATTATGAAACAGTCTTAGCTATTCTATAATTTACTAGTTGTACACATGGTAACTTTATGAATAAAACATAGTAATACTAATGTTAACTGTCGGTACGCCTAACTATGATGTGTGGTAGATTCTTTGGTCAAATTGATAGTAGATTACACAGTGCATCGTCTTGGGGTTGCAAAGAGGACATCAAACCACATCAATACTATAAGTCTATATATAGTAATAAGGTCATTCTTTTTAAAGATCCATCACATGATTTTAATCGTTCAATTCCTATTACATGCTTTTGTATTAATAAAGGGGGTGAGTAGCCATTGATATGTTTATTTACATAAATAGTACACACACATAATCATGTTAACAGTGTCAGGTTTACTTGTGGCCCATGTTATATAATGATGACCAGTAAATTAATCTTTGCAGTGTGAGACTGGAAAAAATGATTTTGTGGCATGCTGTATTCATGATGCCATATGAGTACAATAAAAATGTTTTGATCCATTTATTTTATTGAATAAACCTGGAGTACACAGCTGTTGGTGTAATTATGTTGGTTGTTAAGCCATAGTTTTTAAACATTTACCCTTTAAATATTACAGTGAAACTCCTCTACAACGAAATCATGTTAGCAGCAAGAAATTTTTCACAGCATGGGGTTTTTCACTGTAGCAAATTTGATCTCTGATGTAAACACACGCACACACAAAACGTAAATGTGTACTCTTTATTTTTATTCGAATACTGTATAACATGCATAAATATGAACATACACTTATTTGATTTTGTTTAACATTAACATACAATTTTTTTATATTAATCACTCCACTTTGTCTATTGGTTTAAAAAAGTAATTTATACTCTTTGATAAAAAAAAAAAAAAAGTTTCATTATATCTATAATTTGATTTCAAACTTTAAAATGCATAACAGTACTGAAATGAACAATACGTCTACTGTATACAGTACTGTAACACCTATGAATATGTAATTAATAAATGTAATGAAACAAAACGAAGAGAAAAAAAACACCCAAAAATCAGTTACATTTTTTGGTTATGTTTTAAAGCAACATTCGAATTTTCTATCCATTCGTGAAAAAATAATTGATAGAAAATAAAAGTATTTATAGTTTTGCACAAAGAGAAAAAAGCATCCACTTTCACTTACATCAATTTCTTGGATAATGTGTGGTTTTTTGGGTTTTTTTTTTTTTTTGCTTCCTCCGTACATGATTTTGATCACTTTTACCCTCTCTTCCAGCGTCAGAGCTCTTCTTGTCTTAGCTGTTTGGCATCCAAAGGTCCATTTTGTCGCCATTTTAGCAATGCAACAAAATACTTCCTGGACTACCGCACATGTGTAAACCAGTGTGGAGGTTGCTGTTGCAGTTTTGGAGCGAAACACCAGAGGTCGATGTTGGCTGAGGTTGGATTCGAATTTTGCGTAAGGCTTGTTTTCGTTGTAGTGAATCTCGTCGCAAGGCAAGAGCAGAGAAAAAGATTTCGTATAACGGAACAGGGGGATTTTTCATTGTAGGAGGAGCAGAAAAGTGGAAATGGCTTTCAAGCATGAAATTGTTTTCACAGTAGGGGGGATTTTCGACCATGTAGGTTTCGTTGTAGAGGATTCTTGATTATGAATATCAGTCAAAACAGAAAAATGGGTTCCATGATGAACATTTACAGAACCCAAAATTAGTTACAGTGGTATCCCAATGGGGTAATCTAAAGGAACCGAAAAACTGTTTTTGTTGATTTCTGAAATCCTCAGGCCTGAAATGCTTTGCATGAACTTCATGTGTCTTGCTAAATACCAATAATTCAAATCGTCTTCACTTTTAAAAACGTTGAGATATTGCAACCACAATTTTGTTTCCAATCCCTGGTTTAAAATAATAACAGCCTTTGAACAAACAGTTTACAGGTCTCCAATTACAAAACTAGTCATTCATAGATTTGTTGTATATTATCTGAGACAACCATAGATTAATTTCAATTCACACTGTAAACGGTCATTCATAATGGCCTTCTGGAGGAAACCATAACTACGATGTGACCCGTGATAAAAATGAGTTAGCCAGCCCTGCCTTTTAAAGGACTGAGAATCATATATATATATATATATATATATATATATATATATATATATAGTATACCGTATTTTCACGACTGTTCGACGCATCGTACTAATGGCCGCAGTCTCATTAATGGGTGACATTTCTGTATTTTACACATACACAGGACGCATCGTACTAATGGCCGCAGTTTTACAGTGGTAAAACATACGCCAGCTTAAACATACGGCATGCATGCGCACACTCTAACACGTTAGCTTGCAGCATACGGTAGCATGCCAAGACATACAGATAAGATAAAAACACGTTTTTAAAAAGGCAATGAAAGCAGAACTGAGTTCGGGTGTATTTTATTTAGCTATCGTACAATGTTCTCACGTTTATCGATCAATCATCACCCAGAAATCCATCAAAGTCCTCATCCTCTGTATCAGAAGCAGAGGACTGCACATCTCAGTTGTCATTGAATGCATCACATGCTAGTGTGAGTTGCTGCGCATTGCCGAGCGGAAAGAAGGAGTAGCAACAGCAAAGTCAACATTTCTCTCGTGTGAAGCTTTCCCACATTTGAAAGTAAAGAACAGAGCGAAACATGGTGGCAGCGCGTGTGTGTAGAAAGAATTGAACAATTGTGCAAGTACCGTAATCCATCAAAAACGCCGCGTTCCCTCTCGTTGTTGCGTATTGTGGCGTAACTCGCCAAGCGCTGCCTCTCACTCTTTGTAAAGTTGTGTTTTCCACCGATCATCCATTGTTCCCATGCCGTTTGCAACTTTACTTTAAACGCCCGGTTGATGCCAATGTCCAGCGGTTGGAGTTCTTTAGTCAACCCTCCGGGAATAACGGCAAGCTCAGAGTTCATTTGCTTGACTTGTTTTTTTTCACCGCTGCTGTGAGATGGGCACGCATGCCAAAAGCATAACCGGTGGCTTTAAGTTTGAACTGAGCTTCGTAGGCGTGTCTCTTTGTTGAATTTATTTTCAGGGGTTCTTGGAAACCAAAACCGGAGTTGTTTTGCAACAATGCACATTGCCACACTCTATACAAGTGTTGGTACTGGCTTGAGGCGTCCACTTACACGCCCACCCTTCACCATTGGCGGACTAGCTTGCCTGTCCTCTCTCTCCCTCTCTCTCTCTCTCTCTCTCTCTGCCTCTCCATATATGTATATATACACGCCCACCCTTCCCTGATTGGCCGACTTCTTTCCCGCATGGCTGGCCACAGTCACTTCCGCCTTTTCTCTATATAAACAGCGTGTCGGCTGTCAGTCAGATTTTGGAACTCAGCGCATATAAAGGACGCTCCGCACCATAAGGCGTCCTGTCCATTTTGGAGAAAATTTAAGACTTTTAATGGCGCCTTATAGTCGTGAAAATACGGTATGTTTAAATATGTTAAATATTGGCAAATTTACAGTATACATCAATTAATGTTCGTCAATGAAATCATTCAGTATAAAATTACATTTTAAAGCTATCAACAGTCAGTTCTGTATTTATCAGTCAGACACAAGTAGAATTGACAGAAAATATGAACCTGCGGCTGCCCAGAATATTCGTTAACATAACTTTGACAAAACTGACTGTGGAAGACATATTTGACAGAGAAAGGAGGCAGAGATTGCCTACTGGCAGTGGTGGATACAAGAAAAATGTGAGGAATGCTGAGAAAGCGTAGCTTCCCAGGCTCACAAACGAGGGGGAAGGAACTTAAGGGGGTAGCACAAAGAGCACAGAGAAGTGGCATGGCATCATCCTTATTGATACAAATCAAAGCAAGGGCCCAACATAATGCTCATTTCTACTATTGATTATGACGTGACACTTCAACATGAGCAAACTAATCACAGAAGTTAACCTGTGCAGTCCGAAATTGCCACATCACCTTTACTGCAACAACAAAAACCCTTCAATCCATTGATCTGTAAGGAGCTGTCCCTTCCAAACATTTTCAGCATTTTGCAGGGCCGTTGGTCCAGTCATCCGTGTGTTCTTCACGGTACGATCGCTTTTGACCCAGCGTCTGGCTTCAGATAATAATCTCGCCGGCAACCAGCCGGCAGAGACCACCCACTGAAATCATCCAGTGAACTGAGTGCCAGGAGAAGACTCGGAAAGGCCGTGTGTGATTCACTGTCCACTTTTTAACGACAGTAAGGCGAGCAATCAGTCCCAGAGAGGCAATGAGTGAAACAGTGTCACAACTTTATAACTCATACGCCAGAGGGCCTGGAAAACTACTGGAGCTAACAAAGAAAACAACCACTGACTACCAACACCTTTGAGAACATCTACAAGCCTGCAGGTATATTGTTATTGCCTGTCTGGACTGAAATTGCTTTAAGTAGCCAGAAATCCTTGTCTGGATGAGGACAAATCCGCGATTGTATTCTTTCTCATTGGTTTGGTGTATAGCGGGAGGAGAATCAATCTTGTCATGAGTCCAACGTCGTGTTTCTGTCCGTGATGCCAGTGACGTTACACCTCAATGGCATTCCACGTACAAAGAGTGTGACTCATGCAGCGGTGCATTGTGGTTCTGTGTGTTTGCATGTGTCCCTTTACAAGTTTGTGGTGTTCTGGCAAGCGCTAGGAAATTGGGAGAGCAAGCAAGCCGATGTGCACTTATAAGGCCTTGAAAGTGTCTGCTGTGCTCGTCGATAGTAGGCTACAGGCTATTTGCAAGACAGTCACTCAAGGGGAGATTGCAAACCAACAAATGACAGCATGTCCTTCTGGCCACTGAAAACTAGCAATAGTCAGGCTGAAAAGAAAGCATGTTTGACTAAGCCTGGTTTGTTCAAGAATTGATCAGTAGGAACTACAACTGTGTCAGGCTATTAGCAGAAGTGTGCAGAGTCATTTTCTGTTTTTAAATTGCCTTTGAAAAGTAATCCGACGGCTCTTGCCAGCCTTTCTGGAGCACTTGCTTACTGGCAAGCCACTGGCCACTATACGAGCAGTGCCCAAACGATCGATCACGGTGTGCAAGGGGTGTGCGCATGCGAGTGTTATTATTATTATTGTTATTATTATTATATATTTTGTGATAGTGCCCACTGCAGCCTATCAGTTTCAGATATATAAAAAGTATTAAAAAAGAAAAAAGTAGGTCACCTTTGACATAGTGTGGCATACGAACTGCACCACCGAAAGCTGTCAGCAGTCTCTTGCAGCTCACGTTAAGAGATGGTTGGATGGATGGATGGATGGATATTTTAACAATCATTCAAAGCTTGTTTGTTTGATCTGCAATGCAACAATGGCATTGGCAGAGAAAGGGAATCTGAAGCCGAATTTTAAAAACAGTACATACGAGCTACGATATCGCTGTGTTAGGTCTCCCGCTAAGGTAGGCAGTGCTTTTGTTTTTACAAACGGAGAGATATACCGGTCTTGTATCTTGTATATTTTTCTGTTTCATTAATGTTAAGGGTCAGGTATGCTATTGCTGATCATGGCATGAGTGTGTGCATGCGTGCGTGCGTCTGTTGATATTAGTGGGAAACGTTTGTGACAGTAATATAAACTGACCCCAAATACAGTCGGGAAGACAAGTGAAGACAGAATTCACGCTACCTGGAACAATTTCAAGGCATTTATGTCCTTGTATTATTTGGTAAACTAAAGTTCATTTTGCAGTTGGTCTTCTTACCGCGTATTACTGTCATACATAGCATGAACAAGTGTTGCTGTGGCTGGCTTGAGTGTCCTCCTGATGGCGCACACCCAAATAAACGGGTACTCAAGGCAAAATAGGGGGAGAAACGAATACCTCCATTTTTTTAAATGGAGGTATTCATATTATTAGAACTCATTTCACCCATGCATGCATTCAGAATTTTGCTGCTTTATATAAAGCCAAAAACGGAATGGGAACATCTTTTGTCAACATAGTAGCTGGCCTACTGCCACAGTGCTGGTGTTAACAAGAACAGAGTAAACAACCAGTTGAAATGATTGATTTGGGTGGGGACAGATAATGCACTTGAGAATACACACCATTAAATGTGCAGCAGTTCAGTGGCTTGCTTCTGTTCACGAACAGCAAATTTTCTCGTTTTTCATGGCAGTTTGTTGAAAAGCTAGACTAAAAAGCTGTTGGTTGTACGATGGAGACATCAAAACTACATGGTACTGTCATACATGGAGACCACTATTTAAGTTATTGTTTTAGCAATGATCGCAGATCACTAGAATGACTTCCACCAAGGCCATGCTTAAAACACAAGTTTAAAAAAATAAAATAAATCATGCAGTGTATCGTATTAGTCATGTTACTGAGTTTGTGGGTCATGAAGAGTGCTGAGATAACGGACAGAGTCAGACAGTGCAATTCCTGTGGCCGCACCTTCATCCAAAAGTACACTAACAATTTTGCTTCTCGTGGCCGAAGCCTCTAAATCGCTAATGCAGAAGGAATTATCCGATATTGACACACGACTGGACAAAGTAATATCGTTAGAACAAAGTCTCCAAAATCTCAAAATTAGCCAGCATCTCGATGGTAACAAATGCATGTAAACATAAGTCTTACCCTTGACACAGTGAGGGGCATGCTGAAGTCTTTTCCACCTTGAAGCCTGAAGCCCCACGGCGCCGGGCCGCTGAGAGTTACAGAGTACACGTTCATAGCCTTTGGGAAAGAAAAAGAGGCAAAATATATAAATTTGAGCTATAATTGAACCTAAAATTGTTCAAATCCTCACGTTACAGCCTCTCAACAATAATTATTCTCGGATGTCTGTCGTCCTTTATGAAAGCAGAGTCATCTTTTGTTTAGTTAAAGTAAGACTGTTTTTACTTTGGAAAACAATGACTAAACTAGACACTGAATCATTGTTGTTCTTTTTTTTTAATCACTAAACAATAACAAATATACAACATTAATTGGTTAAGAAAAAGTACTCTAGAAAAAAATGGGTTTGCAATGCGCTTAAACTGCAAAACAAAATGTTTTCTAATTAATGGATGCAATAATCAATTCTAAAAATAATGATAAGTGAGAGCCCTACTTTCGATTTTGTTTTCAACACCACAGGTGACAACACCGCTAGTCAAGGCTGAATCAAAAGCAGCTCTGCTGGCTGCTGACAAGAGGTGTGCTCCATTTAGCCTCAAATGGTTCACGTCGCAATTAATCCTAAATAAATTTCACATACCTAATTTATATGTTGGGAGCTACAATATGTTTTTGACCAAAAAAAATGGTTCATGCATTATTGGATAGAATTTACCAACATGACCTCAGTTGTTGACATGGCATACACAATACAATATAGGAACGGGCACTTCTACAGACAGACTATTAGGGACCGAGGTGAACATTCATATGTCGAGTGTGATATTACAAATCGGTGCCAGACACACCATCATCATAAATCTACTCAATAAAAGCAAGCGCGGTGACATTTAACAAGAAGCTCCGATTTCAATATAATGCGTCGTGGAGGCAACACATTTCATTGAAACATAACCTGTGTATTAATCCACGAAATCGTGAAACACTGTCCCGCTCGTAAAATGAAAACTCCTTTTGACATTTTCAAATGGTTCACATAATCTGTCTCGCTGTTATTAGACAATGACAGCTGTGTTAAAACTTGTCCCCAACATTGGCTGACATGCTACTAAATAACTAATGCAATTTTCAAAGTGCAACTCGAGACTGGGGCCGGTGGGGGCTACATCACTTGCCGCCGGCTTACAGCTATGCAACTAACCTAAATTCTGTTACCTGCTCTTCGGCACATAACCTCACCCGCTCTGCACTACCGGACCTACCTTGTACTCAAGGGCCGACCCGTGGACCAAACCTAGGAGAAAGTTAGAAATTCACAAAGGCTTGGGCAAGGAAGCAGAGCCTCACTCTAGCTGGCAAAGCCTCCCCTTCTAAACTTTGTAGCTGCAACTCACTCCTCAGAGGCTATATAAGGAATGTAAAACTACACCAAACTATTTCAGCCCAACACCCACATGAGTCACAGGGAGGGAAGAGGGGAGTGGAGATGACGACGTCAACGACTACTTTATTTTAACAAATGGCTGCTAAATTGAACTAAGTGGATTTCTTCGATACACCCCCCCCTCCAAAAAAAAAAAAGGTCTGTGTGTTTGTCGAGCAGCCAAAGAAACACAAGTGAAGAGAGAGCAAGGGAACATTACATTCCTTCTGGACGACATAAGGCACAGTGCAAACAAACCAGTAATTATGACAGGACGTCCAGCCTTTCAAGCAACAGATGGACTGCCTGAGAGAGGACTCAAAAACCAAATCCAAACGGGACTTATGAATATTTAACAGAAATCTTTTTGCCTTGAGCTGCAGTTAACAACCACAAAAATTAGATACATCTTGAGAGGTATTATTTTGCTAATTCTAATATCGTAATTCCTAAAATAGTGTCTTGAATAAACACCATTGTCCACTTGAATAAATAACAAACCTATTTCCTTTTGAGAAAAAAAAACCTAAAAGGGGGTTCCTCTAGGTCGCTGTAATTATGTTTACTGTCTCCTGTACACACACACACACACACACACACACACACGCACGCACGCACGCACGCAGCTAGAAAAACATTTGTAGACATAGCATTTGTAAAGCATCATTCAGAAGCAAATGAAACCAAGTATGTATGCATTTTCTATTTTGCATCCATGTTTGGCATTAATTCATATTACCGGTACTTTAAAATCCAATTCACAAAAAGGCAAAACTAAAGCTATACCACCCTGGCCCCCTCCAGTATGAACACTTGTTATGCTGAGCAGTTGAGAAAAGAAACATCCACATCAACTGTATATAACTTATATCCCAAGTATTTCCTGTTTAAATAAGAAATGACATTTGCTGTCATAATTCACAAGTCACAAATATAAACTTTGGGTTTAGAGTTTAGGTTTTGCAAACATATAATCCGATTTTGTCATCAACCCTTACTTTGTGATGGGTAGTTGCCAGCTGACAGTCACTTGTCAACATTTTAAGTCTTTGCCTACCAACATAATCCATTATTACCTATTACCCTCATATAATGTCACAAATTGCAAAAAAAGTAATTGAAGTCTTTGGCCCGAATCACATCTTCTGCAAAATGAATAGTTGGCTAAATTACACATCTAATAAAGCTGTTTGGACAAGAAAGAACAGCCGATAAAAATGAAAATAGTCTTGAAAATAGTTTTCAAATTCAAATGCTATTTATAAGCGGCCATGCTATATTGTCTGAATATTATGTGTGTCTCGCAGTGGTGGACCGGGCATTTCAACCTTAGGCCTTCAGTGACGTCACATACTGTACATCAACACAATATAGGCTCAACAAGCAGCACTTTCAGGAGCGTTTAAAACCATCAAGTATGCATTCACAATTACAAGCAGGAAACTAAATTAACAGATACAGTAGTCAAAAATAAAGAGATGATTTAAAAATACTAAATAAAATGCCACCCAAATTACACTGTGTGATCTTAAGTCTGTCCAATAAATTACGCAAAGACGCCAACAAAACAATAACAAAACAAACTATTCTTTGAAAATAAAGTAAACAGATTATTTGCAATTTGAGAATCGGCTATACAACAGCAAATAACTGAAAATGTTGAGCAGCCGAGATTGAATGAACTTTCCTGCACGAAGGTGACTACAATGCGCCATTATAAATTGTGTGGAAAGTAGTTCTGCAACCAGATCAACGTCTTCTCCTTCGGCTATTCTGGGTTCAAATGCAGTGATAGCTCTAGCAGGCGCTAATCCAATCACCGAACACGCATGGCCAGTCTCGAGTAAGCCCTCTAGCTGGCCCTAGTATGCAGGCGAGTCAGATCACGCGTCAGAGTCGTGATCTGATTGGCTATTGCAACCTGACTGTGCCCGTTCACTTACAACGCACAGGGTCCTGCTCCGTTTAATCTGAAGGCCGCGAGCAAGTTTAATTTACTTGGCAACACAAGCTATCTGAAATACGATTGGTTAAAAACTCTACCATAATAAATAAGTTATTTACCGAGTAGCTTTCAATGTTATTTTAAATAACATTGAAAACTCGACTAAGTGGAAATAATATGACAAAGAATACAGAGAATAATTTTGTTTACATATTTTTGAAAATAAAATAACAAATTAAATTGGTGGTATTCTCAGAAAAGTAAATTTATTAAACTTACTTTTGTGAGAATGTTTAGGCCAGTAGAGAAGGCCTTGCTGGCCCTGACGGAACGCCACTGGTGTCTCGTGACGTTCCGTGCTTCAGATAAACAAAATTAAACGTTTACTACAAGAGCAATCCACATCTTATGCTTGAGTGTACTTGTATTTTATTTCCAAATGAATAACTGCCAAAATGTTAAGTCATTGAAGGCAGCACAAGTTTTCTTGCGATATACTTTATAAGATAGAAACTCCAACATACACGCTTGTGGGAAGTAGTGGTAGATTCTTTTCTATGAAGGAGTATTTGGGTAATTTATATTTTTGCTTCTCTTATAACTTTATTCTTGTAACATTATGATTTTGTTGACAGTATTTGCACGGTTTTGTTGTGTTGTCATTTTATATTTTCACTATTTGCCAGCATTTTGCAGCATTGTTTTGAGTTTGAATCCCACACGTCACGAAAAATTATCCAAACGTACTTATTTAGCCATTTAGAGCGTCGTTATCGTTTTGTCAGCTACTGATTGGCGGTTGTGTCCTTTCAGTAAAGTTGTCTTGCTGATCATTTCCGCGTTTTCCCTTCCTGCGTGGAACAGAGTGTTTGCGGATTGGCATCCTGACACCGGTCTTCACTGCATTTCGAAAACAGCATTGGTGGACCACACAGATACTGTTTACAAAAGAAGAAACATAACCAGCCGACAACTGCCCTTACCATAACCATGTTCCTAACAAAAAAAAGTCACCGATGTAGAAGGGCTGAGGCAGTGCAGTTACTCATGCAGGCTTAATACCGGTATTTTCTACTGTCAATTTCAACATATGACAACTTTGCCAATTCTTCACAAAGACGACACTTTTATGTCGCTGTTGAAACAGGACATTGCTGTGAGTAGATATTGTTGCATTGTTCCTACAATAGATTTGTTATTCTTTGATTTTACCCTCTCAATGCTCTCTCTGTGTTTGTATCATTTTTTAAGTGTTTAAAGGCTATAAAAGAAATTTTAAAAGGCTATAAAAGAGATTATCATACATCATCATACATGTATCATACATGTCTTTGGAGACACATATAGTACAATGCTTATGCTGCAATTCTGAATTGCAGATTACATTTATTGCAAGGATGTTGTGGAATGTAACCCCGTGATGGAGAGGAATTCACTGTTTTAAACTTTTAATCATGAAAATATGACTCTCATTAAAATGTACACATTTATTCTCGCAGTATTATGACTGAAATTTCAAAAATACTATTTTCTTTTCAAAAATATTCACCTTTATTCTTCTACGGACTTTTTTTCATGAAAATATTCCATTTAGTCTTATGTGACAACGACTTTATTCTTGTATGGTTTGTATGAAATTTTAATGTCATTCATTCATACATTCATTAATTTTCCGAACCGCTTGCTCCTTACTACCGTCGCGGAATATTATTTTCGAAATGAAAAATATATTTTTCTCAAAAACATACAACTATTATCAGAAAATTCTGACTTTAATCTCGAGGACTAGATAGATAGATAGATAGATAGATAGATAGATAGATAGATAGATAGATAGATAGATAGATAGATAGATAGATAGATAGATAGATAGATAGATAGATAGATAGATAGATAGATAGATAGATATCGTAAATAAACAAATACATACATACATAACTTTATCACGAACAATCTAAAAAAATTACTTGCCATAACTACACTAATGTCGACTTTTTACTACGAGAGGACGGCAATCGAATTACGACATTTTTGGGTTGACGAGTACTGGAGTTCCTTCCAAGGTGAATATTCGCCAAAAGTTACTTTTCATTAGAAGAATATATTTTGATGAAGTAAAATAGTTCTTCAACACACACGCTTGTGACATAGTACACTAGGTGTTCGCTGTGCAAAAAGCCGTCGATCAAGACAACCAAAACCAACTACACGCCTAACTTTTGTTCCAAAATTGATTTAAAATAACACGGTAAAGAAGAAAGACGGACTGCTCGTTTGTCTTGATTTCCTTACCTCGACTTCCTCTGTGTGCTTACGGTTACGAGCAACAGACGACCAGATAGCGCCACGAAAAGTTGCCTGAGCGTCAGACTTCCTCTGGGCTAGTGCGAGGAGGAAGCCGCCGTGGTAGTCCCATTGGCTACCGAGTGCCGAGACGTCTCTACAGTGCGGTGAGACGTCAGAGGTCACATGGCGCGCAGGCGAGTCGAGATGCTTGGGGTGGGTCCCACGGACGTCTGTTGGTGGTACACCAGGAAGAAGCCGGTCGTGGGTCGTGGTTAAACCACAACCCGGCGAAAATCGGTTTACCATAAAATGTGTTTTGTATTCACTTAAATAATATTGCGACAGTAAATATACAGTAGAAAACGACATACAGTACCTGGTTTCTGTCATCTAGTGAGGGGTGATACCAGATGATTTTGACCGACCGATACTGATACTTATTGTGTGCGTGTTTGACCTC
The DNA here is from genome assembly GCF_025434085.1 of Hippocampus zosterae. Lineage (NCBI taxonomy): Eukaryota > Metazoa > Chordata > Actinopteri > Syngnathiformes > Syngnathidae > Hippocampus > Hippocampus zosterae. The sequence goes on from NC_067451.1 coordinate 30,558,016, forward strand.
ATAATGAAACACGATAAAAAACTTACACTGATTAAAAGTTCTGAATTAGATTCGTTAAGAACATAATAGTGATAGCAAATTAAAGTACTTACTTTTGATGAAAGATATGTGAGGGAACCCAAAAAAGCACACATGAACTTTATTGTTAGACTAGCCACCATTACATTGAAAAGAAAGAAATGAGAAAGGTGCCAATAATTTATTTACTAATAAATAATTAGCATAAATATGAATTACCTTAAACAATAAACAGATCAGAGAAATTACTTTCTCAAATGAAGTATACCTTTGTTGTGCAGTTAATCAAAACAAATGTTCTGACAGGAAAGCGAAAAAAAAGACAAATTATTAATTGAGATAACAAGAAATTAAACAGTTTTTTGTTTTTGTTATTATTTTTACAACACAACATCAGTGTTCAGGAACAGCAGCATTTTCACAGTTGTCATCCAGACTCTTTGTAGTAAGTTTTAACAACTGTGCCACAAGCACTTAACAAGTGTGACACAAGCACTTTCTGAGAGAAACAGAGCACAGGGGCAACAAGGGATGATTCACCCAGAGCGCAAATCTAGCCAGAACTGCCTCTGACTACAACAAACATTTCCCCGACTTGAAGCTGGCACACATAGGTGCAAAACAGAAAATGTACACAGGTCAAAAGGTCTCACCACAGGGGGGAAATTCAAGGTTTAAGTGCATCCATCCATTACCTGGACCTGCTTTTCCACATGAGAGTGATGTGACTGATTTCTTTCTTTTACTTTTTTATCTACCTTATTTTCTGTCAAATTATTACTGTATATGTTTTATGTTCAATAAACAAACAAACCAAACCAACCAACCAAGAGTCATAGGCAAGGTAAAAGTCAAATATGAAAAACAAACCCGACTGTAACTTGTAATTTCCCCATTGCGGGACAAATAAAGGATATCCTAACCCAAAACTGTTTGTCCTAAAATATGAAGGTGTCCCCCTGTTTGAACAAAGATGTTTAAGCCTAAAACAAATCAAACTCAACTAGCATGAAATCAAATCTATGCAGATAACCTCAAAGCAGCATGCAAAGCGCACACTTGCCCAAATGCCTTCCATCCTAAGGTTGAAGCGGAACCACAAAACCTCATGGAGCCAAATACACAAACCAAAGTAGATGTTGTATTGAGTTCTATGGACACAAAACAGACAGACAACTGTTAACTGCATAAGACTCAGTACAAAAATGACACGATTGACAATGCTCCCAAGCCAGAAAACGTGAGTCAGCCACAGTCATTTCTAGGCCTTGTAAATTACTACTCCAAGTTTTTGGCAAACCTCTCATCTGTCCTGCACTCACTCAACACGCTGCTCCAACAAAATGTTAAGTGTGAATGGACCACAGACTGTGAACAGACATCCAAAAAAGCATTACTTCATATCAAGTGTGGACCCACTGTAACCCAAAGTTGTGCCTCTACTTAGCATGTGATGTTCCATTATCGATATTGTCGACATTGTCGATATCCATCTGTTTCCTACCTTGTTAAATCATTGTTTAATTATTTTTTTTTAATTATTAACACGATTAGTGTCTACACATGGATGAAATACCATTATATGTTTAAAATAACTTAAATGAGTAGAGATTTTTTTTTCTCACAAGTGTGTATCAAACTTGACCTAAGAATTACTCAAGAAGTAGCTCTCAATTTCAAAAAGGTTGGTGACACCTTCATTGTACATGCAACGTCAAATTCAAAGCAAAACCTGATGGACAGTCGAGTGCAGCAGTCATGACGGCCAGCAGATGGCACCAAATATCAAGATATCGTACCCTGTGGCGACTGGTCGTTTCCATCATCGACGATTGAATCAAGTGGAGAAGTCATGAATCATCAGTGAGGGCTTTAAATCGCCGAGTGTTTTATCCAAGGCCGTTTTGAGCTTCATCTCTGCTATTACAAGAGATTCATATTCATAATCTGCTCGGTTGTTGGATCGCTGGTGATTAAACAAGGGTTTGTTTGCCTTGATCACACACATTTAGCTGAGTTAAACTTCAAGGCAACACTTTAGACGAAGATGGCTGACAACGGAGCACACCCGACAGAAGAGGACCCGGCCGCCGCCTTCTTAGCCCAGCAGGAGAGTGAGATAGCGGGTATAGAGAACGACGACGGAGGCTTTGGGGTGTTGGACGAGGCGGAAAGCCAAGAGCCCCCGGTGCTACCGACGAGCAACTACGGCAAGTTTTGGACCGTTAAGCTAACAACTACGAGCTAACGTAGCCTCACTGAGCAGACATAAAAGCTTCACTTTTATAGAGATGATTTAACTCTTAACATACTCGGAGAACAATAGCACCAGTCATGTTTGCTACTCTAACGTTGACACTCAACGGGCGACAATGTTGCCATTTATAAACCTTTAGCCAGCGTAATGCTAGTTTAATAGGTCTGTACAACAACGATGCCGTTTGCACATTTAAATCACGCACGCCTCGTTTAATAATTCATTTTTTGACCGTACACCATCTAAAGAATTTAAGCGATATGAGTAAGCGTGGGTGTCTTAACGTTTACTCATCAACCCGGAAGTTGTGTCGCTTCAGCAGGCCGAACAGGTGCTGCCGCATTTTTTGCATGACTCCTCACAGTAACAACAGGGGCAGAGCAGCAACGACGGGACATCAAACACGCCCCAAAAGGTGTGTGTTAATAATAATTTCTTATTTAATTCTTGTTTTCGTGTCATGATGTTAGATCCTTTTGGAGAGGAGCCCGCCACAGTGAACGGGGATCTGTTTCAGGTGGGTCAAAACAAAAAGAAAAAATAAATGACGTGCTTAGGAATCGAGGCAACTGGACTTGGTTGTTGTCTTTTGTCTAAAAAGCTTCTCCATCTTAATGTCCTTGGTGAGATATTCAGGAGACAGAGATGTCAGTATGACCGGCAACGGCGCAGCCCTCCTGTGACGACGACAGGGCTTTTCGAGTTTGACAGAAGATTTTTACTATACATATCTCTCAAACCAGTGGTCCTCTCTGTCCAGAATTTGGGCGGTGTTGTCCTCACTTCTTTTTTTGAGATGAACATGAACTGCTAACTCTGGGCCCGAAAAGAGTGTACTCCTCTGTTGTACCATGCACGTGCGGAGGGGTTGCTTGTTCTCGCCAATGTCGAGGCAGCTCCAGAGGTGTCCATTATCTTGCATGCAAGATTTACCTTTCCAGTCTTAACCTTAATATTTTGAACAAGTCCCTAGTTGCTGTAGCAAAAAAATAAGTCATTCAATTTGAGTCCTCACTAATTTTAAGGAAGGCAAGTTATTAAGTTTTACAGTCTTGCTCAGTTACAACATACAGTCACACTTTGTACTCATTCGCTTTACTTGAGCTGGGTAGCTGTACTAACACATTCACAATTACATTGTGTTAATGGCTCTTGTTGTATTTACTTTCTTATACACATAACAAACATTTAAGACTCATAATAAACGTGTTAGCCCTCTTGAAAACGTTGTCCTGGCCATTTTCCCAAACGAGGTCAAATTGTATGTCGTATTGCAAAACAGAAGTGATGCTAAATAACAATAAATATTTTTTCCCCCCATATCGAGCAAACTGTTTTCATGTAACTGCTTTCATAACGGACACGTTCCTGTCCACCAAAAGGAGTCCAACGGTCTCGCGGACAACTACGCAGCCATCGCACAGGTGGATGTTCAGAGGCAAGAGCCAGAAAGTCTACGCAAGTGGAGGGAGGAACAGAAAGAACGCCTTGAGGCTTTAGGTGAGTCAGTAAGCTGTACCTCAGCTACTTGCTAATCGTTTTATTCTTCGAACTTCAGTCTTATGTAGCAAGTCATTGTTTTGTTCTCAAGACTCGGCATCCAAGGCGGCAGAGGCGAAGTGGCGAGAGAAGGCCAAGAAGGAGCTGGAAGATTGGCACGTGCACCAGAGTGAGCAGATGGAGAAGAACAAGGCCAACAACAGGTTGGTAGGGTCAGACATGTCCAACTGTTGGCATGCGGAAGGTCGATTTGGGCAACAATAGTAAAATGCCTTTTGCATCATGAAGTTAAAATAATTCCCAAACATTACGCCACGATGTGGCAACCTTTATCACCGCCCAGTATTTATATGTGGTTAAAGTCGACTGAATGAGAATTAACAAAGCAGAACATGTACGGGAATTTTAATGCAAATTTTCGAGAACAGGTGACCACTGACTTTTGAGTCTTGGGGTCAGTTTGCACACCTGGCTCAAGTAACTGCGAACAAGTGCATGTTTTGATGACAAGCATCTGTGAAGTGTCCTCACTGCCATCTTGCGAATCTAAAAACTTGATTGAAGAAGAATGCAATTTTCAAATTGTAAAGACTGCAATTTGGAAGTTAAAATCTGTTTTATTTCAGTTGATTTTTGGGATTAGTTTTTTTTATATTAACATATTTTATTTTGTTATTTATAGTGTCTACATACGATGCTGTGAAATAGTATTTGCCCCTTTCCTGATTTCTGTGTTCTTTGAATATTTATCACACACAAAGGTTTCAGTTTCTCTAACCAATTTCAATATCACACAGAATACCCAAATAAATACAAAATGCAGTTTCCAAATGCCAATTTAAGGCACAAAATATATATATATATCCAAAACTACCTGACCCGATATGAAAAAGTAATTTGCCCCCCTTGTTAAATCACAAAGTAACTGACGAATGAGAGTTTTGGGAAAGCTGAGTTCAATTTCACAGGTAACACCCTAGCACCACATTTGTTGCCTCAAGAAATCAAATAAATAGAATCTGTCAGACTAAGTGAAGTAGGCTACAAGGTCTCAAGAAAATTATAAATTGAATACATTCAATTTGAAAGAACAGTTATTGAAATCTGTCTGGAAAAAGTTACAAAGTCATTTCCAAGACCCTGAGGCATCAGCAAACCGCTGTCAGAATCAGAATCAGAATCATCTTTATTGGCCAAGTATGTAGAACACACAAGGAATCTGTCTCCGGTATAACACGCTGCACTAGTATCATCGTAAACAACAAAATCATTGAACCATTTTAGAGTATACCAGTAGTTTTGTAGTACCATTTTGTGGTGCAAGAAGAGTGACTATGTCAGTGACTGTTTAAGAGAGTTAATGGCTAGAGGGAAGAAACTGTTTAAGTGTCTACTGGATTTGGTGCGCATGGATCTGTAGCGTCTGCCTGAGGGGAGTGGCTGAAAAAGGTGGTGGGCAGGGTGCGGGGGATCCAGAAGGATTTTCCGTGCCCTTGTCTGGATTCTTGCAGTGTGCAAGTCCTCAAGAGTGGGTAGGGCGGTGCCAACGATCAGAGCCGTTATTCACAATTGGATAAACTGGGAACCGTGGTAACATTTCCAGGAGTGGTCGAACAACAAAAATGACCACAAGAGTGCAACGACGACTCATCCAGGAGGTTGCAAAAGTACCTAGAGCAACACCCAAAGAACTCCAGACCTTGCTGGCCTCAGTTTACTGTTCACAACTCTACCATAAGAAAGACACTGACCAAAAATGGAGTGTACCCAGGCAAAAACCACTGCTGTCCAAAAATAAAACAAAGGCTCATCTTACATTTGCCATAAGACGTCTTGATGATCCTCAAGACTTTTGGAAAAACATTCTGTGGACTGATGAGTGAAAAATTAGAACCTTTTGGAAGATGTGCGGCTTCTGGGGTAAAAATGGCAGAGCATTTGATAAAAATAACATTATGCCAACAGTGAAGCATGGTGATGGCAGCGTGTTGGTCTGTGGCTGCTTTACAACGTCAGGACCAAGACAACTTGCTGTGATTGATGGAACAATGAATTCTGCTGTTGACCAGAAAACACCCTGAAGAAGAACATCTGACAATTCCTTTGCGCCTTCAAACTGAAGCGCTCTTTGATCATGCAGCAGGACGAAACACACCAGCAAGTCCACTTCTGAATGCCCCCCGCCCCCCCCCCCCCAAAATTACATTTTTGGTGTGGCTAAGTCAAAGTCCGACTTTGCCGTGGTGTGACCTTAAATGGGCAGTTCGTGCCAGAACCCCCCCCCCCCCCACCCCCCACCCAGTATGGCGCAGTAGAAACAAATTCTGTGAAGAAGAGTGGGACAAAATAGGTCCACATCGATATGAAAGATTCATTAGCAATTATCGCAAAACTGCATTTTATATTAACATGGGGTCTCTGTGTGATATTAAAATGGGTTTGATGAACTGAAATCTTTGCGTGTGAGATAAATATGCCAAGAACACAGAAATCAGGAGGAGGGCAAATACTTTTTCATGGCACTGTAAGTTCAGTGCTTAACAAGTGCAGTCCACATGTTTACATATCATTGTTTCATGAAACATGACAAAGATGAGGTGATAAAGTCACGCATTTGCTTGCATTATTGTTGCAATTGCATTTATGACTAGGTGCCTTTTTTCATTAGTTTTTATTTCACAATTGAATCTTTTTTTTTTTTTTTTTCAAAATTGTAAAGTATTTTACACTACAGTATGTTAAGTGAGTAAGACAAGTACTATAATTAATAATGATCAAAAATCCTGTGATTGAAAGGGTATACATCATAGTTGCTTGTTTTGCCATTCCTGGTGCACATGAAATGTATTTTTTCCCCCAATATAATCGTAGCCTTTTGTCATACTGTCTTTGTTTTCCCTCCCCACTTTATGAAGCTAACCTGTCCTTCTTTCACACTTTCCGACAGACTCTGCCCAATTTTGACACGGTTGCGCGCGTGTTTTCCCCACTTTTTTCTGTCCACCTATTCATTGTCGTTTGCGTGACCATCCCTCCTTTAGTAATCGTAGAGTCTAACATGTTTACCTGTTGTGTGGCACTGACACTCTTCTCCCTGTCTTCTCTTTCCTGCTCACTTGGCCTTGCCTGTCTACTAAGGATTGCTGACAAGGCTTTCTCCAAACAGCCCAACTCTGATCTAATAGGCTTTGTGTAGGTTTAGAACTCTTGTGCTTTTCACTGTTGATCGCCTCCTCACCCACCGGCACCTTTTAGTCACTCACCAGACGCATCCCCCGACACTAAAAAGGTAGCAAGAGAGTCATTTTACACAGCCTGCAAAACAATGTGACAGTTTTTCCTCAACTTCCAATCAAAGCTAATTATCCTACATAAAATGAGAATATGTAACAAAATGCAGGCGCAAATATGTTTTGGTGCAACACAAAACATCAGGTAAGGGGCCAGAAATACAACGGCCACATGCTCTTGCTCAGGACATTGGATTTGTACAACACACACCTTGGCCAGGTGATTCGTAGGTAATGAATAGTGGGAGGGAACAATAATTTCAACATGATTTAAAAGTTAAAACTTGTACGTAGCAAAATATCACTAATTCTTATTTTAAATTTTTTAGAATAATTTTTACTATAATTTTATAATTACTGATTGTTGAATTATATTTATGAAATTTGTTATATTGATGGAATTATTTGCAGTAAATGAATTAACCAATTATTAATAAACTAAATGAATTAGAGATTGAACAATTAATTGATAAATTGTTGAACTTAAAATTGTCCAAATCGTTGTCAGCCTCTCATCAGTGAATATTGTCAGATTTCTGTAGTCCCTCCACCCGAGAAGGCCAATCAAAATTTTCAAACATCTATTTTTACCTTGGAAAACTTTGACGTGACAGATCAAATCTAGAACTGAAATCGTGAGCAATTTATTTTTGTGCATCTTCTGCATTGTCAATTTGAAATAATGTCCTCTTTTTGAGGAAAGGGATGGAAATTTAAAAGTTGGGAGTTTTGTTTTTCCGATAAATCGGGAAAAAACACTGGTCACCAAATCCGCTGCGCCACCCTTTAAAACAAAAAGGGCTAATTAACTGCACCAATTCCACAGCCTGAGTTCCAAGGTTTGGGTCTTGACGGTTCGTTTGTGCATTTTGTGGCGTGACGTGCAGTAGCTGTCAAAAATGGGCGTGCTAACATCGGCCCTCTCACTCGCAGAGCGTCAGAGGAGGCCTTCCTGGCCGAGAGCGACGGCGATGGCCCCGCGTCGACGTGGGAGCGCGTGGCCCACCTGTGTGACTTCAACCCCAAGACCAACAAGCAGGCCAAGGACGTGTCCCGAATGCGCTCGGTGCTCATCTCGCTCAAACAGACCCCTCTTGTCCGCTAGGGGGCGGGCTCGCTCGCGCTTACTTTGCCTTTTCACTTGTCACTGCACCTCATATCACAAAATGTTTGCAAATCCCCCTTTTCCACACAACTCCAACTAGTATACGACCTTCCCACCTTTCTTGATGCCTATACTTTTGAACTCTCACCCTTGTGGGATCATGAACTGTTCTATAAATTATTACTATTATTATTATTAGATTTGTCTTATTACTGCAGAAGATACTGTTACTGTAAGTTAACATTTCTTACCCTTTTAAATTATGATTACTTTGATCAATTTTAATGCATGCCTCTGCCAAGAATTGGAGTGGACTTTTACTATTTTTTTATATGCTTCAGGTTGTTATTCACTAGTCAGGTACTTGCAGATTGTAACCACACATGCCTCTCAATAATGTAGAACCACCAACTTTGGAATGTTTGTTGTAAGCCAATACGGTTGAAATATCATCTTCTACAATGAAAAAATGAAGATGACTTGGACTTCATTTGGACAGTTAAAAGCAGCGGCAAAAGTAATCCCCCAACCGAGCAATTTTGCGATTGCATCAAAATTGACAATTGGAAGGATTGAGTTAGTTTCTCATTTCATCCACATTTTATAAGCTACAATCGACTCAGTGTCAACTTTCACATGTTGCCTATTTGGATATTATGAAAACTGAGGAAAGTGAATGTTAAGAGAATTGGTCAATAAAAAATAGAAATAATTACCGGTACTTGTAGTAATGTGTCTTTGTATGATAGATTGCATGTAAAAAATTTGAATATCATACAAAGTTTAGTTGATTAGCTTTAATTCCAAAAGTGAAAGGAATGCCTTCCTTACTGATTGGAAAAATATTTTACAGAAGACTAGGTCATAATAGCTAAATATTAAAAAAAAAAAATAATTGTTCCCCTGAAAAATCGAAGAAATACATTGATTAACATTTTTAATTGCGCTTATGAAATCAGATTTTATTGTGATGCAACACAACATTTATCCAAGATTTTGTTAAATGTATTTTTTGGGGAGCGCAAATCCAAATATCCAAACAGCAAAGTTCTCTAAACTTGACTAGAACCTCCCCAAAACTGGTGGAAATTGGGAGGTCTACATTTTCGGGAAATAAGTGAAAACAAAACCATGATGTACCATGTTGCTGCCTAGCAAAGGAAACGTACAGAAGAAAAACATGATATCCATTCAACCGAAAATGGAAGTGTAGATACTTAAAATAATTACACTTTAACTGACTTAGAAATGGAAGTGTACGTACTTAAAATAATTACACTTGACGTGACTTTCATTCATTCATTCATTCATCTTCCAAACCGCTTTATCCTCACTAGGGTCACGGGGGGTGCTGGAGCCTATCCCAATACAGGAAACTATAGTGATGAAATTAGAACTTGAAAGTCAACTCGGGCCATTGAACAGATTGTATTTCAATTTTGTCCTTTAGCAACTGCCTTGTGGTCAACATGAGAAGACAGGACACGACACAGATACTCAACTTAGTCTTATATGTTTGAAAGTGACTTTTCGAATAACCCTGGTCAATTTGCACAGTATTTCCTTCCCTTCAATATAATGACAAACTCTGGCTTCACATGGATGTCATGCTCAGTGGAGATGCTAAATTAGCAATGGGTGTCACAATGTTCTGTTGTTGTTTGATTGCAACGGCCTTCACCCTGGGCGGGTTGAACCGGCTTCTTCCTTGGCGCGCACGACATCCCTGATCATGGCGGCCCAAGCGCGGCGATCCTGTGCCAGGTCAACCGACAGCTTCAGCCAGTCCTGGTTCCACCGTCTCAGACCCACCACCAAGGGGCCGGAAAGATACGCGAGGTCTTCTTTCATCGTGGTGGCCCAGGTCTTGACTTGTCCACCACGCCGCTTGCGCCAGGCTGGCAAAGGAGCAGGAAGGAGAACATCCCTGATCAACTCCCCCGCCTGGTGGCGTGCCGCATGCCCGAACCAACGGAGTCGGCGTTGCAGGAGACACGCTGGTAAGGGGCTAAGGTGCAGGCAGCGACGAAGGTCAGCAGTGGGGACCCGGTCCGATCGGCGGCGGCGGAGAATACGGCTGACGCAATCGTTCTCAAAGACTTCCAGCTTGCGCTGGTCAGCCACTCATAGGCCAGGTCTCACAGCCTGTCACAATGTTCTGCGACTAACTGGAAACTAGTCCAAGGTGTACTACAACTCTTGTCCAAAGTCAGAACCTAATAGTTAGGGCAAGCACTATAGAAAATGGATAGTTACCTGGATTATAATAGTTTTTCATTAGTTTTCAAGTGTATTCCTTTTGGTGTGTGTCACTAAATATTGTGCAAAAATGTTTTTTCTTCTTTCTACCCACATTCTTGCTGCTGGAGGCTGTAAAGTTCCCCAGTGTGGGACAAATGAAGGATATCTTAATCTTAAACTACAATTTCCAAACGACTGTTCCATCATTGTTCCGTATGCTAATACCAAAATTAATGCATTCCAATTGACCATAAAACCTTGTGTATGCAGAGAACTGACAGATTATAATAGACACTTTCAATATAATTATAGTTTTCAAAAAGTAAAACGGGGCCCGGTAGTCGAGTGTTTAGCACGTCGACTTCACAGTGCAGAGGTACCGGGTTCAATTCCAGCTCCTGCCTCCCTGTGTGGAGTTTGCATGTTCTCCCGGGCCTGTCCCTAGGTGTGAATGTGAGCGTGGATGGTTGTTCGTCTCTCTGTGTGCCATGCGATTGGCTGGCAACCGATTCAGGGTGTCCCCCGCCTACTGCCCGAAGACAGCTGGGATAGGCTCCAGCACCCCCGTGACCCTAGTGAGGATCATGCGGTTCGGAAAATGAATGAATGGAAAAAAAAGTAAACGTAGGTTCAATTTTTCTTTTCATAAAGGCACTCCCATTTTTTATTTTGCATGATGTATATGTATTTCAAAGGCACTTACGTGGGGGTATCATTTTAATAAAATAATTACATAAAAGCAGAGAAAATACAGCACAGTATCTCTTGGATAAGCCACATTTGAAATGACCAAAATCTCTTTCCCAATAATAAATAAGGCTGTCCGACTCATTGGTATATGGATAATGTGTACAGTATACGGTATGTATTTGCACTACATTATTCCATTCCTTCAAACAGTCTGTGAGTGACTCTGAATGGAAGAATGTACAATTGCAGTGCCGCCTCTTGCTCACTGTTTGGGTTTGAGTGCGGCGGCAACGACGCCGACAATGAGCGCAGCGACGGTGAAGCCTTGGGCAAAGATGCGGCCCCGCATCAACAATTGCGACTGCCTGGTTTTGCCCTGGTGGAACGCTCGGAGGCCATACATCAACGCTCCCGCCGTCCCCAAGCAACCTTGGCGACATACAAAACAGTGGCGTTAGCTCAGCATGCATTCATTACTTTAGTTGGTATCAGTGAAGAAGCGACTGTAATGTTACAGCGGTTAATACATGCAGCGATGGAACCGATTTTGAATGTAGGTCGGCAGAAAATCTGCAACTAAACAGTATATAGTGGAAACTGCCCAGTTCTAGTGCGAAACAACTTCTTTGGGTGCTGTTCGTAACCTGTCGGGTAGGGTCCGACCAATTAATTGTCCGGTTGATTTAATATATTCATTCATTTAATATTGGGTTTTTTTTACACAGTAAAACATTAGACAAAGAAATTGTCAAACATTCCACTGCAACTCAAACCCGCGTTCAGCGTTAAGGGACCCAAAAATTATTTTACTCATTCTATAGTTGTAATTAAAAGGCTGTTTAATCAGGCAAATGTAGTTTTATAATCTGCAATGAACATTTTGGTGCTGATTTCAAAAATTATAAAACAGTCAAATCTTCTCATTCATGGCTTTGTGTTTGCAAGTATTAAGGAAGCAACAAATACGTTATTTTATCCATAATATATATGTTTTCTTTAGTCGGGTGGTTAATCGGTGACCTGATTTTTCATCTGACAAATATTGGGACTCTATAGTTTAATGCCTCAAAACTGACCAGTAAACGCTGTATCCTAGACAAGCATATATTGTAATAGCACGACTAACAGATTTAATGAGAAACCAAAAAAATAACTAATCAAATGAAAAACGATCAATTGTACCATCATGCCCATCTAACCCACCGTGGCTAAAATGAGCAACATATGGGAGCAGCATCAATTAATGACATCCTTTATCAACTTTGCCTAAGAAGTGAGATCCTAGGCGAAGTTTCGCTTGATGTTGTGTAAGATTTTAAAAATACTAATAAAAATGTGATTGTAAATAGCAGGGCTTGCGTAACTCACCTATTGGGACGAACGGGTTGTCCTTGGTTTTGCGCAATAACTTTTCTTTAAATGTTTCATCTTTCACCACCCGTAAAGGACTGAAGCCCTCGATGACCGGAGGCTTTGACGGGTCAAACGGGATGCTTTCCCTCCCCGAGGCGGCTGTCGTCGGTATTTGGTCGACAACTGCTGGATTTGAGGACGCCGCCATGTTTGCTATCATGAGAGCGGAAGCTAAGACATTAAACAACCACACTTCAGTAGGACTTCCGCGTCGCGCTTCAAGATAAAAGTCTCGTACAGTAAATATTCTCTACTACGGACTCGTGTTTGCGCTGTCCAATTTGTCCTGATAACAAAAATTCCTCATTTGGGAAATGAGCATGGTACATGTCCTTTATGAACCTGCAAGTATGTTGACAAAATGCACGTGTAACAACACAATCAATAAAATACAAAAATATACTGTCCAAAAACTGTTTATATAACAAAAACTGCAATACAGGTGTATCCCCAAAAAATCACAACAGTAAAATACACCCAGTATTTTAATGTTTATTTTTTTCTGTCTTGGGGGAAAAAATTGTATTTTGGATTGTTTTGTTGGATGCATTCTTTGCTTTATCATAATGTTTGCCTGTGTGTCATACAGTTTTCTTGCTAGTTGCAAGTAAGTAACTGTCCCGTTGATCACTGATGTAATCACTGTAATTCTTGTGCATACTGAAGGATTTTTGTTGCCATTTGCATTGCTTCCTTGCTGGATGGTGGCTTGTCATCAGGAGTTGAGTCGATGTCTTGTTTTTTAAAGTTTCGTAAATTTGCATATTTCCGACTCCAAGTAGAAGTCTGCTGGATCTTTTTAACTTTGTGTCCAGCCTGCTCAAACAGGCATTTCACTCCGCTACAGTCGTTACAGTTCTTCTACTTTTCGATGCGATGATCTACACGACGTAAGTGAATAAAGTTAAAATCTTTCGCAATTACAGTAAAACGCACGGCAATAAAAACTCACTTACACGTCGTTTAGAATCTGATGATCGAAAAACGCGAAGTGAAAATTTGTTTCAGCGTCAGTATTTTCCGTCACATCGGGTGGGCGTCGCGTGTATTTAAGCTCCCGCGGCATTAGACCTCCATCCGGGTTACGGGTAGTGGAATTTCCGCTTACACAACTTCCGGTAACACGTAATATCGTAGTCAAAATGTTAATGCACAGGTTTTTATTCCGGCTGAAGGTTATTCCTTTCTATAGAATTCCGGGGATGGGAATATTTACTGTATTCCGACAACTACAAACACATGTTACGACAGAAGCAAAAATGTGCACGAGTTGACCACTGCGGGCTACTAGTACTATTAGAGACAATATTTAATTAATATCATGCGCTTCACTAGTTGTCCTACTAGTACACCAAAGTTGTCCTACTAGTGAGGACAATGTGTATGGTATGTGTGGGCAGATCGACCCAAATAATATTGATACCAAGTCACTATAAATACTGGACCGATAACACTGCAAGACTGATACAGTAGTTTGTGTCGATTTCGGGTATGCTGCTGCAGTTTCTTCAAACAGGCAACAGCTCACCCAACTGAAAAAAAAAATCTGCACGGGGTGACGATTTTACATTTAACGAAAAGCTTTGGGAACCGTTTAGTTTTTTCACACTTTTTTCCATTGAGAAAACAAAGCTTTTTGTAAATGTGTAACTGTACTAGTTTGTGACGAGTACCAACTAAAAAAACTTTGTTTCCATTTATCCCTTTGTGCTTTTTGTAAAGGGGCAATTAGATGACTCATCCATCTACCTCAATGATACACATTTAATGAAATCAGCATTGGCAAGGTGATACTGGAATATATTTTTTTTATTTCTTCATTATTTAGGGCAGGCCTGGTCCTATATGAATATTGAACTACTGCAGCACAGAAGTTCAGGAACAAGGTTCAATTGCTAAAGTGTACCAAAGTGGCACTAGAAATTGATAAAAAGTATGACCGGTAAGACAGTTGAGCTGTTACTGTTTTAATCTTTGAGAGATGGAAAAAATAAATGAAATGTGGTTGCACAAGTGTACACACCCTCAACTGGGATATTGCTGTTAATAACTAGTCACGCTCAAACTCAGTTTAAATACAAGTCAGCACATATCTGCCAATTAAACGTGCCTCTGAAAAATCCCAAATAAATTTGAGATGTTATCATAGGCTTTCCTTACTTTTTTGTGCTAACAATGTTATTTTGAACTGTTCAAAGTTCCACCTTGTCTAATGCCCCAGTTGCATCTGAAGAAAGACTACACATTTAACTGGAGGTGTGCTGTTTTGTTTATATCAAGACAGACAGGACACAAACACTTTTCAACCTTTTTATTGAATATTAAGGTAAATATTTCACATTAATACAGGCTACATAAAGTAGAGCCACTATACGACATGAAATTTACTCTCATTTTAACCCTTTTTAGTATGTAAACAATTATACATGTATTTACCACTCTAAAAGGTTCTGATTTCACTTAAGGTAATCATCAACTAGGTCTGGGCCGAGTTTAAATAGCTACTTCATGTCCAGCCTCTTGCAGCCAAAGAACGGTGAATGCGGCTTTAAGTCAAAATTGCTAAACTATGCAGAACGGTTCCTGTTGAACAGGCCATCAAACATTTTGTTTGAACCATCAGACCACTCAACTTCTCTCCTCCTTCCAAATAGGCACAACAAGAATGGGCTTGGGAGAACTGCCAACTCTTAAACCTCTGCTCTGCAACTCACACTTCTCTAGTCGTGTTAATATGTTGTACTTTTGTTTGTTCTTCGTCATAATTGGTCAGAATCATCAGTCGGTAAGCTGTGTTTTTCTTTTTTGTAGGTTTTTTTTGGTTGTTTTTTTTTTGACTGGGGACAACGCCATCTAGTTGACATGATTCAGGTGCACATTGCCCACGTGTGGCGCCCAGGTGCCAGGCCACATCTGAAGGTGGGAAGCAACAAGTCAGTCATACGTTGAGCACTGCATGATGTGACATGACAATATGGGACCCGACCTGCTGTTGTGGATCGGTGTTGTCTGCGTTGTTTGGGACCACTTTGATGATGGGGCTCCACGCGGGGTCACCGGCATGCAAACCATTGTACATGGGTCCCCCGGGACCATCTGCCATTGGTGGATGAGGGGGCAGCATGGTTCCTCCATACATTGACATGGGTATTCCCTGATGCAGAACATAAGTCGTCATTTTATAAATGTGTTAAGTTCATACGCCTGTGACACAACCAAAATTTGTAGGTCAAGAACAGTACACTACACCTGTAGTTTGAGCCACACTTACAAATATTTCAGTAACCAGCAACTATAACCAAAAACATTTCAGACGTAATAGGTAAGTAAGTATTATCTTTACATAAAGTCATGGTACCAATAGTGCTGAGGTCGCAGCAAAAATAAAGTGACTAGTAGTGCAATCATTTAGTATTTGTTGAATATTGCAACAGGAAAAAAAATTGGCCAATGTTTTGGGGATTTGAAATTAATTGTCTTTGTCTTAAGTTGTTGTGTTACTGTCCTACTAAAACGATAGATCTTTGCAAAGATCAACAGCAAATTTGAAAAGAGTGCATATTTGTCAATTAATATCAGCTAGCCGATTCATAAATCGGGTCCTATTTAAGTATTTCAAAAGTTTAAATGTGACTTATCTTGTGGGGCTCCTCACCCCCCTCCAGATTTCTAAAAAAATGTGCATATTAGGTAGGTCTGGATGAAATCTCCCAGGAAAAACTGCTTTCCTGATGTCATTGTGCAACGTTCATCGCTTCCAAATGCCAGTATTGCCGTAAAACTGAGGACCCCTTGAACATAGTTATTCCTTTGCTTTACCTTTGGGAAGTCCATATAAGTGTTGGGCATGTGCTGAGGCTGGTGGAAGTTATTAGCGGGGTTAGCGATGCCCGTGTCATCCTGCTCCATGGGCTGATGCTGAGAGAAAGCCGACTGCTCCGCCTGCAGCTGAGGATGCATCATGTGGCTACTCATCAGGGGCTGGGACCAACCAGACATGCCCTCTGTAACAACAGGTTACAATTTTAGCAAGAGTATCCCCAAAAAAATTCAAAAAAAAAAAATAAAAAAAAAATCTGAAAAATCTAGTGTGAATATTTTTGAAAGGATTGCATTAGTTTGTACAAAAAAACCAAATGCAATTAAGAAATGAATGTATAGACATTGTAGTTGTGGTAAAAACAAATGTCTGCTTTTCTAAAAAAAAAAAAAAAAAAAGGATATTTATCAGTGACCCCCAAACTATTTAACACTAGTGTATATAATACATTGGTGCATTTTCATGGAAAATTTGGAATTCTCTGTTTGACCCTACATTTTTGAACGGTAAATAAAATGGGTGGTCTAACCTGAAGCACTGCCAACACCAAATGACCAAATGCCTCCCTGGCCAACCGAGGCAGTGTAGCTGGTAGTAAGGAGAGGGGGGTTCACCGAGCCCGTCTGTCTGATCCTCGCCAGTCTTTCCGTCCCGATGGGTGGAGGGACCTTCCGGTCTTGCTGCGAGGAAGCGCCTTGCTTGGGCTGAGGGGGCGAGGCCACGGCCGAGGTGGAGAGGCTGGAGCTTGACGCCGTCGATGGAGGCGGAACTGGAGACTCGCCTGATAGAGGGGGGAGGGGGAGGGAGATTCAGTATTGACATATTGAGAGCAGACTTGACAGGCAGAGTGTCATTTACTGAAGTCTTTACTTTTCTTAACCAAACATAAAGCCATACTGCGGCTCCTACCAGATGTAGACGCACTCCAGGGGTGAGGGGAAAAGTGCTGCCTGCTGAATGAGGGCGTGCCGACTCCTGTGTGACCATGCAGATACACCGGGCTCCCAGAGATACTGGTGGCATAGCTGGTCAATGCTGTGGGTACAGACAGCATGCATTTGCCGTTTGGATGAATCTCTTAGTCGACATCAGGGATGGGCAACTGGCAGCCCACATACACTCAAACTGGGCCTCGGTTACTTTTTGAAATATAAAAATGTTTACTGTAGAACAGCAGTTTCAAGTTGTGGCAACAGTGTTAACCACTAGATGGCATTCATCACCCAAGAGCACCTGTAAAACCCAAGACTATTTCTGGATCAGAGGATATTGTATGTTCAACAAATTTAAACACAAACCTATTTGCTTAAAGACACTATTAGCCATGAAAGATTTCAACTTGAAAAGCAACAACTCCAATCGAAAACGTATACAGCTATTATTCCCCATTTTCACAAGAAGCATTGACAGTTTGTTTGCAATGCACAAGTTATTACTAAATTGGTGTCTTGCAAAAGCATGGATGTATTGCATCCCTAACTGTGTTCCAAATGTATGATGGCTTGTGAAAAATGACAGACCTGCTCTGCAGTAGCATCCAATGAAGGACTAACTTAACTGACCTAGACTGCACTGTGTTCACTTAGGCAAGTGAGACGGCCTATTAACTCATTTACACCCTTGGACGTATAAATACGTCAATTAGAGCATAGCCGCTGCCTCCCAATGATGTGAAAATACGTCAATCACGTTTTTTCATGGGGGAGGGTGCAAGAGAGTCTGACGCAACTTCTCACTGAAGGATTTGGCTTGGCGGCAATGTTAAATTGTAAAAAAATGGCCATCAGGTGGCAGTGGTGCAAAAGTCCACCAGGATCATGCCGCAGAAGTAGTAGATGGGGCGTATGTGGATAGTGGATTAGAACTTTAGCAACTAGCAACGATGGAGAAAAGGAAACAACTAACACTTGAGGATTGTTTTTTTCGGTATAAAAGCGTCCTCGAAACAAAACAACAAAGGAGATGGTGTTTGTGTGGAAGAGAAGATGACGCTTTGGTCACGTAATCGAAAACAGCACCCATCAAACGACGGCCTGCGCAAATGCCGCGTGCTACACAGGGCCCGCATAGCTCACGCCGAGTTTCGAGTTTATCTGATGAAGATCAGCTCGGCGATGACAGCCATGCGAAGGCACATGCAGCCGCTTTGCCGATGCCGGGCTCACGTCAGCGATTCGCCGGAATTGTCTCGTAATGACGACGGCGAAGAAGATGAGTTGGAGAGCGATTTGGATCCGGATCCGTTTGACGAATACGCGCCTTCGGACATAACGGAAAGCAGCCGAGAGTCCTCGCCAGAACCGCTGGAATGAGGAGGTAACTGCTGGTTAGCTTGCAAGTTCCCATTCAAAACTTCATCACTTCTTATGCCTCATCAGTCAGTTTTATGCGCCGCTACATTCCCCTCTATAGCATAATATAAAGTTGCCAGTAACACTAATCATTTATGTACAATTGATACGTCTCGTAGATGTGGATGAAAATATGCGACGTAAACGTGCCGACTTGCGTGTCGCCATAGGTTTAAAAAAAATAATAATAATAATAAACAGGACACATTTGGTCCGCTCAGCTCTGCTAAAACCACTTGTGTTCAATTCATATTCCATTTCATTTCAAATTGAATGCTGAGCAATGTGTCAATTACTGAATCAGTTAATTGTGTACATGTGAAGTGATTATATAATCATGTACATGTAATTTGATTGTATAAAAATTTACACTTAAATGACTGTGACAGACGTGATTCCGGTGTCTCCGGAAGGGAGGCTTCTTATTGTCTTCATATACTTCCCACCCACCAGACAGCCAACTGCAAGGGTACCTGGGTTGATCTTGCCAGTCGCATTCTAATGGTCTCAAAGATTAACCCTTGCAAGTCTAATAAGTGCACACGCCCGTAACCTAAATTTGGAACTTTCCAAGCCTTTTTATGATCAAGGACTCACCAGTGTAGTGAGAAGGAAACTATCACAAATAACTATAAATATTTGGGTCTTGTAGATCTGGAACATTCTCCCTATTGGTGATAGATGTAAAAAGCACTCTTGGTGCTTCATAAAGATCTGTAATATCCAACCTTTCTAACTTGCGGATGTATCTAATGTCCTTTTCATCAAAGTGAGTTGTCAATTCACTCAGATGAAATGTTGACTGAAACACAAATTAAAGTCTTCTGCCTGTCACCGGTACTACATTGCCAGCATGACTACATATACAAATGCATGCGGCGATCAGTCCGGAGCTCTGTGCACATAATTTTGTCCTTAATTAAAATGGCATTTTTGTCAAACGTCTGGCTAGGAAGTAGGGATGTGAATCTCAGCACTGAGGACGATTCGATACACATCTCGATCCACTGCCAGCGATGCGATACTTAAACGATACATGGAATTTTCTGGCGATACGATACGCTTCACCGTCGTCACGATGTGATACGATTCGATACACATTAAGTTCAAATCAAAGCGATCCGATACGATACAATGCAATTTGTTGCGATATTGTGCAATTAAACATGATGCAAATAAGCAAAGACAAAAAGCTTTTAAAAAGATGGAATTCAGTATGGTATTACAAAAAGGATACCACTTTATTCCTTATAAACAGTAGAACTTGTAAAACAACTTATTTAAGCCGTTTCACAATTGGGTTTTGTGCAAAGAAAATATAAACAATTTGGCACCTGAGACTCACAGCTGTTGCTATAGTGTAAACACAAACAGACTATTCTCACTGAGTGTCTTATATGAAATATTTTATATATATTATATATATATATATTATATATGAATCTATAGCGCAAGATGTCCACCCATCCACTGTAAGTGCAACTCTTTGCGCACTGTTCAGCGACACAGTAGTCTCACTTCTCACTTTGTTGTACACATCGGGAATATGTTTGTAAGTGAACACAGACCTGTCTGGTATTTTATACCTGGGTTCCAAAACGTGCACGAGCTGTCTGAAACCCTCGTTGTCCACCACGCTAAGGCTGGAGGTCTTTGCATATGAAATAAGCAGTGGCCTTAGTTATAGCCATTGCGCGGTCACAGTGAGTTGCACGGGGACTCCCAAAATAAGAGGCAATTTTTTTCTGATCCTGACCTGGTTTACCAAGAGTTTCTCCGGTGTCCGACGAGGAACTGGGCGGGGAAGCGGGGGAGCGGGAGGGAAACTTGTCGGTGACCTGGTGCCATCGTTTTAAGTGGGTCTGCATATTTGTGGTGCTGCCGTTGTATGGCTTCTTAGTGCGACATTCCTTGCAAATTACGGAGGTTTTATCAAGCTTTCCGTCTTTCTTTTCGAAGCCGTAGTATTTCCAAACATAAGATTTGAATGTTGCGGCTGCATTAAATATAGTAGTTTCCTTGCTGCTGCGTGCGCTAACTTCCATAATGTTTCGCTAGTTGTGTACCGGACTGTATGTGACGCACGGCTACCGTTCGTATTCAACACAAAACGCAAAGCAATGATGGTGCATTCATTGCACCTAGGAAAGGGCAGATATGTGACGTTTAACATGAATAAAACGGCGCATGAATCGGATTTTACCGATACCCATCAATGCATCGTGATGAATCGCGATTTCACCCGTCAATCGCGTCGTACCCAGTGAATGAGCCGATGCACTCGGATCGCGCACGTGCGCATCGATGTATCGATTAATATCGATTATTTTCCACACTCTTACTAGGAAGTGTGCAGTTCTTTGTGAGGGGTTATCTAATTTGACTATCCCTGGTCTAGATGGCAACATAAAAAGAATGAAAATGGATCCACTGAATCAACTCGTTCATACCTATGGGGGTGTTAACCATCCTCTGAGAGGCAGAGCGGTAACCCGGAGCTTTGGAGTTATCTGGGGGAGGCGGAGGGATCATGCTGTCCATCTGGCCCACGTTAACGTATGCCGGTGGGGCCGAGTACGACGGCTCTGGAGGCGAACGAGCAGGAAGATGACCCCACACCTGATTGTTTCCCACCTGCAAGGTGAACAAAGGACTAAGTACTGGCATGAATAGTTTCCATTTCTGAAATCACATTTCTAACACAAAGTTGTGCAAAAAGGGCCATGGGTTTTGTATTTGTTAGAAAATGGCCACATGAACCTCAAAGTGGTTGATCACTCTTGTACAGAAGCAGTTGATTTGTCGTACCTGGTTATTATTATCAAAGATACTGCTGAAATTGAAGAGGCCTGCAGGACCGAAATTGGGTGGCATTTGCTTGCCTGCGTTAGCCACATGCTGAATTTGTGAACCATTGATCATGCCGAGATTGGCAGAGACCTGAAGGGAGCTTTGGGCCTGGCTTTGAGCATGCAAAGGCAAACTGGTAGATTGGGAGGTCTGGTTTTGGGTCTGTTTTGCAGGTTCCTGCTGCGGATTGAAGGGCACGAACACAGACTGTGACTGCTGCTGAGTCTGCATCTGTTGTTGCTCGGGAAGGGAATAGTAAGGCCCCGGTGGCTGCATACGATGGGAGACTCTTGGCGCGGGGGCTGAGAAGTGTGGCAACGTGTTGTTAGGGTGTGCAACATTGTGCGAAAGGACAGGAGGTGGTACTGCGGTGAGGTGGGAGTTGGGCTGGGAGTTGAGGAGCGCCGGGAGAGGTTCCGTGGATGAAATGGAGGAGGATGGGGCAGGCAACTGCTGCCGAGGTTCTGGTTTGGGAGCCAAAGCCACAGTGGCTGCAGTGAAGCCTGCCGAAGCAATCACGTCGCTGGCAGAAACGGGCTGATTCTCGGTATGCTGAGGGGGTTTTTCTTTTCCGGCCGTCAAAACAGCACTGGGCTCCATTTTAACTTGCTGGAGGGGAGGCTGCGACATGCTTCCGACCTGCTGCTGAGAGGGGTTAAGTGGAGTCGTGGAGGAACTGTGGTGTGCCGGTGACCCAGTGCCTCGCACCGCGTGGCTGCTGCTGGTCGCAGAAACGGCGACAGACACGGATGTGACAGTGGCAGACTTGGGATCAGGAGCGAAGAGTTGTTTTCGGACTGAGGAAGGGGTGGCGATACTTGGCTGAGGGTTATACGGCGTGGGATTGGGGGTGAGAGGCGTGGCAGAGGAAGCAGATGAGCTGGGAGAGCTGGTGGTTGTGGTGCTGGTGGCAACTGCGGAGCTGGAGGTGTTGCTGTGCTCACTGGGGGTAGAGTTAGGTCTGGCCGGGCCAGCGGCGCTGCCTCCATTGTGTTTCGGGGAGCTGTTGGCGCTGCCAGGACTCACAGGTCGCACAGGGAAGGGACCCCAGGTACTAGCGGCGGGAGGGAAAGTGCCACCAAACTGTGCCATGGGCAGCCGAGGGTGTCTGATCTGGTGCATGGTTTGAGCTGCCAGTAGGGCCAGCTGTGGATGAGCGTAGGCAAGGGGCAGTGATACTGGGAAAGGTTGTCTGACATTTGATGACAGCCCTTTCCCCATCTTTCCTCCGGCCTGAGAAGAGGATGATGAAGAGGATGAAGAGGGCTGAAACGACACGCCTGTGGAGGTAACCAGTGAGCTGAGGGACTTTGGTCCCGAATTTGAACCACCGCTGCCCCCTGTGCTGTTGCCAAAGGACGAGGAGGAGGATTTGGACCCTGGTACTCTGATGTGATTGCGAGGGATCAGATCCTCAAGCTCTTTAGCTGGGTCTTGGATTAGCGCATTGATCAACTGGACTGCATATCGTGTAGACTCTGTGCCCCCCCTGCAACAACAAAGCACACTTTAAGACGGCAAATACAAATGAACTCCAGAAATCATCACAAACTAGTTAAAACTGCAAAAGCAAAATTTGAATGAATGACAGTGCGGACCCGACAACAATTTTCATGATAATCAAAATGATATTTTCATGATAATCAAATCAAAGCTAATCATTATTCAGTCCACAAATAAAGTTGAATGATTTTGAAAAGTCATCTAATTGTCAGTCTCCCCCCTTAATATTACAATTTAATATACAATTCTTTTTTTCCATGTATTTTGTGGCAAACAAATGATTCTTCAATTGTCAAACACAAATGATGTTTCATTATAATAAATAGTATGAGATTTGTTGTACATTAATGTTTTGGTATTTGCAAAACGTGTTCGTTGTAGCCATTAATCCAGACATAATCTTTGATTTTAAAAAATCAGCACACATTATTTTATATATTTTTGTTTTGCAGGTTAATTTTTTTTTAAATATTGTGCCCCTGAGGTAATGTTGGTGCTTAGTTCGAATGCATTATTTATTGATTTTATGTAATTTTATTTTTCAGTATCATATGGTTTGACGTGGTCAGTCAAAAAATGTTTACAATTTAAGGATTTAGGGGGTTTTTTGCATTTCAAATGCACTTTAAATCTTTTCTGTTAGTTAATAAAGCTATTCTTTGTTGTAAGTTGGCCCATATTTCTCTTTTTTATTCTCTTATAGGTTATTAAGAATACAATGTTATGCAGAGGTGTATTTAGAACAATTTTATAGACAAATGAAGTAATACCATTTTTAGTCGCACGGGGTGGGGGGGGTCATGAGATGTTTTACTATTCTTTCATGACAGAAAAGGGTTAGGAGAAAAACCACAGGGTTAGGAGAATGTTAAAATGAAGATAAATGAACCATGAATCAGTAAGACTATCTACCTTTACTTAGTAAACACTGACTTGCAGTTTAAGCATTCACTACAATGTCACAAAATTCTACCCAACAAGCGTGTAAATATATATATATATATATATATATATATATACACATATATATATAAACTGACAGCTCTAATATATATTAGAGCTGTCAGTTTAGCGCGGTTTTATTGGCATTAATTTAAATGAATTTTAACGGGATTAAAAATTTTCTCGCGAGATTAACGCGGCACACGTCACAAGCGGATGTTACGTTGCTCTGTAAATACACCAGAAACAAAACAACAAGCGCGCTGCAGAAGTCCACGCCCATGTCTGTTTTGCCAGCCACGGCAGCGCGAGACACTGAAAATGGATACTTAAAGAGTTTATGAATGGAAAGTTTACTTTTAAAAGGTTGCCATATTGCTCCACTGACAAGACCAAAGTTATCTGTTCTTCTCTCTCTCTCTGTTATCATACAGGTATAAGATGTATGCCACTGACACGATTGTTACTTGTTTGGAACTATTTTGTGTAAGGTTACAGTGTTCTGCGTCCATGTAAAAAGAGCGGGTGGAGCTTCTCTGTGTTTGTCTGACAGTGGTAGCGACCTAGCGAAAATAAAACGTCTCCAGTGTTGTCATCGAACCAAGTGTAGTCATTCGAAATAAGGTCTACACAAAAACTGTAGAGAGACTTCCTCACAAGAGGGACCAACACAATCAACATAGCCTGACTGTGTTAGGGGAATGACCCCCCCCCCCCTCCACACACACACCCACACCGTTCAGAATGGTTTGCCCCAGCAGCACGGGGGAAACGCGTGCGCTTTTTTTGTACGGCGGGCAGTTTGGAATACAGCGGCACATAAAGAACGCTGGTGTCCGGTGTCTCGTTATTCTTCAACAAACATACAGAAACAGACTGCTGTGTTCAAAGTAAACTTGAGAAAAACGAAGTATGCAACCATGGTTTAAATCTACTATAGGCTGAGTACTAGTTTTCCTTAGATGTGCACTTTATAATGTTATATTGCTGTTTTGATTTAATTTAAAAAGCTGTTAAAGCAGCTGTTGTGTGACAAAACATTGTATTCACTGTTAATGGATAGTAATATTGTGTGAGAGATTATGTGTGAATAACTGCTCCAAGTGAAAAATGTTCATGTAAAATTGAAAATCGAAATTGTTATTTCAGTAAATATTTGCATTTGGCACACAGAAAACTGATTCATGATTCCATATTGATGAGAGCATTAAAATGGGTGAAAAATAGGACAAAAAATGTAAAAGGAAATTCAGAAACGATAAAAAAAAATATATATATATATATAATCTATAGCTTTATCACTCCAACTTTTCATGTTTCATGAAAAAATGATGTGCATAAACATGTGGACTATACTCACTGACCCTTATCGAGAAATGATCAATTCATGAAATTGATATTTATAGATATACATTAAAAAACTAATTTTTAAAAAGCCTACCAACAACCAAAATGAAGCACCCCTTCAAAATTGCAGAATACGATTAGAAAAATTACATTTTAATCCATTTTATATGAATTCGCTTATTTGTAAGCCTAATGTTTACCTTATGGTGATCATCCTTTCGCCGTTCTTGTCTTTCTGTTTGTCTACATCGATATGGGCTCCTGTCACGTCTTGAATGGCCGTGATGTTGCAGCCCCCACGGCCCATGATACGCGACACAACAGAGGCTGGCACAGAAAGTTTCTTAGATCTGGAAAAGAAGCAAAAAGGCAGAGTTAGCAAAATACAGTAGACCAAATGTGTCATCGGTAGAAAAACAAAAAGCACTTACCTCCTGACAACCTCCTTCCAACCTTCTTCCCTCTTTTGTCCCCTCTTGGGGCTTGTAAGACTAAGCTTACTGTTGGGCGAGGTAACCGGAAGAGCCATAGTCTTAAATGGTGAGGGCAGAGGGTTTGAGGTGGAGTCATGCATGTCTGGAGCTCTGTGAAAAAACAAGCAGTTTAAAATACAATTCACACCAAATGTAAAAACTGTTAAACACATTTTGGCATTCAAATATTAAGAGTTAAAACCAAAACACAGCTATGGTTGTTTGTTTGTTTGAATGCAAGAGCATCCAAACATCCACACACAGCTGACTTACTTTTGTGTTGGTCTTGAGATGGAGACTGTGACCTTGTCCATCTTGGATTCTGTCAGAGGCTGAGGACAGTGCCTTTTTTCTGGGCCAATCAAAACGGCCTGAGTTTGGGCGACCCCTGAGGATGGGGCAGAAGAGGATGAGGATGATGAGGAGGAGGATGATGTAGACGAGGTGAGGTCAGGAAGGTAGTTGAGCTCCTGACTCTTTCCGCCACTGCTGCTGCTTTCACTGGCGCAGTCGGTGCTGTCCAGAGGGTCAGAGTCGCTGTTGCCACCTGTCACACCCCCACCTCCTCCTCTGGGCTCCCCGTGGATTTTGTTCTTGTCAGCCTTGTGCTGTGCTAGTGCAACCTATTAGAAGAAACAGTGTCAGATGGAATTGACATGAAATAGAAATGTCGGTCCATAGGATTTATCAAACACAAATGACCAAGACCTTCTCACCTGCTGATCCTGTAATATTATAGGTTCATTTGGCGAGTCCTTAGTCTTGTTCTTTTTGTTCTTGCGGTTTGTACTCGGGGTCGTGGCTACACTTGCTCTCTTCTTCCCAAAAGCTGTGGTGAAAGTGGCTGAGGTGGCAGATATCCCAATGGTGGTGGTGGTCGTTGCACTGGGAGGCTCAATAGGAACCTCCGATTCTGAGAAAGGAACAAGTAAATGTGAGAAACGAGTGACCACTACCGTACTGTTACTGTCATCACCCGTTTGTTTTTTTTAAAAACATAAATATGATCTCTTCGTGGCAAGTCAGTTGAGTCAGTTATTTTATAACCTATCCTCTACTTGGTGATTTTTTGTTTTGGATTTTTTTGTACTAAATAGTCTGTCGTTTAGATTTATTTAAATGTAGCGTCTCTTTAAATCAGACAATCAATACTTATTGTTGGCCATTAAAAAAATAAATACAAAACTAAGCTATATATTAACTAAAAATAAAAAAATAAGAAAATCAAAGTAGTTGACTGCTGAGCTAAACTTACACGCCGGAAGGCAGAATGTTGTGTGTAGTTTGACGTTTCACGTATACACACTATAGACTCATTCAATCACAAAACACAAATGTTAGATTTGTAAATGACAGTCAGCGAGAGTGGAAAGCTGAGACAGCAGCACTCTACTGTGGCTGCTTGGGCTCATACAAGTATCAAATATACACTAGCATTCGTTATTTGTGGTCAGTTCAGTCACTATCCCTCCAGTGTAAATACACATTGCCAACAATCATCAATACACATCCTTGTCCTTGACAACTAAACACTTCATTTCATCATTCCCAAAACATTATTTGTCAGGAGTGAATCCACCTGGCTGCCCTGAAACGTCTGCAAAATGAAACACTTCCCAAAATGGCTCAATTGAACATGAAATAAAGCAGAGCTACGCCTTGGAAGGTTTAATTTAAGGCTCTTGAGTATGAACACTTGTAAAATAGGACTCAATGCATTTGACACCAAGGTTGTTAAAATCACCTTCAGCAGAATCTTCCTTCAGTTCCTGCATATCCAATGAATCTTCCTTGATTTTCTGCCCCTCCTCTTCCTCCTGCTTCCTCTTCTGCTCCTCCTTCTTCTTCTTGCGCTTTTCCTTGCGCTTCTCTCGCTTGGCAGCCAGAGCCTGCTTCTTGCTCTCCTCCCGAGACTGAAGAACACACAGCCATTTAAATGCTATGTTTGTTTGTTCACACCGCAAAGTACAGTATATTCGGAAGCTGGCATTACCTTCTCCAGATCTAGCTCCTTGAGGAGAATGCTGGCATTTTTGTTGGCTTCAGCTGCCTGTTGGTCTTTGGCTTTGACAATGGTCTCCATGCACTGGTGGCATTTCTTCAAAAGCTCCTGCCAAGAAAAAAAACAAAAAGCTTGTTAAAAGTGTACTTGAATTGTTTTTTTTCTTTGCAAACCCCATGTACAGTGTTCCCACTTTTGTGGTTCTGTTATTGCGGATTAACCCTTTTGCAGATTTTTATTTGTGACCATAACTTCACGTATTGCAATTTTACCTTGGTATCTTGGCACATTTTGCTATTTTTTCTTCAAAGTCGGACCGGTCAACCCACCCCTAACCCCCCCCCCAAAAAAAACAAGATCATAAAAATTTGACAGCTCGTCAACAATAATCAGCAGCTTGGTATTTATTCGACATTTTGTGCTTCAATCCCCCCCCACACATTGATGAAATGCCTACCTTGTCAGCAATGGTGGCTATGTATCTCATGCACTCAATATCTGATGGGAATTGGTTGACTTCCTTGACAAGGTATTGCACCACTTTTACATGACCCTACAATAAAGTTCATAAGTCATATCAAACGTCAATTACAAAAGTCCATATATGAAATGACAAATAGTGACAATAAGGCACCTTGCGATAAGCAGCCATGAGAGGGGTGATTTTGCGGTTGTCGGCTGCATCCACATCAGCACTTGCATGCACCAAGAGCTGGACCACGTCAAAATGGCCGCCATTTGCTGCCAGCCAGAGGGGCGTGTTTCCTTTCTTGTTACGTACATCAATATGGGCCCCCCTACAAAATTGCAGAGAAATTGAGAATCCCAGAAATACAGAGTACTTTAGAACTGTTTTAAAAGCTAAATTCATGAAAGATATAAGACCTTTATTGCTGTGACGTAATAGAATTCAGGATAAAAAAAACATGATTTGAGGGAGAAGTTATTGCTGGAAGCTACTGTACATAAAGCTGAACACCAACAATAGCAACGGCAGAGCTGTTCGCCATCTGCCATTTCTTTATTAGTTAATAGACCAGACAGGATATTGGACTTACAATTTAAGAACAACATACCTGTCAACCTCGGCTAATAGCTGCCCTTATAAATGATTACGATTCCCCCTTACGAAGCAACACAAACCCTTACAAGGGCTTACCGCGCATGCGCACAACATGCTTTATCAATCCGACCGTACGCAGCGATGAAAAAATATATACGATTGAGGATTACTTTTGCTGGTTTGCCGTGGCAATAGTAGCGATCGACAACGGCATTGTCGTTGGCTACCAGCAGGTGAGACGATCTGCATTTGAGCCAAAATGGTCTTTGTGAGATCGGTTCACAATTTAAATTTTTTTTCCCGTATAAAAGTTGTAATATGCCGTACATGGATTGAAATGATAAAAAACGGAAAAAATACGGGGAAAACGTACAAGTTGACAGGTATAGAACAAGTCAGACATCTGCCTGTCAAATCGTTAAGCTTTCCATTGAATAGGCTCCATACAATGACACTTCTGAAATTGCTCAATGACAAACACTGAGGGCCACAAAAATATTCCCAAGGTTAAATTAGAAGTACTCACCTATTGATAAGCAGCTCACAAAACTTATAGTGACCTTTATCAGCAGCAATGGTGAGAGCAGTGTCCCTGGATGAGGGAACAGGTGGGGCATTGACATCAGCACCTTTATCCAACAGCACACGGCCCACCTCGGCATATCCTCCTGAGGCGGCTTCCATCAGAGGAGTGAGCCCAGTCTGCATATTGTGAGCCATACATTAGCTACTTGAACATCTATGCAAGACACATTGATGCTGCTCTATTCAAGATAATCCAAAAATATTAAGAAATGCTACGAGAACCTTTTCTGAACAACATGTTGAAGTATTCAGATTTGTCACCTTTGCACGATGTTCAACATTGGCCTTGCGATCGAGCAGCAGACTAACAACCTCAGCCCGCCCCTGGAAGCAGGCTAGGGTCAGAGCTGTGTTTCTGTTGGTCTCAATTTGAGCATTGATGTCTGATCCCATATCCAGCAACAACTTCACTGCCGGTACATGACCATTCATTGCTGCCAGCATCAGAGGGGAGATTCCGAGTTTGCTGCCAGTTCTGGTGGGAAAGTTATTAAACAAACTGTTATTTATTATACATTTATTGAGCTGTATCATTGTCTCCGATCAATTGGATAATGATCACACATCTATAGTTATCTGGGTTGTGTTAACTATTCACTCCCAAAGGCGTTTTTAAACGTCTTTTCAGACTTGGTCTAGAATTGACTGGTACTGAATGAGTTAAGAACCATGTGTTTGTGTGAAGAACAAACCCAGGTGGACTGACAGGTTTTGATTTGCTAAATTAAATATTTAATCAGCCAAAGTAGATATTGTATTTCAGTATTGAGAACAATTCAATGAAAAGGCAATCATAAAATACATTGTTATATATGACTCATTGTCATTAACATCTAATAGGCGTGAGGATGTGGTAAAAGTGATGTTGGTAGCGTTCAGTAGGTGCCCTCACCTGGAGTTGATTTCAGCTCCGGCATTAAGCAGTATCTTGATGATGTTAACATAACCACCAGATGCTGCAAGGCTCAAGGGCGTGTAGTCGGAAACATTGCGGTGTTCCTTATTTGCACCCCGTAGCAGCAGTAACTCAACAACCTGATTAATTACAAACAAGGAAAGAAGCTTAAAGACTGCTTGTACAATAAAGTGCAGTCAAAACATGTGATTACTGTACTTCTTGTCGCCCCCCTGAGCAGGCCAAGGAGAGAGGCGTGTCTTTGGTTCTCTCAGACTGGGCCTCAATGTCACCACCTTTGTCAAGTAACACTTCAACAACTCCAACATGGCCAGCGGTGGCAGCCAGGATGAGAGGAGTAAAACCTGAGCAAAATAGAGCCGATATGAGCATTTACTGATTAATGGTGGATCATCATAAATAGCCACCTCACTAATGACGATGTAAATGTTTAAAATTCAGATAATGACTCAAGATTCAACATCTTGAATCATTTGTCTTTAGACACACAGATTAGGTAAACAACTTGGCGCTGGGGACCGAAGGGATTAGTTCCCATTCATTTCAGTGGCAAACGTACAAGTTAAATTGGTGAGGCGAGGTTCCACTGTACCTTTTTTATCACGGTGCTCAATGTTGGCTCCCCGTGCAATGAGGACAGACACCAGCTCCTCGTGTCCTCCAGCACAGGCCAATGTCAGCGCAGTGTCATGGTTACTTTCCGTCTGCACAGAAGACAATTTCCATCATTCATTATTTGAGCTTACTCACTTGCACTTGTGTATGTATATTAGCAAATCAAAGTGTCTGTCTTACATGCGCATCAATGTCAACAGAGGGGTAGAGGGGTAGCACAGATGGTGGCGAGGAGATGTTGGCAGATGTCTGTGTGGGTGGTTGGGACAAAGGAGTGGGTGAGGTGGTCGTGTTCAGCATGGGCACACGGCTGCTAACCGCTGAAATAACAACATGGAGAAAGTTATAGGGTGCATACAATTGTGAAGGCAACATTTGTTTTGAGATAAGAATCCACAGCGTTGCTTCATGCACTGACCTGCCATTATGTCATCCAGCGTATCTGTGAGTGTTTGTGCAGGTGTGGCAACCATGAGACCGTCTGGGGCTTGCTGAGGTATCATTCCAGGACCTAACCCAGGCAACTGTTGACCTTGACCCTGCTGCTGTTGGCCCAGCATCTGCTGTCCTACAAGCACCCTTTGGAGGTCGGGACTGTTACTTCCTGGGTAGTCCGCAGGGTTGTAGTCAGGTAGTGGCTGGACAGGAACAAAGGCAGCCGGGAGAGGTGGAGGCGGTGGCTGGGATTGGGCCTGTGGTGAAAGGGGCAGTGGGGGCTGCTGTGGGGGCTGTGTCCCATCTCTGTAGAGGATTGTGCCCACTTGAGGAAGCTTGGTGTAATCGTCCTCTTCCCCATTCGCCTCATCTTCTGAGCCTTCCTCTTCTTCCTCGTCCTCCTCCTCTTCCTCCTCGTCATCATCTTCATCATCATCCTCTTCCTCATCCTGATAAGGATATGAGGAAAAATGCTTAATGTACTTACAATCATCCAATGCCAATAATGAAACGTACTATTTCAAAAGTGGTAAGATTAGAAATTAACCTCTTCTTCGTCTTCTCCGGGCAGTTCGTCTTGCTCCCCATCCTTGTTGGCCTCTTCATCCGTGTCAGAGCTGGAGCGTACAAGGGCAGCTAGTGTCAGCGGAAGGGACCCGGGAACTGACGAGGCATTCCCAGGCCCTGGGCCGGGGCCTTGGCTCTGTCCAGCCTCCTGCTCCTCCTTTAAGCCCTTCGCTTCCATGTATTCTTTGGTGAACTGTTGCTGTGTTTTTAGCTGCAACTGGCGTTCCACCTTCTGCAGCTCCTTCAAAATTTTCTTTTTCTTCTGAACCTGAGAAGACAACACCAACTTAACCTGCGTTGCCAAACCACGTGTAAGACCAAGATCAGATAAATAATGTAATAAATCAGTCCCAAAACACTTCACTTTGTAGCAGACAATGGGTTACCTGCTCTTCTCGGCTCTTCTTCAGCTCCTCAATTTTGTCTTTGGTGAGTGGCTCCCCCTGGATGAGTTCTAGCGACTGAAGCTGGGCTTTTTCAATAGCGCTAATGCGTTGGCCTAGCTCGTTCAACTTTCCCTCCGTCTCTTCCACGATGCACTCCAGAGGCTGGCACAGGTGGAACGGTGGCAGAGGCTCTCCTTCAGGCCCCCGGCCAACTGAGCTGGGGACGCTGGGTTGAAGTGTTGCCTGTCTCTGCTTGGACGCACCTGAATGGGAACAGAAAACAGATTTTATTTTTTTTTTTAATTGATGGGCACCAAGCAGACACAAAAGGTCTTGTTTTGGAAGTTCCCACGCCTCTGGATCCAAGGTCATTTCATCATTTTTTTTCCTCCTCCTATTTATTAATGTAAATACTTTGGATTTCTATGATTTGGTCAAATTCCAAAATGTGCAAAGTACATAATTTACTGTAACACAGTATTCAGATGCCGTTTGAAAACAGAATTGAGATTTGAAGGCAAGTGGTGTTCCTCAAAAACAAAGGAGTTTTTGCGAAAGGTGCAAATGTGTGGGATAATAACGAAAATGAATGTGTGGGTCAACAATATCTTACAGTACTGAATAAATTTAGGAACCAAACATGAAAGTGTATAAATAGCTTGACTGGGTGGAAAATTTGTGTTTTAATAAGTGCTTTTGTTTTCTTTTCATGACTTCAATTCACTCTGTAAGGTATACAATTTGTGCTGCAGTCTTGTAAAAACAGAACACCTTTTCGGTTGGCGTAGTTGTTGTGTAAAATCTTGTCTTGGCTGTTTTTCTTTGGTTGAAGCTGACTGATTCAATCAATCAATATCCCTTTGAAAAGGTTTGGCATTAGACAGGCACACAATACCTTTGTTTGAGAGAGGCGGGGGTGTTGCGATGTTTGATGGTGCTCTGTCTGGCTCCTGAGGAGGAACCACCATAGCGAGAGCTTGGAATGGGACACGAGGAACCTGCGACCAGAGATTTTTTTTTGTGGATGAGAAGGTATTCAGATTACAAGCACAACATTATTGCTCTATTCACCTGAGAAGCATCTTGCGAGGGGGGAGTGAGCTGGGAGAGATCAGGGGCCGGGACAGAAAGGATGTTGGGATAGTCCAACAAGTAGGACACAACATTAGTGTGGCCACCTTTAGCAGCTTCAATCAACATGGTCGAGCCATCCTGTGAGAAGGGAAAGGTAGACTGTTTATATTTGACCGAATAATATTTGCTATGCTTCCTTTGATGCATGAAAATGCACATTACTTTGAGTCTATGTGTAGGGTCTGCCCCATGTGCCAGCAGCAACTCCACCACAGCCAGATGTCCTCCAGCACAAGCCAGAGACACCACTGTGTGATCATTATTGGCGGTAGCTCTGTTCACATTAGCACCTGCACATCAGATGGAGAAAAGAAAAAAAAACATTCAAATGGAATAGTTGCACTCAAGAGACTCAAACAGGATTCTGAATGGGACAAAATATTTATATTTTCAACAGATATCCACTAATAGGCGTTCATACAGATGCATGCATAGAGTATATACATTTTTCTGAGTGATAAATAAATAAAAGATAAAGATAAAATATCCTTTATAATAATAATCCTATGAATATGAATACTTTTTTTTCTTTAAAAAAAGGTTACATTTATAAACACACCTTTGCTGATAAGGAACTGCACTGTGCAGAGATGCCCCGCTCTTGCTGCCTTCATTAAGGGTGTCCGCCCCCCTTCAGACTCGTGTTCCTGGGAAGGAGACGCACAGGACAAATAATTTTTCTTTGCAAATTAACTATATGAGTCCTCAAGATTGAGGAGAAAAAGTCTAAGATAAGAGCATACTAAGTTGGCTCCGGCCTGCAGCAAGACGTCCGCGACATCCGTGTGACCATTTTCACATGCGTATGTCAGCGCCGTATCACCGGTCGCCGTGGTGGCATGAACGTTTGCCCCTGAATGACAAAAGCAAACAACATTCCAGTCAAAGGTGAATTGTTTTTAGACAGCTAATCAGAATCTGCAATTAAAACTGCTCCGTTGATTGCCTCGCTACTTTCTGCGCACCTGCTGCCAGAAGATATTTGACCAACTCCAAATGGCCTTCTTGTGCAGCTTCCATGAGGGGAGTGGAGCACCCCAACTCAATGTCGGCCCCTGCTTTGATAAGGAAGTCGGCCACTTCCAAAAAGCCTCCACAACATGCGAGAGTGAGAGCCGTCTCCTGAGTCTCTTCTGTCTGAGCATTGATATTAGCACCTGGGAAGAAGAAAAAAAATGAGGAAAAGCAAGCAGACTTGAACTCCTGTCTGATCATGTTTGTGTTTGTTTATACACAGAGCAAAACCAAAAAAAAAACATGATTTGTTCTGTTTTAGTTTTTTTTTTTTGTGGAGACCTGGGGGTTTTAAAGTCAACTCAACTGTATTTATAGAGCACTTTCAAACAGCCATCGCTGCATACAAGGAGCAACTATCATATATACAACAATAAAGCAATAAATCAGTAACATGGACGATGGAAAGCACCAAACAGTAAAATTGAGAAATGTTGAGTCAAATGCCAAAGAATAGAAGTGAGTTTTGAGGCGGGTTTTAAAAATGGGCAGCGAGGGGGCTTGTCAAATGTTAAGTGGGAGGTCATTCCAGAGAGGGACCAGCAACGCAAAAGGCATGATCCCCTTTGAGCCTCCGTTTGGTTCTTGGTACTTCTAATAATGTCTGGTCCACAGACCTGAGGCGCCGGGCAGGTGTGTGGAGGCGGATGAGCTCAGAGAAGTAAGGTGAGAGAGACGAGGTTATATAAAGATTTGAAAACAAATAACAGGATCTTAAAAAGACCTCTAAAATGTATAGGGAGCCAGAGTAGGAGTTATGTGCTGCTGGATGGTGGGCATTACATGCTTATCAAATGAGTTCACACTTATGGCACAAATGGAATTTAATCAAAAGCAATGTCATAATACTGAAAAAAATGTCAAATACGTATGCCACAATTTTGCAGCTTTTATGGGCAAAGCTTTGGTACCTTGTGCAAGTAGAAGTGCAACCATCTCTTCATGGCCTTCTCTTGCCGCTTCCATTAAGGGGGTATAGCCCTCATCATTAACCTGCAGATGAAGCATTATCATCGGATGTCAAGAACACATACTGCACACTCATTTATCCAACCAGCCTTTGAGGATTTTAGAAGACAGTGCATTCAGAGCCTTTAGCGGGAAAACATTCACTCATTCACAAATGTTGAATGCTTTGAAATGGCTCTGATGTATCTTCATGTTGTGCTCCCTGGTCAAAATTCAGATTTTAAAACTATGACATGAGAAATTTTTAAAGTTTAAAAATGTGCCAGGTTCCAGAGAAACAGCCCAAACATTTAGTGTCAAGGGGACTAAAATATACCGACACTAAATGTTGTAGTTCATAACATAAGATCCACATGAGACCTATCTCTGTCACGATGGGTCAGACCTCGTCGCTTCAAGGATAAAGTTACATCTGTAGAGTCCCATTTCAAGTGAATTGGGTGTGCGTTGCAACCATGATTACAAACAGGAAACAATGTATACATTTTATTAAGTTGTTAACATATGTCAGCTTTTATGGATGTCTGCTACATACCTCCTCCAAGTTGGCCCCCCTTTCTATGAGCAAGGCTGCTAGCTCCACATGCCCTCCGCAAGCCGCAAGGGTAAGGGGTGACTCAAAAGAATCTGCTGGCATGTTGACCTGCGCGCCGCTGTCCAACAGTAACCGTGCGACCTCCACATGGCCATCCTGGGACAGCGAGACACACAAAGAATGTGGAGATAAGCACCTGAACAAATTTGCAGCTTAGTCTCCATTTACACACGGATGCAAAGTTACTTTGGCTAGACCACGTGGCAAACGCCGCCTGATTTAATTGAAACTATTACAATGATGCAACATCAATGAAAAGTCGTTAATTTATCTGCTGGAAACAGTATTCGTTTGCAATTGAACAAATTAACAAAAAAACAAAAGGGAATTAATCAATAATGTCTTGAAATTATAACAGATTTTAAACAAGACAGCTAGACAAGTCTGAATTTATAGTTGCCTGCCAGTACCCCTTTGTGCAGCAAAATGCTGCATCAATGAGTCGACTGGAAGAGATGCAGACTAAGATAAGAAGGTCTCCAACTGAACTCCTGTCATAGTACTTTCCACAGAGTAGAGGGAGTGTGTGCTCTTTTTGCATCCGTTGCTGCTCCATGTGTTAAATTACAACAACATTATTTCTCGTTTTCATTATACCATCTATGGCATTTGTCATTATGTGTTACCATTGGGCTAGCTGACTTTCATCATATGAAAGGATTTGGTTTCCTTGAACATTTTTTGTTTAAATGAAAAATGTTTTTTGGGGGGTCGTTGTTTAAAAGTCAAATTTACAGTTAACACAGCACTGACAACGATTTTAAAGAAAAAAAAAACAAGCATACTTTGCTTCTTTAGAGAACTGTGCAAATTAAAAGGCAGTATGAAAACTTGGTCACATGGTCAATATATTGGGAATTTCCTCTGCTGCGGGTAGATTTGGAATGTATTGCAAGACAAATGGGTTCGCTACACATCTATAGTGATCCAAGTTAAAACAAAAAATAGTTAAGCTTCATTTACACATTCATTTCACAAAATTTGCGGATCAGAACAGCAACAGTGTGTGTGTCAATTCTATGCAAGATTAAAAAACATCACGGAAAATACTGTGAAAAACTAAAAAAATATTTCAAAAACATTTTTAAAACAACCACCCACAAATCAAATATAGGTTCTGTACAGTAGTTCAGACTTAAGTACAATAAGTGCAGTGCACAATACTGCTTAGTAAGATTCATCACAACTTGTAAAAATAGGATGGCCTCGCTGTCCATTTGTTTGACAAGTTACCAACATCTAAAGTGGATTTGGGGTTTGAGAAGTATTCCAAGCACAACACAACAAGCCACTTGCTTTTATCTGCGAGTTATAGTCAAGTTGGTTGGTAGCGAGATAATGGCCAGGCACACAGCTGACGTGAGTACCCCACCCCCTCGTCTCAGACAGACAGCTATGGATCATTTCAAAGCGAAGAAAATGGATGACACAACGAAGAACAAATTTGCTGAAGCGATGGCTAAATGTATGGCTACTGAATGCAAGCCTGTCATCATTGTCCACAGCTCGACTCAAGCTGAAATCATTCACAGTGGCGTCAAACAACTCCACTACGCATTGCCAGCAAGAGCCTCCATAACAAGCCGTGTATAGAGATTGTACGTAGCGGAGAAGGCTAACGTACACCAAGCGGGAGAAGACACTGTTTCGGGAGAGGAATAAGAGACGAGGTTGATGAGCCTCTGGCGAATAAAGAGCAGGTTGCCTGTCGAATATGATGTATGCCACTGACGCGATTGCTACTTGTTTGGAACTATTTTGAGTGGAAGGTTACAGTGTTCCGTGTCCATATAAATAAAACGGGTGGAGCTTCTTTGTGTTCGTCTGACTGACTGCGCGCTTAGGCAAGTCGAGAGTTCAGCGGTGCAGTCATAGCGACCATACTGAAAATAAGAAAACGTCTCCAGTGTTGTGCCTCGAACCAAGTGTAGTCATCCGAAATGATGTCTACACAAAACCGTAGAGAGACTTCCGCGCAAGAAGGGCCAACAGAATCAACAGAGCCTGACTGCTGTGTTCAAAGCAAACTTGAGAAAAACTAAGTATGCAACCATGGCTTAAATCCACTAAAGGCTGAGTATTAGTTTACCTTAGATGTGCACTTTGTTATATTGCTCTGTTTTGATTCCATAAAAAGAGCTGTTGAAGCAGCTGTTGTGTGACAAAATATTGTTTTCACTGTTGTTGATGGACAGTAATATTGTGTGAATAACTGCTCCAAGTGAAAAATGTTCATGTAAAATTGAAAATTAAATTTTTTATTTCAGTAAATATTTGCATTTTGCACATAGAAAACTGATCAATGCTTCCATGTTGATGAGAGCATTAAAATGGGGGAAAAATAGGGCACTTGAAACCTGGCTTAGGGTTTTGGGCCGGGATAACGACGCTCGTTCCTACCGACTGCTGTCAGGCTGATGAATAAAAAATAACAATCATAATAATAATAATAATCAAATGATGTGAAGGAAAATTGTAAATAGTACTGCGATTTATCCATTTGTGTTCATATTGTATTTAATTGAAAGATGTTTGTTGTTTTTTTCTCTTTCTTCTTTCTACATACATTCTTGCTGCTGGAGGCTGTAAATTTCCCCAGTGTGGGACGAATAAAGGATATCTTATCTTATAAGTGGCAAAATAGTCCCCCCTCAGATGGATATAAATGGGTGGATTTTGCTGCTCAATTAACATTCCAAAAACACAATATTAATCAGAATAGTGTATTGAGACTAGTGGGGCTACATAGAACATTCATTCATTTTCCGAACCGCTTTATCTTCACTAAGGTTGCGGGGGTGTTGGAGCCTATCCAAGCTGTCTTTGGGCAGTAGGCGGGGGACACCCTGAACCGGTTGCAAGCTAATCGCATGGCACACAGAACATATTGTAAAGAAGGTTTGGGGGTTAACTTCCCCTTTAACGATAATAAACTTACAACCAGACAATGTGTGGATATTTGAGAAACTGTGCTTTAACACAAACGGTGTCCTTCATATAATTAAAGGCCTGACTGAGTGGGCACCAGCAGCAATGCATAAAAATGTATTGGACAGCAACAAGGCTTTCAATACAATGAAGCGAGACAACTGAGGCATCCTCCTGTCTCTGTTACGGAACTTTTCCTACCTTCAAAGGTAGCATATTGGCAGGACAAGGTGGCTCCCACATTACATATCCAAGCCGTTTGTATACTAAAGAGTGACTCGGAAAGAAGGGAGGATAACGCCCCAGCGTGAACAGGATGGGTAACCGGGTAGACCCTGTTACCCATCCTGCTCTCAGCGGTCAAAAAAAAAACTTTTAGGTCAGATGCTCACCATGCACGCCTCCATCAGTGCTGTGTGCATCTCATCAGTCTTATGTTCCTGGTCTGCGCCAGCCTCCAACAGAAAACGCACCATGTCCAAGTGACCTGCATTATGTGAAAACACTTGTCAAGGACTGTAAAATAGGTTAACAGTCTACTAGTTTTGCTCAAATTGAATATCTCCAACCTTTGTAGCAGGCAAGTGTTAGAGCGCTCTCTTTGAACTCATTTGAGTGGGTGTTAATGCCAGCACCATACTCTAGGAGCACCCTAGCCACTTCGACATGGCCAGCGCTGGCCGCCTCCATCAAAGGTGTGTGTCCGTTTTCATTGTGGTCCTCGATGTTGGCACCCTCCTTGAGTAGCACCTTCACCACATCCACAAAGCCACCGGCACATGCATACGTCAGGGCTGTGTTCCCTGGAGGTATAAAAAGATAGCATGGACATTAAAAACCGCGAATTGTCAGATAACCAAAATTGTCAAGATTTTAAGTGAGGTTGCACCTGTGGATGACTGTGCGTTTACATCTGCACCGTGTACCAAAAGCAGCTTGACAATGTCCACATAGCCTCCACTAGCTGCAGCCATGAGTGGCGTGATGTCACCCTTTATGCCCCGGTCCTCCACATTGGCATGCATGGCCAACAAGACCTGGTTGAGAAAATGGATAAATAAGAGGTTTACAACAAAAACCAGTAATACCATAAAATAATAAATCAAACAACAGAATCATGTCCAAAACAAATTTCAGGGCATGAATTTTTGATTCAATCCACACTGCACTGAGCATTTGTTATCTTGCATCCCAATTTCACATACCTGTGCAAGTTCATAATAGCCAGCCGAGCAGGCTAAACAAAGCAGGCTCTCCCCTTCCTCTGTGTGTTCATTGACACTTCGCCCCTCATCCAGCAGTTTGCGCACAGCGTTGACATCACCATCTGAGCAGGCCTCCGCTAAACTACGGCTGAAAACAACCAGACTGCTACAATTACTGCCACTGTGACAGGTGAACACACATACGCCTCACAAGTATGCCATCGTCAAGGCAAGCACATGTTCACTTACAAGTACATTTAAAATGAAATTAATTATATCCACTATGACATCAGAAGAAGTATCGATGCACATGACAACACAACGATTAAGCTTCTCATGCCCTTGAGCCCCTAATCTTAAGGTCGTGCGCCTTAGGTAAAGCAGGCCCAGAGAGTCGTTTCATGTGGCCCGCAAGAGCAAACAAGTGTACTGAAAGGTCCTCTTCAATGTGTACACCTAAGTAAAGTTCAACAGGGAGTAGAGCTGTGAAATATCACAATACAGTACTGTATACCTCTTTGTGCAACAAAAAATGTTGACCATAAAATACAACCCTTTGTCACTATTGTTATTTTACATTTCCCTCACTCATACTGACGGAATGGTGTCCTGTAATTTCACAACTGTAGGTCGCACTAAAGTCTTAAAATTTTCTCCAAAATGGATGTGCCGCCTATAATGCGAGGCTTAATCTATGCACTTTAGTTTCTGAATGTTGCTGTGTGACTTTGATGAGCGCTCGGCTTGACTATCTGATTTTATGCATTTTCAAGGCGGTCCATCTTGGTACTTTCGTTTTATGAAACGGCGCCAACTATCCATTCGGGCAAGGAATACCGTGGCGCAACAACCTCTGGTAGACTACAAGGAAAAGCTGGCTACCTTCAGCTCCGGGGGGCTTGACGAAGGAACTCAAACCTGGAGTTCCACTGGACATTGATGTAAACAGGGTGTTCAAGGTGAAGTTGCGAACGGTGTGGGAGCGATGGCAATCACAGCTTTACAAAGACCATAAGGGAGCACCGGGTGATCGATGCCATAATTTGTGACTGGATCGTGGATGCTTGGACTAATGTCTCTGCTTATTCTTTTGAACTGCTCATAAAATGTATTTAGTTATTCCTGCATACCACACTTGAATGAAAATGACAATTTAATTAACAAACAATAGAAAAAATAGATAAAGTTGAAATTTGCTTAAGGAGAATGCATTATGAGGGTGCGACGATGAATCGACAATGGCTTGATTATCAAATTAACAAGACTGATTCTGACCATGTCATTATGACATTCTATAAGGCACTACCAATAGTTATTTGCATACCAACGCTGAGAAGGAAATTTCGGAACGGTTTTGCAAAATGTTTTGTATTCAGTGACTTAAAATGCAGTTTGTTTACATGCAAAGGCCATTTTAAATGTACTTGTATGTGTGGCCAAAAACAGTAAACAAGCTCACACACTCACAAATGCCGCAACTTAGTTTTATAAAGCGCAGAAAATAAGAACCAGTGACAATA
This sequence comes from Hippocampus zosterae, assembly GCF_025434085.1. Classification (NCBI taxonomy): domain Eukaryota; kingdom Metazoa; phylum Chordata; class Actinopteri; order Syngnathiformes; family Syngnathidae; genus Hippocampus; species Hippocampus zosterae. The sequence goes on from NC_067451.1 coordinate 30,599,750, forward strand.
TGGTTGAGATACATACTTGTCGGCTTGGCCAGCGTTGAGTGTGTTTTCGGCCCTCATACGCGTGAGCGCAGCTGCAGCCTCGTCCAAGGCACAACTCACAGATGATGTCAGTCGTCGCAGCACCTCTGGATCTGCAAAAGCTTTACCATCGGCAGTGGAAAGTTTACCGATGCCTTGCAAACACCAAAAGGCAGAAGTGCAGAGGGCAAGGCAAACCACAGGGGGAGCACAACCAAACCAGATCCGATGGGGGCGCAAGTCCAGTCCAGCCAAACCAATCCAAGGTTAGTAGCAGCATACAGAAAAGAGGAAATGAAAACACACACAGACACACAAGCGCGTACACAGAAAAAGACACACGCACACACACAAGCGCGCACACACACACACACACAAGCATTTGTTAATGTGGCTCAACGTATTTTGTTCCATTGATTTCAATACAACATCTATGGTTCTCAAAAATAGTTTTATCAGTAATCTGAGAAAATAAAAAGGACCAAGATACTTCTACAGATTCGTAACAAGGGTACAGATGCAGGCCTTGTCCTGTGTGAATTATAGATGGGAAACAGACAGAGAATGTGCGAGAAAAAGAAACCAGATACTATGGTCAGCGTGGGGCGGGAGCACAGCTGGAATAAAAACGACTCATGTGTACGGCATCTGTGCGCTTGACATGTCGAGAGAGGAGAACCAAAGAAGTGGGCTGCTGGAAAGAGCAACCATGTGGAAAAAGCAACTTGTGCTCATGACCTACGTTTTAGTCAAGTGCCCAGACATTTCCAATGAGCAAAATTACTTTTGTACAGTTTTTATTGATGGACTTCTATGTAGGAGTGTACATTTCAACAACTTTTGCAAATCGAAAGATTCGTCAAGACAAAAATAAATGGTTGTTTTGAGTACAAACTCAAGTGAACATTTTGTCTTTGTATGCCTCGTTTTCACCTCTTGAGTGTCTGACTACGGCTAAACTTAGAATGGGTTGCACAACGATCGCCACTGCAGACAAAACAAGGCGAAGGAAGTTTATCCTTGAGAGGTTTCAATATGGCACATTGTCATCTCAGAACACAATTGTAACTCGTGTTGAGACACTATATTGTCAAGAAGACCACCCCTGGCTAACTCTCACCCATGCACTGTCAAGTCAGCAGATGCCACATGAATCAGCTCCCAACAGTATGCTAAATCACACAAATGACAATCCTAAAAAAGCTGTGCGAGCGCAAAAGACGGCACCCACTGCGGGCGAGTAAGAAAGCTTTCGGCGGAATCATCCACCCATGTACTTCAGCTGTGCGCAGGTGGAACAGAGTGGAAAAGCGCAGTATGATTTTGAAAAATTGATCAAATTAGCTTTCACTCAATATTGCGATTGTAAATTAAAATGCATTTTTTCTCTTCCCCTGTATTTTATTTAACAAACAATTAATATATTGTTTCAAAAAACAGTATCATATCAGATTATACAAAAAGTAGTATTATAGTATTGCATTGTATTAAAGATTAGTATCACTCTATAACAGGGGTGTTAAAGTCATTTTTGTCACAGGCCACTTTGGAGTGACGTCCTCCCTCGGAGGGCCATTATGACAATGAAACCAAATAAATGTTTAATCATCACTTCGTATTATTACTCGTACACAACAAATTGACATATTACTAGTTTTGAAATCTCAACTCTTGTTTGCTCAATTATTGTCCAAGTGAATGTAAACCGAGTAATAAATGTATTGCAAAATGTCAACAGTATTTACTACACATGACAATTTGACATTTTGGTACGGGTACAAGGACCATTTTTTCCACTTTCTGTCCACTAAAAATGGGCATCACTGCCCCGAGATGGACAAAAACGGACGGACTTCACTGCTTAACTCATATTTCACAAACTCAACACTAATCAGAATGCCGTGTTTAGACTAGTAATCATGTATAAAACTTATTGTCAAGAAAATTGAGGTTGACGTCCCCTTGAACTACCTGTCACTTGCTTTTATCAAGCTGTTTTCATAAAAATGTTTTTTTTTTATCACAACTACAGTGCTAAATATACAGTTGACCACCATCTTGATAAAACCATGTGGTGTTTATAAAAATCTGTACATGTGACATGTCTGTCAAGCAGCTGTTCTAATGAAAGGAAGTGGTACATACACTTAATTGGAAAAGACAATCTGGCCCAATGAGGGTATAATTAAACATTTGTAGCTCACATGATCACCAAAGCTGCCCATCTGTGCTTGTCATAGGGTGCGCAATTTATTGATGACATCATTGATCAGCTCTGCCAAATAAGCCATTATAGCAAACAACTTCATTCATTCTGGGGTCGTTCTGTGCTTGTGTATGTGAGCCCAAAAAGCTAATGTACTATTTTTAGCTTCTGTCTAGGGAGCGGAACGACCTATGCGCCCTTGACCATCCAAACACAAAGAGCATTCGTGTAGTTTTTCTTTTTGACAGGTAAAAAGTCTGAAAACATTTTTCTGTCAAAAAACAGCACTCGCTACAATATTTTTATTTGATTTTAACAACTCTAATTCAAAAACGCTTTAAATTACTTGGCGTAAGTTACGTGAACTTCCAGTCACACACATTCAGCCAATCCCAGATGCAACCAGGAGACAGCTTTGTTTGTTTGAAGAGACAGAGAAATTTGAAATCTGCCATAATTAGGATTTGTTCATTACTTGTATTCATAAAGTGTTGTGTAAATGTGATTTTAAAAAAGCTGTTGATTCTTACCTCATACAGTGACAGTGAAGTCCCACACTGTTTACTATATATGGGTTATGGATGCATTTTATTTTGTAAAGTGGATGTCTATTTACAGTATATACAACAATATACAGTTTCATGAGGTAGAATACTTTATTTTCTCTTCATTTTAAGCTTTTTGGCAAGCGCTAAACGCTTATTGGTCCTCTCCGTCTTTTTCCACTCTCATTTTAGCAAACTTTTTTAGCAAAGTTTTTCAGATCCGCATCTATCAGACGCACTTTAGCTTTGTCGCAAGTCTCGATAACATTCGGCATTCGCGAGAAAGGGGTTTAGGAAGGCGAAAACGGATTGGTTGCGATTTGCATTTGCTGATATTACGACCAATCACAACAAGACATTGGTTTTAGCCCAAATAGGAAGTCACGACAAACTAATGCTTCGCGATAAAAACGGGATTCAAAATGGATGCTTTTTTTATTAATTTGGAACAATATAAAATAGGTCCATTTTGACTGGAGAAAAGCGGAATTCTGCCAAAAAGCGTAAAAAATCTCATCCCTGATTACGATCTCTGGGCGCCAGGACTTGAAAGACGCATCCAACCAAGCTTCCAAAATGAACAAAAAAGAGAATGCGTTGGCGACTTGGCAGCGCCGGTAAGCAATGTATGGACTTGTTTATAGCTCTTGAACCACAAAGCAACAGTTTGGACAAATTAAAGCCCTGACCACCTGAACGACTGGTGAAGTTTGTTTGTTTTTCATTAGCATCAGAGAAAGATATGTTGTAAACATTCAAACATTATATTTAATGCTGATGCTGGAGACAGACTGCCAAAGAAGACCTCAGTGAGATGGGTGTCAGCTGGCATGGAGCAAGAAGGGTCGCCAGTGACCGGACCAAATGGAGGAAACTTGTCGCCCAATGTTCCAAATAGGAACTGGCGGAACTAACTAACTAACTATTTAATGCTGATCAGCAGGTGGGGTGGGGGGGTTCGGGGGTTTCAATTATTCATTTTTCCAATACATTATTACTACGGCAGGAGTCGTATGTATAGTAACTAGTACAGTACAGTAAATAGTACTTTAGATATATTGCTCAGTCTTCTGATCAAATCAACAATTTTTTCCCAAACCTGATTGCCCCTAAAAAAAAAAAAATCCCTGATCGTGTCAAGTCAAAAAAAAAATAAAGTATTGTTTTTAACATCAAATTTCTATAGAGTATTAAATGTCCTAAGTATACAGTGTAACCTTTGTTTACAAACACAGTTCAGAAACACTTGCCTTGAAACCTTTGTTTACAAACACAGTTCAGAAACACTTGCCTTGAACACAATTTTTGAAGAAATACTGCTTTGGTTCACAAGTCTGGGCATGGATAAAAAAGGATCACTTATCGTTTTTGCTCGTGCCACTTCAACTTCTTATGTCACAGATTTTTTTCCCACTTTTTGCTTTAATTTAGCTTTGCGTATGATTCCAAATGAAGTGAAACAGCTACCCATTGTGTTATTAGTGGTATTTAGGGAAAAGTACCGTATTTTCACGACTAATGCCGCCTTAGTCTAAAATTTTCTCCAAAATGGACAGAACGCCTTATAATGCGGAGCGTCTTTTGTATGAGCTGAGTTCCAAAACCTGGCTGAGACCCGACACGCTGTTTATATAGAGAAAAGACGGAAGTGAGAGACGACAGGCATGCGGCGAAGAGGTCGGCCAATCAGTGAAGGGCGTCCCGGTATATATTTAAATATATGGAGAGAGGTGGACGTGAGTGAGGACAGGGGGGAAGACCGCCAATGAGTGAAGTGTGGGCGTGTAAGTGTACGCTAAAGGCACGCCTCTAGCAGGTACCAGCACCTGTATAAAGTGTGAGTACGTGCATTATTGCAAAACAACTTCGGTTTTGGTTTCCAAGAACCCCCGAAAATGAATTCCACAAAGAGACACACCTACGAAGCTCAATTCAAACTCCAAGCCATCGGTTAAGCAGAGAAACATGGGAATCGAGCAGCCGCCAGAGAATTTAATGTCAACGAATCCATGGTTCGCAAATGGAGGAAGCAGGAGAACGAGCTTCGCCAAGTCAAAAAGACGAAGCTGAGTTTCCGTGGAAAGAAGGCGAGGTGGCCCGAGTTGGAAGACCAACTGGAGCGGTGGATTCTTGATCAAAGAGCAGCCGGCAGAAGCGTCTCAACGGTCACCATTCGACTAAGGGCGAAAACGTTAGCCGAAGAATTGAAAATTTAACATTTTCAAGGAGGTCCGTCTTGGTGCTTTCGCTTTATGAAACGGCACCATATACCCGTGAGAGTGAAGACGACCGTGGCTCAGCAACTTCCAGCGGACTACAAAGAAAAGCTGGCCGTTTTCCGCACCTACTGCAGTAAGAAGATCGTCGACAAACGCATCCAGCCTAACCACATAACCAACATGGACGAGGTCCAGCTGACTTTCGACATCCCGGTGAACCACACTGTGGAGAAGAAGGGGACCAGCACGGTTGCGATGCGCACAACAGGGCACGAGAAGTCTGCTTTTACTGTCGTTCTTGGTTGTCATGCCAACGGACAGAAACTGCCACCTATGGTGATTTTTAAGCGAAGGACGCTGCCGAAAGAAAAGTTTCCAGCCGGCGTCATCGTGAAAGCAAACCAAAAGAGCTGGATGGACGAGGAGAAGATGAGAGAGTGACTAAGTGAGATGTATGTTAAGAGACCGGATGGCTTTTTCCATGCCTCGCCGTCACTCTTGATTTGCGACTCCATGCGTACCCCGCGGTGAAAAAACAAGTCAAGCAAATGAACTCCGAGCTTGCCATCATTCCCGGAGGCTTGACTAAAGAACTCCAACCGCTGGACATCGGCATCAACCGGGCGTTCAAAGTGAAGTTGCGAGCGGCATGGTAAAAATGGATGATCGATGGCAAACACAGCTTTACGAAGAGTGGGAGGCAGCGCCGGGCTAGTTACACCACAATCTGTGAATGGATTGTGGATGCTTGGACGAACGTATCTGCTAGTACAGTTGTTCGAGCTTTTGGCAAAGCCAGCATCAATTCTGTGGAGCCACATGACAACGAGAGTGAACCCGGCGGTTTGGATGGATTACGGGTACTTGCACAATTGTTCAATTCGGATACAGAAGATGAGGACTTTGATGGCTTTCTGAGTGATGATTGAGCAAAAAACGTGAGTACCTTGTAAATAAAATACACCCGAACTCAGTTCTGCTTTCGTTGCCTTTTTAAAAACGTGTTTTAGCGTGTATCCGTATGTCTTGGCATGCTACCGTATGCTTCAAGCTAACGTGTTAGCGTGCGCGCATGCATCCCGTATGTTTAAGCTGGCCTATGTTTTAAGACTGTAAAACTGCACCCAATAATACAGTGCGGTTTGTCTATGTGTAAAATACAGAAATGGCACCCATTAATGAGACTGCGCCCAACCATACGATGCGCCGAATGGTCGTGAAAATACGGTACTGTGATCAGTATGTCAGAAAAACTGATTGCATGGAGCTCATATTTTGCAGCCTGCAGTCAACTAGAGACAAGGCTGTGTTGCGCTCACTCCCCCTTGCCGTCACATTGCACGTTACAGACAAAACCAGTAAATGAAATATATATTTGAGTGCATTCTCTTTCTTGTCAATTTGAAATAGGTTGTTTTATATAATGAAGGGATGGAAATATGGATTCGTTTTTTTTTTATCTCATTCATCAATCAGAACAAAGTTGTGATTGATGAGAAGTTGTTGTTGAGAAGCAGTGAAATTGAAAACTGTAGCAAATCTGTGTGATCAGTAAAAGAACCACTAACGGAATCCATACCAAACGATCACACCCACGGATGATCAATATCGGAGTGTGCAGCATAAAACCCTCATAGGAACACCCCTACTAATTGTCATACTGTTGAAAAGCAGTAAAACAATAGTGAAACATGGAAATCGTGTTTTTGAACTCCCTGGGCAGTTCAGGTTGGTACAATATACCACCTGTACTATTGTAATAACTAATAAATTTGGGTAGAGGTGTTCTCAATACCAAAAGAAAATGTTAACACACATAAAGAGACACTTAAAAAAAAACCTGGATCCTCGATGGATGCAGGAAGAAGCCTGGAGCCTCCCACAGCTCTCACACTGTGGAAGGAGGAGCGATTAGCTCGTGGTCTCAAGGAGGCAGCACCTGTCCCAGCCAGCGAGTGTTAACCATGCTAAAAGTGGACAAAGTCCTCCAAGGGTGGAACTTTGGCCACAGTACGAGAGCTCTCTTACAATTGTGATGGCAAGGCTTCGTGGTACAATGTGTCCCTGTAAATCCTCTTGTCTTTCGTGCATTTTAAGTTTCTGGTTTTCACTCTGAAGGACTCCACAGTCTTGTTTACGTTCACCGTGGATACTCCTCCTGTCCCAAAATGGCCACCAAATCCCATAATGCAACAAAGTACCCAAAACATGAAGTACTATATGAAGAAAGGTGAAGGCGTTGAACGGTAATTGTATTTATTGATAGCAAAGGTTATTATCACTTATTTCTATAGTGTGCTGTATTTGTTTTAACAATAGACCAGCAGAAATAAGATAAATATAACTTTGTTCTGGAGTTGGAATCGATTAATTGCATTTCCATTTATCCATGTAGAATTGTCATGATATTCTCACTAATTTGTTGTGTTCAGTGGTGGATGCATGGTCACAGCACACTCGGGCTGTCACCATCAAATATTTTTTGAATCACTTATTCTCCATCAAATATTTTTGAATCACTTCTTCTATTAACTATTCCGTTGATAAATTGAAAAATTGGATACAATTTCATCTTGCACTGAAGTGTCTACGAGCCTGGTTCTCTAGGTTGGCCTGAAGGGCCAAATCCGCACTTAATGTTCGTTTACCTTTTGACAAATTCACTTTTTTTAAACTATACCAACATGCTCACGGCACCACAGCATCAACCTTTAGTTTAATCAAACATACTTTAACCGACAGGATCCCTCGCTGTACGATGTTGAGCGGCAGCACCCAGGGTGTTCTTCCAACCTACAATTTTGTGAACCGCTTAGCCTTTTGAGCCAAATTTAAATGGCAGTAGTTATTTTGCCATGGCAACTCTCCTGCTCCTGTTATTTTACCATGAGCGGCTATGACTGGTCAATCACCAGAGTGAGGAATTCTTGCCCTGCCGTAAATCTGCTATTTTATCGTGACGACAGTAGGTTGGCCGCACAGTTAAATACCATGCATCTTACATTGTGCAGGCTGCAGTGTTACAGTTCAACTGCGTTCCAGGTTAACTGGCTGCCAATTCAGGCCGTGGCCATTTGGGGAATGTGAGTAATTTTGTGCTTCCTGTCTGCAGATTCATCACAAGCTAAATTGTTCAATTGGATCACTGTTCAATTTCTCAAAAAAATAAAAATAAAAATACACATGCAACAAACCAGCTTGTTGACTGACTGCAAGAAATTGTAAACACTAAAAAATAAATAAGGTAAAAGACCAAAGTCCCTTGCAGATAGCCCGTGAGCAGAACACAAACGAATTGATGTATTACACTACACTTTTAGATGACTAACTGTTCGGGTTAGTAAAGGGGTAAACTCGGGGTCTTAAGCTGGTTTAAAAAAAAAAATTATCGTACTTGGGTTTTTGCGGGTGTTTACGTGAATATTGCCAACACTCAGCTTTTGAAACAGATGTTGAAACCTGATAAATATTTCATGTTGTTTCAGAGGTAAAAATGGTGACCAACATAATCAAATCAATTTGGACGGCAATCGTGGAACATTTAACAGTGGCCCATGGCCACTACCTGACTGTCTCCTGTCAGCTCAAGTTCACGGACGCTGGCTTGAAAGCAAAATCTGATCAGTTGTTTTAATTATTTAACACTGTGTATTTTGAGTTTCATCCCCCTGTCTAATCAATCATCATTTACAGATAGTCATTAACAAACAACTTCTTGAATTTATATAATCAACCTGTCACAAGTCATAAAAGGGATGCAGATATAAAATGACTCACATGGCCATGTAAATATATCTGGAACTACTGGCAAACTTTTTGACAGTAATGTCACACATGTCTAGGGCAGGGGTGCCCATTACGGTGATCGCGATCGACCAGTATATCAAGGACTGGTCCCAAGTCGATCCAAGGTGGAGAATAAAAAAAACAAACATTTGTGCCTCTGTGCATGTTCGTAATATATTGTTTGTGTTAATGCACACTGCACCCTAATCATTCTATCAGTCTCACTTTCACAAAAAGTATCTTAAAAAGAAAATAAAGCGGGTCATCTTTAAACTACGGTGGCGTGTGACTGCGTCACTGGAAGTTGTTAGCGCTCAGCAGTCTGCAGTTGCAGCTTGTGATCAGAGTTGTCTTTTATCGTTATCATTATTCTCATTCAGTTTGTTTTGTACAATTCACTGAGGGGATGGGCAAAGAATGGGAATCTGGAGGGCCGAGAGAAGCATTTTAAAATGGTACGTGTGAGCTACGAGCGTTAACAGGCTGCCTAAGTGCGTTACATGCCTCAGTGTCAGGCTATTGCTCATCATGGCATGCGTGTGTACGTGCACCTGCGCACGTAACGGGTCGATCTCGGGAGGTTGGTTGATCGAAAAGTAGATCTTAGGTCAAAGAGGTTTGGGCACCCCTGGTCTAGGGATGTCCCAATACACCGTTTTCCACCTCTGATTTGATACCGGTCCGATATCAGCAGGAATGTTACATCCTTTTATTTTTGTATTAAATGTTCTCAGAGACTTGATCAAGTGTTACTATTCCAAAAAAAAAAAAAGGCAGGTATGAGAAAATATGATCCATGAATTCCAAACACCTAGGTCAGCCATCTCATTACCTCTGCGTCAAGCGTTCTAGACGCATAATTTTCCCGCCAGATGCACAGTTCCAAATAATGTGCGTTTTTGGGATGCAAGGAAATATCTCAGTCAAAAAAAAAACTACAGTAAATGTTTTTTTTTTTCCCAGCAACGATCGCAGTTTGACAATCGCCGCCACTGTTGTTTTGATCTCGCGTGACGAGATTTCCGTTCTCGCGAGACGAGATTGGCGAGATCGGCCTTCACCTCGTGGAAAGCAGACAATTGCCAAGTTGTATACGTTAATACAAGTGTTGTGAAAGTTTATTGCGGAGATATGAACTCAAAGACTGAACCATGGGATGAAATAAGAACCTATTCCTCAGCAAATCTTGTATGCCGGAATGATTTACATTTTTGCAGCATTTGTTTATAAGAAATAAACCTATTATCGATGTACAATGGTGTTGTTTGTGTTATTGTCATATGCAATTGAATAAGTAGACCAATTAAATTCGAAATTTGGGACTCTCTAAATGCATAACGGGACTCATATAGGGCTCAAATTATAAAATTACTAGCTGGTTCGCCGCCCTCCGGGGGGCTCATCAGCTAGTTCCTGCGGAAGGCTGGTAAGGTGGGCCTTCGGCCCACAAAAGTGTTGTTGCTTAGTTCAACTATTTGTTCATCTTCATTGCTTATCGCGAAAATAAAGAGATGTTTAGCTCTACTAAATAACTAACAATTTCATTGCAATGCTTGTGGGTAGACAACATTTTTTCGCTAAGATGCCCGCGCGATCGTAGTGAGCCACTGCCTGAGCGGCGCAGTGGCGGCGCGGTGAAGTAGGCACGTTTTGAAAAGGGACAGACGGAAGGACAGACCGCGTGCGGGACGACGTGCAATATATATATAGAAGATGACTGTTAGGTTATATAAATTCAACCTCAAACCTGAGACTGTTGTTCACGTGAATAAAATAAATACAAAATCAATTTAAGGACACTTGAGAAATACCTCTAATAAATTCAATAAGGACAAATTATACTCTTTGAAGTGCAAAATAACGACTCATGTTTACTTCAGTATATTCAGCATAATTTTTTATGTATTCCGCTTGCTTATGAGCGCTAATATCGGATATTTGGGATGTAAGCAGATCTAATACAATAATTTTTGGGAGGGCTGATATCAAAACGATATCAATATAAGAACAGGACACCCCTACAAATTACTAAGTAACCGGTAACCTGATAACATGATAAGCTGTCCACTCTAGTAACCGCTGTCCCTGAAAGGGTTAATAGACTACATTTTGGGGGAGAGAAATGTTTTATGCCCACAACACACAAATTCAAAATTACCAAAACCTAGGACTGTACACTTGACCTCAGTCCATACGATGGTCGCAACAGTTATTGAAGGTTTCACATTTTGTTAATGCTTGTTACCATAAAAAACTATCCAGATTTCAGTATTTTGGAGTGCGTTTAGAAATATTTTATCCTAAGTGGTGATCTAATGAAGAATTTACTCCTCCGCATCAAACACAAAACATGTATTATTTCTATTTTAAAATAAAATAGGGTGCAACCTCACATGCAGTAGCTCGTCTATGAGAACTAGGCCTTGGATACGATTAGCCAGTATTTGTTCACGCAGGTCCTTTGCATGCGTTGTAGGCTCAAGTGTGTTGCAGGGTTAATCTGCCTCATAATGTTCATAAGCCTAAATGAGGTCAGGGCACTCAGGCCTAATGGCTTATTCTCTGACTGTTTTACACCTTGATGAGAAACTTTGAACTCCATTTCCCAAATCACATGAAAACTTTATGTTGATGTGATACTTGCAGAACCAGCAGGTGCGCCTTTTTTTTTTTCAATTACACCCTGAGGTATTTAACAAACAAAAGCTGCTTGTTTAGATTGGAAATTAGATAAGGGGAAGAAACAGAAAACCCCAGTCCCAGAAATGAACAGTAAATAGATTTTTGGACTTCGGCATTCGGCCACTGGAGTGGTGGTCAACAACAAATTAACATGTGAATTTGGGTAAATGAGAATAATGCAATTGTACCTGCAGCTTCCAGTAGTGCTTCAAGACGGGCCTGTGTCTCTGGATCAACAGTCCGCAAATCGACTCCGTCTGTTGCACTGGACAAAAGTAACTCTGATGCTGTCTTCATGATGGGGTTATCGAGATCTTCCTGGTCCAAAATGAACGACTCCACCTGGAAAACACAGAAGAGCACAAGTAGTTCTCTAAATCGACAACTTGGCATCTAACAAGAAGCCTTCGAATTGTAATGAAAACGTGGAAACCTCAGTGTGAAGGCGCACACCTGGCCCATTGTACAGAGACAAAATGTAAGAAATGTGACATTATACAACTTGACAACTTAAAAGCGCAGGCCTGCTGCACTCTGTTGTTTATGGGGGGATACAACACTCATATACATGGAGAGGTTCAGCTGAGAACAGTACAGCAGCTCAACTTCCTATCGCAGAGCTGTGTGGGCTCGCGTGGCATAAATCTTCCAGCATTCAAATAACTAAATTAATGATTCAAACCAAATAGTCCACGCACAGTATTGTTATTTGTCATGTTTCAATGTGTGTTTTAAATCACAGAACACGTAACGCTTTCACTTTAAAAGCTGGTTTACTACTTTGAAAAGGGGCTGTGTTATTGCTTCTTATGATACCAATCAACGTCAATCTTGCCTTCAAAGTAAAACTTGGGTGGTTCCAAGTACTTGTCACATATTATGGTATATTTCAGGCAAACGTTTATTATTATGATAGTTTAGTTGTACAGCATTTACTAAAGAAACAATTCACTCTCCTGATTAAAAAAATAGGGGACAGTGTTTTGAGTTGGGGCGGCCCGGTAGTCCAGTGGTTAGCACGTCGGCTTCAAAGTGCAGAGGTACCGGGTTCGATTCCAGCTCCGGCCTCCCTGTGTGGAGTTTGCATGTTCTCCCCGGGCCTGCGTAGGTTTTCTCCGGGTGCTCCGGTTTCCTCCCACATTCCAAAAACATGCATGGCAGGCTTATTGGACGCTCTAAATTGTCCCTAAGTGTGATTGTGAGCGTGGATGGTTGTTCGTCTCTGTGTGCCCTGCGATTGGCTGGCAACTGATCCAGGGTGTCCCCCGCCTACTGCCCGAAGACGGCTGGGATAGGCTCCAGCACCCCCCGCGACCCTAGTGAGGATTAAGCGGTTCAGAAAATGGATGGATGGATGGATGTTTTGAGTTGTATCAGTAGGGGAATCCTATCTGCTTCAAGGCATTCTGATGTGCATCAATAATGTCTCAATTTTGAAGGAAAACATGCTGTATACTGGTTTCCCTGAGTTTAAATACACTTTTAAAACAAACAATTTATCCATCATGGAAAATGGGACTATACGTGACAGCCATAAATAGCAAAACAAGGTAGAAACTGACAACGCATTTAATGAAAGCTATTTGCGAGTGCAAACGTTCGCATTTGGCAACATGAAGGAATTCGGCCACAGGACCAAAGAGCGCTACGACTCACAGGAGATGTTGTTCTATGAAGGCTTTAAAATCAACAATTGACATCAGTCTTTGCCACTATTGAACTATAGTTCCCAGAGTGTTAGTATCCAGAGAGCTGGAAGGGCCTGGAATGGCATCTGTTTAATCCTGGGGCTCAGATTTTAGCTACCAACCACAATCTCGGCTGCAGTAAAACACCACAACAAACGTCCCCTTTTAGGCTTTACGTAGTAGTCTGTTTAAGTGAAGGCACATAACTGTGATCCTTTATTTCCCTCACAAGAATTAGTAGTCTATCTATAAAAATATTTGTTATCAGCTGACAACAATCTAGCTGTCACAGATGTTGACCCATCTGGTCAGCTATATTGCAAGTTTTTAAAAACAAATGCAGTTTCACAGAAAAGTTATTAATAACTGTGTATTTCCAGCTAATGAAAGGTACATGAAATACATTCAAGACCAGTCACTGTAATGTTACCAAGAAAAATGGACTGGAACAAAACAGAGGTTTCAAATGAAATATTTACCATCTACCAGTCTAGCAAGGTCCGTTCTTGTGTCAGTCGCTGACATTTCACGTGATAATATGAATTGTGTTGAGAATGGCAAGTGATATAATTATTTAAGTTAAATACAATTTTATACCATAGAAAGAGGCAACATGAATAGTTTGAAGTAAAATCCAATGTGACGATTATCAAATTCTTACATGGTCTATTAAAATCTGATTTGCGCTCCTGATTTCCCGATATAATTTATGTATTGTGATGTGACAGGCAGTGGGGTGTTCACGGAGGATGGGGAAATACAATCACACCTGTCCCGCTGTGACTGCCACCACATGGGAAGTTGGGAGACAGATCGACGTAAATTAAATTAATCCAGAATCATGCTTACGAAAACCAAGCTGACATCATATCGGTAGAGATATAACATCGACGAGAAGAGAGAATTCTGCTTATATGACATGAGCAGCTGTCGAAAATTCGAACTGTTTCGCAATTAACACATTATACGGGTAACAGTCCCTCGCAAAGTTAGCCGTGGGACGAGCGGGGCTGCGTTAACGTGAAAAGCACGGTTACGGCAATAGTTTCTATGGTTTGTTCACAGGCACCTTCTATTTGCGGTGGTTGGAAAACCAAATGAAGAGCAAACTTGTGATGAGTGTTGAGACGACAGCCTCGAACGAGGCCGTCGTCGCTTCCACCCCAACTAGGCCGCGGTGAAAGCCTGAGCTGCATAAATAAAACATTTGAGCCGGTGAGCGCGAATTAATGTCAGCACATTATCAACATGACCCATATGTAAGGATCCCTCAACAACTCGCGGGGAAATATACGCGCTTTGTTAAAATGTGGAGTTTATTTTACAATAATTCTCGCGGCCTGGGAGGTGGTAGCTAGCACCTGCGAGCTAACGTTAGCTAGCCAGTTCGCGCAGCAGGAGTTAGAAGAATGTAGCATTGCGTTCTGCCAAGGCTTAGCTATCTAGTTTAGCTTAGCTTATTTTAGCTTAGCTACCTCTGAAACCTCGTCTTCGTCGCTGCCGGATCCCGGACCCGATGAGAGGACGGCCGCGGCCGCCAGTTTGAAATCCAGTCTTTCTGCGGAGGGCCCACCAGGTTCCCCGTACAAGCGCACTTTCTTCCCACCCACGCCAATCCCAATGCCCCCTAACCCGACTCCTCCTGGTGTCGCTCCTACCCCCATCCCTGCCACCGGGGAGCGAGGAGTCACCGAGTCAATCTCGTCCTCGAAGCCGTCCGTCAGCATTGCCGTCCCGGCTACTGCATCCTGCATACTTATTTTCACGATACTTGGGTTAACGAGCGAGTTGTCGACTTAACCAGCCGCCCAGGCTCTTTCTTTGAGGCTATTTGCGTTGTTTTACTTCAGGGAATCCAGAAACTCTCCCGAAGCTATGTGTGAGGAGGTTCTCTTTCCCCCAGCCATTAACTTTCTAACAACCTAACTCGATACGCACTGTTTCTGAGAAAGGCCGCCCATGGTGAGAATTTTCGCAATCCCATTGGTCAAAACTGAATGATCCATGATTTTGATTCGCTATAACTAACGCTTGTCAAACGGGAGACTATAACGTCATGTTAGGTTTACCGATATCACGAGGCTGAATAACGAACGTCAAGAAATGACATGGAAGGCCAACTTAAACTGGTAGCTAGCTTTACCACTTTATGTAACATAAACTCTCTTCGGGACGTCACATTCATGTGAAGGACAACAATGAGGCCACACTCAGACGTGTCTTAATTGTATTTTTTCAGTTCATTTGATTGTGAATGTCATGATATAAAAACAGCAGAAATGGCCATACGTGCAACTTTAATGTTTTTGTGGCCACACATTCAAATTGAAATCAACATTACTGGAGTCGTGAATTGTACGTAGGGCAACAAAATGGAAACCGTACAAACGCTGTTCAGTGTACAATCAACTTTTTAAGTTAACAGTATATATATACACTGGCATCGGGCACATTGATACATTTGAGTAAATTGTGTTTATCCCTAAACATTTAAATCACCACAATTTCATACAAATAATTACTTAATTGAAAACTTTAATTTGAAATATCCAGTTTTGTAATGAACTGCATTGGGACGAAACGCAATGAAAAATGTACACTGCTTAATGTAGCAATAGACCCACAAAGGCGATTTTCGGAGCAGAGAATCAACATTCTGGAACATATCAGCAGCTGCCTTTTTATTTAATCTCACACCAAATAAGCGATCAATTTAAAACTCAGTTATTTTGGCCCTGAATCGGCAGAGCGCATCTCTCTGTTTGCTGTGAAGCCTCTTCTGCATTGTCCAGTGACCCAAATATGTATTTTTAAGACTTACATTAATGCTTAAGAGTGCATTATTAGTGTGTCGCAACCAAAATATACGAATTTACTTGCTTACTCTGTCTGTATGGCTCACAGAGGGTTTTTCGGGTTTTTCGGGTTTGAATTATCTCAATGTCCATCCTCTCATATGGCCAGTATGGTTCAACATAATCGAGTCGACATCACACTCCAACACTCTAACACACTCCAAGGCAAACCGTAACTATAATGTGGCCCACAAAAATAATGAGTTTGACACCCCTGCCCTAAAGATTCATATAAATATTAGACATACTTACACTTGTAAAAGTTGTATCTTACTGGCCATATGAGAGGATTGACATTGAGATAATTCAAACCCGAAAAACCCTCTATGAGCCGGTGACATGCTTGAATTGGTTACGTGGGCCACATAAAATGATGTGGCGGGCCAGATCTGGGCCCGGGCCTTGACTTTGACACCTGTGCTTTAGAGTGTATTGCAACCAACATTTACCCATTCATTTGATAACTCAATTTGGGTGGCATAATGACTTTTTGCGTGATAGTGTTTTATGCTTATACTTGCGTTACATATTTACCTGCTTTCTTTGACTGATAAAAAAATGTTTTTCAAATAATTAGAAAGGTATGTTTTTTCTGTTGAATGCAGTACATGTAACATAGCACTTTTATTTACTCGTGTTTATTATTCTGAGTGTTATAGTCACCTGTTTGCTTTTTTAAATTATCCATCCATCCATCCATCCATCCATCATCTACCGCTTATCCGGGGCCGGGTCGCGGGGGCAACAGCTTTAGCAGGGAAGCCCAGACTTCCCTCTCCCTAGCTACTTCGTCCAGCTCTTCCCAGGGGATCCCGAGTTGTTCCCAGGCAAGCTGGGTGACATAGTCTCTCCAGCGTGTCCTGGGTCTTCCTCGGGGTCTCCTCCCGGTGGGGCATGACCGGAACACCTCACCGGGGAGGCGCTCAGGAGGCATCTGAATCAGATGCCCAAGCCACCTCATCTGGCTCCTCTCGATATGGAGTAGAAGCGGCTCGACTCTGAGCCCCTCCCGGATGACCGAGCTTCTCACCTTATCTCTAAGGGAGAGCCCGGACACCCTGCGGAGAAAACTCATTTCGGCCGCTTGTAACCGGGATCTCGTTCTTTCGGTCACGACCCATAGCCCGTGACCATATATGGGGGTTGGAACGTAGATCGACCGGTACATTGAGAGCTTCGCCCTTTGGCTCAGCTCCTTCTTCACCACGACAGACCGATACAACATCTGCATAACAGCAGACGCTGCACCAATCCGCCTGTTGATCTCCCGCTCCCTTCTGCCCCCACTCGTGAACAAGACCCCAAGATACTTGAACTCCTCCACTTGGGGCAAGATCTCCTCCCCGACCCGGAGGGGGCACTCCACCCTTTTTCGACTGAGGACCATGGTTTCAGATTTGGAGGTGCTGATCTTCATCCCAACCGCTTCACACTTGGCTGCGAAACACTCCAGTGAGAGTTGGAGAGCCCTGTTTGAAGGAGCCAACAGCACCACATCATCTGCAAAAAGCAGGGATGCAATACTGAGGCCCCCAAAACGGACCCCCTCAACGCTTCGGCTGCGCCTAGAAATTCTGTCCATAAAGGTTATGAACAGAATCGGTGACAAAGGGCAGACTTGGTGGAGTCCTACCCCCACTGGAAACGATTCCGACTTACTGCCGGCAATGCGAACCAAACTCTGACATTGATGGTATAGTGACCGAACAGCCCGTATCAGGGTGTTCGGTACCCCATACCTTCAAAGCACCCCCCACAGAACTCCCCGAGGGACTCGGTCAAACGCCTTCTCCAAGTCCACAAAACACACGTAGACTGGTTGGGCGAATTCCCACATACCCTCGAGGACCCTGCCAAGGGTGTAGAGCTGGTCCACTGTTCCACGGCCGGGACGAAAACCACACTGCTCCTCCTCAATCTGAGGCTCGACTTCCTGACGGACCCTCCTCTCCAGCACCCCTGAATAGACCTTACCAGGGTGGCTGAGAAGTGTGAGCCCTCTGTAGTTGGAACACACCCTCCGGTCCCCCTTTTTAAAAAGAGGGACTACCACCCCGGTCTGCCAATCCAGAGGCACTCTCCCTGTTGACCACGCGATGTTGCAGAGGCGTGTCAACCAGGACAGCCCCACAACATCCAGAGCCTTGAGGAACTCCGGGCGGATCACATCCACCCCTGGGGCCTTGCCACCGAGGAGCTTTTTAATCACATCGGTGACTTCAGCCACAGAGATAGGAGAGCCCACCTCAGAGTCCCCGGACTCTGCTTCCTCCAAGGAAGACGTGTTGGTGGAGTTGAGGAGGTCTTCGAAGTACTCTGCCCACCGGTTCACAACGTCCCAAGTCGAAGTCAGCAGCGCCCCATCTCCACTGTACACAGTGTTAGTGGTGCACTGCTTCCCCATCCTGAGACGTCGTATGGTGGACCAGAATTTCCTCGAAGCCGTCCGGAAGTCGGCTTCCATGGCCTCACCAAACTCTTCCCACGCTCTGGTTTTTGCCTCGGCGACCACCGAAGCTGCGTTCCGCTTGGCCAGTCGAAACACCGTCAGCTGCCTCTGGGGTCCCACAGGCCATAAAGGCTCAATAGAACTCCTTCAGCTTGACGGCATCCCTTACTGCTGGTGTCCACCAGCGAGTATGGGGGTTGCCGCCACGACAGGCACCAACCACCTTACGGCCACAACTCAGATTGGCCGCCTCAACATTAGAGGCACGGAACATGGTTCACTCGGGCTCAATGTCCCCCGCCTCCCCCGGAACATGGGAAAAGCTCTGTCGAAGGTGGGAGTTGAAACTCTTTCTGACAGGGGATTCCGCCAGACGCTCCCAACAAACCCTCACAATACGTTTGGGTCTGCCAGGACGGACCGGCATCTTCCCCCACCATCGGAGCCTACTCACCACCAGGTGGTGATCAGTTGACAGCTCCGCCCCTCTCTTCACCCGACTGTCCAGAACATGCGGCCGCAAATCCGATGATACAACTACAAAGTCGATCATCGAACTGCGGCCTCGGGTCTCCTGGTGCCAAGTGCACATATGGACACCCTTATGTTTGAACAAGGTGTTCGTTATGGACAATCCGTGGCGACAATCCAATAACAAAACACCGCTCGAGTTCTGATCGGGGGGGGGGCCGTTCCTCCCAATCACGCCCCTCCAGGTCTCACTGTCATTGCCCACGTGAGCATTGAAGTCCCCCAGCAGAACAAGGGAGTCCCCAGCAGGAGTACTCTCCAGCACACCCTCCAAGGACTCCAAAAAGGGAGGGTATGCTGAGCTGCTGTTTGGTGCATATGCACAAACAACAGTCAGGACCCGTCCACCCACCCGGAGGCGGAGGCAGGCAACCCTCTCATCTACCGGTGTGGACCCCAATGTACAGGCACTGAGCCGGGGGGCAATGAGTATGCCCACACCTGCTCTGCGCCTCTCACCGTGAGCAACTACAGAGTGGAAGAGAGTCCAACCCCTCTCGAGAGAACTGGTACCAGAACTCAGGCTGTGTGTGGAGGCAAGTCCGACTATATCCAGTCGGAAATTCTCTGCCTCACACACCAGTTCGGGCTCCTTCCCTGCCAGAGAGGTGACATTCCATGTCCCAAGAGCTAGCTTCTGCAGCCGAGGATCGGACCGCCAGGGTCCCCGCCTTTGGCTGCCGCCCAGCTCACATTGCACCCGACCCCTTTGGCCCCTCTCATGGGTGGTGAGCCCATGGGAAGGGGGACCCACGTTGCCTCTTCGGGCTGTGCCCAGCCGGGCCCCATGGGTGTAGGCCCGGCCACCAGGCGCTTGCCAACGAGCCCCACCTCCAGGCCTGGCTCCAGAGTGGGGCCCGGGTGACCCGCGTCCGGGCAAGGGAAACCTTGGTCCATCTATTGTATTCATCAAGAGGGTCTATGAGCTGTGCTTTGTCTGGCCCCTCACCTAGAACCTGTTTGCCATGGGTGACCCTGCCAGGGGCATAAAGCCCCAGACAACTTAGCTCCTAGGATCATTGGGGCACGCAAACCCCTCCACCACGGTAAGGTGACAGCTCACGGAGGGGTTTTTTAAATTATTATTATTATTTATTTATTTATTTTACTTGTGCTGTATGTACCTATATTTTAGACTATGAATGGTATTTTCCCTCTGGATGGTTGCATGTTATTGTTTATTTATTGTTTATCTTTAATCATTCATTATATTTTCTTATTTTGAATAAGTTAAAAAAATCGATATTTATCAGTATCACATGATGTTAAATACTTTGTGATGCATTTTTCAGCTGTGTCGCAAAGCCTGTATTATTTTGCACTTCAAATTATTTTGAACAAAGACTAAAACTCATTGAGTGGTTTTATTTTTAGTTTTTGCTAATTTATTTTAAAACGAATCCTAAATCAAAGTGAGTTGTTTGTGTTATGAATTTAAATTGTATATTGCAGAATCCCTGTTCTTCCTTTTGTCAGAAAAATGAAAGGTCTTTCTTTAAAATGTCTTTCAATGGTTTTCATAGAAATTTTATGAATCAAAAGTACTATGGGTAATGGTTATGGGTATCAATATTGTTGAATACGCAAGAGTTAAATACATGTACTGGTATCAGTCGTATTTAAAAGTCGACTTAAAGTCAAATCTTGGAGTTTGGACTGTGCAAAATTTTGACGCCATCTTTTTCCTTCTTCCCAGAAAAGAATATCAGCTCCAAATATCAGTTATTGGTCTCCTTCAAATAATCACTATTGTCCCTGTGAAGAACATATTGGTATTGTCACAAGTTCACAATCAACAATGTCCTAAAGTGTGTATATATACACACATACACACGCACACACACACACACACACACACACACACACACACACACACACACACACACACACACATATATATATATATATATATATATATATATATCCATCCATCCATCCATCCATCCATCCATCTTCTACCGCTTATCCGGGGCCGGGTCGCGGGGGCAACAGCTTTAGCAGGGAAGCCCAGACTTCCCTCTCCCTAGCTACTTCTTCCAGCTCTCCCCGGGGGATCCCGAGGCGTTCCCAGGCCAGCTGGGTGACATAGTCTCTCCAGCGTGTCCTGGGTCTTCCTCGGGGTCTCCTCCCGGTGGGACATGCCCGGAACACCTCAGCAGGGAGGCGTTCAGGAGGCATCCGAATCAGATGCCCAAGCCACCTCATCTGGCTCCTCTCGATGTGGAGGAGAAGCGGCTCGACTCGGAGCCCCTCCCGGATGACCGAGCTTCTCACCTTATCTCTAAGGGAGAGCCCGGACACCCTGCGGAGAAAACTCATTTCGGCCGCTTGTATCCGGGATCTCGTTCTTTCGGTCACGACCCATAGCTCGTGACCATAGATGAGGGTTGGAATGTAGATCGACCGGTAAATTGAGAGCTTCGCCCTTTGGCTCAGCTCCTTCTTCACCACGACAGACCGATACAACGTCCGCATCACAGCAGACGCTGCACCGATCCGCCTGTCGATCTCTCGCTCCCTCCTGCCCTCACTCGTGAACAAGACCCCAAGATACTTAAACTCCTCCACTTGGGGCAAGATCTCCCCCCCCGACCTGGAGGGGGCACTCCACCCTTTTCCGACTGAGGACCATGGTTTCAGATTTGGAGGTGCTGATTTTTATCCCAACCGCTTCACACTCGGCTGCGAAACGCTCCAGTGAGAGTTGGAGAGCCCTGTTTGAAGGAGCCAACAGCACCACATCATCTGCAAAAAGCAGGGATGCAATACTGAGGCCACCAAAACGGACCCCCTCAACGCTTCGGCTGCGCCTAGAGATTCTGTCCATGAAGGTTATGAACAGAATCGGTGACAAAGGGCAGCCTTGGCGGAGTCCTACCCTCACTGGAAACGATTCCGACTTACTGCCGGCAATGCGGACCAAACTCTGACATCGGTGGTATAGTGACCGAACAGCCCGTATCAGGGGGTTCGGTACTCCATACCCACGAAGCACCCCCCACAGAACTCCCCGAGGGACACGGTCAAACGCCTTCTCCAAGTCCACAAAACACATGTAGACTGGTTGGGCGAATTCCCACATACCCTCGAGAACCCTGCTAAGGGTGTAGAGCCGGTCCACTGTTCCACGGCCGGGACGAAAACCACACTGCTCCTCCTCAATCTGAGGCTCGACTTCCTGACGGACCCTAGTCTCCAGCACCCCTGAATAGACCTTACCAGGGAGGCTGAGGAGTGTGATCCCTCTGTAGTTGGAACACACCCTCCGGTCCCCCTTTTTAAAAAGAGGGACTACCACCCCGGTCTGCCAATCCAGAGGCACTCTCCCCGTTGACCACGCGATGTTGCAGAGGCGTGTCAACCAGGACAGCCCCACAACATCCAGAACCTTGAGGAACTCTGGGCGGATCTCATCCACCCCTGGGGCCTTGCCACCGAGGAGCTTTTTAACCACATCGGTGACTTCAGCCACAGAGATAGGAGAGCCCACCTCAGAGTCCCCGGACTCTGCTTCCTCCAAGGAAGACGTGTTGGTGGAGTTGAGGAGGTCTTCGAAGTACTCTGCCCACCGGTTCACAACGTCCCGAGTCGAAGTCAGCAGCGCCCCATCCCCACTGTACACAGTGTTCGTGGTGCACTGCTTCCCCCTCCTGAGACGTCGGATGGTGGACCAGAATTTCCTCGAAGCCGTCTGGAAGTCGGCTTCCATGGCCTCACCGAACTCTTCCCATGCTCGGGTTTTTGCCTCGGCGACCACCGAAGCTGCGTTCCGCTTGGCCAGTCGGTACCCGTCAGCTGCCTCTGGGGTCCCACAGGCCATAAAGGCTCGATAGGACTCCTTCTTCAGCTTGACGGCATCCCTTACTGCTGGTGTCCACCAGCGAGTACGAGGGTTGCCGCCACGACAGGCACCAACCACCTTACGGCCACAACTCAGATTGGCCGCCTCAACAATAGAGGCACGGAACATGGTCCACTCGGACTCAATGTCCCCCGTCTCCCCCGGAACATGGGAAAAGCTCTGTCGGAGGTGGGAGTTGAAACTCCTTCTGACAGGGGATCCCGCCAGACGCTCCCAACAAACCCTCACAATACGTTTGGGTCTGCCAGGACGGACCGGCATCTTCCCCCACCATCGGAGCCTACTCACCACCAGGTGGTGATCAGTTGACAGCTCCGCCCCTCTCTTCACCCGAGTGTCCAGAACATGCGGCCGCAAATAACACCACAAGGTCGATCATCGAACTACGGCCTAGGGTGTCCTGGTGCCAAGTGCACACGTGGACACCCTTATGTTTGAACAAGGTGTTCGTTATGGACAGTCCGTGACGAGCACAGAAGTCCAATAACAAAACACCACTCGAGTTCTGATCGGGGGGGCCGTTCCTCCCAATCACGCCCCTCCAGGTCTCACTGTCATTGCCCACGTGAGCATTGAAGTCCCCCAGTAGAACAAGGGAGTCCCCAGCAGGAGTACTCTCCAGCACACCCTCCAAGGACTCCAAAAAGGGTGGGTATGCTGAGCTGCTGTTTGGTGCATATGCACAAACAACAGTCAGGACCCGTCCCCCCACCCGCAGGCGGAGGGATGCAACCCTCTCGTCCACCGGTGTGAACCCCAATGTACAGGCACTGAGCCGGGGGGCAATAAGTATGCCCACACCTGCTCTGCGCCTCTCACCGTGAGCAACTCCAGAGTGAAAGAGAGTCCAACCCCTCTCGAGAGGACTGGTACCAGAACCTAGGCTGTGTGTGGAGGCAAGTCCGACTATATCCAGTCGGAACTTTTCTGCCTCACACACCAGTTCGGGCTCCTTCCCTGCCAGAGAGGTGACATTCCATGTCCCAAGAGCTAGCTTCTGTAGCCGAGGATCGGACCGCCAGGGTCCCCGCCTTTGGCTGCCGCCCAGCTCGCATTGCACCCGACCCCTTTGACCCCTCCCACGGGTGGTGAGACCATGAGAAGGGGGACCCACGTTGCCTCTTCGGGCTGAGCCCGGCCGGGCCCCATGGGTGTAGGCCCGGCCACCAGGCGCTCGCCAACGAGCCCCACCTCCAGGCCTGGCTCCAGAGGGGGGCCCCGGTGACCCGCGTCCGGGCAAGGGAAACTGGATACCATCGATTTTATTTGTCATTAAGGGGCTTTGTGAGCCGTGCTTTGTCTGGTCCCTCACCTAGGACCTGTTTGCCATGGGTGACCCTGCCAGGGGCATAAAGCCCCAGACAACTTAGCTCCTAGGATCATTGGGACACACAAACCCCTCCACCGCGGTAAGGTGACGGCTCACGGAGAGCCCATGACCATGATATATATATATATGGTCATGGGGGCTCTTTTAAAAATATATAAAAGTTGATAGTAACAATAATTCATTCTATTTATTGACTTCTCTAATGATGGGTTCAATGTTGAAAACGAACACTGCGCTGAATAAATATAGAAAACCCAGTAAAGTTTTGTGAAGTACCACTAGTGAGCTCAAGTACCACTCGTGTTATGAGTATCAAACTTTGAGAATCGCTGCTCTAAATTTTCATCCTCAGAGTCACGGCTTTGAGCAAGAGGTGGGTTACGCCCTTGAATGATACTAAACAAAGTAATATCAATTAGAATACCATGTTTAGACTACTGCAGGCACATATTGTGGAGGGATTTTTTTTAACCTCACTTCCCCTTTAAGTATTGACGTAGCATGGTAAAATGTTTGAATGCTGTTGTTTTTAACTGGTGGGTTGGGACCCAAAAGTAAGCCGTGACTTTATCACAGGTTGGTATTGATTGTACGTATTATTTTGTCATTTGATTTTGTTACATTAATGTTTTTTGATCCAAATAATATACTGTATTTACTGTAATTATGACCTTACTACTTTGTTAGTGTAGACATGGGACAGGAGATGTGAGCCAATCTCTTTTTTTCGTCAATGGACACTCCAGCTTCTTGTTTGCTTTCAAACTTAGCCTGTAGCAGACGTGTGCACATTTTCAGCACGATGTCTCTGATCCACTGGTGAAAGGACACTTTGATCCTCTCCTCTTTTGTCAATACTGCTTCAAACAACAAAGAGTATGCAGAAAAGTGGTAAAGATAGCATGACTGACAGACAAACTAACTGTCTGTGTCTGATGTGATGTGTTTTTATTTTATGATGTTATTTTGACTTCAAGATAGCGCCTCAAGAGTGGCTACCTTTGCAGCACCTCCTATACTTTTTGTTCTTCTACTTTCTTCCTTTCATAACTTTGCTGCTGTAAATTGGGAATTTCTCCATTGTGAGACGAATAGAGGTTTTCTTATTCTTATATTTAAGATATGAAAACCTTTACTTGTCTCACAATCGAGAAATTCACAATTTATTGCAGCAAAATTCTGAAAGGGTGAAGTAGAAGAAGAAAAAAGTATATAAATATAAATAAATTATAAAATACAAATATAAGCATATTAAACATGGGTGAGTGCGCGTGAGTCCAGGTTTTCAGGTCTGTCTATTCATTAGCCTTTTTTTCTTTATTTTTTTTAGCCATTTGTGATGGATAATGACGTGACATGTTCCAACTGATCAACAAATTTGTTATAGCAGAACTCCATTGTAAACGGGAGGACCCTATGGAAAGCAAAATATGGTACTTTCATTTTATTTGGGTAAAAAAAGTTTTAGCAGGTATATCAGAAAGGTGCATCAAAATGGTATGTGCATTTATACAGTATTTGGGTCGGGACTTTCGGGGAAAGATAAGTGAAATGTTTCATGGTGATATTTAACTTACCCTCATTAATTTATGTATGTGCAGTTGTCATCTTAATCTTCTGTTTCTTAATAGAAAGGGGCTTAAGCATAGTGTAGTTCAGTTTAAAATGGTTATACAGTACATATTTCAAAGGACGCTTTTGAACAACACATTTTTTTATTGTTCTTAAATGGAAAAAATAGGGGTTTGCGACTGAGAGACAATGGATAAGATTCTAACAAAGCAATCGGTATTAGTTTGTCTGCCCTGTTGGAGGTTGAAATCCATGAGGATAAGATAGACAGACTTGAAGTGAAAAGACTACTTGACTGACTTGTGTTTCTTTTTGCTTTTTCCCCTCATCAGTTAATATCAGTGCTGTCATGAATTTTCCAATTAAGGTGTGCTATGATGAGGGCTGAAAAGGTGAGAGGTGATCGAGAAACTTTAGATGCAGTGACACAGACACAAGACAATAACAAAGTGGCCGTCAGAAACAATTTTGATCCCTGCACAACTCATACATCTGTGCGGCGACACGTGAAAATAATATTTAGACTATTTAATCTAGTGATTGGGAACAGTTGACAGCTTGGCTTAGCAAAATCAGCATTGACTTTTCCTATAACAGGCTATAAACCAGTTGGCATGATGGGAGTCAGCTGCATTTCAACTAATCAAATAAATCTATATTTCTGAAATGTATGTACATCTAATTTTGTGATTACCTCAAATGTAGTTAAAGGATGACACAGTCGCTGAGGGTCCCAGTCACATTATTCCCCCGAGTCGTAACAGAATGCACATTCATTGAAGGGCCGCTATCAGCCGCAACTCACGCCCACACTTGAGCTAGTGTTCAATCTTAGATGTCCATCCTGCCCTTACATCATTTGTACCTTTGTCTGTCATCATCAATGACATCACAGGCATACTCACAACAAAGCATTTAAAGTGCAACAATTTACAACTATTTACATGGAGTGTTGCAAAGCATGCTGGGAAGTGTGTGACCGTACCATTATTACAAATTACCCAGAAAGAGATGAAAGGGTAGGGATGTTCGGGGGAATTTCTAGTTTATTGGTGCAGCCGGCTCATTGTCACCTGTGAGTGTGTAAGACGGAATAGCGAGGAGGGTGGCCATTATTTTAAAAAAGTCCAACTTGACAGCCAGCCAGCATGTGGACAGGGGCTTTGCTCTAGTGTGGCTGCTTTAAGTGTGTACATCAACATGTACAGCAGTTATGTGGAGAATGTGTAGAAAGATGCTACCGGTAAATGAAGTCACAGCAGGAGTGGTATTTGATTGACAGTCAAGCGTGCATGGTTTCATTGAATTCAGCTAACAGTCGTTTTTGTGAAGAGGACAGCCTGATTTGTTACGATTTTGAAGCCTCTTTTTAAGTATTTAATGATTTTATTTTAATCTTTCAAATTCGGGAGGGTTGGAAAGAACTCCTTTCTCTGTAGTAAGACAAATTTAGAAGCACTATGCATCCAGATAAGTGTGCAATGCCGGTTGCTCCACCAAAATGAGTACATTTGACATTAATAACTACATGTGGGTAAATATAATTAAGAGTGAATACAGTCAACCTGAACTCACATACGTTTTTCAAAACAGCAATGTTTCCACATTGGCATACACATGGCAGATGAGTACTAAAGCATCACAGTATGTAATGCTGGCCTACTTGTAAGAAACAAATAAGATTGAAATTATTCATTCCATTCTTCCTTCCTTTCGTCCTTCCTTTCTAAAAATGAGTGTACGGTACAATCGTCCAGGTTGAGCCCGCCATTCTGGTCCTGGGATTACGTCATCCCTCAGGGGCGTGGACGCACGACGAGGCGCCTTTCGGGGTTGCCAGATTAGAAACAAAGCCTTTTAATACTTCAAACAGATATAGTCCCGATTTCGACATTATTTTGTATTCTCAATTAAAACCACAGAGAAGAAAATGAACGCTTTCAAATTTGTTAAATTCTAATGAACGCTTAGGCTAGGGCGACCCACTGAATTTCAAGTGACTGCTTGCTTCGTACCTCTTGAAGTAGGATATCTTAAACACCTGGCAACCCTGCCTTTAGTTACTTACGGCTACACCGTACGGGCCTTTGCGTTCTAAATCCGTTGCTTGTTCTCTCTGTGGTTTTAAAAGGTAGGAATGCACTCGCTGCTTCGTTTTACTTTGTCCAGGGTAACGTTATAACTCCTCAATGTATGATTGCAGCAAACAGTAGGTTCTTCAAACCAAACGCATTTACTTATTTAGTTAGCAAATACTAGCCTAGAAGCTAATGAGCTAGGCTAACGTGGCGCAGGCTGTGAGGGCCGCTTTTGTTCTTCATTGAGGGTGCGGTAGTGTGCTCACTCGTGTGTTGAGAGAAAACTGGTCAATTGTCATTAATAATTCATGTTGTATCTTCACCCCGTGAAACCAATGTTTGTAATTTGTCATACTTAATAAGGTAGGACGAGCCCCCTTTGCAATGAATGCATTTAAGTATTGTGTATTGTGAAGTATTCTCCATGTGAAGTCGAAGAACGAATATTTGTAGTTGTGTATGTACTACTTTGTGTGTGCACCGTGCTTAAAAAACCCAAAAGTCGATTGTTACGATGCAGGGGTAAATAATAGTCGTAGTCAAAGACTTCAAGATGTTGCGAATCACCTCCGTGTAAAATTTTCAACTGAACGAAAGACTTGGTTTGTTCCTTTGTGACGTTGCATGCATTACATTCAGGAACATATGAGTCGGTGTGAATTTTCATATCTGAAACTGATTACGACCGAATGTTTTGTTTGTTTAAAGGCTTATGACCAGATATGTCTGATGAAGGGTACGTTGTACGAATTAGGGGTCTCCCTTGGTCCTGTTCGGTGGACGAAGTGCAGAGATTTTTCTCAGGTTGGCTTTATTGTTTTTTCAAATGCACGAAAAACATTGAAATGAATGGATGATTGCAATGTATGTTACATCCCAAATTTTAGATTGTAAAATTCTTGGCAATGGCGGCGGTGTCCATTTCACCTCCACAAGAGAGGGTCGTCCCAGCGGCGAGGCATTTGTTGAGTTGGAGGCGGAAGAAGACCTCAAGCAAGCCCTGAAGAAGGATAAAGAAACAATGGGACACAGATATGTGGAGGGTGAGCGTCGCTACAGTGAACCCCCGTTTTTTGCCTGGATGAACCCCCCCCCCAAGTATTTAAACATAAAAAAAAAACTATTGAAAACGTATTATGTAAGATTTAAAAATGTTTGTCAATTCTGTTCAGCAGTGATTCTAATAAGATACGATAACATTTATTTGTCCTTATTCTGGCGGCCCGGTAGTCCTGTGGTTAGCACATCGACTTCACAGTGCAGGGGTACCGGGTTCGATTCCAGCTCCGGCCTCCCTGTGTGGAGTTTGCATGTTCTCCCCGGACCTGCGTGGGTTTTCTCCCGGTCCTCCGGTTTCCTCCCACATTCCAAACACATGCGTAGCAGGCTGATTGAACACTCGAAATTGTCCCTCGGTGTGAGTGTGGGCGTGCATGGTTGTTTGTCTCCGTGTCCCCTGCGATTGGCTGGCAACCAATTCGGGGTGTCCCCCGCCTACTGCCCGAAGGCAGCTGGGATGGGCTCCAGTTCCCCCCGCGACCCTAGTGAGGATAAAGCGGTTCGGAAGATAAATGAATGAATGTCCTTATTCTCATTGCTGTACTAGTTCCGCTAGTGGTACATGGGCTCCCTCTGGTAATTTAGGATTGAATAACAACGTAAGTTCAGTCCAATTTCCATTTTAGTACCTTACCTTTGCATGTAATCATTAAAAAGGAAGCTAAGTCAACCATGTTCTTTACAATGTGTTCTACGAGTCTAAGCAAGGTTTTTAGATTATTATTGAATTGAACTGAATACAACTTTATTGTCATATGTGCTGTACGTATGTGTGACATACAGCACAGATGAAATTTCTTACCTCTCAAGAGGAGCCGCTGCGGGTGTCCGCACCGCCATCAAAAGAAAAGTTAACAAAAAATGACAAAATAATACAAGACAACACATGATAGACAATTGTGCAATCTTAACCACTTTCCTGCATACACTTTGTTGTCTGAAGCAGTCAGAGATGAAAGAGGAACGAATCAAAGTGTCCTTTTCACCAGTCCCTCAAAAGACATCATGGTGCGTTTGTGGAATATGAATTAAACAAAGTCTATCCGTTTTTATGGATCTTGGTGGATGGCGTGTTTGCTTCTTACTGTCACTTGCTGTGACCTAAAAATGACATCATAGTCCCAAAGGGCTCAGGTGGATAAAAATGGGTAAATTTGTCTGATGAATTCATATTCCACAAATGCAACATTGATCTGAAAACCGTGTTTACACGAATTGGGACGCATCAACCATACTGTTAAGAAAACATTTGACTTCCACTTTTATTCCTGTTTGTTTTATGTATTGCATATAAGAATAAGGAAACCTTTATTAGTCTCGCAATGGAGAAATTCCCAATTCAAAGCAGCAAAGTTATGAAAGGAAAAAGTAGAACAAAATGTAGGAGCTGCTGTAAAGGCAGCAACTCTCGCTGCGCCATCTTGAAGTCATAATAATACAACACATAAGACATACCGTATTTTCACGACTATTCGACGCATCGTACTAATGGCCGCAGTCTCATTAATGGGTGACATTTCTGTATTTTACACATACACAGGACGCATCGTACTAATGGCCGCAGTTTTACAGTGGTAAAACATACGCCAGCTTAAACATATGGCATGCATGCGCGCACTCTAACACGTTAGCTTGCAGCATACGGTAGCATGCCAAGACATACAGATAAGATAAAAACACGTTTTTAAAAAGGCAACGAAAGCAGAACTGAGTTCGGGTGTATTTTATTTAGCCATCGTACAATGTTCTCACGTTTATCGATCAATCATCACCCAGAAATCCATCAAAGTCCTCATCCTCTGTATCAGAAGCAGAGGACTGCACATCTCAGTTGTCATTGAATGCATCACATGCTAGTGTGAGTTGCTACGCATTGCCGAGCGGAAAGAAGGAGTAGCAACAGCAAAGTCAACATTTCTCTCGTGTGAAGCGTTCCCACATTTGAAAGTAAAGAACAGAGCGAAACATGGTGGCAGCGCGTGTGTGTAGAAAGAATTGAACAATTGTGCAAGTACTGTAATCCATCAAAAACGCCGCGTTCCCTCTCGTTGTTGCGTATTGTGGCGTAACTCGCCAAGCGCTGCCTCTCACTCTTTGTAAAGTTGTGTTTGCCACCGATCATCCATTGTTCCCATGCCGTTCGCAACTTTACTTTGAACGCCCGGTTGATGCCAATGTCCAGCGGTTGGAGTTCTTTAGTCAACCCTCCGGGTATAACGGCAAGCTCAGAGTTCATTTGCTTGA
Organism: Hippocampus zosterae; assembly: GCF_025434085.1. Classification (NCBI taxonomy): domain Eukaryota; kingdom Metazoa; phylum Chordata; class Actinopteri; order Syngnathiformes; family Syngnathidae; genus Hippocampus; species Hippocampus zosterae. Next base: position 30,630,874 of record NC_067451.1, read on the forward strand.
CTTGTTTTTTTTCACCGCTGCTGTGAGATGGGCACGCATGCCAAAAGCATAACCGGTGGCTTTAAGTTTGAACTGAGCTTCGTAGGCGTGTCTTTTTGTCGAATTCATTTTCAGGGGTTCTTAGAAACCAAAACCGGAGTTGTTTTGCAACAATGCACATTGCCACACTCTATACAAGTGTTGGTACTGGCTTGAGGCGTCCACTTACACGCCCACCCTTCACCATTGGCGGACTAGCTTGCCTGTCCTCTCTCTCCCTCTCCATATATGTATATATACACGCCCACCCTTCCCTGATTGGCCGACTTCTTTCCCGCATGGCTGGCCACAGTCACTTCCGCCTTTTCTCTATATAAACAGCGTGTCGGCTGTCAGTCAGATTTTGGAACTCAGCGCATATAAAGGACGCTCTGCACCATAAGGCGTCCTGTCCATTTTGGAGAAAATTTAAGACTTTTAATGGCGCCTTATAGTCGTGAAAATACGGTAGTCATTCAATCTTAACCACTTTTCTGCATACAATTTGGTGTTTGAAGCAGTTATAGTTGATCTAAGTGTCCTTTCACCAGTGGATTTTCACCAGTGGATCATCATCCTGAAAATGTGCACACATCTGCTACAAGCTAAGTTTACAATGCATCCTGATTTATATATCGCTTTCACAACAGCTTCAGCTGTAGCAAAGCGCTTTACAAAACATTCATTCATTCATTCATCTTCCGAGCCGCTTGATCCTCACTAGGGTCGCGGGGGGTGCTGGAGCCTATCCCAGCTGTCTTCGGGCACACCCTGAATCGGTTGCCATCCAATCGCAGGGCACACAGAAACGAACAACCATTCACACTCACACTCACACCTAGGGACAATTTAGAGCAGTGGTCACCAACATGGTGCCCGCGGGCACCAGGTAGCCCGTGAAGACCACTTGAGTAGCCCGCCAGTGCCTGGACATTGTGATTGGCTAGTAGAAATTATGATTTAAAAATGCAAACATTGGCAGTACTGTGAGACATTTCGAAACACGATCAAAGTCTGACAATTTAAATCATCAAGTATTAAAAATAACACATCCTCATATTATTGAAGGTATTTTGGACAAATATGTTATTTCAGACGTGTATCAATTTGGTAGCCCTTCACACAATCGGTACACATGAAGTTGCTCTCACCCTCAAAAATGTTGGTGACACCTGATTTAGAGTGTTCAATCAGCCTGCCACGCATGTTTTTGGAATGTGGGAGGAAACCGGAGCACCCGGAGAAAACCCACGCAGGCCCGGGGAGAACATGCAAACTCCACACAGGGAGGCCGGAGCTGGAATCTAACCCGGTACCTCTGCACTGTGAAGCCGACGTGCTAACCACTGGACTACCGGGCCGCTTTACAAAACAGTTAAAGTAAAATAACAAACACAACACATAACATAAAACACGGACAGTCATGCAATTATAACCACTTTTCCCCCATACCCTTTGTTGTTTAAAGCAGTTTGAGATGAAAGAGGAGAGAAAGTTTGAAAGCAAACAAGAAGCCGTAGTGTCCATTGACGAAAAAGAGATTGACTCACATCTCCTGTCCCATGTAAATCCGCTTCAATTCCAAGCCGCCACTCGCAGTTACACATACGCAAAATACAGCATATTCTTTTTAGGAATAAAGCTCTGTCTCATTTTTGATGATACTTTGGCTTATTTGCAGTTATATTTTAATATTTGTCGTGATGGTTGTACTTGGAGAGCGACATTATTTCAGGTGGCTACTGTACAGTATCGAAAAGTGCCGTGAACACCCCTAGACAGCAGCAAGATGAAAAGTCACAAAAGAGAAAAAACTACCAAGTAAAAAGAAAAACATGTTTGTTCATGAAGTATTAAAAAAGTTAAGTTTTATATTTACATTTATAAAACTCATCTAGAATTATCCTGAAAATGTCATGCATTTTCATCTTTGTCAATTAATTCCACATCTGAGCTTTTGGAGTTGATTTTAATTAAATGTGGGGAGCAAATCATGGTGCGATTGTATTTGTGATTGTTTTGTGTTTTAACAACAGTGTTTAAATCAAACAATGTGGAGATGGATTGGGTCATGAAGCACACTGGTCCAAACTGTCCAGAGACAGCAGGAGATGGTCTTGTGCGACTACGGGGCCTCCCCTTTGGCTGCAGCAAAGAGGAGATCGTCCAGTTTTTCTCAGGTAAGAAATTTTCTTTATCTGTGTCAATTTAATTGAATTTTTCAGTTTACATTAAACTTTTTATTTGTATTCAAAATATACTTTTTAATATTTTGATCTTCCCTCCGGTCGTCCTGAATTGTTTCCCTTGTAGACACTGACCAATTCATGTTTTACAATTCCAAGCCCCCCTCCCCGACGCTGAGGAATAATTACCCCGGTATATTAATCTCGTTCATTCTTCCAATAATGAGATGGATCTTTGAAAATCAAACAAATCAATAATGGTGAATAATGACACCGGAAAGAACCTCCAAATAATTAACAGCTTTGCTTCATGTAAGGGCCAGCACCGTTCTGCAAACGAGATGTGCCGGTATCCTTTGTTTTTTTTGTCCTCACCCCCTTGTTCCCCTTACATTGCCCTCCGTTTTGTTTACTGCGATTAAAGCTACAACAATGATTTAGTTATTAAATGAATGTTGAACCATTTTCATTGTAAATTGAGCTCTTTGAGTAGTTTTGTTTCTCAGATTCAAGATGGTCAAATGTGAATATTTTTCTAGATTCTTTGCACTTCCGTCACAGTCAATGGAATATCTTTAGATTGCCCACAAAAGGCACTTTTAAACCTTCGCAAACATCTTTTCCAACATTTTTTAACATATAGCTTATGGTTACTGGAGAAAAATAATCCACAGATTCATTATGATTATAATCGATAGTTGCAACCCCAGTCAATTTATTTCAGTAAAGGACAGCAATCTACACCAAAAAGAGCAAACTGAATGCCTGGTCTGTCCCGCTGCGTCCTTTCCTACTATAAATTGCCATCATTAACTAGTCAAGTCATACAAACAAATCATCCAGTGTGTAAAATTTGAAATGGACACCTGCCTGCAATTTGAAAACAACACTCCACATTGTTTGATTTAAGACAATGTGACCTACGGTATTATCAATCGAAGCGTACCGGCACATCATCAAAGTTGATAATCCAGGGGTCACCAATTATTTGGAGGAAATTTGATATCTACCTCCTGGGTACTGTTAATGCAGAATGGCTTCCAATTTTTACTCACTTCTGAAATAGTTCAAATTACCTTCATGCCTTCTTGTTATATTTCAGGTCTGCCCGATTTATTTATTTTAAATTAAAAACAATTAACATAAAGGCCGATGTTGATTTTGTTTGGCAAAATACATTTCTGATAACTGATTAATCAGCCAATTAAAACGTATTTATATGATAAATAAATTGCGTTTTTTGCACTCCTTAACACTTACATCACTAAAGATATGAATTACAGTCTGAACAGTTGCCAATAGTTAGTATTAGTATTACATGGGTAAAAATCCTACAAATTTTATGGGGTGGTTGAAGGTTATTGTCTGCAGTTGTAATGGGGAAAAATGCCAAAATTGGCCTATTTTTCACCCAAAAAACATTTCTCCAAAAACCAATGATATTACAATAATAATAATATAAATAACAATAATTTAATTGAAGACGATCATGTGAAGGATTTTTCACAATGATCAAGGTTGGAAACAGTTAAATAGCAACATGCAACACTTAAAGTGTTTAGTTTCAAATTATCTTTTGTGCACTACTCCCCTGGAAATCGGTGTCCCATCATTTTTGAGCGACTTTGAGAACGTTCCCACAGGTGACCCCTGTGGATAATCACTTAGTTCCTCAGCCTCTAGTTACCATATTGTTAAATTAAGTCACAGAGAAAAATGTTTTTTCTCCCTCTCGCAATTGTATTGCCGTCATTCAAATTAAAGACAGTCTCATTGACTTGAAGCGGAAGTCATGTCAAACATTTTCTTTGGAGTAATATATATTCTCTGTATTCTGATTGATACTGTGTTTGCGGAATAAGAATTAAGCAAACTAATCTCACAATTTTCATCGATGCGAGTGGGTGGAGATTTGGACATTCTATCCTGCCCTCGACTGTTGACTGAAATTGTCGTCAAATGCCTTCAGGCTCCTCTATTGCAAACCCAGAAAACAGGTTAGCCCTGTGAAGGCAATTCCAGTTGACAGCAGGTAGCAGCGCAGGACAAAATGGCCGCCTCCTGAGGTGTCTAAACACGGGTGTTCTTTTCCACCTAATTCTTATTCCACAAACACAATATTATTTAGAATACCATGTTTAGATTAGTGGGGGGCACACAAAGATATTGAAGGAAAAGAAAAATTGGTATTGATGTCCGCTTTAACACTCCTGCATTTAGTTCATCATCCTTGCAATGTGAGCCCCTCCCCCACCCGCCCCCATTTCTCGCCCCCTTTGAATGAACGCGACAATCTTGAGGTAATACACAATGGGTCAAGAGTAATTTAAATTTATGTCACCTGCCAGATTGTCCTCCTCATCAACGCACCCTAACTCGTCTAATGTGCCCTTCCCCGTCCCTCTTCCCATTCCTCGTCGTTTCATCCACTTATAATTGGTTCAAAATTGCCAGTGGCCGGTTTACAACTCAACCGGTATGTTTGATGATGTTTAGAGTGTTCCATAAGTTTTCTCTCTCTCTCTCTCTGTCTTAGAGACATTTCTTTGTGTGATTGGGCATGTGATTTAATATGTTCCCCGCTGGGGTTATCTGTCCTTGGGTTGAAGGGTTGGAAATCGTGCCAAATGGGATAACATTGCCGGTGGACATCCAGGGGAGGAGTACGGGGGAGGCCTTCGTGCAGTTTGCTTCACAGGATATAGCTGAAAAGGCTCTAAAGAAACACAAGGAAAGAATAGGGCACAGGTGGGGATGGTTGGTTGGTTGGCTGGAAACGTTGCTTTTCTTATGGTGTGCACCCTCAACATGAACTCACTGTCACATTGACTTTTGTAATTTGTCCCACAAACACGCTAACCTTCATGACAGAATGCAACACATTGTTCCATGGAAACCTGTTTGTAAAATGAAATTGAGCACATTGACAAATGTTGGCGCCAAATGGTATGCCAGTAGCAGACTGATGTGTAGTGGTTTGCATTGGTACGGATAATCCCCGGAGGCCAACGACTCGGAGCCCACCTTCACAGGTAAAGCTGCCCCGCTAAAACCAGGACAATGGCTGCCACGGCAACAGTACAGGGCATCTGATTTTTGAGTTCTAAGTAAATCTAGGTAACCATAAGAAAAGTCTTTTCAATTTGGCAAGCATTTTTTTCCCCAGTAAAACGCCCATTTCAATTAACATAGCCTAAGCCAAATACAGTATTATTGTGAAGGGCTACACCAAGGCAGTTTCTGCATAAGCAAAGCCCGCCGCTAACCTTTCCTTGTTCCCTCATTGTGGCCTTTCTATGCATGTCAGGTACATTGAGATCTTCAAGAGTAGCCGCGCCGAGGTGCGAACTCATTACGAGCCCCAGCGGAAACCCATGAGCATGCAGAGACCGGGGCCGTATGACCGACCCTCTGGTGGGCGCGGCTACACTATGATGAACCGAGGCGGCTCCTACGACCGATTGCGCCGCGGAGGTTACGGAGGAGGTGTGTCGAGTGGACGAAGAAGTGAAATCCGATTTGGTGATCAATTGTTGCAGCATTCTCTCCATTCATGCCACAATGGCAGACAAATAGTAATGCCATTAGAAAAAAAAATCCTCCTAAAACGAGTCCGTCTCGCTGATATATATTCAGGCGTTTCGGACAGCCGGTACAACGACGGCGGCGGCTCGTCTTTCCAGAGCACAACGGGCCACTGTGTCCATATGAGGGGGCTTCCGTACAGAGCCACTGAGTCGGACATCTACATTGTAAGGCCTAGTTGACTTGGCAAAGGACAAATTGCGTGACTGCAAACCCCTTGGTCGGCATTTTTCAAGAAAGCACTGTTTTTGAAGCGCGGTTCCTTTGCTTTGTGGCAGTTCTTCTCCCCATTGAATCCGGTGCGGGTTCATATTGAGGTCGGCCCCGATGGCAGGGTGACCGGGGAGGCCGATGTTGAATTTGCAACACATGAGGATGCGGTGGCCGCCATGTCCAAAGACAAAGCCAACATGCGTGAGTTTGGCAGAACTGACCCTGGCGACCTCAAAAACTCCCAAAGCGTAGAAATGTTCCTTAATAGTCGTCTCTCTGCGCCCCTCAGAACATCGCTATGTGGAGCTGTTCTTAAACTCAACAGCAGGTGGCAGTAACGGCGCCTACAGCAGCCAGATGATAGGGGGTGAGTATGGCTCCTAGTTGGGGCTGGAGTAGGACTGATTATCGGTCCTGGAGTTTAATGGCTCACACCAGTCCACTTTAGTTGACGGGTATGAACAGTAGGCGTGCAAATGTGTAGTGGGCTCATGCTCGTAACCCCCCTCTGTAAATCGAAGTCATAGTTTCTCATCCCAGCCACAGCCTGGGTTTCATGGCGGGGGGGGGGAATGCACACACAATCCAGAACCTTGCTCAACACCGTCATATTACAAGCATGATGAAGTTAAAGTAAAAAAAACTAACATTTTGCTCGTCTTAATTTACTCGAATGCCATTTTATTTGCCATTCATTTGCTTTCGTCTCAGAGTGTATTTCTTTCTCTGGCACCAATTTTTCCTTTGCTAGTCACAGCCAAACAATGTGATCAATTGTCAATGACAGCCAACACGATTGATGGCCCATTCATTCCAATCTAAAAAGAACAGCCACACAAATCTCTTATCCATCATCTGAACTGCTTTATTCTCAAAAGGGTCCCAGGTGTGCTGGAGCTTATCCCAGCCGTCTTAATTCTTCACATCTTAACGCTACGTTTTACTTAGATTTGCTCCTGCTTGTATTTTGAATGTGTTGAGGAAGCTTCTGGTTATGTTTGGATTTAATTTAATGAACCCATGACTGCAGACGGTATGACAAGGACTTTTGTTTGCGATGGTGAAAGTAACGATTTTAATTGAAATTGACTATGAATCATCTTGCGTTTTCTAGAGTTTCATTTAAAATTTGCATCCAAATCAATTGTAAATCTTAAAAGCTGTTGATGGAAATAAATTAGGGCAGTTTCAAGGGAGCTTAGATGCTGCGGGGGTTTTGTGACTCAATAGCGCCATCTGGCAGACCATCGGGAACTTTGACGGTGCTCCAAACGGACCCCTACGGCCTGTTCATCGTAGTCAAACCTTTTGAATGGTTTGTTGAAAATACAACAGAAGATAATTTTTTATCCATTTTCTTCCTCATAGGGAGCCAGTCGTCTTACAGTGGCAGCCAGCTGAGCTCAGGCTATTCTGGTGGATACAGCAGCCAAGGAAACATGGGTGGCTACAGTGACTATAGTGAGTGCCATAGCGTTTGCCCTGGACCCCCAAAACTTTTTTTTTTAAATCACCTTGGAACTGTGGGGTCCTATATTGTGTATTTTCTCTCTCTTGTTAGGTAACCAGGGCGGAATGGGAAGCAGTTACTATGGTGGCGGTGGAGGAGGAGGCAGTAGCAGAAGCTCAATGAATGGACTTGGTGGGGGATGGGGAATGTAGATCTTTTTTTTGTTTTTTGTTTTAAACCACAGTTGTACTGTTCGTTTTTTTCTGATGATTTATTTTTAACTCTGCATTTTCATGCAATGGCCAGATATGTCTCATCCATAAGTAAACACAAAGGTCAAGGTGAGGTTGTGAACATATTGATGGGTGGGGTTTGTAATTTTTTTACGAATGCATGATCCTAAAACAGGATAGAGATTGTCTGCTATAATGGTTGTCACCCATTTTGCTCCATTTTCATGACCACAATTTGTCATTTATTCTCCAGACACCCCATACAGCTCATCCCGTGTTGCTGGCGTTTTACCACATTTTGTATGTCGGAGTGCACGAACAAATTGTTCTCCTTTTACAACAGTGTTTGGTTTAATTTACAGTGGTGCAATGTAAATCAAAATTGTGCATTGACATTTGCAGCATGTTTAAGGTGTGACCAGTTAGAAGGCAGTTTTTCTTGACGGGAACATCAGGAGTAAGTCAATCTGGAATCATTACATGACCGGTTTTCTGCCTGTAATGCTATTTGTATTGTGAACAAAGTGAATAAAGTAGTTGGACAGTCATGGAAACATTGCAAAATGTATTCATTTATTAAATAAAGTTAAAAATATGTATTTCCCCTGATCACAGAAAACATCTTCAGAGTGTACACAATCCACCAGGTAAAACTGCTCAAGAAAATTAAGAACACTGAGCAACATCACAACGCCAAGTGTTCCCTTTATTTTTTTGAGCAGTTACGTGAATACATTCTAAAATAGATTTATTATTCTATACACAATTTGCAAAGATGCAACACTGGTGTAAAGTTTGCTACTGCAGTGTTAGTGCACCACAATGTGAATAATATCAAAATAAGACAATTCTGGGGGGGGGGGGGGGGGAGAAATTGCAGCATACCTCAACAAGAAATAGAAAAGAGTACAAGAGTTCAGTCTTGCCCAGCAAAAGCGTATGAAAAGCATGTAATGTTGCTGAATTTCAGGTTGAAAGATATAACATCAAAGTGACATTCATAAACGTGGCTAATCATGTCTGTAGCGTGGGATGCCAATGGTCAGTGTTGTGTCAGGAAGATTTGGATGAACTCCTCTGCACCAACAAGGAATGACACATGTCACAGACCCGCACGGGACGAGGATACGATGGTAAAGCCAGCTCGTTACTGGAGCAAGTGCTGCAGTAAATATCCCCGCAGTTCCTGCAATGGTGCTAACAACAAAAACGAGAACACTGGAATCCTTGGGTTCAATCTGAATGCATTAAAAAACTAAATTACCTTTCTTCGGGAGATCGAGAACTCTTTTTGGCATTGCTTGCATTGAGTGGCCTCATCATCTTTTAACCAGGCGTGGCCCTGCAAGCAACAATCAGCATTTCACAACATTTCAAATTATATACTTAAGTATGTTTCCCATTTTACCTTCAGGGCTTTGTTAACCTCCTTAAAGTCCTCCATCTTGAGTTTCGACCTTCGAGAAAAGTAATGGGATAAGATGACGTATCGTGTTACTACTGGCAAGCGGAAACAAAGAAACGAAAATGGTCAACTTGAATGAACACTGACTGGCTGAGATGAAGCCCCATCTCCTGCAAAGCCTGCTCCTGCTGCTCACATGTCTGCTGCAGCTGCTGTTTCTCCTGCTTCAGATCCTGCAGTTCCTATTGAGAAATAAACAAATAAATGACACATATTAAGCAGTCCATTAATCTACAAACAAAACATACTATCAAAATTTTGTTTTAATAGATGTCATCGAAGTGTCGCCAATTGTGGTCAGAAATGCATTTCTATTGTGTTATATATTACTATTTTCTCTATACTGTATACTGGTGGATCTCACGAAATTAGGGTTTCGTAAAAAAGGTCATTTATCTCAGGTGTTCAAAAAGTCAATTTACACATTCAATAAACACATGAAACAGTCACAGCGCCAATCCTAACATAATTTCTATATTAAATAAAAAGATAATTTGAGTGGTTCTTGGATAATATTTAATTTCTTGAGGTGGTGAATTTGGCGGTTTTGTAAACTGTAAACTACAATAATCAAAATTATTTTTAAAAATCCAATCCAATCAGGAAATAATACATTACATTCTGTGGGCAGTTAAGTTAAAAAGTCTGACTGTCAAAACTGAACAAGTAAAATAATTATTTGTAACAATTATTAATGGTATATCACAATTATTTTAAACCATGATAAAACAAAAACAGAGAGGAAATACAATACAATACATGCTGATTTATATAGCGCTTTCACAACAGCGGCAGCTGTAACAAAGCGCTTAACAAAACAGTTAACAAAGTAAAATAATAAACACAACACATAACATAAAACACGGACAGTCGTGTTCTAACCACTTTACCGTCACACGCTTTGTTGTTTGAAGCGGTTTCAGATGAAAGAGGGGAGAATCAAAGTGAAATAAGTGAGTGTGGCCATTTGAGAGGTTCTCGGCAATTGTCAAACCACCATTGACTGTGCTTGTGTATTTTGGCAAAAGAATCTCCACGCTTCGGTTTATAGCCACAGGTACGTGTGAAATTAGAACTATAGATAAGTATTATTGCAAAACACTACTGATACTAACATACTGTAAATATGGTATTGGTACAGTTTGGGAGGAGGTGATCGCTTCATACCCAGTATCGTAATTTGGGGATACGACATGGCAATTTCGATTATGTCACATTTGTGACATTGCAGCGCCGTTCACACGTAATTCAATTTTAAAATTCAGCATTGATTAAAACAACCGGTAGTTGTCGAACCCCACGCAATGGCCGACTGTTCTCTTGAATTCAAACCTGTTGCAGTGTCTCTGACAGTGCTATTTTCCACTGGTCGTTTGGACCTTGCAGTAAAATGTAATCCCCGTCGTGCACCATCATTCAAATCCAATACACTGATATATTAAACTGCGGAATTACTAACGGCATGCAGGCCTTGGAGTTGTTGTAATTGGGTGCGAAGCTCAGCACTGTTGTCCTGCTCCCTCTGAAGGGCTTTCTGTAGGCCTTGTCGCTGTTGCCTCTCAACCAGAAGCTCCTTCTCCAAACCCAGCCTGACCACACAGAAGACAACACTCTTAAATCCAAGTTAAATGTCTTGGTTGTGAGCAAACTGTCCATCTTAAAACAGTGTAGATTCATACACTGCCAGCAAAAATGAACACCGATCAAAGTCTTACAGTACAGTTTCTTTAGTCCACATTTAATTTTCAATTCGTGAAGCATAAACGGTTGTATGCCAGTTTGATCGTATCTGCACCAGAGTTATTGGAGTTTACAAAAAAAAAAAAAAAAAAGAATGAAATAACGTCATGCATTTTTTTCTCATGTCTTACTGTACGCCCGTACAGAAGAGCTCAATTCGAGCAGTTGTTTGGAAGTTATAGTTTACTTTATGACAATATTGATTGTGACGAGGGTCGCGGGTGCGCTGGAGCCTGTCCAGCTGTCTTCGGGCAGGAGGCGGGGGACACCCTGAACCGCTTGCCAGCCAATCGCAGGGCACACAGACAAACCACCGCTCATGGTCACAACTAATGAACCCCAATTGAATTTGAAAAGCAATTGTCAAAACAAAAGAAAAACAAAGAAATGAAAAATATGAAACTATCATCACCCTGCTCTGCACCGTACGACGACGGAGGAAGCGCGTGTACCTCAGTGCGTCCAGGTCACTCAGTTGTTTCTCGAGAGCATTCACTTTTCCCTCCAGCTCAACCCTCAAGTCTTTATCTGACTGCTCGCTCTTCTTACAATCCTTTTCTGAATTTTGAAGCCTAAAAAGAACGTCCGTTCATGAGCTTCAGTCGTCATCGTCAATGTGATCAATACACAAAACGTACCTGCGCTCAAGTTCTGCCATAGCTTTCGTCATGCCGTCCATCTTTGTCTCCAGCTGTTCGGCCTCTGTCTGTTTTTTGGCCGCCTCTCGTTCAAAGTCCTCCAGAACCCCCAGAACTAGTCAAAATGTGTCTTGTGTGTCTCAGTTGAGGTGTGATGACGACCACGTACCTGAGCTTTGTGGAACATTTGAAGGTTCAGAGCTTTGACTTGGTCCAGCTGGAGTCTCAAGGCAGCCAGTGAGTCCTGTTTCTCATGCGAGTCCTTCTCTAGGAGCTTCATGGCCATCTCCATCTCCTGCTTCAGCCCCAACTGCAGCTCCAGCTCTCGCTCCAGCTCCTAAACATTGCCAACAGGTGAGATTTCAGACGCCGCAATACAATAGAATCACCTTTTGGACGAAACAGTGATGTCAGAACCATTACGCGTCTTTCTCAAAAATCACACGGGAAAGAAGATGCACTTTACTTTATGCTGTATTTACATGGAAGTTTGTATTTAGTCTTAATAAGACTAGATGATTTTTCGTGTCATGTTTGTTTTTGGAGCATGTTAAAAAAAAAAAAAGAATTCTAATGACATTATGAAATATTAGGGCCCAACAATTAATTGGCTAGCCAATATTAGCTTCATTGGCGACATATTGTCATAATACAACATAACACAAAGATATTGAAATTCAAACGTTGGCCGCATTAAAAAAAAATCTCTCTGTCATGTTTGACAAATACTAAAGGAAAAAGTGTTCCCTCACTTTTCATGATTGACATTTTTCAAATTGTCCGACTCAATAGCTGGAAAACAGAAAGGTAAAGCTGCCCGATATGAAGTTGTGGTCAGAAATCCGCGAATCTGCAATAACCCAACCGCGAAGTAGCGAGGGAACGTTGTTGGAAACAGTTTAATGTTCAGGCTGTAGTTCATCTCTTTGTTCTTGCACTAGGAAGCATCACAGAACCAAAAATATGTGATTTTATTCATTATACACATATAATTACATATTATTCTGCATATATCAGAATTGGCATTGGCATTTAAAAGAATCCTTATTGGTCGGGCCAATATAAAATGAGTTTTAAATATTCACCGAGTTATTATTCCTCCTTGTGGGTCCTGGCCTTGCCGTGGCAAGGAGGCTTGTGTGTTCCAATGATCCGGTGAGCGTTACCATCTGGAGCTTGCTCCAGGTAGGGTCTCCCTTGGCGGGGAGGTTCCAGACTAACAAGGTCCCAACGGTGTGTCGGGACGCCGCTGAGATGGCAGCCCCATCATCCGACTATCCTGCAGAGGGCCAACAACCCACTCAGGAGAAATCTATTGTTACGAAACCGACCAGAAGAAACCAGACTGCCCAAACCAAGACAAGACATAGGAACGCCCCCGACCAACGGGTACGGATTGACCTACGCCTGAAGGTCAATCCGACGCGCATTGCCACATGGAACATCCAAACGCTTCTTCGGGCTGGAACTCCTTTACTGCTGTCCTTGGAGCTCTCTCGCTACAAAATCACCATGGCGGGTCTGTGTGAATCCAGATGGCAAGGCAGCGGCGAAATTACAGCAGGAGAACACAGCTTCATATGGAGTGGCCCTGAAATCCGGACGGGCCTCCATGGAGTTGCGCTGGCCATGTCCAAACATACACGGCAATCACTTATCAGCTGGATCCCAATTAACGATCGACTCCTGTCTGCACGGTTCCTCCACCGACATGGCAAGATGACAGTCATCGTTGCTTATGCCCCCACAGAACTCGCCGATGATACAGTGAAGGACACCTTTTTCGACCAACTCCATCAGGTCGTTAGCCAAACCCCACCACATGACATCGTCATCATCCTCACTGACGCCAATGCAACCCTCTCTTCTTCCTCCAGAGAAGGACCATCTCACCAAACCCCCACACAACCCATTGGCACCACCTTTGTCGATAACACCACAAATGATAACGGCAAACGTCTGCTTCTCCTCTGCCATTCAAATAACCTTTGTATCACTGACACATGGTTCCCCCGCAAGCAGATCCATCACTGGACCTGGTATAGTCCTGATGGAAGAACCCGGAAGGCGATAGACCATATCATCATCTCCCGCCGCTGGCGATCCTCCATCACCAACTGCAGGGTCTTCAGAGGTGCACAGTTGGGCAACACTGACCACCGCCTGTTGGTTGCCCAGCTAAGACTTAAAATACGACCAGACCCATCTATCAGGCCACAACCACGCTTAATGTCTTCCAGACTCTGCGACCCAACCACTGCCTCCGCATATCGCCGCTCCATCACCAACGCCTTCACCGCTCTGGCCGTTGATGACATCGCAGACTGGGAGACTTTCAAATTAAAGGTCAACCAGTCTGCCCAGGATGTATTGGGAAGATCAAGATCTCTTCCCAAACAACCATGGATCTCACAGCTGACCCTCGACATCATTGACCGCCGCCGTGCTGCTCGCCTGCGCGGTGTTATCACAGAGTACCGGAGGCTCAATGCAGCACGGAATGCGGCAATTGCAACTAACAGGGAGAGATACTGGGGAGAAGAGGCCGAACGCATGGAATCAGCAGCACAGCGCAACGACCTTAGACAGGTCTTTCAAATGCTGCGCCAAGCCCACATCGGACCACACATCAAGACCGCCCTCATGAAGGATGCCAGTGGAAATCGCATCACCACTGAAATAGACTGCCTTCAACTCTGGAAAGAGCACTTCAGCAACCTCCTTCATCACCCTCCAGTTCCCACCGACCCCCGTCTTGTTACTGCTGCCAACTCTACCACCCCCTACCCCAACTGCAAAACCGACCCAGTCACAATCGACGAGGTCAGAGCAGCAATAAAATCACTAAAAAATCACAAGGCCCCTGGAATCTGAGCCATCACCGCAGAGCTGCTCAAAGAAGGTGGTGACTCCATGGCCCAGTGGCTCACCCACATCATTAACCATGTGTGGGTGGCAGAACAGCCCCCCACAGACTGGACCCGAGGCATCATCCTGCCTGCCATTCTGGAAGCGGAAAGGCGACACGCAACTCTGCAACAACTACAGAGGCATCTCACTGCTCTCTATACCCGCAAAACTGTTCACCCGGATCCTTCTCACCCGCGCCCTTCCCGCCATCCGAAGCCATCGCTGCCCCCAACAAGCTGGCTTCATGCCCAACCGGTCCACCATAAATCACATCTCAGCAGTTAGACTCATTGTTGAGAAGGTTAGAGAGTTTCGGAAGGACCAACATCTTTTTATAGCCTTCATAGATCTCAAAGCTGCCTTTGATACAGTCGACCACCTCTCCCTTTGGAACATTCTGAAATACCTTGGAGTGCCACCCAAAATAACCACATTGTTCCAGCGACTCTACAACAACTCAGAGAGCTGTGTTCGTGTGAATGGGAAGGACTCAGAGTGGTTCCCCATTAACAGTGGGGTCAGACAGGGCTGCGTGGCCGCTCCTGACCTATTTAACTGTGTCATTGACCACCTTATGATCCGAGTCCGGGAGCAAGTCTCAGGCGTGTCGCTCGGCAACTTCCACCTGACCGACCTTGAATACGCTGATGACACCACCCTGTTCAGCAACTCCCTCAAACACCTCAGCAGTGCTCTTTCCATATACCAAACAGAAGCAGCAAAGCTGGGCCTCCAAGTAAGCTGGCAGAAAACCAAACTTATGTATATCGGTGACGGACCCAACCCCTCCCCCCTGATCTTTGGCACAGACGAAGTGAAGTTTGTCAATCCCATCATCTACCTGGGCTCCACTATTACCAGCAGCGGCGATCTCAAGCCAGAGATTGACCACAGACGCGCCCTCGCGGCCGCGGCAATGCAGTCACTGTGGCGGCCCCTCTGGCGCCACCACTCAGTGTCCCAAAAGACCAAGATGCGCATTTATAACTCAGCAGTTCTTCCCATCCTCCTGTATGGTGCAGAATCCTGGCCATTAAACAAGACCCAGGCCAAGAGGATCGACGGCTTTGACAGCAGGTCACTCAGAACAATCTTGAACATCAGCTGGCACCTCCATGTTTCCAACTCAGACCTCCGAAAACATACCCTTCTGCCCCCTGCATCCCGACTGGCCGCTCAGAGGCGCATCCGTTGGCTTGGTCATCTCCTCAGATTACCCCCGGAAATCCCAACTCGTGCCATCTTCTCATTTGATCCAGCGACAGCCGGCTGTAAAAGGCCACGCGGCAGACCCCACACCAGATGGCTTGATGTCATCAGAGTCAGGATCTCAAACACCAGGGCCTTACCCTGGAGGATGCAGCGGACCTGGCCCATGACCGTGGTCATTGGCGGACCCTGGTGAAGCTGATCGGCTCTACGCACTGCGACGACCCAGCCGAATGAGACTGCGCCCCGCGTCGCAAGAGCATTTATTTATTTATTTAGTTATTATTATCCTGCACATCAGGGATGCCCATTTCGACCGGTAGCTCACGGACTGGTCCCAAGTCGATCGCGAGGGGTGTTGAGGAGAAAGAAAAAAAAAAACAAAAAAATCATTTGTATGTCTTTGTGCATGTTAGTACAGTGATCTCTCGCTATTTTGCGGTTCGTTTATCGCGGATTCGGTGCATCGCGGATTTTTTCCAAACATTCATCAATAAATAAATAAATAAAAACAATTCATATATGTGGAGTACAGTACTGTATATGTTGCTCTATGTGACTCGCTGTCGTTTTGCAGCTTCTCGCCGACTGTTTGTGGACTTAAATTATTATTATTTTTTAACCTGTTAATTAGTCGCTACTTGGCGGATTTTTGTTTATCGCGGGTGGTTTTGGTCCACATTAACCGCGATAACGAGGGATTATTCTAATACATTTTTGTGTTAATGCACACTGCACCCTAATCATCTTATCAGTCCCATTTCCACAAAAAGTATAAAAAATCAATAAAATAAAGCAGGTAAATCTTTAACCTACGGTGGCGCGTGACCTGCATCACCGGAAGTTGTTAGTTGCAATTGAAGCTTGTGATAAGAGCGTTATATCTTTTATCGTTATCAATATTCTCATTCAGGGTTGGTTTCGTGTACAATTCACCGAGGGCCCGAGCAAAGAATAGGAATCTAGAGGGCCGAGGGAAGCACTTTTAAACGGTACGTGTGAGCTACGATAGTTAACAGGCTGCAAAAGTGCGTTGCATGCTTCCGTGTCAGGCTGTTGCTCATCGTGGTGTGCGTGTGTATGTGCATGCGCAGGAGGTTGGTTGATCGAAAAGTCGATCTTCGGCCCAAAAGGTTTGGGCATCCCTGCTGTCCATCAAACAAAAATGATAATAATAACTTTTAAGAAGAATCAAACAGCCATTGTCACATCCTACCATACAGTCATCAATTGGGAAGACTGACTGGACGTTAACGTGCAGTTCAGGTGCATGCTATATTCAATGCCATTAAACACTGAAAAAGCTGTACTCATTTCCTCTTATTTGGGTTCAAGGCTATATGTCAATGTAAGCTTAGCCAAACGGTTCAGAGCTACTAACTATCAATACCTGACCTGGTGAATGCGTTTTTCTTCTTTAAACTGCTTCCAAACGACATTATACATCTCATCCAGGCCTTGCCGGGTTTGTCTGTAGGTTTCCAGCTCCACCTGGCTGTCCTGAAGTGCTGCCTGGAAAAGCAAAAACCCAACACATACAGTGCCCTCCATAAGTATTGGCACCCCTGGTTGAGATGTGTTTTTTAGCTTCCAATTATTTTATTTTTTTTCTAAATAATATGGGACCTTAATGGAAAAAAAGAGAAAAATCCAACCTTCAATACAAGTGCATTTATTCAGTGGGGAAAAAATCCCACATAAAGAAATAATTATTTGACATCAAATAATGTGTGTCACAATTATTAGCACCCCTGGTGTTAATATTTTGTACAACCCCCTTTTGCCAACAAAACAGCACCTAATCTTCTCCTATAATGTTTCACAAGATGGGAAAAGACAGAAAGAGGGATCTTCAGCCATTCCTCTTTGCAGAATCTCTCTAAATCATCCAGAGACCTGGGTCCTCTCCTCTGTACTCTCCTCTTCAGCTCACCCCACAGGTTCTCAATGGGGTTGAGGTCAGGGGACTGAGATGGCCATGGGAGGAGCTTGATTTTGTGTCTGGTGAACCATTTCTGTGTAGATTTGGCCATATGTTTAGGGTCATTGTCTTGCTGAAAGACCCAGTGACGACCCAGCTTCAGCTTTCGGGCAGAGGGCAACAGATTTTGATTTAAAATGTCCTGGTATTTCAAAGCATTCATGATGCCATGCACCCTAACAAGGTTCCCAGGGCCTTTGGAAGCGAAACAGCCCCACAGCATCACTGACCCACCCCCATACTTCACAGTGGGTATGAGGTGCTTTTCAGCATGCGCATCTTTCGTGGTACGCCAGACCCACTTAGAGTGTTTGTTGCCAAAAAGCTCAATCTTGGTCTCATCTGACCAAAGCACACGGTCCCAGTTGAAGCCCCAATACCGCTTGGCGAACTCCAGACGCTTGCGTTTATGATTGTGAGTGAGGAAAGGTTTTCTCCGTGCATGCCTCCCAAACAGCTTGTTGGCGTGTAGACAGCGCCTGATGGTTGATTTGGAGACTTTGTGACCCCAGGATGCTACCATTTGTTGTAATTCTGTAACAGTGAGCTTTGGAGATCTTTTGATTTCTCTTACCATCCTCCTCACTGTGCGTGGTGGCAAAATAAACTTGGCTCCTCGTCCAGGCTTGTTTACCACTGTTCCAGTTGTTTTGAACTTCTTAATTATTCCTCTCACAGTGGATATGGGCAGCTGCAGTTGAGTGGCAATCTTCTTGTAGCCTCTGCCTGACCTGTGAAGGTCGACGCACATCTGCCTCACTTGTATGCTGTGTTCCTTTGTCTTTCCCATGTTTAAGAGTGGATAAGAGAAATGGCCTCGGTGTCACGTCATATTTATACCCCAGGGAGACAGGAAGTGATGAATTACTAATTAAATGTTCCTACATACTCTGGTAAACTTTGTAAACTACTGTAGAAATGACAGAAATGCTTCAATTATGTTTATTTCCTGGGAATTGTTAAGGGTGCCAATAATTGTGGAACAGGTGATTTGATGTCAAATAATTATTTCTTTATGTGGGATTTTTTCCCCACTGAATAAATGCACTTGTATTGAAGGTTGGATTTTTCTCTTTTTTTCCATTAAGGTCCCATATTATTTAGAAAAAAAATAAAATAATTGGAAGCTAAAAAACACATCTCAACCAGGGGTGCCAATAATTATGGAGGGCACTGTAAATAAATAACCGAAATAAAAGAAAAAAAAAACTCCACAAAAGTTTATTGTGCCATTTGTAAGTGAAGTATTTACATTCTCACCTCTTCCTTTTTCTGACTGGCAAGCAGTATCAGTGCGTTGTCTTGTCTCAGCTGCTCCTGTTCTTCCCGCAGAGCGTTGATTCTGTCTGTCGCAGCTGCGAGCTACGTGAGAAATCGACGGTCAGAAGTGTTTGCCTGGGTTGTCCATGTGGATTATCTGTCCTGCAGCACATTAACTGAACGGTAATCGAGATAACGGCTTGGATTGAAATGGCGCCCGACAACATACGCTTCTACAAAGGAAAGGAACAAAACATGGAGAGCAATTCCACTGGCTAACAGCAAATTTGAACTAGACATGGCTTTCTGCGTCCATAAATGTATTTTTGACGCCGATTTCAAAACTGTCTGAACTATTTCCTTGCACATCAGGTTTTTGAGATATTTTTGTTGATATTGATATTTTGTTGTCTTTTTGTTTTTAAGTTTGTCCTATAGAAGCTTGCGCAAAATACATACACACACGCACGCACGCACGCGCACACACACGTATATACTGTACGTTTATCTCTGTATTTATCTGTCTGCGTTTACATTAGTAACCTTGAAACACTGCACGTCGACATCACGAACCCGAAGACTCCCCCAAACGCTGACACAATTCCCTCCCACTGGCAGACCCCTTCGACTTCTGACCTCTTCGACAAGTTTGCTGTTGGTTTTCTCCAGAGAGTCCATCTTCGCCTGAAGGTCTGTGACGGTGCCACTGAGGTGACGATTCAACTCCTCAATGTAATGCTTCTGATCCAAGATGGCGGTCATCTTGGAATGACTGAAAATACATGACATGAGACACAAACGGCACATGGGTTGCAACGCTCGCAACGGAACTTAGATCAGCGTAGTAGGCCTGACTTTCATGAAAAAGAAGAGATTTTATTTTTGAAGTTGTAGGAAGAGTTAATTCCAAAAAGGAGGTTTGTGGGAAAAAAACTCAAGTTATACAGTACTTGAATAAAGTCAAAATATTATGGGGAAATAAATTACAAAAGTTAAGTTGGGATACTGCGGGCAAAAGAACCCCCAAGTTTAATGAAAGGGATAAAGTTGACATCATTTGAGGAAAAAAACAACACATTAATACAACAAGAAACATAAAAACAAAATGAGGCCAAGAAAAAGAAAAGTCAAAAGGAAACAACCACTAAGTCAGAATATTACATGACAGACATCTGTAACTTAACCGAATGTCAAACTATTATGAGCTTTTCTCGAGAACTAAAATTTAAAATTTAATAAAAAAACCCAACACTGTAAATTTGGGGGGAAAATAAAAGGTGTATTATGAGGAAGCCATTTTGACACAAATAACGTCAAAATATGACAGGAAAAAAAGAGAAAATGACTCAAGAGTTACTGATTTTATTTCACTTCAGAGGTTCCACTGTTTTCTTGATTTGTGAACAGATACTCACTCTTTCGGGGTCTCCGTGCTGGTCGAGTCTTTCAGATAGAGGGAGAAGTCAATGACTCCCACCTAGATAACGGAACAAAAAGCACCATGTGTTCTGGTGTCATTCTTAACCGGGGTTGAGGGCGGGTCGCTCACCTGAGAATCCAGGTCTTCTCCTTTAATACAGAGGTTCGCATCGAGTACATTGAGGCCCACGAGCAGCCCCCCCATCACCACCCCTTCCTCCTCCATCATCAGGGCTCCGGGGTCATAAAACTCACTTGGAGGACACAAACGTGTTAATAATGTGAACAGTGGAAATTGGTGTTCGGGCTAACTCACAAACCGTACTCACCTCAGGAGATCTTTGCTGTCTAGCAAGGCTTTCATGTAGTCAGCCATCGTCTTTTCCATGAGTGCTAAATGCAGCCATGCCCTCCCTCTCCCCAAACCAGTCCTAGAAAGAACAAACAGACACATTGCAGTTTGATTGTCATTTTCCCATTTCAGGTTAGTGCAGCCTATCCCGGCTGTTGTTTATAACCAACCATGCACACTGCCGTTCACATCTGTAGAAAATTAAAGAGTGGGGTATTGGCAAACTTTTGAGCTTTTTAAAAGGACAGATAAGCCAGCTCATTAGAAAAAAAAAGTAAAATAAGTAAAAGAATGTGTGGCCATTCTTAAATTGTATTGCTAATTTTTCAAATATTCATAATTAATTCACCACATATTTAAGAACAGAAGAAATTGTAAAGTCTGATTTACCAATATTTTGGATTTTTTTCTCAAATTGTTAATTTATTCAAATATTTGTAGTTGTTTATTTTTACATTTTCATTATTTGTCTACAATAAACAATTAAACACATTATTTGATTAGATATCCATCCATCCATTTTCCGAACCGCTTAATTCTCACTAGGGTCGCGGGGGGTGCTGGTGCCTATCCCAGGTGTCTTTGGGCACTAGGCGGGGGACACCCTGAACCGGTTGCCAGCCAATCGCAGGGCACACAGAGACGAACAACCATGCGCGCTCACACACACACACCTAGGGACAATTGAGTGTGTCCAATCAGCTTGCCATGCATGTTTTTGGAATACGGGAGGAAACCAGAGTACCCAGAGAAAACCCAAGCAGGCCCGGAGAGATAAATCAATACAAATGAATAAATACATTTACATTAGCTAATTTTAGGGTGGAAAAAATGTAGAAACAAATATGCTTGGTGGGCCATGTGGCTTTGCCCACCATTGTATTAGAACAGAAGTCCCCAACAACTGGTACGAGGCTGCAGAGACAGAACAATATATCGACATTACTCACAAAAGTTAAGGATATTTGGTTTATCAGGATGAGCCGAAAATGCATTCAAACCTTTAAAGGAGAACTTAATGTGACCTTCTCTAAGCTTATGGATGCACTTGGGCCACTGTTAATGTTTCAGTACTTTTTGCACAAGTTGCCGTTGTCCAACGAGGAGCTGAGCAGCAAAATTCACAACAGGTGTTTTATCCTTGAATCGACCAATTAAAATGTCTTGTTTCAATTAGAGCTGACATTCAAACAGTCATGCTCATTAAACTGTTCACATTTTGTTAACATTAAAACCAGACGACACCTAGCAATGGATCAACAGTACCTTGCCAGTGTGGTGCTTAAAACAGGACATTCTAAGACAGAAGTGGCCACTGAGCTTAGTGTCAAAGCGTGTCATCAGCAGTGCATCCTTCTACTTAAATGTCATACTTTCATGATATATCACTGTAGCGTAAACTGTATATAGATAGACTAGCTGGTTCGCCGCCCTCCGGGCGGCTCATCGGCTAGTTCCTGCGGAAGGCTGGTACGGTGGTGGTTTGCCGCCCTCCGGGCGGCTCATCAGCTAGTTCCTGCGGAAGGCTGGTAAGGTGGGCCTTCGGCCTACAAAAGTGTTGTTGCTTGGTTCAACTTTTTGTTCATCTTCATTGCTTATCGCGAAAATAAAGAGATGTTTAGCTCTACTAAATAACTAACAATTTTATTGCAATGCTTGTGGGTAGACAACATTTTTTCGCTAAGATGCCCGCGCGATCGTAGTGAGCCACTGCCTGAGCGGCGCAGTGGCGGCGCGGTGAAGTAGGTACGTTTTGAAAAGGGACAGATGGAAGGACAGACCGCGTGCGGGACGACGCGCAATGGATGGATGGATGGATGGATAGAGAGAGAGAGAGAGAGAGAGAGAGAGAGAGAGAGAAATGGATATCTCACACCACTCCCCACACCGTCGATTACTTTCTGAAGAGCAATACCAGTAGGACTGGACGATTACATGTATATGAGAACTATTTGAGAATCATGTTGTAACATGATCAGCAGTGAACTGTGAGTATATTTACTCCATGAGACAGAGTGAATGAAATGCGTGCCATTGCAGTCAACCCAGAGTCCGGCTTTTACTACTTCGGTTTACAAGTTGAAGTACAGTGAAACTCCTATACAACGAAACCTACATGGGCGAAAATACCTCATAATGTGAAAAAATATTCATGCATGAAAGCCATTCCCACTTTTCTGCTCCCCCTACAACGAAAAATCCCCCTTGTTCCGTTATATGAAATATTTTTCTCTACTCTTGCCACGCGACGAGATGCACTACAGTATAATGAAAAACGAGCCTTCCGCAAAAGTCTAATCCGGTCCTAGAAGTACCGGTACTTCGTTGCATTGCTAAAATGGCTACAAAACGGACCTCTGGATGCCAAGCAGCTTAGACAAGAAGAGCTCTGACGCTGGATGAGGGTAATACTGATCAAAATAAAAGACGGAGGAAGCAAAATATAAGACATTATCCAAGAAATTGATGTAAGTGAAAGTGAATGCCGATCGTAAATTAATCTGCTAATTAATGAAAGAAGAAGCAGTAAACAGAAAGTAACCGTAACAATGACTGAACATGCAGCTGAACGCGCAGCTGATAGGCAGCCATGACTTGGCATCATCTTTGGAAGATGAAGCTATTGTTCTCACCAAAGCTTTTGTGGTGGCATCTCCAGAGCAACGCGGAGGAAGCCGCTGTGCATGGTATGTCGTCAAAAACAAGGCAATACAACAAACCCCTCGAATCATTTGAACAAGTAGCATCCAAATGATGGTGTGGAAAGCATGAAAATGCGAGCAGAATACGCACGGCCTGCCCAGATAAATATGAGCAGGTTAAGATAAGATATCCTTTATTCGTCCCACACTGGGGAAATTTACAGACTCCAGCAGCAAGAATGTATGTAGAAAGAAGAAAGAAGAAAGAGAAAAAAAACAACAAACATCTTTCAATTAAATGCAACATGAACACAAAATGTCGCTAATGACCTGCCAGCGGAAATAAGCAAGAATAAATTGTGTCATCTTTTCATCAAGCATATTTGCAAGTAGCAATGACACTAATGCGTACATAGGATCATAATTTAAAAATCATTATGTTTACATTTTAAGGCATATTTGTCATTCCCGAGGAGTTAATTTCTAGTAGCTCACCGAGTTATTTTTTATCGTTCTACATTTGTTGTACTGTTGAATAAAAATGTTTGAAATGAAGAAATAAATGTTTTATGTAAATAAAATGTTGAATAACTCAATATTTTTGCTGTCATTACCAATGTTTAAAAACTGGCAATTTAAAAGCAATGTAAAATAGATTTTTTTTATAGCGCCCGCCCATCCGCCAAAATAAGTGGTTAAAACCATACTTGATGCCAGGCAGATCTCTGGCACTTGTGGCTATGTTGGCAGAATCTGGACACAACCGAGCAGTCAGCTCCAAGGGTCCCCAAATGGATTTGTTTTGACCGATGAAGGACTTCTTGGCTAGGAGAAAAAAAAAAAGATCATGTGACTTTGATCTCATGTTACACGCGCACCCACACACACGCACACACACACAGGCTCACACACACTCACTCACACATACACAAAACTCCATTGCAGTTCATGTTTACAAAACTCCATTGCAGTTCACGTTTACCAAGCAGTTACCTTTTAGGCCATGTTTGAGACAGTGCTCCAGTACTAAGAAGAACTGCTGTAAGGGCGGGTACTCGGAGTCCAGTGTCCTGCCCAAACTCAGTGAGGACTGGATTAAAACCTTGATGCTGAGCTTCAACATGCTGAGAAGATTGGATCTTTCGATTGCCATCGGGTCTTTGGCAGGCAGCACTGATTTTTTAACAAGAAGCACAAGCATTTGAAACACACCGATATAACTTCCGTGGAAAGCTGCTCTCTGAGCGCCACTTTCTATAAGAAGCTGTTACAACATTTGATATCTTGATACCCAGCCTAAGGTTTACGAACAGCTACTTCTGCCTCACTAGTAAGACAATTCTGTAAAAGGACCGTTTCCTAGTTACCACAGTAAAGTAAAACATTTCTGCACACTAATTGGACAACTTTGCCATGCAAGTAGGAAAGTCTAAAGCATTTAGAAAAATACCACGGGTCAATAATTTTGTGCAAAATTTTTAAATCAGAGATGCAAGTATTTGTGCCGATTCCAAATCTGCCCTCATTAATTATCTAGCACATTAGATACTCATAATAATAATGATAATAAAGTAATAGTATATCTAATCATATTTACTTATTGTAATGAATTAAGGGTTTTTACCTCTGTACAGCAATGTCGTTTGGTATAGGGAAAATGCATTACAGTATACGTAAAACACTATCCTACTACTGATGAGGACCAAGAGCGCACTCATACAGATCAAACATATGCTCAAATGGTTGTCCGTAGAAAACACACCAGACGTCAGAGAAGGTAACAGAAGTCAAAGGAATTCCATATGACGACAGAGCGATAAAATCTTTGGAAGTCATGTGTCTTGACATCTGACAGCTCAGTAAAAGTCCAAGAGGAAAGGTCGTGTTCGGCTGAGGTTGTCCGTATTCAATCCCACCTACCTGGAAGCTTCTTTCCAGTGCGGGTTAGATCAATTTCGAGCTCTTTTTCCGGCTCGGGGTCCTCAGCGGAGTTCATCCGCCCAGAAGCGTAGCTCACCCCGCTACTGAGTGTCTCTGTGGCCTTGCGAGCCAGCGACAGAAGCGGAGCCGACCAGCTGCTATCCGACGGCGACCGCTCATCCCGGTCGAGAGTGTGATTGTCGCAGGCGTTTGAGGCTGTGTCCGTGTTTGAAAGTTGGGCGAGCTCTTGTTTTCCGTCGCCATCCTCTGCAGTTGTGTTTACTCCCGCCAACTCGTCGGCCATGTTTGCCCCCCTCCCTTCTTGCTGGATAATCACGTGACACGTCACACCGTTTATTTTGGGCTATCCTAAACTTTCATTACCGCCACCTGTTGACTAGAGTGTAAACTACATCATCAAAGGAAGCAAATTGACTGACACTTTCGGTCAGGGTGTCGAACTCATTTTAGACGCGGGCCAATTTGGAGTTACGTCTTCCCTCAGAGGGCCCTTATGACAGTGAAACCACAACATTACTATTTTTACACAACAAATGAATATATTACTTGTTTTGAAATCAGTCAAGTCAATTAACATATTTTGTTCAAGTGAGGGTAAACAGGGTAACAAAATGATTTCAAAATCTCAACGGTATGACTCAAAACGTGACAATTTGACATTTTGGTACAGATTTTAGCAAGTTGCCACACATGATTTGCTTTCGTGGGCCACATAAAATGGCCTGGCGAGCTGGATCTGGCCACCAGGCCTTGAGTTTGACACACGTGCTGTAGGTTATGGACGACTGGTTAGCATGTCGGCCTCGAAGCGCAGAGGAGTAGGGTTCGATTCCGGCTCCGGCCTTCATGTGTGGAATTTGCATGTTCTCCCTCTGTGCGGGTTTTCTCCGGGTACTCAGGTTTTGTCCCACGTTCCAAAAAGATGCATGGCAGGTTAAAAGAGCACTCTAAGTTGTCCCTAGGTGTGGGTGTGGGTGTGGGTGTGGGTGTGAGCGCCCTGCGATTCTCTGGCAACAAGTTTAAGGTATGCCCTGCCTACTGCACCCCCCCAGCCGACCCCCCCACACACATTTTTTGCTCTGTACGTTGTTTGAGTAAGTTAGGAAGAAGGAAGTTAACGAACGAACGAATGAACAAAGTAAAAAGTACTCAACATTGAAGGAAAGAATGGCCTGCACCAGAGCAACATGCACACAAATCCTCACAAAAATTTGAAAGTATGATTTGAAGCCCAAACTTCAAACCGTACCTCAGGCAAGACATTCGAAATTGAAATCTGAACCCTGTCTTCAACCCCTATTATAAAACATTACTTTGAAACTCTCATCCTGTCTTCAAATGTTACTTTGAAACACTGACCTTAAAAAAAAAAAAACACTTTTGAAGCTCCACCACTTTTCAAACCACCGTTTGAAACTGTAATCTGTGCTTGATATCATGACAAGGAGTTAACGTTACGGAAACCAGTAGTAAAGTGTTGAACTACTTTTAGCCCACTCTTTAATCAGGATTTGTGCTCCCCTGTTGCAAAAACGTGGAGATCATATTTTCGCAACAACTGCTGTTTATTAGGTCATACTGAGTATGATGCAGAAATTGAAATGCCTTGGTCGAGGTTTGTGCTCAGAGTTGTTTATGTTTCTTGTGTGTGTAATTTAAGACATAGCGACGGTCTTATTTTGTAGCATGGAGTGTATCAACAGACATGTCTATTTTGGCCAGAGCCATCCCAGTCTAATATTCTTGTCACAGTCTTTAAAATAATACAGAACTAAGAATAGAGGAAGAGAGAGAGAGAGAGAGAGAGAGAGTAACCCTATAAATATGTAAGCATGCATGTTATATGTCCAACCCCCCCGTCCCCCAAAAAATGTGCTAGTATACTTGATGAAACCACTTGCTCAGAAGCACAAATGTACCAACCGGTAATTAATTCACATGTGTGATTTTGCTTTTTAATTGTGATATTTTTTTAATTATTACTATGGTGTTTTGTGTTATTTTTATTTTATTTTATTTTTTTAGGGAAGCACTTTTTTCAGATGCATTTTTAAAAGAAATCTAAATAAAATTGAGCTTACAGTTTGGTGATCTGTGCCACAACAATATGCTTCTAAAATACTACCAAGTCAAGTCAAGTCAAGTCAACAGTATTTATAGAGCACTTTCAAACAGCCATCGCTGCATACAAAGTGCTGTACATGGAGCGATTTAACATACACAATAAACGGTAAGACGAATCGGTAATAAAGGCGGTAGAAAGCACCAAGCAGTAAAATCAAGACCAAATCTAAGTCATACTGAGTTGAAGAATACAAGTGGGTTTTGAGGACGGCTTTAAAGATGGGCAGCGAGGAGGCTTGCCGAATGTTCAGTGGGAGGTCATTCCAGAGAGAGGGACCAGCAACAGAAAAGGCTCGATCCCCTCTGAGCCTCAGTTTAGTTCTTGGTACTTCTAACAAAGACTGGTCCACAGACCTGAGGCGCCGGGCAGGTGTGTAGGGGCGGATGAGCTCAGAGAGGTAAGGTGGCGCGAGATTATTCAGAGATTTGAAAACAAAGAGGAGGATCTTGAAAATAACTCTAAAAGGAATGGGGAGCCAATGAAGGGATGCCAGAGTAGGAGTTACAGTATGTGCTCCCTCTTACGAGTACCAGTCAAGAGGTGAGCAGCGGCATTCTGGACCAGCTGAAGGCGCTTAATGGAGGACTGGCTGACTCCAAAGTACAGGGCATTGCAGTAATCCAGCCGGGATGTGACAAAGGCATGAATTACTGTCTCAAAGTGTACATGTGAGAGGAGAGGTTTGTTTCACACAAACAATTACAGTCTCTATTTTAATGTTTTGATTGAACTTAGCGTACATAAAGGTCACAATATAGGGGGAGAAAAGTTTGTGAAGATTTGAATTGAATAACAGGTTAAATCTCTTTTGGCAGCATTAACGTCAAACAAATGTCTCATGTATAATAGCAGATCAGGTAGAACCATTCATGTTTCCAAAACCTCAAATTAAAAAATATCCTTTGAATGTCTGTGAAAGAGTCTCTCCATAGCATCTTCATTTTTTATTTTCTTCTCTGGAAGCCATTCACTTAATGAATTTATTTCAGTCCTTTGGAACGGTGTCCGGTGTTGAGCTTCATATGATGGTCCTAAGTATTCCAACAAACTATTGTATTTTGATAAACATTGGGATTCTTTTTTTTCTGTCAATAATGGGTCCAGGCAGAGAGCTAGAAAAGCAGCCCCAAATCATGATTCACCCTGCACCAAATTTCACAGTTGTAGTTAGGCCCCAATTACGACTGTGAAATTTGGGTGATGTTGGTTTTTCCACCTTTGGCTTCATTTGTCCACACAAAAAAATGTATCCGTTTCTGCACTCTTCAAATCGGTGGAATATTTATTTTGACAGCTGTGGCCTTTGTTGCTTAATGTTTTTATTTCTCATATTTGTTAACTGTCACGTTCCGTGCCTGCCTGCAGGGGGCGGGCTTTCTCTCCGCCGACTGCACACCTGTTGTTCATTTCGGGATGATTATGCTTCCTTTATTAGGAGACTCCGGCAGTTTACTCACTGCCGGAGAACTCCACGCCGTGCCATATTGCTCTCGCGCTCGATCTCGCTATTTTGTCATTTGACCAGTTGCCTTTTTGCCTTACGGCCGTTACTCTTGTTATTCGCATTCAGCTCCTAGATTTTGTATTACTCGTATTTCCGCCAATTCAGGCCCTCCTCGCGTCGTTTTGTTTTCCGCGAGCGTTTTCAGTTGTAGTATCCTTCTTTGTTATTCCTGGTCCTTATTTGACCAGCGTTTTGTGTTACCGTTTTTCCCTGTCGGGCTCTTTCTGTTTTTTGTCATTAAAGACACTCTTTTTCTTTGACAAGATTTTTTCGTTGTCTGTTCTCCGGGGATCCAACCCTTTATTCCATTGTTCTGCACGGAGCGATAGTTATCGCTTCGGGCAGAACGTGACAGTTAACAGCAAGTATGTTAGTTCCAGAGATTTCAGTGTGACTGTAGCCCAAACGCTACAGGATTTTTATTGACCATAAAGATTTACATTTCCAATCTCGTCTCTACGGAGCCGAGACATGTCACTTGAAAAAAGAAACGACTTTGTCCACACGCTTTATCTATAATGTATGCACAAGGGACTAATTTGTGGGCACGAACTACTACTTCGTGCTCAAGGACTACGACATTGTGTGTACAAAATAGAAAGTGCGCACAAAGTAGTTGTCCGTGCGCATGAAATAGTCGTGGCTCCTTGCGGGGCATTCGAACATAATATCGAACGCATCTTCTCTCAAAGTTGAAAGGTCGAAGGACAGCTACATAACGGACAGGGACAGCGAGATCAAATTTTATTTAGGCTCGGGATGAGTTACAAGGACACAATGAAAAGCTTGGCATCGCGAGGAATCATCACCGAGAGGCTGTTGATAGCAATCTCGCTTTACCGGTACGACTGGGACACCAGGATCGACTTTATTTTTCAGCAAACTGCAATGCTCTGGCAAGGATCATGGTTACTGGCCAATGTACACCAAATGAAAACTTTTTGTCACAATATCACTACTTAATCTATATATATATTGCGCGTCTGTCCTTCCGTCTGTCCCTTTTCAAAACGTACCTACTTGACCGCGCCGCTGCGCGCCGCCACTGCGCGCCGCCACTGCGCGCCGCCACTGCGCCGCTCAGGCAGTGGCTCACTACGATCGCGCGGGCATCTTAGCGAAAAAATGTTGTCTACCCACAAGCATTGCAATGAAATTGTTAGTTATTTAGTAGAGCTAAACATCTCTTTATTTTTGCGATAAGCAATGAAGATGAACAAAAAGTTGAACCAAGCAACAACACTTTTGTGGGCCGAAGGCCCACCTTACCAGCCTTCCGCAGGAACTAGCTGATGAGCCGCCCGGAGGGCGGCGAACCAGCTAGTGTTGATATAAAATAAAAACGTCAGATGCAATAATTTGTGAGACTTTGGAGGCACTGATTAGGTCAGTGAGAAGAGAATCAGTGAAGGTGCGCTCGATTTGCTCAAATTATTGTCCATTAAGGGACAGCGTGCACGTCATGACCATTTCAAGGGCACGCTCTATTTCATGCACACGAAATAATAGTTCGTATACACTAAGTAGTAATCGGTGTGCACGAAATAGGAATTAGTGTGCACAAATAAGTAGTTTGTGTGCACAAATTAATTATTCGTTTACACAAATGAGTAATTCGTGCGCACAAAGTAGTTTTTTCATTTGTCACGTCTGGGGCTCCGATTGTCTAATAATTTGGACGTTGGGTTGGATGACTTGACAGCTGGCAGACTTTTGCCATAGTTTTTGTAGTACCAGTAAACACCACAAGGTTGTGCAAGCGAGCAAAGAATGTTCTCCTGTCATCTCACTGCTGCCTGCCCATTATTTTGCCCTGCTTTTAGTGGTTATTTGTAGTGAATGGATACATTACGGACATCTGTAAAATACGAGTAAGCATTTACTACATTTACACTCTGTTGTCTGAATAATCTCTGAATCCCCAAAACCACAGTGCTCTACAAAACAGTTAAACTGCACTATACAATACGTTTCTATCACGTTGTATGGTTAAAATTGAAGGACGGTATTTGAGATTGTCGCTATCTACATTTGTCCAGTCTCTTATTGTGTATTTATGTATTTTGTTTACTGAATTCAATTACTACACTGGGTAATGTTTCGAGCATCGTTGCTGTGATCATGACCGCGATGCAATGAGCATTACTAAGCTATAATACAATACGTGCGCGCGCGCGCTCGCGAGTGTATGAGTGTCTGTGTGTGTGTGTGTGTGTGTGTGTGTGTGAGCGTGTGTGCGCGCGCGTGTGTGGGCGCGGCCAAGATCGCTTGGCACTTAAATACGCCGGAGACTCTCTTTTGACGCTCTTTTGCTCCGCATTACACACCGCTACCTTCGTGTCAAGTACCACCAAGTGGTCGAAATATTCCTGGCGGAATAAACTGAGACAAGCCCACCAGAAAAAAAAAATCAAAGGATTAATATTTATTTATTTATTTATTTATTTTAAGTTGCCCCCCCCCACCCCACTTCAACAAGTCTTGCCAATCATGAGGATTTGGAGAGTTGTGCTTTTGGTGCTTCACGCCCTGGGTAAGCTTGCACGTTGAATTACTTCCATTATTTTGGTTTTGAATGCCTCTTTCTGCGTGACACTGCACCGCATTCGAGTCGTTATAAAAACCCACAAGCCACGCCAGCGCTATAAAATGACTTGTAAACCTGCTAACCGTTTTTCCGCCAATCATTTTCACAATGCCAGGACTATCCTATCCAGAAACTAATGGGACCGTCTCGCTATTTCAGAGCATGCTTTTATGTAACTGGATCCATTTATTTTTAACTCATATTCTTGCCTGACATTCGCTAGACTGTCTGCTTAGAACTCTAGAATGTGGACTGTTGTGAGTGCGGGGAAACGTTTTACTGTATAGTTTAAGAATTAGACTTAGATTGTTTAAATGTCAAAGGTGTCTCAGGGAAAATGTCATGAGCAATGTAAATTGTGATCCAGTGTGCCCTTGAGCAAGGCAGTAAATAATCCCCCGCCCCACACTCAGCTAGTTACTGTATATGTGTGCGTCTTTGGTAGCTCTAACATAAAAAAATGACTTACAGTCCAATCCCAGTTTCAAAGCCTCGGAAGCATGTTTCAACTTGTCCAGAGAGGTCCGCCCACCTTGGCACACTCTTCACTTCCCCCAAATACGAGCAATTCCAGTCTGTGTGATTCGTAACCCCCTCCCATTGTTTGCTTTTCTTTTGTCCAGTGGCGTCCAGACTGGCGTGTGGTGCGGCGGTGGACCGGTATGACAGCCACAGGCAGCGGCACCCGGACACGGCTGTCATCAACTTCCAGGACACCAGCAAAGATGGAAGGCCAGCGGTGGAGAGCAGAGGAGGCCCAACATCACAGGAGGATGAGGATGAGGAGTATGATGATGAATACTACGAGGATGGGAATAAATATGAGGACAGCACGTCCGGGGATGATGAAGTGGAAATACCAAGAGGTGAGGTCTTGAGAATCATCTCAGATATTATAATAATAACACTTCTGTCAGATTTGCTGACATTGTGTGTTTTATTTAGTTGCTATGTCAAGCAAGCCCCGAGACCCATCTGTCATCCTGGAGGCAGAAAGCACAGAAGGACAGAGAAGGCGAGAAAAGGGAAGAAAGAAGGGAAAAGGGAAAGGAAAGAAGAGGAATCCTTGCTTGAAGAAGTATAAAGATTTCTGCATCCACGGCACCTGTCAGTACCTGAGGAACATCCGACTTCCATCTTGTGTGTAAGTGCCACATCCAGTTTCAAAATTGGACACTTTCCATGGGAATTAATGGGAAATGTTGGGGAAAAATGTAATAAACCATGAACAAAATTGAAGATTAGACTTACGGAACTTTAATGTGGCTGTGCAAAATCGAATTTAGCATAATGCTGACGAAAACAACCAGATTACTTCTTCAGCGGCACCTTGCATGTATTTGAATAAGATACCTTTCCATGAAATTACCCTCAGCTCCCAGTTAATTTCCAATTTGTATTTACAGTGAGTGCCGCCATTCTCAGGGGATGCTGACTAGGCTGGCCCGCGAATAGCGTGAATTCACATATAATTGACGGCCATTGTTAGCCTATGCATGTACTACACATACTGTATGTCGAAAACCAATTTGAATGAGAAAATCGGTTTTCATTTAACCAAACTGTATCAAATGGTTGCGTTTTAAAACGTTACCATCCTTGAATTGTATTGCACCCACATATATCAGGATATACTGTATATTAAATCGTCATATGTGCGAGCTGTACATCAGCTGTAAATACCATATACTGGTCTGACATTGCTGATGATTTCTTGTCTCTTCGAATTTAATTAGCTTGAATATTATAGGCTGCCCGGAGACAGCTGGGATAGGCTCCAGCACCCCCCGCGACCCTAGTGAGGATCAAGCGGTTAGGAAGATGAATGAATGAATGAATGAGTTTAGGCTTTGGAAAGTTCTTATATGTTGTGTATTATTAAACATAACAAAAGCATATATTGACTCAAAATGCAATCCCACTGAATCGAACCAAATTGAATGCTGCACAGCTAATATGATGCAGAAGTCCAATGTCTTTCCAAAAACTCCCACTTTAACTCTCCATGGAACCTTTTGTGAAGGGTACCTTAACTGGTAATTTCCCTCCGTGTGCAGGTGCCATCCGAGTTACTCCGGGGAAAGGTGTGAGTTCTTCACTCTGCCCGTTGAGAGACCTCAGGAGGGCTACAACCGCACCACGGCTCTGGCCGTGGTGGCCGTGGTTCTCTCGTCCATCTGCCTCACCATCATCGGGCTTTTACTCATGCTCAGGTGCGCCCCACACAACGTCAACACACACAGTTCCACATACATGCACACACGCGAGCTGCGTAGGGAATTTGAAAGGATGACATGTGCAACAATTAGGCATTAAGTAGTCGTTTCAGCCCCGTTTTCTGATTGATTCCAGGTTTCACAAGCGGGGAGCATATGATGTAGAGAATGAGGAGAAGGTCAAGTTAGGGTTAGCGTCCAACCACTGAAGAGACAAAGAAGGGTGAGTACAATCTCAGTTTAACAGTATGTTTAGGGCATTTAGTGTTAAAAATACAGAGCGAGGCAAACTTGACAACATTTGAAAAGGACCTGATGCATTATTCTTCGTAGTTCTTAGGAGTGTTCATATAGCTGTATTTTGGTTCAGTTCTCCCTCAATGCTCTTTGTGACAAGAAACCAATCAAGGGTGTAGTCCTCTCAATTCCATTTCGCCTGCGAATGGCATCAGGATAATCTGTTGGAAACCCTTGATTCAGTGATTTATGGCTCCAATAGTTTGTCCCGATACCCACAAAAGTACTACTTTGGTATCATACCTATACTTTTTTGAATTCAAGAAGAGTCTCATGGGTGCATTACTGTTAAGCAGGAAAGTGCAACTTAAAGGATGGATGGGGCAACAGTTAATATGCTATTTTCAGCATGTACTGTGTATATTCTGCTGACGAATAGTGAACATCTGCATTAAATATGTTGAATGCACTGGGAAAATTGAGGGGGAAAAATCTGTCAAGGTAAAAAATTATTTGGGGGAAAAAAACACAGATTAACATTTCCATGAAAAACGGTGGCTTGCTCTAACCCCTCTTTCCCCAAAACACCCAAATAAAGTGAAAAAAATTGAAAAAAGATTGGCGAGGGAAGGGCATAAATAGCCCGTGAGAGACAAATCTTAAAATAAATGAAACCTTGGAGGAATTGCACTGAACACCTCAAATCATTTAACCAGCAAATGCTATTTTCAACAATAAAATGCTACATTTTTGTTTAGTTGTTGAATCAAATCATGTCATCATATTATACAACTCAAATGGCACCTAATGCCAACAAGCTTCACCACCTCTAGTTTATATTTTGCCCCGAGATACTCAAATAGACTAGATGGTGCTAGAAAAGCGCAGGACTAATATCTCACACTGACGCACGTTTCCTTCCCCGGTATTGTACAAATTGCCTTGCTGATCTCATTGTTTGCTCTCTTTTCTCCTCTCGTGTTAGGCAAAGGAGCGGAGATACTACCTCAAAATAGAAAGAGAAGTGAACCACGGAAGGAGGTCCTGACGAAAAGCAAAGGAACACAGACGGATGAAGAAGGGAAACAGAGGGTGTCCGCTTCACCCGTTGCTGGATGTTCACGTGAAAAAAAAAATGGACAGCTCAGCGTATCCCTGAAGGCTTCAGGAGAAGGCGGCCACAAGTGAAAGTGGAATATAGGATGGCCCAGAGGATGGACTGGAATGGAAGTGTGGCAGGCACTTGGTCATGACAAGAAGTTGAAGAAGAAGAAAGGAAAGGAACATTTGCTGCTTCCTGACTGTGTGAAATGAAATTTCAGATTGTACTGAATCTGATTCATCATCAAAAAAGAAAGTTCAATCTGGAATTAAAAAAAAAAAGAAAGAAAAAAAGAAAAACAGGCGGCATTTTATATTTTCCCGCACAAGTGCATTATAATTTCTTTTCTGTACAGTTAACGGTGTATTTATACTTTTTAATTTATTTATTTAAGCTAACTGTATTTATGCAGGTTTTAACCTCTTTCAACAGATCAAAATGGTTGTTACAGTGGTTTTTATATTCCTTATTGGATATTATTTATTGAAGAAAAAGTACAATGCTTTCTGCTCCTGGACACACAAAAAAAATGTTATAAAAAACATGATACATTTTGATTTTATATTGGCACTCAGAACATGATCAGTAGCACTGTGATTTTTTAAAAGTTTTTTTTTCTTTTTTTACTGATTAGTGTTATATATTTTTAAACTGTCGTTTTCACTGAAAACAAACAATTCTAAAGGCATCTTGTACAAGTAGTTTGACACATGGGACAATTGAAGGTTCATTGGTTATAAATGTTCTCATTCAGAGTTGTCCATGTCTGAGTGTTAAGTGCCAGAATGGCTTTGAAACTTTCAAAAGGGAGTCCAACATAACATTTGGGGCCTGGAGCCAAAGCACTGTTGAAAGAATTTGGATGCAAATCTTTTGTTTTTGTCCTCGTCTTACCATCATTTAAAAGACAAACACTTACAGTAACTAGCAAGCAATAAAATGTGAATTCAAGTGTTAGACCCTTTCAAAAACTGCAGTTCTGAAGTGTTTTTTAAAAAAATGTGACTTAATTCAATAAATCAGAATTCTTAACTCCTGTGTGCTGCATCTTCATTTACTCGGGAGTCTACAAAGTACAAACTGTAACAATGATCACATTGTGTTACAATCATCAGTTAAGTAAGGTCAAGGGTTTTTTTAGCTTCTGGTTTCGCCGCTGGAGTAGAAAAACATTGTAATATTTTAAAATGTCTTGCCCGGGTCACAATGAATAACGCCAACCTTTTCTGTTGGCTCAGGCGTAAGTTGTAATAATAGTAAACATAATATTTTCATTTCCTCTTCTCCTTGGCGGGGGAGCCTACTCGTTTTAACTGGAGCATCTGCATCCTGCACTCTCAAGTTAAGTTTGAGGTATATGGAGTTATTGGAGCTTTTGAACGTGACTTTTACAGTTTGAGAACACACCTGTCACTTTTTAGTCCTGTAAAAATAAGGAACTGAATAATTATTATCCCTCATTTAACCCTTTCCCAGACCGACAGTGTATTTTTTTCAGTTTTGGAGGGCAATTGATTTAAATCTCCAGAAATTAATGATACATTTTATGCCCCAATCACTTTGTTAGTACTTACAGTATTTTACGTTTTACAGTGAACCCCAAATATACACAGGGGAGAGGGACCGAGCGGGAATAGCAATCTGCATAGAATTGACCACCATCACAAATGCATTGAACAATTTCTTTTTAATACTAACAAATCTTGTGGGGGAAAAACAGAGATAAACCTCGAATAAGCCCTATAAACATTGAATAACATTGGTGAATAGAAGAATCACTGTATAAGATTTAAAGGGCTTAGGGCATCTGTCAAACATACGGCCCGCGGGCCGGAACCGGCCCGCAAATCGGTTTGATCCGGCCTGCGGATCATTTAAAAGTGAAAAAAAATGCATTAAAGACACAGAATGAATATTTTAAATAAAATGCAATTTGTGGATTATCTGCTAGGGGGCACACTGTTTTGATCACAGTAGAAGACGACATTGTTTTGATCGGGGAAGAAAACAGCAGTCTCAGTCTGTCACCGAGATTGACCCAACGCAGCAAATTATATGAAAGCGCCAATCAATGCTTCTTGAGACCAAAACAAAGGAAAGAGATGATATTTTGGTGATTCATAGCACAGTATGGTATAATAATAATGGTTTGGCCCACTTGACATCTACTGAGTCCGCATGTGGCCCACAATGTCAAATGAGTTGGCCACCCCACATTTCCCAAAAGAACACTTGTGCGCTCACCTGTACAGTACTGTGAAAACATGACATTATGTTAATTTCATGCACAGTTGTCACAGTTGGGGCTCAGTTGTCCCCCATGATATAAGGATGGCACGGTCGACATCGCGGTACATGTGAGGTAATCCATTAATGTTCTCAATTTTCAATGAGCAGTCTCAAAGTGAAATGCAGAGTGTCATCATTATCATCATGACGGATCAATGAGACACTTTCCAGCCATGTGAATGCATTCAACAGATGTGCAAGATGGTGGGCGCAGCAGGTTACATTGACACAACCCAACAGATGTGTTGTTCAAAGACAGCACCAGCCAGAACATCTGAGACCTAGTTCGTCGCTGGATGCCACGGGGGTTCACAGAAACCGCATGCAGTAAACAGTCACAGGATGCAACAGTGCTGTCATGTATGTGTTCCACACGCGGCTTTAATGACGTTTGAGGACACCCGAAAGACCCAGCTGGGCTCAAAGGGAAGCCGAAAGTGAGTCAGCCCTTGAAGTCGCCTCCTACACGGAAGTCGTTACACAGCCTGTGTGTGTGTGCTTTGGTGTGTGTGTGTGTGTGTGTGTGTGTGCGTGTGTGCTGGTGAGGGTTAACCCAACTTTTTGATGTAAAAACCCACAGCACTTCCTTAGAAAAATGTGGACAAGGTGTATGTATGCGGTTTCATTTCCTTACTCGTAATGCTGCGTTTCTCATTAAACATGAAATGGTGCTTCCGCAAGTTGAAATTATTTGACAGTGAACTTCCGTTTATCACGGGTGATATGTCTCAGAACCACAATGGGTGAAACTCGTCAATTTAGAGGGACCATATAAATAAAAATGAGTTTGACTCTGCCTAAAACAGCTTAAGCTTCCTGAAATGATTTTTTTAGGTGTTCCTTTGCATATATTCTGTTTAAAGGAAATGGGAGACATTTGTACAACATGACTTTTATACAAAACTTTAAGAAAACCAAAAGAAGACTCTTGCTTGTCCAATTCCCCAAGAAAAGAGCAAGTGTGCTTGCTTCAAGCTGAAATTGTCACTTGCAATTGATGTAAAACTGATGCATAACCCAAATGTAATTAAAAATATACTGTACTTAAACACCAATATGGTCAACCAAATAGTTTGTCTACGAAAGGTCCACTAGTTTAATGCTTAGAAATGAATACGAAATGGCACAGCTAAAGGCTAACGGCAAAAGGAAAGACCTGTTCATACCTGTTACAGTTGTTAGCGGTGTTTACTGGTCGACTAAAGTAAAAAAAAAAATCTTAAAATAATAAGTTCTATGTGCCCCCAAAAGTATAAACACAGTGTTCTAATTAATGTTGCTCTTGTGGAATCGAAATTAAGCAGAAAAACCGAACTGTATTTCTGCATCTCAGGTAATAAATAGAGTAAAAAATAAATTGCCTTTTAGTGTTTGTTTTGAAAATAACAATTGCTCCTTCTTTCATGGCCTTTTTTCTGCCTCTTGAAGCGAAAACATCGATATTTGTC
Source organism: Hippocampus zosterae (assembly GCF_025434085.1). Taxonomy (NCBI): domain Eukaryota; kingdom Metazoa; phylum Chordata; class Actinopteri; order Syngnathiformes; family Syngnathidae; genus Hippocampus; species Hippocampus zosterae. Next base: position 30,669,624 of record NC_067451.1, read on the forward strand.
ACAGGCACCATGAATGGAAATGAATGTGCATTTGCGATTGCATATATATGCATGTGTGACGGGATAGTCACTTACAGCAGACAAGCCACATAATCCTATCCCCTCAATGTCAAGTAGCAAAGACACAGAAATAGTGCCATGTCGTCATGCTCACATAGCTTCTATTCCCGGGATGATGGGCACCAGGAGGAGGAATGTTGAGAGAAGAACGATCGCTGTTCTGTTTCTTAAGCACACGGGTATGTAAATGTTGAACTGAGTATGATTACATGTACAAGAGACATTATAAGCAGTCAAGCACTAAATTGAATGCTCCTGAAGCCCAAGGATTCAGCTTAACATTTTGGGAAATTTCTGGGAGTACTTTAGACGCTTGTATGACAGGCAAGTCTGTTGGTGACCCTTGAACAGATGACATGACATTTGTTTTCATTATTCCCGAAGAGAAGAATTGTTTCAAGTCCACCTTTGGTTTCACTGTAGCGTGAATATATGCCCCCTTGGCATTGTGAAAGGGATACCGAGCATATTTCTGCATAGCATCGTTGTTTTGGCCCAAGCTCGTCCTTAGTGGTGTTCACACGGCACACATTTGCATTGGTCCTGCACCGATGTATTTTGTTGCGATACTGTATATCTTACACCGGTGTAAATTTTGTGGAGCGTTCACACGTGTAAAGCTGCTTACTAAAGAGAAGCGTGTTAACCCCACTTGCGTTCACACGGCAGTTTCTGCGGCTGTGCAATACGATAGTAATAAGATAAGATAACCTTTATTTGTCCCACGCTGGGGAAATTTGCGTATAATAATACGGAAATAAAACATGCGCATGCTTAAAGTGTACTTCCTTTTCCCCGCGTTGTTTGTGACATCTCGAAAAACCATGGTGTATACTTCTCCACACAAATCAATGCTGTGGTTTATCAGACACCTTAAAAGGATGAGAGAGAGAACGGAAATATACCCAGGATGCAAGTTATGCAATACCCGTATGTAATCAACTCTTCTCATGGGTAGCGAGTCTACACCTGTAGCGTTCACACGTCCCATTTTATATCAGTGATGCCCCGCAAACTAGCATTTACTCCGGAGGAAATTTTGAAACCACCTCCAGTGCAGGTTTAAATTTGCTCTGGTTTTTGAAGCTGTTTTCAGGGGCTGCATCGGTATAACTTTGTACATGTTGAATGCTCGACAGGGGGCAGCCCCGGTGCTACACCGGAGTAAAAGTTGCCATGTGAACACCCCTATTGTCTTTCCAGTTTCATTCGGCTTTTACAGATGGACTAAGTACAAGCAAGTGTCTATGATGCCCTTCCTGATTTCAGCGCTTCCTATTTATCATTGCTTGGGACAATACTGAGTTGGGCTGGCTATAGTAAGCTTATGGCACCTTGTATTTCCAGTTACAATTGACTTAGACATGATTCTCCCGCTTTCTCTTAAAAAACTTTCGCATACATTTTGCGTCATTGTCCATCTCCATTTTGAAGAGCTGACGGATGAGTTCTGAAGAAAGTTTTCTGAATATGAGCAGATAATATTCACTTCCGAATTCATCTTACTGCTTTTGTCCTCAGTCACATCATCAATAAATACAAATGACCCAACTGGCTCCGTCAAAAGATCCATCAGAAACGTATACTTGAGTAGACAGTGGCTGGACCTGATTCGGTTTTAGCGAGGATGGTAAGTTTGTTGTGGAAAGGTGCTTCCTGCCCCGCTGAGAAGCAACAATGGGTGCTTTCCATGGAAGTGCGTACGCCGACAGTTGGAAATGCAATCAGTTTCTTACTGCACTTCATCAACAGGAGCATGATATGATGTGCTTAAATTTTGACTTTACCGTAAGGGCGCATGTTTGTTTCCACTCGCAGCTGCTGCTGTTGAATTGAAGCCACCCAGAACTGACAGATGAGATGGTGACAACACGGCCGCCATTGTGGCATGACAAAAAAGGATGAGAGGGAGTGAGGACCCTCAAGGCGCGGAGGTTGACAAAGCTGCAGAGGAGTGAGGGAGAGATAAGGTCAGTAGCAACATGAGAGGGAAGAGATGAAGATAGAGGTATGGGGAGAGGGTCAAGCGGAAAATGTCTTCCTGTCACTTCCTGTCCACTACCTGCTTTGGGCTTTATTCCTGTGCTGCATATATCCCTAACACCCCCTGCTCCATTTCCTTTTCCTGTCTCCTTTTACTTCCTCTTCCTGTATGCTTCGTACCCGGCGGATACATGCATTAAGTAATGAAAGCACGTGCCTAATTTTCCTTGTGGATATTTAGAGACTGACCAACATCCTCTTAAGTGTTTTATGGGAAAAAAAAGTGACTCTTATCAGCTACTCAGTAAGGGGCACCTGCACTCACTCAATTTATAAACTAGCACATATCCAAAATTAAGCCTGCAATAATCTGCAAAAATTTAACATTTTAAATGCACCCGTGGAGCACACAAATAAAAGTGTTTTATATATTGATGATATGTTACATGACATTTTTTATATTAACGTTTAGCAAAAACAAAACAAAACCAAACAAAACCAAACAAAACCAAACAAAACCAAACAAAACCAAACCAAACAAAACCAAACAAACGTTTGATATAACTTTTTATTTTAATGCATGTCCCAGACCAAGTTTACAACCACTTAACAACGGTTGTACAGAAATAGAAATATATAGTAGATGTATAGTGTATTTTCTGACGAGCATTTCCAATATTGAGTGTGATAGATTGTTTGTCGATGTGTGCCCTGCGATTGGCTGGCAACCAGCTCAGGCTATACCTCGCCCGACCACTTGGAAAATCTAGAATTCTGCCCTATTTTCATACCTAGCCAAGTCCTGTCTTATTGTGCATGTGAGTGGAGTTTTATTTCTTTCTGTATTTTCATAAACACTTAGAGGTGGGCATTTACACCATTGTGGCAGTGAACATAGCCAAGTTGATTCCCTGCCAATCGCAGCGACCCCTCTCATTCTGTTTAAATCCAAGCAGGTGAAGTGTGTGGTCTTCATGTCGGAAGCATAATGGATTTGCTTGATGGACTCTATAGTCAGAGATTGGTGCATGCAAAGTACATTTGTAAGGAACCGGAAGAAGATCTCCATTTGTGAATCATATAAAGTTGCCTGCTGTGAGGTGGGCATCTGAAGAACTTTCCAAGTTTGATCTTAATTAAATTATGCCTGTGGCACATGTAATGTTTCTTCTTAGGCATTTAATTATGAAATGTGAACTCATGTTTGATATATTTTACTACAGCAAATAAACATAATTGAACTGTTCTCCATCGGGAACTACTCTGTACTTTTTAATCCTAATTCACATTGTCATTCCAGCACCATTTTTTTCTTATGATGTGCTGCAGCTTGTTGTAATGGTAATGTGTTTTTACAGTTTATTCAAGTTTGTCTTTATATTGATTTTGACCTTGAGTTATCTCATATCTGTCGAAAAATAATGGTGTGACACAACAACGGATGAATGTAAATCCGCACAGAGTGAGGGTATACCTGTGTGCCATCTGCATAGGATCGAAAGGATACTTCATGCCACTCAGTAATTTGGCCAGCAGCATAAAAATGGAAAATAAAACTGGGCTTCAAACTGAACCTTTTGGTACACCACAGTCAAGGGTAAAAGTGGCTGAATATTCATTGCCGATAAGAGTAAAATCTACTGAGTGTAGAGCACTAGAGGGGCATCCTATAATTCTTTCAGTTTATTATGATACATGTCTTCCAATCTAATATATAACATCTGATACATTTTGTATTATCATACCTTATGAGGTATCACAGTCATTTCAATTTATTTGCTTCATCTCCGTATATGGATAGTTGTTGAGTCCACTGTAACTCATCAAATGTGACTAAACCGTATCATTGATACTGTGTTTTTGTGTTGATGGTGAAAGCCATTCAGCTTGGTTCAGCCCCTGATGTCAGCAGGGTCCTGACTGCGCAGGGATGCCAGCAGATTCTCCACTGCTGATGTCACCCTGCTGGACAGACACTTGTTATGTATCACACTATTAAATTCTCACTGAGCTCTATTTAGGCCCACAGGAGGCTAACGGTGGCATCGCATTACTTACTTACTGGGCACGGCCAGTTGAGTGAGAGAGCACCATCGCACAAATACGCACACACAAATACATACCCACGTGCGCGCACACACACACACACACACACACATACACACACATGCGCGCGTGCACAGACACGCATACACGCTCACACACAAATGCACAAACAGACAGGAAGGAAGGCTGACTGTATGTTTGACTCATCTGTTTTCTCTGCCTTTTACAGTAGGCCCCTGGTTCTATAAAATGCAAAACTCCTCCCACATCCGCCCAGTGTTTGTTTGCAAAAGCACACAACCGATTGGTGGTTTTAGAGGATCAAGCAGACGCGTGCTGGTCAGTTGAGGTGGCCGCGGCCGCAGCCGAATACAAAAGAGGCGGATGGATGTCAGAGTACAGAGCAGAAGGCTCTGTTTACCAAATGAGTGGGCTGCAGACATTCTTTTTCACTCTCTATCCTCTGTGGTCGACTCCTGTGCATACCGTAGGGGAAAAAAAACACTTCACCCGGCCCCACGTTGCTAAATATTTTAAACCATGACTATTTCAGTTTTATCCTCAAAGAGGTGTTGGGAAAGACTGGAGTAATTTCACTCTTGCAGAATGTCCTGTTATTACTTACAGTACCTTCTAGTAATTCATCTATCCATTAATCGAACCCTTTATCCTCACATGGATCGGGGGCCTGCTGGAGCCTATCCCAGCTCTCTTGGGGCAGTAGGCGGCGTACACCCTGAACTTGTTGCCAGCCAATCGCAGGGCACACAGAGATAAACAATAATTTGTGCTCACATTCACTCCCTAGGGGCAATTTAGAGTGTTCAATTACCCTAAGGTGCATGTTTGTAGAATGTGGGAGAAAACCGGAGTACCCGGAGAAAACCCACACAGGCACAGGGCGAACATGCACACTCCACACAGGAAGGCCGGAGCCGGAATCGAACGCTTCACCTCTGCACTTGAGGCCGAAGTGCTAACCAGTTGACCACCATGCCGCCCCTCTTTGAAATAATTATCTTTAAAACGCTCACTTATTATTTTGAAGTTAAATTTAAAGTGTGATTAAAATTTGAATATAGAAAGCAATAAAAATAATTCTCATCTCATCCCGATGATGACTGCGGCTGCAGAGATAAATCTAGAAGTATTGCATCGCCTTAATTCATACTTATTTTGACGAAACATTTTATGTCTGATCCAACCCCGGGTGTGTGTGCACATGTCATCCCACTTTTTGTTGTACAAAGAACAGCATAGTGAGACCAGAAAGGAAACTCCCAAAGCTATAGCATCATCCAAAGGTGGCTGACCGCCATGCAAAAACTCATACTATCAGAATAGTCTCCAATTTTTATATTATATTTTCAGTTAGAGTGTGGTGAGACTGCAGTGACAAGCTGTGTGGCGACTGCTGGATGACAACTGTGTTTGTGTGTCCCTTTCAATAGTTTTAAATCAGAGACTAATTTAGCAGTTAGCTGTTACTACTCAATGTGATTCTGACTCACTCCTATTTAAGATGGGTCCCCCCCATGCCAATTATGATAAATGTCTGGTTCCACACAGGTAGAGTGTACTCTAAAATTTCACTCAGGTAAACGGAGAGAAATCCTGCATGTTTTTGAATTGGAGGGAAATGTGGAGGAGAAAAGAGAAACATTTTTTTTAATTAAATATGTTTCCATTGCAACTATTGTCCATCCATCAATATCGCTTATCCTGAGCAGTGTCGTGGTGGGTGCTGGAGCCTATCCATGCTGACTTCGGGCAGAAGGGAGACTACACCCTGATTGTTGAATTGTTAAAAATTTAGGAAGGAGATTCAGGGGTCGAGATTAGGATGGACATGGTATGTACGTTTGGCCCTCGACTCTTGTGAGGATAAGCGCATCATAAAATGGATGGATGAATAGATAGATGGATTTTAATCACTTCAAAAACTCTAAGAATGACCTGACCCATTTCTCTGTTTTAAAAATTTAAATTTGGCCTTTGAGCACAGATGTTTGCCCATCGCTCATCGAGATGAACCCTTTGTGCATTATCCAGCACCTTTCACTTAATCATTCATAGCTTGAATGCAGCTAACCCATTAAAAGGCCGTTAGTTGTGATATTTCCCTGTCATGGGGGAATCAAACTGTATTTTTCCAGGGAAAGTTGGACATTTTTGCACTGTGGGTGGTCTGAGGTAAAAGTTCCAGAGATCACCAATCATCATGATTCATTACCTAAGAGTGAAATGCAGTCCTGACCAAAATGTTAGCCTCAATGGCTGACTTCTTAACCATAAGGCCGTCAATATTTATAGGCCATGACCAGTGCGTCGACATCCCGCCGTTGAAAGTATGCAGGAGCTCCAAGACCAGGAACATGTAAAGCCCATGAAGAGATGACCTTACTTCTTTTGAAGTAATCTCTTTTCATTTCCCTCGCTGTCAACAAATTTACAATAGATGACATCGCGTAAGGCTGCCCACAGCCTCTTGGTGGGGTTGGTGACCTCAGCGCCACTTCCCCCTTTTCACTTCTCCAGCTCTGTGTCTTCCTCTAGTGAGAGTGGGATCTGCCCAGAGAGTTGGAATGCTGAGGCAGAGCTCAGCTGGTGGAGGAGAGGAAGGCAAGCAACGCGAGGGGGATTTTTTTTCTACCCCCTCCTCTCTAGATGAGATCATGGATGATGGCTTCTCAGAGCAAGAGGCAAGGCTCGTGGCAGCTAAGACGCGCCCCTGGCTTCCCTTCTGCTGCCTCATACATGCAAATACACACTTGTCATAGATGACATTGAGTATACAGTACATCTCTGCCCATTACGCCACTATGGAATCTATCTATCTTGAGCATTTATTCAATTTCTTGGTTTAAGGTTCCACTCACAGATGCTCAAGGCAACAAAATCTGACATTGAGTAAGTCCTTCTCACCAGTAGTTGGCATTACGCCGCAGCAGTTAGACACACCGACGAATCATCATGTGTCAGAAAGAACGAAGAAAAGAAGGATTTTATATCTGTGCTGGGTATCGGTTTCGCTGACTAGTCAAGAGTGAATACTCGTATTGGTAATAGAAGTGGTATCGAACACCCCTACTAGTGAGGCAAAACTGCACTAGTTGTTGTGCGGGCTATTAGTGTGGGAATTCTATTTCCTTGATATCCAGCTTCAAGTCCATATACTAGTACAATAGTTTTACATGAAAAACCAACACTATTACAATAGCGGAGTAGACCCATAGTAATTAGAGGAGCGAGTAGTGTATTTACTTCCAAAAATAAGGATATTTAATATTTTTGCTACGCAATGTTAATTGTGCAGTTTGAACATTAGCAATGCACTTAAATAGCGAAAAAAATATGTTTGGGAACAGTTCGGAAAGATTCCATGAAAATATATTGTACCTAAAAGTTAAATACAACGGAATTGTGCAAACAAAGTTGAAACCAAGCACAGTTTGAACATTTAATTCAGTGATGCATACACACATCACACATGAAAAGATCCAAGATGGCCGCTTGTGCGCCAGTGTGTTCGGCGACGCTCCTGCCATTTCGGGTTTTTTTACTTTTCGCAATGCTTGTTACCTCCCTAACAGCGTCTCGGTTGGTTTATGATCGCCGATCGTTGTTATTGATTCAACAACACGTCGGAGATTCGGCCGCGTTTTGGCAAGACGGTGGTGGAAAGACGCTACCTCCGTTCTTGGCTAACCTGCCGGCTGATCTCTTCCGCGTTCGCTCGCTCCCTTCACGAAAGCGCCGAAAGCGCCGCCGCCGCCGCGGCAAACGCAGTGGTCAGCTCGTGAAACTGAAACGGGATCTGAGACACACTTCGATCGCTCCGGCGTGGTGTGCCCTCGACCCCGTCGCCTCGTGCTTGCTAACAGTCGTTGGCTCTCCCATCGTGCCACGGCATTTCTACCCTGCGCGCCTTTTTCGGGGAGGAATTCAGCGAAACCTTTTGAGGGAATTCCCCCGGGCTCGGCGATTGACAGAGGGAAGCCCTCCCATTGCTACTTCCACAAGGATCGCGTTGTTAAACGCCCGGTCGCTGACGAACAAGACCCATATTCTGAGGGAGTATTTTCTTTCCAATGACTTGGATTTTTTGTGTCTGACGGAGACTTGGGCAGGTACCGGTGAGTACAAAGCTTTGATTGAATTGTTACCACCTGACTGTGATTTCCTCGATACCCCGAGGACATCAGGACGTGGTGGAGGTACGGTAAGCATTTTTAAGAACAATGTACAGCACTTTGTATGCAGCGATGGCTGTTTGAAAGTGCTCTATAAATACTGTTGACTTGACTTGACTTGACATCACTATTGCATACTGCCAATTGTACTCTGTACTAGTAGCACACTTTGAGCACCGCAGTAACTAGTGCACTCTTTGTCATCACTTAGTCAGGCAATAAGATAAAAAAAGATAAGATAAGAAAACTTTTATTTGTCACACAATGGAGAAATTCTCAATATACAGCAGCAAAATTATGAAAGGGAATAAGTAGAAGACAAAAAGTATATACATAAATATATATATATATATATATATATATATATATATATATATATATATATATATATATATATCCTCATCTCACCCCTCGGGTGGTGTCCGTCCCTCATTCAGCTCGGGTCCTCTACCAGAGGCCAGGAAGCTTGAGGGTTCTGCGCAGTATCCTTGCTGTTCCCAGCACTGCACATTTCTGGACTGAGATGTCCGATGTTGTTCCCGGGATCTGTTGCAACCACTCATCTAGTTTGGGGGTCACTGCCCCGAGTGCTCCGACCACCACAGGCACGACTGTCACCTTTACCTTCCAGGCTCTCTCCAGTTCCTCTCTGAGCTCTTGTTATTTCTCGAGTTTCTCATGTTCCTTCTTCCTGATGTTTCCATCACTTGGGACCGCTACATCCACTACAACGGCTTTCCTCTGCCCTTTATCTATGATCACGATATCTGGTTGGTTCGCCATTACCATCTTGTCAGTCTGGATCTGGAAGTCCCACAGGATCGTCGCTTTGTCATTCTCCACCACCTTCGGACGTGTTTCCCATTTTGACCTTGGGGTTTCCAGTCCATACTCCGCACAGATGTTTCGGTAGACTATGCCAGCCACGTGGTTATGGCGTTCCATGTAAGCTTTCCCTGCCAGCATCTTACACCCTGCAGTTATGTGTTGGATCGTCTCAGGTGCCTCTTTGCACAACCTACACCTTGGGTCTTGTCTGGTGTGGTATATCTGGGCCTCGATGGCTCTGGTGCTCAAGGCCTGCTCCTGAGCAGCCAGGATGAGTGCCTATGTGCTGTCCTTCAGGCCAGCCCTCTCTAGCCACTGATAGGACTTCTTGAGATCGGCCACTTCAGTTATGGTCCGGTGGTACATCCCGTGTAGGGCCTTGTCCTCCCATAATGGTCCCTCTTCCAGCGCCTCATCTTCTGTTCCCCATTGTCTGAGACATTCTCTGAGTACGTCATCCGTTGGAGCCTTCTCCTTGATGTATTCATGGAGCTTGGATGTTTCATCCTGGACAGTGGCTTTCACACTCACTAGTCCCCGGCCTCCTTCCTTTCGGCTTGCGTACAGTCTCAGGGTGCTGGATTTGGGATGGAACCCTCCATGCATGGTTAGGAGCTTTCGGGTCCTAACGTCCGTGGTCTGAATCTCTTCCTTTGGCCACCTTATTATTCCTGCAGGGTATCTGATCACTGGCAGGGCGTAGCTGTTTATTGCCCGGGTCTTATTGTTGCCATTGAGCTGGCTTCTTAGGACTTGCCTCACTCGCTGGAGGTATTTGGCCGTAGCCGCTTTCCTTGTTGCCAGTTCGAGGTTGCCATTGGCTTGTGGTATACCGAGGTACTTGTAGCTGTCCTCAACGTCTGCTATTGTTCCTTCAGGGAGTGAGACCCCTTCAGTGCGGACTACCTTTCCTCTCTTAGTCACCATCCGACTACATTTCTCAAGCCCGAATGACATCCCGATGTCGCTGCTGTAGATCCTGGTTGTGTGGATCAGGGAATCTATGTCCCTTTCGCTCTTAGCATACAGTTTTATGTCATCCATGTAGAGGAGGTGACTGATTGTAGCTCCATTTCTGAGGCGGTATCCATAGCCTGTCTTGGTGATTACTTGGCTTAGGGGGTTCAGTCCTATGCAGAACAGCAGTGGGGAGAGTGCATCACCTTGGTATATGCCACATTTGATGGACACTTGGGTAAGTAGCTTGTCATTGGCTTCGAGTGTGATTTCGAGTGTGAACATCCTCATCGAGTTCGCAACGAAGGCTCTTAGGGTCCTGTTCACCTTATACAACTCCAAGCATTCAGTGATCCATGTATGTGGCATCGAGTCATAGGCTTTCTTGTAATCAATCCAAGCCGTGCACAGGTTGGTACGTCGGGCAGTCTTGTGCGACTGTTCTGTCAACCAGGAGCTGATGTTTGGCTCCTCTGGTATCTCTACCAATGCCCTTCTGTGCTTCGTTCATGTATTGATCCATGTGTCCACTTATCTTAGCCGCAATGATGCCTGACATGAGCTTCCATGTTGTGGAGAGACAGGTTATTGGCCGATAGTTGGATGGGGCTGCACCCTTCGAGGGATCCTTCATGATCAGGATCGTTCGCCCTTCGGTTAGCCATTCTGGGTGAGTCCCATCCCTCAGCAGCTGGTTCATTTGTACTGCTAGGCGCTCATGGAGTGCTGTGAGTTTCTTTAGCCAGTAGGTGTGGACCATGTCCGGGCCTCGTGCTGTCCAGTTCTTCATATCTGAAACTCTTATCAGACTCTGTATGTCTGCCACTGTTATGGTAACTGGGTTCTGTTCAGGGAGGTTGCTGTGCTCCTCTCTCAGGGTCACCAGCCATTGTGCACTGCTGTTATGTGCAACCTCCTTCTCCCATATGCCTTTCCAGTACCTTTCAGTTTCCAGTCTTGGTGGGTCAGCTCGGTTGTTAGAACCCTGCCACTGAGCGTACACTTTCGCAGGTTGTGTTGCGAACAGCCTGTTTATTCGTCTGGCCTCATTCTCTTTCGTGTACTGCTTTAGGCGACTGGACAAGACTTGGAGCCTTTGTTTGGCAGTTTCGAGTGCTTCAGGTATGGTCATCTGGATGTACCTCTCGGGTATCCGCCTTTTCATCACACCTCTCTGGGCCTCCGTCAATTGACTCACATCTTTCCGGGCCGCCTTGATCTTAGCCTCCAACCGTCTTTTCCATGGTGGGTAACGTATCTCATGGCTTCCATGGTTGCTCTTATAGCCCAGAGTCTCCAGGAGCACTGATGCTGAAGCGTATATCAGCTCATTGGTTTCTGTGATCGTTACGGTAGGGATCGCCCTCAGTGCTGCATTCACACTTTCTATGAGACTTTCAGATGGTACTTCACATAGGCGTTGTAATCGGTTTCTAGGTTGCCCAGCTTTCATTCTCGCCATGATCTTAGCTTTCAAGTCAGTTGTTGCCTCGCTCAGCATTTCATTCATTGGGGCTGGCCACCCAATCTCATCATCTGCATTCATTGGGGCTTGCCTCCAAATCTCTTGTATGACCTCCTCCTCTGATCTGCCAGCCTGGGGCCCTTCACCATGGAACCTGCGTTGTACCTCATCAATCTCAAGTTGTGACAGCAGTTGCCGTTTGTGGATGTTGGAACACTGAGTTACTAGTTGTTTCGTGGTCAACCGTGGTCAACTGTGGGTTTGAAAGTAACCATTTAGCCCACATTCTCTGCATGTAACCCCTCTGACTAGGGTTGCTTGAGTAGTAGCATTCCAACAGAGCCATGTTATCGCAGCTCGCCCATCTCCGCTTTGTTCCAGTAGCCCATTTTTCATCAAGGTGCTCTGGTCCCCCAGCACCTGACGCAGAGCCGTCTGTGCCGGCATGTCATTCGTTTTATTGTCTCTCATCATTTTATGAGGTAGGAATTAGCGTCAAGGATCTTGCCCAAGGACCCACACTGGATGGTGTTATGTGCTCATTTTCATTTTTGCCCCAAGCGGGATTCGAACCACCGTCTCCCGTATGCCAAACCGATGCCTTACCAACTGAGCTATCCAGCCGCTCACATATATATATACACACACACACACACACACACACACACACACACACACACACACACACACACACACACACACACACACACACACACACACAGTATAAATATAATATAAATATAAGCATGTTAAAAATGGGTGAGTCGGGTGAGTCCAGATTTTCAGGACTGGAGTAATACAGCACACATGTAGAATGACAAGGGCGCACCAGTAAAATGTCTGCTTATGAGTAACCTTTTTTCTCCATACTTCACGGCATTTCTACACACTTGGAGGACAACTTTGGCACACTCTGACATTACATTACATGTGAAGCAAAAGTGTGCTTTTGATGACAGCTGGGCACTAACAACATTTAATTGAAATATTTTGATAGCTTCTTTGTTCCCATTAGTCAGAGTAATTTCCCCAATGCAGCACGCTGTGTCTTCATCAACACACCATGCAGTCGGCAGCTTAACACAAGGCAGTCAAGTCAAGCCCCAGAGGGACACTTGAGTAGACTCAGCCAAGTGAAAAGCCCACTACCCCATTACCAGCTGAGAGATGGAAACGATTAATAGCTACAATTAGCATAGTAGTCAGCACTCGCAGTTGGTTTCATCAAAATATTATCTCATCTTGAGGAGTGATATCAGATTCTTGGTTCCGGCATTGTGGAGTCCCACTGAGCAGCAAATGTCGAGACGGCAGGATGGTGATGCTTATTGATTACTCAGCCTCTTTTCCTCCCGACGCATGAGTCACCGAGACCGACGCTATGTGGCTTTGTGCCTCGGTGTGAAAAATATCTCTCCTTCGTCATGCGTGGATTTCGGGAATGCGACATAGCATGGAGGCATTGTCCGGGCACAATGGGGCCCCCCAGATGAATGTTGCACATCCACGTGGGTGCAGTTGTTTTTATATGTCCTCTGATCTTGTCCTTGTGAGCTGGATCAATAGGAGTCACTCTTTTACGCGCAACCTATAAACCGTGCTGTCATAGAGTCCGGCAGTTGCTGAGTAAATTGACAAATAAGGTACACCAAGTATGAAGTTGCCCAATTCCATCCATTTTCTATTCATTTCTCGCCATTCATGACTGGGTAATAACACACATTTTGGGACAGATATACAGTACTTTGCGACAAAAAATAATATTATAGATACTATATACCTGTGTGGACCGGCCCAGCGAGTGGCAGGGAGCCATGGCCCTAAATATTTCTTTCACCAGCTCGTGCTCGTATTCAGTGATGTAGCGTGCGCACAATCGTTCAACGACATCAGTGGCGAACACAATGATGGGAGGTGTTACTGATTTGTTCTCATCTCATGACTTCAACACAGATGGCATGTCAACAGAATAGACCATTGACCTTTTACATTTAGCATGCTTGTTGCGAGCATCTGCATGCATGTTCAACATTTGCTGCCTTGCTTTGTTTAGATGTGTGATAACAGCCACACATCTTTTACTGCAAGAAGGCAGATCACTCGAGTCATGTTTATAAAGTGCTCTCTGATGTTTGCTGGTCTGTTTTTTATTTGCAGGTGATTAATAACAAATGCCAGTTTTAAATCCTTTTTTGTTTTGTTTTTTTGTGCTGCTTTATTTGCTCATCTGTAGCAAGTCTATACCGCAAACCTTTCTGTTTACATTCCAGTGCCTAATAAAGAATAGAGCAACGTCATTTGTTTTTTCTTGTGACGCATTTTCTTACCCCTAGAAATGTTACGATTAGAACATGAGACAAACCATGGTTAGGGTGTGGAGGATGGGGGTGGGTGAAGGACGTTGTTCACAAACCCATGAACAATCACCAGTGGAAAAATACACACCCATCTACTTTTGATAACTGTTGAATGTTTGGGACTTTAAACATGTTGACAAAAGACATTTGACAGCAACTACACAGTAACCACATTGCCTTCACACAACATGTGGCGTACCATGAGGCACAGTTCTTGGCCCCAAAACAATGCATTAAGTTTTTTTAATTTGACACATTTTCTTGTTTTTTGGGGGGGGGGGGCTGGGGGGAGGGATACACACTGTATTTTTAAATTAGCTATAGGGTTGAACATCCCTGAGGTTGTACAATTCAGAATTAATTGTCTTCAAAGTCACATAAAAATTGAGTTTAAATCACCACCACATATGCCTTGCAAAGCCTCAAAATATCTTGCGAGATTTTAGCTCACAGAGTATTTACTGTAAACTATTAACTCCACCAGTGTGGTCTGCATTTTCTTTGGCATATTTGTGTGTGTTTTTTCCCTAACGGGACAACAAAAACGGGACAACGTGGTTGTCTGGAATGTAATGTGAGATGGGAAAGCAGTCCACACATTTGGGTCTATGCTGCTCTGTACAATATAGCTAACGACAATAATAATTGAATCCAAATTAATAATGAAAAAATGAAAGAAAAAAAACGCTGAACAGCAGCCAACCTTTGTAATGGGCAACTTGAATTTTTAGTGGTTCCTCACACAACACAACAGCGGTACAATTTGTGTACAATTTCTTGCGTAACAGTAGCAAGGCAGTGAAAACATCAAAGCTCAAGATGCTGGTGGTTAAAAGGAAGGAAAAAAGTCCGGAAGTCACACGGCAGATCAACTCCCCCCAAAGTGGAGGAATTGCCAATAAAAACTGGCACCTGCTTTGGTTCCAAGCAGTGTGGAAGGCCTTGAGTGGGGAGCCAGATGATCTGCTCCACCACTAGTGGAGCATTTCTGAAAACCACCTGCTTTTTGGCCACTGAATGCATGGTTTTGGAACCTCAGTGGAAGAAATGGAAGAAGCTTGTGGTGGAAACCAGACAGTGTCTCAACTAATTCATGAGTCATGTCAATGCTGAAAGAAGCATGTGCGCCAAAATATACTCTTATTATGGGTGATGCTTGAGCTATTAATTTTCTCCGAGCAGTCGGAGCTCCTTGATAGCGTATTTACATGATGTCCCTGGGTTGCTACTATCCTTTGTATTGGTGATGTATTAGTCAGTGTTACATAAGAATACATACATTAATTTATGGTACCTTTTGTTGTCAGGAGGGTCATAGGTGAGCTCGAGCTAATCTCAGCTGACTTTGGGCAAGTGATACCCCTTTTGCAGCCGATTATAATGTGACAAAAGTCAATTCGAAGTTCGTTATTTGATGACGCCATTACTATCTTTTCAGCACAGAATGTACAATGCAATGCTACTGGTCTTATTTTGGGCAAATATTTTTACTCGATTGCAGCCTAGTGCGGCTGCATGTTTTATTGTGACTATTACGACACAGTGTCGCAAAACAATTCTTATCGTTGATGTGTGTCGTGTATGTGATGAGAAAATAGTAGTTAAATAGTAGTTCTCATTCACACATATGTTTTTCCTGTTCATTCTTAGGCTGAAGCTTATCTGAGCTGTCTTTTGGCAGTAGGCAGGGTACACCCTGAACTGGTTGTCAGTCTATCGCAGGGCACACACAGGTGACCATTCAAACACACACACACACACACACACACACGCACACACACACACACACACACACACACACACACACACACACACACACACACACACACACACACACACACACACACAGACAAAAGCAATATTGACTGACGGCCCAACATTGACTGACGGCAGCGTGTATAAGGGGTTAAAGTGAAAATCAATCTGTGAAACTGTTTGTTGAGAATAGTTGAAAATACTCTGCAGTGAATACTCCTTCTGGTGTGCCATTACTCCTTCCCACCTGTTTTCAGTTTCTTCTTTTGGTCTTTGTTTGTGAATCTCCAACACACTCACAGCTGAGGAGCTTCCCCATCAGGCTGCTGTGGTTTCAAGAGAGTCATGTAATTGTTTGAAGCTGCAGGTGCGTTTTGGACTCTGGGAGTTCCCTCCTGCTAACTACAGGCTCCCAACTGACATGTTTATTGGCCATTGTAAATTGCAAGGCGACTCAATCGCTCCCCTTTCGACACAACTCCCAAAAAGTTTGGCATAGTCGGTTTCTGGGTGAAACGTTAGGATTAACCGAAAATGCACTACAACGTTTACAAGTGAACTGATGATGCCCTACTTTGAACTTTTAAATGAACATGTCCATCTGTTGAGTGTGTTTTGGCACAGTTTGTTCTCTAACAGGGAGCTGAATGGCAAAATTCACAAATGGGGCATCCATGAAAGGACATCCATTTCTCCTGTATGCCTTTCAGTGACTCTGGCAGCTTCTTTGTCTGCTGATGAGATTCAGTGGACACCTTCCAACCTGTTGATGGTGAGGTAATGGTGATTATTTTTTCAATGTCATTTTTGTCTCATCATATCAAAATGTCAACAGAGTGATCAAGAGGACTGTTTAAACACACATTCTCATGGAATCAGAACATATTTTGGTCCATTCAGTGATCCAACACCTGTTGTGAATTTCGCTGTTCAGCCCCATGTTAGAGATGGAAAGGTGTATGCAAAGACTGAAACTCAAATTCAGTTCAACTGTTAGCTCATCCTGAAAAGCTGAATATCCCTAACTTGTTGGTCGTGTATCTCTGCATTGCGTCTACCTAACCTGACATATCCATGTAGCCTGACTTCCAGGACTGAGAGTTGCAAGGAAAAGAAACCGGGTCCCACAGGAGCCCGAGAAGGAATGCAAATGAGCTGTTAAACCGAGCCTGCACAGTGTGACCGACCACAACATCCTCCTGTTGCTTATTAACGGCCTCCATTGCTGGCCATTTCTCTGACCTGGGTCTGTGGCGAATAGGCGCTCCCTACCTCCGCCTCCTCGTCATCCACCAACAAAGCCCTTATTTCAAATGGATCCACAGACCAGCAGGAAACGACATTACCACATCACAGCTTTTTGTTTGAGAGGCTTGATATACTGTATAGTAGACTTACTTCAAACCCTGCTGGGCTCTGAACAATGTATGGTGAAGAGAGAGTGGCCGCTGGCAGGGATCCAGGGTTCAAATTCTTGCCACTCCTATGCGTGCGTGTGCATGTGTGCGTGCGTGCGTGCGTGCGCGTGTGTGTGAAAAGTTCAGTCCGAACTTCTGCTGAATTTTTTTTTTAAATTTAAATGTCTGTTACACTGACATTAAGAACCAGGAGACTACATTCTCAGTTAAAATTGTTTGATAAGATTGACACAAAGCCATGGAACGTTTTTTTTCAAAATCGTCTTCTTGTGCTGTATGCTCTTTTAGTCATTTTAGTCAGCTACTATATTTCTTTACTTTGCTTTGAATGTCTTAAATTATTTTAGTGTGCGTTTTTCTCTACTTTGCTGATAAATGTATCAAATAATTTTAAATGTTGGATTTTTTCATCATGTGAAGCACATTATGTTACCTTGTGCATAAAATATGCGGGATAAATAAATCGAGCTAGCCTTGCCTTATAAGCCCCGTATGATGCAGAAGGTGGAATACACGGGTCACGAGCTTGGGGCACCAGGTAGCCCCCAAAAGGACCACGTTGGTACCTGGCGGGCCTGTTCGCTACCCAGTGATGTGACAGTGTGATTTTCCAGGAATGTTGTAGAAATGATCATTTTAAAATATAAACACAAGTGTTGCATACTATGAAATATCATTATCATTATCAGACTCCTCACATCAATCCATGCATCCATCCATTTTCCGATTCGCATATCCTCACAAGGGTCGCGGTGGGTGCGCAGCCTATCTCGGCTGTCTTCAGGCAGTAGAGGGGGGACACCCTGAACCGGTTCCCAACCAATCGCAGGGCACACACAGACGAGCAACCATCCACGCTCACATCCACACCTAGGGACAATTTTAGAGTGTTCAATCAGCCTGCCTGCCATGCATGTTTTCGGAATGTGGGAGGAAACCGGAGTACCCGGAGAAAACCCACGTAGGCCCGGGGAGAACATGCAAACTCCACGCAGGGAGGCCGGAGCTGGAATCGGACCCGGTTCCTCTGTACTGTGAGGTCATTGTGCGAACCGCTGGACCACTGGGCTGCCCCATCACATCAATCAATACAATTAATTATTCACAAAACAACAATTTAACATTGCTGAAGGTAATTTGAGCAAACGTGTTATTTCAGTGGTGGTTTTAAAATTGGAAGCCAGTCAAAGTAGTCAGTACCCAAGAAGTGGCTCTCACCTTCCAAAAAGCTTGTGAGCCCTGGTCTCATGTTTCCGAAATCATTCCAGATTCAAACTAACCAATGCAACTATGAGAAGATAAGATAAGATAAGATATCCTTTATTTGTCCCACAATGGGGAAATTTACAGCCTCCAGCAGCAAGAATGTATGTAGAAAGAAGAAGAGAAAAAAAAAAAACAACAACAAACATCTTTCAATTAAATACAATATGAACACAAATGGATAAATCGCAGTACTATTTACAATTTACCTTCACATCATTTAATTATTATTATTATTATGATTGTTCTTTTTTATTCATCAGCCTGACAGCAGTCGGTAGGAACGAGCGTCGGTATCTCTCCTTCTTGCAGCGCGGGTGTAACAGTCTCTGGCTGAAGGAGCTACCAAGTGCTGTCAGGGCGGGCTGGAGGGGGTGGGAGGGACTGGCCATCATAGCTTTTAGCTTAGTTAGCATCCTTCTGTTGCCCACCTCCTCCAGAGTGTCAAGGGAGCAACCCAGGACAGAACTGGCCTTCCTGACCAGTCGCTCCAGTCTCTTTCTGTCCCGGGCCGAGATGCTGCCTGACCAGCAGACAATGCCATAATAGATGGCCGAGGCCACCACCGAGTTATAGAACGTCTTAAGGAGTGACCCCTGAACCCCAAAAGACCTCAGTTTCCTGAGTAGGAAGAGTCTGTCCTTTCCTGATCAGGGTGTCCGTGTTTGTGGACCAGTCCAGTTTGTCGTTGAGAAGAACACCAAGGTACTTGTAGGAGGTCACCCTCTCTATGTCCATATCCTGGATGTTCATCGGTGCTGGTGAGGACTTTTTCCTGCAGAAATCCACAACCAACTCCTTAGTTTTCCTCGGGTTGATCTGGAGGAGATTCTGCTGGCACCAGTCCACAAAGTCCTTTGTCAGTCCCCTGTACTCCCGATCATCCCCTTCTGTAATGAGGCCAACAATCGCAGAGTCATCGGAGAACTTCTGAAGGTGGCAGTTTGGAGTGTCATGTCTGAAGTCCGAGGTGTAGAGGATGAACAGGAATGGAGCCAGGACAGTCCCCTGCGGCGCTCCAGTGCTGCAGAGAAGCCGGTCCGACTCACAGCTCTGCAATCTCACGTACTGCGGCCGATTTGTGAGGTAATCTATGATCCATGCTGTGAGATGGTGGTCCACTCCGGCGTTCTGCAGTTTGCCTCCCAGCAAATTGGGCTGGATGGTGTTGAAGGCACTGGAGACATCAAAGAACATGATTCTCACAGTGCTCCCAGTTCTCCAAGTGTGACAGCACTGAGTGGAGGAGGTAGATAATGGCGTCTTCCACGCCGATGCCAGGCTGATAGGCAAACTGCAGCGGGTCCAGTGACGGGCTCACCAGCGGTCGAAGGTGGGCGAGGATGAGTCTCTCCAGCGTCTTCATCAGGTGAGACGTCAGCGCCACCGGTCTGTAGCTGTTCAGCTCCTTAGGGTGGGGGGTCTTGGGCACTGGGACCAGGCACGAAGTTTTCCACAGCTGTGGAGCTCTGCCCAGCTTCAGGCTCAGGTTGAAGATGTGCTGGACAATGTTACACAGCTGGTCAGAGCAGGTCCTGAGGAGCCGGGAACTGATCTTGTCCGGACCTGCCGCCTTCCTCACATTCATCTTCCTCAGTTGGTTCCTTACCTGCTCTGTTGTGACGGACAGGCAGGAACCAGGTGACATACTGGGTTGATGAGAGCTGGTCGAAAGAGGAGGGGGAGATAGAAGAAGTCCCCAGTGAGAGAGGTTGCAGTTTGTGGTTGGGGGAAGGGACAGACGACTGGTCGAAACGGTTGAAAAACTGGTTCAGTCCATCTGCCCAGTCCTTGTCCTTCTCGACCACTGTCTTTGAGCTGTCATGGCCTGAGATGGTTTTCAGGCCCCTCCAGACACCAGTGACATTGCTGGCCTGTAACTGGTCCTCCAATTTCATCCTGTATAACTTCTTCCCCTCCCTGATCTTTCTTCTCAGCCGAATCTGCACAGCCTTCAGCTCCTCTCTGTTTCAAGACCGAAAAGCTCTCTTCTTCTCCTTCAGCAGGGTCTTTATGTCCGGATTAATCCATGGTTTGTTGAAAGTTGCGTGTGCTATCTGGATCTCCGTTCACAGGATACATAAAGAGATTAAAGCAAATAAAGGAGATGAGCATAAATGAAGCTGCCCCCCCCCCCCCCCCCCCATGGGTTTGGGGTACAAAACCACCCAAAACAAAATGGGAAGAAGTAATAAATAAATAAAGTAAAAGGACGAAAAGAAACTCAAACAGGGATATGAGCTGCTGGAGAGGCAGCCACTCAGGGGGCGCCATCATCAAAAAAAAAAAAAAAAAAAATGTGTACCAAGCTTTGGGTTTTA
This sequence comes from Hippocampus zosterae, assembly GCF_025434085.1. NCBI lineage: Eukaryota > Metazoa > Chordata > Actinopteri > Syngnathiformes > Syngnathidae > Hippocampus > Hippocampus zosterae. The sequence continues at coordinate 30,690,270 of NC_067451.1, forward strand.
AGTGGCTCTAACTAGTCTCAGTGTGAAAAGAGTGCAGAGACACAAAGTGCAAGGCCTTAGCAAAAAAAAAAAAAGGGTCACAGTGATAAATCCGTCTAGCTCAAGTCACCTATCTACCGTAATGATGTGTGCGAAAGAAGCCTACATCTAAAGAAATGGCTTTATGTGTTTGTGTGTGTGTGTGTGTGTGTGTGTGTGTGTGTGTGTGTGAGTGCGTGCAGGACCTCATTATACAACCATACCATAAAAGAAAAGGGGACAATAAACCAGTGGCAGTGCATCTGGTAAACTTGACTAATGGTCGCCCATTCAATCGAAGGGCACTCTGTGGAGTGCCAGCCTGTGCCAACCATTGCTATAGTTACCAAACGTAATGCCAGCTCGGGAAAACAACATCATAAAAGAAAATTGCTGTTGTGTTTCACAGTCATTATTGGACTGTATTGCATTGTGGGTGGGAGTAATTGAAGGCAGATGTTTTGCTCTTTGGAGACTGAAAGAAATGTTTTGTGTGCCTTGCAGTTGACAGTGCGGATGAGGTTACAACTTTCCTTGTCCATGTTAGTCAGTCTTCCTCAAGGAGATGTCATACATAATTTCCAACTGGGCCTTACATCTCCCAACACAGTGGATGACTAGTTTGCTGTGGTGGTATTTTTCCTTTGATAAACGGGTGAGTGGTGAGCACCATCAACTTTCACAAGACAGAAAAACGGTTGTCAAATATGATTGATTGATTGAAGGAGCGAGGCAGTGAAGGCGTTGTCTCAGTGAGATCGTGCGGTTGAACCAATTTTAACAAGTATGAAGTGACGGTTCAAACTTTAATGCAGTTGGACAGTTCCGGCTTGAAAGATTTTGACACAAATAAATGATGATCACTATGGATATTAAAATTCTACACACCCCTGATCCAGGAATTTGTCCATCCATCCATCCATCCATTTTGGGACCCGCTAATCCTTGCCAGCTGTCTTCAGGCAGTAGGTGGGGGACACCCTGAACTGGTTGCCAACATATCACAGGGCACACATAGATGAACAACCATCCACGCTCACACTCACACCTCGGAACAATTTTGAGTGTTGCATTAACCTGCCACGCGTCTTTTGAATGTGGTAGTACCCGGTAAAAAACCCACGCAGGCACGGGTAGAACATGCAAACTCCACACACTATGAGGCCAATGCGCGAAGCAGTCGACCACCAGGCCGCCCCCCCAGGAATTTGTGATATACAGTATACATATAACCCCCCCCCCCGGCCCCCCCGAAATGACAGTAGACCAAGCTAAATTTGAAAACTTTTTCCGCCAGTAATATAACCTCCAGTACCTTGTACAATTTAACTGAATAAAAATCTTTTTGAGAGGGCAAGTAAAACTAAACAACTGAGATAATGTGGTTGCATGAAATGAGCACAAACTCTCAGAGCTGGGGCTAGGCCTGGATTTAGAATTACCGGTAACTCAGAATGTTGTCCTTAAGTGCAGAAAATATGGCACATCAGAGCCATTACCGAGAACTGGACGCCCCTTCAAAATTGATCAAAAGCAGAAAATTGATCACGGAGGCAACACTGAAGGCGCCACAGAAAATTCTGCCAAGTACTGGATGTTTAGTGCTAATGACCAGAATCTCCTGTCTGACAAAGAAGTAAATACAAGACTGGTGACACATTTCAAAACACATTTGAAATATCCCCCAAAACATGTTGGAAATGTGTAATGATGTATCAGATGAAATAACGGTGGAAATCTTTAACCACATGATAATTTCGAAAGGAATATTTGCCACAAATGTGACACTACTCATCACCAAAAGAATATTTGCTCAGAAGCTTTGCCAGCACCATGTCAAGGCATCCACACAGACATTTCCAAATCTATCCAATGACTTGATTATTCAATGGGATAGTAACAGCTGAATAATAGACCTCTTGTTGCATGCAACACAACCCGAATCATCAACTAAGAATTCCAGTTGACATTTCTTATTTTCCTTATGTCCAAACCTCCCCAACACTTGCCCTGCGACTTTATGTCCTCTTTTCTCATGCTTTTCCATCCTCTTATCTCTATGTCAGGCTCAGTCTGGTTAAAAAAAGAAAGAAAGAAAGAGAGAAAGAAAGAAAGAAAGAAAGAAAGAAAGAAAGAAAGAAAGAAAGAAAGAAAGAAAGAAAGAAAGAGAGAAAGAAAGAAGGAAAGAAAGAAAGAAGAAACTCCCATCAAGACCACTGTGTCTATTTCTGTTGCAGGCAACGACATGGTGTAGCTACTTCAATTCACTTCTTCCTGGTACTTTCTGTCATCTAAAGTTAACACATTGTTTTGTATTGTTTGCAAGCTTGTGCAAGTGGGTGTTGATTGTAAGAGAGTGGGTGGAACCTGAAAGGCGTGCATTTAGATAGGCTCTTCCTTCGAGCCCATGACCGCAATCATGAGCAACACAAAAGGAAACATACTGTTGGCACACACACACACACACACACACACACACACACACACACACACACACACACACACACACACACACACACACACACACACGCACACACACGCACACACACACACACACACACGCACGCAGTGACATGTTGCTGACCTTACCAAGGAAAGGCCAGTCTTGCGTAAACACACAGATTGTTGTTTCTTTGTATTTTTCCTGGACTCTCTCCTTTGCCAGCGCAGTGTTCTCTTCCACGCGTCTGTCAACAGTGCCACTTTTAGAACAGTGGGTGTTTGCTGCTTTAAGTAACAACAAACATTGCTAAAAATATGCCAGTGAATATGACCACAGTTTTTATATGACTTTCGTCATATTTTTTGGATCTTATGAAGCTTATTAAAGATTATGCTTTATTTAAGCGTTTTAAAAACCTTTTTTCCTCCCTCAGGTACGGTTGTTATTTGTTTGTACATAACAGGACAAAAAAACTAAAGCTAATCAAAACAATGCACACAGTGTCACATTACATTGTTTAGGGCTAATGTTGTGGCCAATAGTGAGTGTACCGGTACATCCTGGGTGTCATGTTAAGGTGACCATGTGACACACCGGTTAGTGGCTGACAAAGTCAAATGACCTCAGTCCCGCTGCTGACAACAAGCTTCTAAGTTGACTTTGTCATAGACTGACTGAGTTCGTGAGAAATATTTCGGCTGGGAAGGTCACCGGAAACCACACGCTCATTCTATTGTGGTCCTGTTAACATCTTTACCGTCTTTTCTCACACATGACACCTGCTCACGATGCCTATCTGAAGGTCAAGCTCACATTTTGACTGGAAGGCTCTTTTCCATTTCTGGTGTCCCATCTGCGTCGTATCACCGCGACATTCCTTCCTTCACCATGTTCCTGTGCCCTCTCCAAACAATACTGACAAGAGAGAAGAAAACGAGGGCCCAAAAGTGGCAGCGGAGACAACTTGAGCAACGTCTTGGGAGGGCGGCCAAGTGAGGTCACGGCTCCTGCGTTGCCGTGGAAACCCTGGTGGCCTTGACACACAAGCGGCGAGATAATTTGAGGCTAAAAATCTCCTGTTTATACTGCTGTCTTAGATTAGATTTAGATTACAGTACGTAAAACTTTGGCGTGTCACTTTGAATGAGGCGAACCTGGTGAAATCAACAGCGCTCTTGCCTTTTCATTGAATGATCATTTTGAAAATAATGAAAAATGTGACTTTAGGTACTGGCTGTGCACACTTGTGTTAATTATCATCAAACACATACAGTAGGTAAATTAAGTTGTGTTACCATGCCGTTTTCTATCCTGCTTATCCTGTTCTGGGACGCCAGTCAATGTAGTTTGAGATCGACACCCGTTCACACTCACATTTACATTGTCACGAAGTGGGAACAACTCTAATAATGGTGTAAATGTCATGTTAGATCAACTTAGTAGTTGTGTGTGGTACAAACTCAATGTTATGATCCCAAATGAATTTGTCTTTCGGATCAAACAAAAAAGAAACGGAGAAGAAAAGCGTACTCCCGGACCTCTCACGTAGACAATGAGCATGTCAACCAAAGATTTTGGACAAATCCCACTCGAAAATTGCTGAAACAATCAGTGCAAACCTTTGCCACACATGACATTTTGTGGGAGCTCAATTCAATATGATGGAGCTTTTTCTTTTTTTTTTTTGCAACAGTTATTCCAAAAGAAGTGCAGCACCTGCCTCAACAATTGAAGAAGAAAAAACTACGGTAATCGAAAGCTGCCGACGTGGTAATAATTTACACTGGTCTGATATAATGTGTCGTACAGAAAAGGTGGCGGGTTTTATAGATTTCGCGCCTTGAAAAGTGATGCACTTCATCTTAACAAGTCCATTAGAAATGATAAAAACTGATTCTGCATCCACATGATCTGCAGCATGATCTTATTATTTGTCATTAAACTTGATACAGTTTTATTGTTTTTTATGAGTAAATACAAACAGTGGTTGATGTGTTTTTATACATGTACGCTTATTAAAACATGATGCCTGGACAGCAAATAACGCTTTTCTGGGGCGGACAGTTTGACCTGGGAATGGATTATTTCTATTCCTATACTTTCCTTTTGAGAAAAATGGTTTCAAAAAGACCTCATTCTCTCGAGGCGAGGAAGTAAAATTTCTTGCTCACAGTTGCTACACCTCTTTCACAAGTGTAATGACACTCAAGTTTGGTAGTGACAGTGAAACCAATAAAACCCATCCTCTGTGACCAAGAAACACCCTAAAATAATTAACTACGCCACCTAAAAGTGTTTCTCTTTTATTGAGTTGCACAGGTATTCTTATAGGGGCCAATGAGTGGTGCAATAGAAATAGTTTCACGGTCCAAATGAAGGGTGTGACAGGAAAACAGTGGAATGTGACAAGTGCAGGTGCGGCGGCAGCAAAAAAAGGGACAGGAGCGGAAGTGTGCTTAGTGTAGCCTCGGGGCCATCTTCATCCACCTTTGTACAGATAAAACAAGATTTACACAAGCTGACCTGACTCACAGTCGCGGAGCTCTTTTTACGCAGCTCCAGCGTGGCTTTGCTTCATGTGTCATGTCCGCGGCCAAGCAGGCAGCTGCAGTAACCTGAGTCAATGTATGACCAAGCAGCACTCAGGTAACTTTGAAGCTCATCTTGCAAACAAAGATATCATATTTCTTCCTTGTGAAAAAGAGGCTGGCATTTTAGCGATCAAAGGTGTTTCCTCATATTAGCGTCCCTAAAATTACCAACGACATGAGTAGTACAGAAAGTTATTTACTACTATAGGCCTCTCGCAGTTGGAGAAAAAGAGCACTCTGGTTTGGCAATATCTTCACATGCACTGATTCGCACATAGAATGAATTAATGTGACAAGTGTAATTCAACATCTTGGTGACAGCGTTGGCTCTCTGAAAGGTTTACAATATATCTACGGGCGCGCAATTCTCCCCTCCCCCCCACATTCCGGGTTCCACTTACAGGAATGAAATCTTTACCCCGTGAGCCCGAGCTTGGCAATATTTTACCTCACAGTCCGTGCAGTGATCCGTTTTCTTCTTCATTTTGCTGTGGTTTACAATGTTGTTTGTGAGTTTGTTTCCCTTCAACTGATGTGTCCAATATGGCGGGATGTTTACAGTTTCATCTGTTACTCTTTGAAGTGGAAAGCTGACCGTACTGAAGTAATTAGAAATACGCCTCTACTGTGGAAATGTGGTGTGTTGAAAAGCTCTCACACACGCATTAGCTTGTAATTTAGCACATGTTAGCTACACCGTGGTAGCTGGTAAAAGAAACCGCCTTTGCGTTTTGATTCTAATTGATATTCAATTTATTTTAGACTTATGATAATTACATTTTTTGCCTATGATTTCATGAACGAACTAACTAAAGTCAGATGGCAAGTACATTATAGCGACTAGTTTTGGTTAGACAGAGGTCTCACAAACAGCTTCACTTGGTGATAGCATACATACAAATACGGAATCACATTTTGCAATTTCTTTTTACTTGCTTGCTGAAAGAAATTAATCATTAGCTACTTTTTAAAAATGTTAATTGAACAGGCAGTTCTTTGCTCAAACTTTTTTCAATTTTGTGTGAGGGACACTAAGTAATAGGCAGGAGGCAAATCAGGGTGGCCTAACTGTCCTCACCTTTGAGGGCTCTGAAATGACTGTACGAATGTTGGACTGAACTCTGAAAATGGGGAGATAAACAAGGATTTAATAATTACAGTACCGAACATTTCTTTGATTTCGACTTTTCCATTTATCCTGTCTGTAGGACTCTACTTGCCAGGTAGTGGGGCACCTGCCAGGAATCCAAACTATTAATGACCAATTATTACAGCAAAGTACCGTATATTTGACATGCTCAATAAAGGTCTGATCCGAGAAAAACCTTACTCGCGGCCTTAAAAATGAGCACCGCACTCACAAATGAATGCATGTGGCATATTTTCAAGGCGGGCACAGCATTCCTCTAAATGCTTCTCGGTAGCGGCCAAGCATTATTGAAATGTTTTCCGCGGCATGTGTCTGTCTCAGGCCCCACGCATGTACGTAAGATATGTTAGGCATTTTAGCAACCTCATCGCACAACCAGTCATTAGACACCATATAAACTTGAACCAGACCTGTCAGTGGCTTGCGGACCAGTGATTCACAGTCGCCACGTTGCACCTGCAAAGTGGCATAATGAATTATGACGTTCAAATGGTGTCTTACAAGAAGGAAGTAATGTTACGGGTTTTTTTTTGGGGCGGGGGGGATGCACAAAGCAGACATGGGATTGATTTCCTGAACAGTTCAATTCCTTTCCACTTTGTTTCTTTTAATGAAAGATGTCAAATTAAAATGTGAAAAAGTATCATTATTTTGATCTGAAAATCAATCGTCTGGTATTGGAAATATGGATATTTCACGATCAAGCCACACATTATTAGCTAGGAAACCTAAAGAAAATATAAAGAAGCTTTTTTTAAGACCCTGAAAGATAATCCTGTGGTGTGGGTCGTGATAACTGTGATTCTTCCTTTCCCATCTGTCCAGAAATCAACAATTGTAAATGTGGCATAAACTGAAACCACAAGCAATTCGGAAGCCACTTAAAAAGATACACTTTTTGTTGGATAAATATTGAGGCACAATTGTCACTAGCGATCTAACATTTTCTTTTAGGCCTGTGACATGAAGCAGTTTTCCTGTATATTGTTTTGTGAAAGAATGTCTCTGCAAGTGTTAATACACAATTTTTTTAAGGCTCCAACAGTAATAACTCATTATCCACTTTTTCAACTCTACCTTCTCTTCTGGAACGATTAACTTGAGCTTCACGGTTTCCGATCCCTTATCTTAGATCGACATGCAGTCATGCAATAGCAGATTAGCACACAGACATAATTGTGTCAGTTCAGTTGAAACTGAGCTGTGAATCAAATTGCGTCATTCAGACACAACTGAAGGAAGTAGAGTACATGGTGACATCTTTGTCAGCATCATTTGTACTCACTGCGCACATCATTAGGTACGCTTGCAAATTACACAATCCAGTACAAAAATCCCGTCTTGAATGACGCTGTCAGGGCGGGATTTATTTAACAAAATGTTCATGACTGTGACTGGCGTTTGCTGTGCAGCATCTTACTGATCAATGCTGCGATGTTGCTTTGTTGAATAAATTCTTTGTATAATTGATTTTGTAAATGTAATTATCTCAGAGGGAGATGGATCACGCACAACCAAAGAAAAATGACTTTCACTGAAAGCAATTGATGCCAATTCCTCCTTTTATTGATTGATTCAATGGGATTCTATCAAATATTCAGTCCTGTGTCCTGAGGTAACGTGACCAAAAGAAATGTGAATCAGACAAAGAGAGTATTGCAGCATGTAGGAAAGAGGAAGCTACAGATTGCGCAAAAGTGAAAATGGTGCCTTGGTATACTGTTTCATTGCCATCTCACTGATTTCATCTTGGTGTCATTATTTCAACTGTACATATTTTTAAAGATAGTTTGGTTAAAAGATTTGAAACATTTGATGTGAAATGATAATCATTCTAGGGTGGCATGGTGGCATAGCACGTCGGCTTCACAGTGCAGAGGTGCCGGCTTCGATTCCGGCTCTGACCTTCTTGTGTGGAGTTTGCATGTTCTCTCCCTGCCTGCGTGGGTTTTCTCCGGGTACTCCGGTTTCTTCCCACATTCCAAAAACATGCATGGCAGGTTAATGCAACACTTAAAATTGTTCCGAGATGTGAGTGTGAGCGTGGGTGGTTGTTCATCTATGTGTGTCCTGTGATTGGCTGGCAACCAGTTCAGGGTGTACCCCGCCTACTGCCCGAAGACAGCTGGGATAGCTCCAGCAGGCCCTGCAACCCTCGTGAGGATAAGCAGATTACAAAACGGATGGATGGATGATAATCATTCTCCCTAATGCTTGTGAGATATTCAATAATTAAACAAGTCAACACTCATAAATTAGAAGTCTGTGTTATACTCTCCTCCTTACCCCCACTACCCCCATCTGTATTATATATTCCATAGTGCAGTAATTTGAGTCCGCAATAATGTGAATAAATAAACTTTCCCTAAGTCAATAGAAGAATGGAAATCTGTCCCATAGTACTGCTTATGATATGATTTCTCTCTCTCCATTTACGTGTCTATTCATGGGCATGATGAGAAATGCAAATGTTTTCATTGGCCTTTAAGCCATTTATGATTGAGCCCTATGAACTCTGCCGAGCAACAAGTGGCTGCATGGGCAAACATGACCAGTAAAATCCATGCCAAAACAAATGTTTCAACGTTAGTGACTCCAACGGTTGTTAGCATGTATGCCTCAAAGTTGAGAAATACTGGGTTTGAATCTGCAAGTACTTTGGCTTCTTCCCACAATCCAAAACACATGCATCTTAGATGATGTGAAGTGACTTTAATTAGTATTGTGAATGTTGTGTTGCCGTCCAACGGGCACAGAACGTGCAGGCCACTTCTGATTCATAGTAGGGGCAGATCATGGATAGTCATTTACAACGAAGCTGTGGAAGAGTGAGGGTTATAATAATTTTGGCTTTTTTATTTTAGTTTTTCATTCGTTTTGATTTTTCTTTCATTTACTTTGTGTTCATTTGTTTTTAGAGTTGGTTTGTTAGTTTTGTTTTTATTTTAGTTTCGCTGCAATTGGTTTTCGTATTGGATTTTTTTTTTAATATATGCAGGAGAAAATGCACGCATAGCAGACATGCTAAGCACCTAGTTACCATGATTATTATTCATTTTTGAAATTTATTCGGTTGATTGAGAAGCAAGGCCGATCAGCTGTCTCGCCCCTTCTTGCTACCTTGCTTGTACCTTTGCTTTTGTTCAAACCGTTTAAATTAAAGGTCCAGCTTGAAGTGTTCTATTGTTTTTGGATGTTTAATTTAGATTCTACATAGTCACTAAATGTTTGCTCTTTTAATTCAGCAAGTGGTCCTTTAGTTTGACAGAAATTGGAATTTTCAAGAAAGCCCATGAATCATTGGGAGAGCGTACTAGGTTTTTTTTTCCGGTATGTAGTCGATCTCAGTAGTTGGTGCCCCACCAATGTTTTTTTCCTACGAATATTCCACAGCTCGACAGAAGTCCAAAAACACAAAGTGATGGCCTCTTCCTGGTTACACTGTCATCAGGCAAATCCAATTTTGTGTTGGAAAAAACACTTCTATAAATCACGTTGGGATCCTGTTCAATTAAGGCATTTACTGGGTGGGTCAACTTGTGAGTACACCCTCCGAAGAGAGACTTCACTGATACACCCATGTGTCACAGCCTTCTGATGTCTGACATGCTAAGAGACAAGCGAAGGACAGACTGTCCTCCCGTTCCGTGCCGGCGCCGCACTTATTCCAGGCAGGAGTACAGTCGTTTCCTATTCGATGGCTCTCCTCCGGTTCTTGTAACAGGAGCCGTCTTTCTCGCAGAATGGAGAATGTCACAATGATGCGTCTCCGTTTCACAGACTCTCCCGACCTTCGCACAATGCTGCTTTTCAGCCATGGAGTGAGCAGTTTCTGTGCAAGTGCGTGCGTGCTGTGCAGAATGCAAGGGGAATCCCCGAACAAACCGTGTTTGTTTTACAAGCCCAGCAATTCAATGCTGCATTTTGCCATCATAGGAAAGCTTTCCATTGCTGTTTCCATCCTTTTCTATATTGTGGTTTCTTGTCCTCTCAGCAACTCGCATATATAGAATGCATAGCGCAGGAGTGTGTTTTGGAGTGGGGTCATGGGGAATAGGGCCCACCCCTCTGTGGGGATTGAGTAGCATGAGAAAAAAGCCATACAGTATGTATTTTCCCAATTGTGGACCACAGTCGCATGCAGCAGATCATGGAGACGGTCTCAGCTGCGCGGCATGAATTATGTGAAAAATGCAGTGGGCGCGTGGGAGACAGAATGCGCCGTCTGAAGTGCAGGAAGCTGGAAGCTAACCCAGTCAGAGCAGTCAGACAGTCTGATGACTCTGCTGACACGCACACGCACGCACAGACATACGTACACACGCACGCACACATTGATGAAGCAAGCAAAGAGAGAGTCATAGACAGCTTTAGATCTTGTGCAAGTCGCCCCAGACGTAATTTAGATTTGATGGCTTTGGCATTTCAGATTATTGGACAGCAACGGAATATGTCACTCGCTGCATGAATGATTGGCCTTCCAAGATTTACAACCATTTGGGCAGCACACTTCAATGCAAATATCATCTCATATGAGATGAGAAACGCGATGCCAACATCATGCACTCCCTGCTTCAGGAGGAAAACATTGTTTTGTTTTCTTTTATGAAAATGAATGATGGTTGCGGAATGTGTGACTTAAGCGTGTGACCTCATTCTCGGACAGTGTGATGGAACATGTTAACACAATTAAGAATCCAATGTTATACAGCCAATGTACAGAAAACACCAGTACAGTTAAGAGCACTATAGATGCTGTTCTGAAAGAATATTGTTCTGTTTTTATATATATATATATATATATATATATATATATATATATATATATATATAGGGCGGCTGGATAGCTCAGTTGGTAAGGCATCGGTTTGGCATACGGGAGACGGTGGTTCGAATCCCGCTTGGGGCAAAAATGCGCACATAACACCATCCAGTGTGGGTCCTTGGGCAAGATCCTTCACGCTAATGCCTACCTCATACAATGATGAGAGACAATAAAACGAATGACATGCCGGCTCAGACGTCGCCCGGCCAAACAAGGTCTGCGTCAGGTGCTGGGGAACCAGAGCACCTTGATGAAAAATGGGCTACTGGAACAAAGCGGAGATGGGCGAGAGGCGATAACATGGCTCTGTTGGAATGCTACTACTCAAGCAACCCTAGTCAGAGGGGTTACATGCAGAGAATGTGGGCTAAATGGTTACTTCGAAACCCACAGTCGCGGTTGACCACGAAACAACTAGTAGCTCAGTATTCCAACATTCACAAACGGCAACTGCTGTCACAACTTGAGATTGATGAGGTACAACGCAGGTTCCATGGCGAAGGGCCCCAGGCTGCCAGATCAGAGGAGGAGGTCATACAAGAGATTGGGAGGCAAGCCCCAATGAATGCAGATGATGAGATTGGGTGGCCAGCCCCAATGAATGAAATGCTGAGCGAGGCAGCAACTGACCTGAAAGCTAAGATCATGGCGAGAATGAAAGCTGGGCAACCTAGAAACCGATTACAACAGCTATGTGAAGTACGATCTGAAAGTCTCATAGAAAGTGTGAATGCAGCACTGAGGGCGATCCCTACCGTAACGATCACAGAAACCAATGAGCTGATGTACGCTTCAGCATCAGTGATCCTGGAGACTCTGGGCTATAAGAGCAACCATGGAAGCCATGAGATACGTTACCCACCATGGAAAAGACGGTTGGAGGCTAAGATCAAGGCGGCCCGGAAAGATGTGAGTCAATTGACGGAGGCCCAGAGAGGTGTGATGAAAAGGCCGATACCCGAGAGGTACATCCAGATGACCATACCTGAAGCACTCGAAACTGCCAAACAAAGGCTCCAAGCCTTGTCCAGTCGCCTAAAGCGGTACACGAAAGAGAATGAGGCCAGACGAATAAACAGGCTGTTCGCAACACAACCTGCGAAAGTGTACGCTCAGTGGCAGGGTCCTAACAACAGAGCTGACCCACCAAGACTGGAAACTGAAAGGTACTGGAAAGGCATATGGGAGAAGGAGGTTGCACATAACAGCAGTGCACAATGGCTGGTGACCCTGAGAGAGGAGCACAGCAACCTCCCTGAACAGAACCCAGTTACCATAACAGTGGCAGACATACAGGAAAGAGTCTCAGATATGAAGAACTGGACAGCACCAGGCCCGGACATGGTCCACACCTACTGGCTAAAGAAACTCACAGCACTCCATGAGCGCCTAGCAGTACAAATGAACCAGCTGCTGAGGGATGGGACTCACCCAGAATGGCTAACCGAAGGGCGAACGATCCTGATCATGAAGGATCCCTCGAAGGGTGCAGCCCCATCCAACCTGTCTCTCCACAACATGGAAGCTCATGTCAGGCATCATTGCGGCTAAGATAAGTGGACACATGGATCAATACATGAGCGAAGCACAGAAGGGCATTGGTAGAGATACTAGAGGAGCCAAACATCAACTCCTGGTTGACAGAACAGTCGCACAAGACTGCAGGTCCCGACGTACCAACCTGTGCACAGCTTGGATTGATTACAAGAGAGCCTATGACTCGATGCCACATACATGGATCACTGAATGCTTGGAGTTGTATAAGGTGAACAGGACCCTAAGAGCCTTCGTTGCGAACTCGATGAGGATGTGGAAAACCACACTTGAAGCCAATGGCAAGCCACTTACCCAAGTGTCCATCAAATGTGGCATATACCAAGGCGATGCACTCTCCCCACTGCTGTTCTGCATAGGACTGAACCCCCTAAGCCAAGTAATCACCAAGACAGGCTATGGATACCGCCTCAGAAATGGAGCTACAATCAGTCACCTCCTCTACATGGATGACATAAAGCTGTATGCTAAGAGCGAAAGGGACATAGATTCCCTGATCCACACAACCAGGATCTACAGCAGCGACATTGGGATGTCATTCGGGCTTGAGAAATGTAGTCGGATGGTGACTCAGAGAGGAAAGGTAGTCCGCACTGAAGGGGTCTCACTCCCTGAAGGAACAATAGCAGACATTGAGGACAGCTACAAGTACCTTGGTATACCACAAGCCAATGGCAACCTCGAACTGGCAACAAGGAAAGCGGCTACGGCCAAATACCTCCAGCGAGTGAGGCAAGTCCTAAGAAGCCAGCTCAATGGCAAGAATAAGACCCGGGCAATAAACAGCTATGCCCTGCCAGTGATCAGATACCCTGCAGGAATAATAAAGTGGCCAAAGGAAGAGATTCAGACCACGGACGTTAAGACCCGAAAACTCCTAACCATGCATGGAGGGTTCCATCCCAAATCCAGCACCCTGAGACTGTACGCAAGCCGAAAGGAAGGAGGCCGGGGACTAGTGAGTGTGAGAGCCACTGTCCAGGATGAAACAGCCAAGCTCCATGAATACATCAAGGAGAAGGCTCCAACGAATGACGTACTCAGAGAATGTGCCAGACAATGGGGAACAGAAGATGAGGCGCTGGAAGAGGGACCATCATGGGAGGACAAGCCCCTACACGGGATGTACCACCGGACCATAACTGAAGTGGCTGATCTCAAGAAGTCCTATCAGTGGCTAGAGAGGGCTGGCCTGAAGGACAGCACAGAGGCACTCATCCTGGCTGCTCAGGAACAGGCCTTGAGCACCAGAGCCATCGAGGCCCAGATATACCACACCAGACAAGACCCAAGGTGTAGGTTGTGCAAAGAGGCACCTGAGACGATCCAACACATAACTGCAGGGTGTAAGATGCTGGCAGGGAAAGCCTACATGGAACGCCATAACCAGGTGGCTGGCATAGTCTACCGAAACATCTGTGCGGAGTATGGACTGGAAACCCCAAGGTCAAAATGGGAAACACCTCCGAAGGTGGTGGAGAATGACAGAGCGAAGATCCTGTGGGACTTCCAGATCCAGACTGACAAGATGGTAATGGCGAACCAACCAGATATCGTGATCATAGATAAAGGGCAGAGGAAAGCCGTTGTAGTGGATGTCGCGGTCCCAAGTGATGGAAACATCAGGAAGAAGGAACATGAGAAACTCGAGAAATACCAAGGGCTCAGAGAGGAGCTGGAGAGAGCCTGGAAGGTAAAGGTGACAGTCGTGCCTGTGGTGGTCGGAGCACTCGGGGCAGTGACCCCCAAACTAGATGAGTGGTTGCAACAACATCGGGAACGGGAACAACATCGGTCATCTCAGTCCAGAAATGTGCAGTGCTGGGAACAGCAAGGATACTGCGCAGAACCCTCAAGCTTCCTGGCCTCTGGTAGAGGATCCGAGCTGAATGAGGGACGGACACCACCCGAGGGGTGAGATGAGGATTTTTATATATATATATATATATATATATATATATATATATATATATATATATATATATATATATATTGTTGCTACAAGGTGTCTCTGTCAAGTCAGGCTAACAGCTAGCCTAGATCCTTGTACAGTATTTCATTTTCTTCTTCTTTGTACTATGGATCAATCTGGCGGCAATGTGACGTTACTTTACCTCTCACAGGTCCGTCTTGACACTCCGACAGACTGTAACGCAGGCGTGCCCAACCTTTTTTTGACCAAAGATCGACTTTTCAATCAACCAACCTCCTGCGATCAACCGTTACCGCACACGTGCGCATTTGCACGCACTTACACACGGATGCCCCTATGATCAATAGCCATCACGGCCCCTAGGATGAACGAAACAGAAAAATAAAGTAGACACAAGAGTTTGTGAGTTTGTCAAAAGGAAATCAGTGCTTACCTTCATCGAGATTTGACACGGAAGCACGGTATGCATTTTATTTACTATCGTAGCGTTGGTGTACCATTTTAAAATGTTTCTCTCGAACCTCCAGATTTCCATTCTTTGCCAGTGCACTTGGTGAATTGTCCATGAAACGAAATCTGAATGAGAATAATAATAAAATATATTGCGCTGCAGACTGCTGATTGCTAACAACTTACGGTGATGTAGGTCCCAGGCCACCGTAGGTTAAAGATTTACCTGCTTTATTTTATTTTATTTTTTAAAATACTTTTTTGTGAAGGTGAAACTGATAGGATGCTAAGGGTGCAGTGTTCACTGACACAAAAATATACAGTATCATTTTAATAACACGCACACAGACACACAAATGTTTGGGGTTGGGTTTTTGTTCCCACTCTACACTTCTAGCAATCGACTTGGAACCAGTCAGCGAGCTACCGGTCGATTGCGATCAACGTATTGGGCACCCCCGCTGCGACGTCATTCATTATATGCATGGTGTGCTGTGTTGGTCATTTCAAGTACCTCACATAACAACAAATATGCCATGTGTGGGGTCGCTCACATTTCAAGAATATGTTAGACGTGTGTATACCTGGCCACTGAATAACACTCTCGCGGCCAGGCTTGATGGCTTTGACTCCAGGGCCTCAGGAGGGTTGAAGGTATCTCGTGGACCGAGCACATCACAAATCAGGCTCTAAGAGACAAAACCAAACAGCCTCCCGTCTCGCACAATGCGGCGAGTGCGATGGTATGGGCATGTCATCCGCCTGCCCCAGGAACACCCAACCAGCGCCATCTTGGCCTTCAACCCCCAGCAAGCTGGCTGGAGACGACCCAGGGGTGTCCCCCGCACTCGCTGGCTGGACGTAATAGCCCTGGACCTTGCCAAGCCCAACCCACAACATATACTGATCGGTACATATTGTTTTCCAAGCTGTTTGGCAATGTAGCTGATTACCCAGCAGTAGCTAAAACAATAACAGTATTGTTATTTGTGCCAATGTGCTTGCACGTTCAGTCACACAGCCGCCGCGATAAATCATCACCCTCACCATATCTTGTGAAACAATCATCTTATCAAACCACAAAAAGAAGAGGGGGGAAAAAACGAATAGGGTGAAGGTGTGTTGAAACCAGTGCATTGTCAGGGCATGTTTGGAGAAATCGCCAGTGAACCTGTCATGACATCACACTGAGTTTGTCCTCACCTCACGAGTCAAGAATGCAAGCATGGGAATCCCTGTGGTACTTTTCCAAAGTGTTGCTACACCGATTGATAATAGATTTAACAACGGCATATCTGTTCTACTTGTTTCTGCACTTGGTGATAATGGATTGTTCGCTTCCATTGAGGCCCTCTCTCTAAAGTTTCGACTCTTCAGCGCATGTCTCCACACCAATGCGCATAGCAGATTACAGCTATCAACACATACACGATTTATAGCACATTGTGTATGGGAGCAACTGTACGTGCAGTCCTTGTGCTTAGCTCAGAGGTCACACAGTGGGGCTGTGACTGGAGCAGCTGTGCTTCCACTTTATTGGGACCATGCGTTTTTGATGTTCTATTTAGTCCAGCACTCCTAAAGAAAAAAAACCCCACTGGTATTGCAGTTTTCTGCAGCTTTACGGACACAAAATTGTTGTCGTGCACAGGTGCCAGGATTTAAAAGGTGAGATGTGAGGGGAGGCGCACAAGTTTACTGAGTGTGCGTATTCAGAGTATCTCCCCTCCACTGCCACTCAGGGTTCTCTGTTTATAGCAGCTAGGCGCACCACCCCCACCTCATGACAGGGATCTACAGACCATCATGACCTCACCATCCAAGAGGCTTGTGCATTCGCGTGGTCCTGCTGGGTTGCGGGTCGCCGCTGGTGTTAATTTACGAGTTAACATGATGCCATTTAAGTGGTCTCTCAACCACGCACACACACACACACACACACACACACACACATAAAGATAATACGCACGCTCATTACAGCCCAGTCATGCCAAAACATCAACATTGCAGCCGCTCCGCTTCAGGCCGGCAGGTGAAAGGTATCGTGGCATCTGAATGCTCCGCATGCAATGACCTCTTCACCTGCACTGGTCCCATTTAATCAGTGGGTAGTTGGGCTTGTGTGTATGGCGCGTTATTAATACTCCAGAGGCAGTCAGGGGATTTAAAAGGCTTCTTGGGTTTCAGTGTTTCTAAGCTCACAGACAAATGTCCCTACATGGCAAGTTTCTTTGCCACTCCAAGGTGTTAACAACCTGGCCCTTGCAAAGACGACACCGGCCCGTCCGAGGCCGGTGGGCTGTTGGAGACTATTTGCCTACCAGATGGATGACGGATGATGCAAAGCAAAGTTTGGCCAACTTGTGACTTGACTTGAAATCCCGAGAGACACTGGGAGAATCTGCATGGATGCACAACTAGCTCAGCAATAAACAGGGAAGTGAAGGTCCAAACGGGAGGTCCACTGGGGCGGTTGAAAGTGAAACAACAGGGGACTGTGGTTGGATTTAGCAAGTCCAGGCCTTTGCTAAAAATGGCCAATAGCAAAAGACTGAATGTACACGTCGTCCCCTTCCCATAACAGTCTTGCGGACTTTAATAACTGAATGAAAATGATACCAATCATCAAGAAAGAGGACAAGTATGAACTCATGTGTGAACCATGCCAAACTATTAAGAAAAGTCGTCTCCTATGCAAATATTGTAACGCTCCAAAAACCCCAATTTTTTTTCTTTGCAGAGCTGTTTTGCAAATCAATGACATCATTTGAAGAACAACTTTCAACTTGCAATTTTGTGGAACAATTATTTTTTTTGCAAGTTAATCCCCTGAAGAAAGGCTTTTATTCAACAACAAAAATATGACAACATAAAGAAAGAACATTTGGTTTTCCTTTTTAATAGAATCAAATTATTATTTCTTAAATTCAAATTGTGTATAAAAGAAAACTATTCTCTTGTTTTGAAGCAAAGCCAAATTGATTTTAAAAAAAAGAAGCTCTGCTCTCATGTGATTTTGAGAACATTAATTGTGCAGACATCAAAAGTCAAAGTCAAAACTCTGGACTCTCTTGTGAAAACAAGCAAACATTCCTGATCAATTATAAATATTTCACACTGCCTTCACATACTTTTACTTACTCATCCTGGCTGATGTGCACTGTAACAGAAATGAATTAATTTCCAGTTTCGGTTCCGTTTAGCGAGTATGTTTTTCTCTACAGACATTTATTCATTATTCATTTGCTATTGTGTATGTTCTCCACTTTAACACGGTTCCAGTCTGACTTCTGTGCATTACTGACTTAAGAGTGACTCCACAACATGTTGAAGTGCAAAAGTAGCCACCCAAAACGGTTGTAAGTTTATTGCTTCTGCGTAAGTAGCACAGAGCTTCCCTGACTTCGGTGAAGTGACGTGAACCCACTGAAACTTTTTGGGACCACTTCAGTGGCTCTTCCTCTGGTTTTATTTGACGGTTCTCTTGGCAGTGTATTCTCAGTTTTGCCAGTCAATGCGTTTTGATGAGGTGTAACAACTGTTACAGTTTTTCCATTTTATTTTATACGTTGTAACTAGGTCTGAGCATAAAAAAGTGATTCATTTTTGCTCAATATTGCCATTGCAATTTGATATGCATATTATATCACCGCAGTTACACCTTTATTCCGAGTCGAGCGCAAACCCCAAAATGCAGCAGCGTCTCTGTGCAGACAGTTCTCTGACCTCTGTCTGTCTGCTTTTGAAGTGTCTGTCATTGCCAGGCTGTGTGTCCACTCATCTATTTGCAGTTGTAGACAGGCCATCCACTTTGTGTTTGACAGTTGATGTGTTATTTTGTGTGTGTGTGCCTCGAGTGAGGTAATTCAGGTGCTGTGTGCCCGGGCAGCGAGCCCAGGTGACACCGTCTGATGCTGTTTTTTTTTTTTGCACCCTGTCCGCACTTCTGTCACTGGACACCGTGCAGTCTGGGGAACACATGTGCAAGCTCAATAAGTGCAGTCTGTATGAGTGTGCGCATGTGCATTCTTGGTGCAAATGTTAAAAAGTAATACCTACAATAATACCTGTGGCACCTTTGCAAAGTGCTTGAAATAGGGAAGCCCTGTGATTGGACAGTGGTGTGTGATGGAGCACACTTTCCTTTTACTCGCTTGACTGGCTGTTCATGCATTTACACTGTGGTGATGGATGCCCAACCCAGAGTAAATATAGCCTTGCTCCAGCTAGTTAACATCACTGGCATGATACAGGCAGCCAGTCAAAAGCTAAATATATATCCAAAATAGTTACGTCCAGATTGAATTTGCGCTTGTTGTTTAGACAGGCTGGGGTGTAAATCTAACGGAGAAAAAATGAGACAGTGGGCCCTTCTGTATGGAAGTAAATGCTTAATGTTTGCACGATCGCACACAAACTTTGGAGAGCCATGGAACAAAACTCTTCTTGAATTGCTTACACAGAGGCTGCCCAGCGCAGTGGTGGCTGTGGTTGGGAGCCATCGCCACGGTTTCCATCCAAGTTTGATTTTGTGTTCATATTCACCGTGGGAGCTGTGGTTGCAGAAATAAAGCCCGGCAGCCTGCAGTGACGCAAGCAGACAGCTTGCGGAGTTCATGTGGAGGTTTGTATTCAGGTGCAATTATACACCACGACCACGGCTCCTCGACAAATGAAGCAAGGAATGTCTCTCCGTGTGCATGGTACAGATGCTTCGGTTACAGTATATCTGCAAGCATGCAGTCCTTCACCACTCCGCTGCAGACAAATGCCAAGCCACACTAAATCATAAAAAAAAATTTGACCCACTGAGTATGTTTACCTATTATCTAACTTTACCTCCTCAAAAACCTGAGACAGCGAAATGGGAAAATTCCAATTAAATCTTACAATTCTAAAACTGACTTGAATCCTCACGATATTCTTCAAAAGAAAGCATTCAATTAAGCCTGGAGTCTTCATTACCATTACGACCAGGGGCGTGGCTAGGGTTTTGAAAGATGCAGGTGGCTTCTACTAGCCGAAGCAGAGAGCAGATTGGAAAAAAGAGGGCAATCAAATTATTTTCTCTCATGGAGGTAGCACTTCATACATACGTACTTGTCCATTAGTTTTGTCGATCAGTGCAGGTGCAGCATGCAGCAAACATTACAGCAAGTACCAATACACCACCGATTCCCACTACATGGACGAATATTTGAGTATGTGCTGAATATCAGAGGGTAATATTGAGAACCCGGTTAGCCTATGTTAACACCGCCACTCTGCTTACATTTTTACTGTGATCTGATAGTGCTTCCCCTGTAATCAAGTGGCGGATTTACCGCCAGCCTAGCTGCCAAATCATGGACAGATTATGCAAATTACAGACACCGGATTTGTTTTAACCCGCAAACTTCAGAATGGCTCGCGTGCAAACACACAACGGACCCCACAGAAGAAGAAAAAGTACATTAGGTAAAGTCTTGTTTTGTGCTCTCATTTTCTATGGGTGTAGATGTCCCTGTGTTTTTAGACAGTGCAGTACTCTGAGTGCAAATTTTCTTTAAAAAATATATATATACAGGTGTATATATATATATATATATATATATATATATGTGTATATATAACAGCTATCCAGCGCGGCTGGATAGCTCAGTTGGTAAGGCATCGGTTTGGCATATGGGAGACGGTGGTTCGAATCCCGCTTGGGGCAAAAAAAGAAAATAGCACTTAACACCATCCAGTGTGGGTCCTTGGGCAAGATCCTTCACGCTAATGCCTACCTCATACAATGATGAGAGACAATAAAACGAATGACATGCTCAGGCATCGCCCGGCCAAACATGGTCTGCGTCAGGTGCTGGGGAACCAGAGCACCTTGATGAAAAATGGGCTACTGGAACGAAGTGGAGATGGGCGAGATGCGATAACATGGCTCTGTTGGAATGCTGCCGATTTGAAAAGGACACACCCATTTCCCACACACACCCACCTCTACCAGAAACCACTCTACCTACCCCCCACCCTCTTTTTCTCCATTACAGATCCACGAACAGGACGTGAGACGGCTTTTCAAGCAGCAAAAGATCAAGAAAGTGTCCCCCTCCTGCCTGAAAAGTCTGCGCTGACCAGCTGGCTCCGGTCTTCACACAAATCTTCAACAGATCCCTGGAGCTGTGTGAGGTCCCATCCTGCTTCAAACAGTCTACCATCATCCCAGTTCCCAAGAAATCGGCAACATCGGAACTGAACGACTATAGGCCTGTCACCCTGACGTCTGTGGTCATGAAGTCCTTTGAACGCCTTGTGCTGAACCACCTAAAGAACGTCACTGGACTCCTGCTGGACCCTCTCCAGCTTGCCTACCGGGCAAACAGGTCTGTGGAAGACGCAGTCAACATAGGTCTGCACTACATCCTCAAGCACCTCGACAGCACAGGGACCTACGCAAGGATTCTGTTTGTGGATTTCAGCTCTGCGTTCAACACCATCATCCCGGAACTCCTCACCCCCAAACTACTCCACCTCGGTGTGTGCCCTACGATCTGCCAGTGGATCCTCAGCTTCCTGACGGGACGGACACAACAGGTGAGACTGGGAGCAACAACATCATCAATACGCACCACCAGCACTGGAGCCCCACAGGGATGTGTCCTCTCGCCACTGCTCTTCTCTCTCTACACAAACGATTGCACCTCAACAGATCCAGCTGTCAAAATCATAAAGTTCGCAGACGACACCACGGTCATCGGTCTCATCAAAGACGGCGACGAGTCTGCGTACCGCCAACAAGTGGAGCAGCTGGAGCTCTGGTGCGGCCGACACAACCTCGGGCTGAACACGCTCAAGACTGTAGAGATGATCGTGGACTTCAGGAAACATTCTTCTCCTCAGTTGCCCCTCACACTATCCAACTGCCCTGTGTCAACCGTCGAGACCTTCAAGTTCCTGGGAATCACAGTCTCCCAGGACATGAAGTGGGAAGTCAACACCATCTCCATCCTGAAAAGGGCCCGGCAGCGGATGTACTTCCTGAGGCTGCTGAGGAAGCAGGGCCCACCACAGGAGGTGCTACGACAGTTCTACACGGCAGTCATCGAATCAATCCTGTGTTCTTCCATCACGGTTTGGTTTGGGGCCGCCACATAAAAGGACAAAATCCGACTTCAACGGACAGTTAGGACGGCAGAAAAAAATCGTTGGAACCGCCCTACCCACTCTTGAGGACTTGCACACTGCAAGAATCAAGACAAGGGCACGGAAAATCCTCCTGGATCCCCCGCACCCTGCCCACCACCTTTTTCAGCCACTCCCCTCAGGCAGACGCTACAGATCCATGCGCACCAAATCCAGTAGACACTTAAACAGCTTCTTCCCTCTCGCCATTAACTCCTTAAACAGTCACTGACATAGTCACTCTTCTTGCAGACACAAAATGGTACTACAAAACCACTGGTTACTCTAAAATGGTTCAATGATTTTGTTGTTTACGATGATACTAGTGCAGCGTGTTATACCGGAGACAAATTCCTTGTGTGTTCTACATACTTGGCCAATAAAGATGATTCTGATTCTGATTCTGATTCTGATTCTGATGCTACTACTCAAGCAACCCTAGTCAGAGGGGTTACATGCAGAGAATGTGGGCTAAATGGTTACTTCGAAACCCACAGTCACGGTTGACCATGAAACAACTAGTAGCTCAGTGTTCCAACATCCACAAACGGCAACTGCTGTCACAACTTGAGATTGATGAGGTACAATGCAGGTTCCATGGTGAAGGGCCCCAGGCTGCCAGATCAGAGGAGGAGGTCATACAAGAGATTGGGAGGCAAGCCCCAATGAATGCAGATGATGAGATTGGATGGCCAGCCCCAATGAATGAAATGCTGAGCGAGGCAGCAACTGACCTGAAAGCTAAGATCATGGTGAGAATGAAAGCTGGGCAACCTAGAAACCGATTACAACGGCTATGTGAAGTACCATCTGAAAGTCTCATAGAAAGTGTGAATGCAGCACTGAGGGCGATCCCTACCGTAACGATCACAGAAACCAATGAGCTGATATACGCTTCAGCATCAGTGCTCCTGGAGACTCTGGGCTATAAGAGCAACCATGGAAGCCATGAGATACGTTACCCGCCATGGAAAAGACGGTTGGAGGCTAATATCAAGGCGGCCCGGAAAGATGTGAGTCAATTGACGGAGGCCCAGAGAGGTGTGATGAAAAGGCCGATACCCGAGAGGTACATCCAGATGACCATACCTGAAGCACTCGAAACTGCCAAACAAAGGCTACAAGCCTTGTCCAGTCGCCTAAAGCGGTACACGAAAGAGAATGAGGCCAGACGAATAAACAGGCTGTTCGCAACACAACCTGCGAAAGTGTACGCTCAGTGGCAGGGTCCTAACAACAGAGCTGACCCACCAAGACTGGAAACTGAAAGGTACTGGAAAGGCATATGGGAGAAGGAGGTTGCACATAACAGCAGTGCACAATGGCTGGTGACCCTGAGAGAGGAGCACAGCAACCTCCCTGAACAGAACCCAGTTACCATAACAGTGGCAGACATACAGGAAAGAGTCTCAGATATGAAGAACTGGACAGCACCAGGCCCGGACATGGTCCACACCTACTGGCTAAAGAAACTCACAGCACTCCATGAGCGCCTAGCAGTACAAATGACCCAGCTGCTGAGGGATGGGACCAACCCAGAATGGCTAACTGAAGGGCGAAAGATCCTGATCATGAAGGATCCCTCGAAGGGTGCATCCCCATCCAACTATCGGCCGATAACCTGTCTCTCCACAACATGGAAGCTCATGTCAGGCATCATTGCGGCTAAGATAAGTGGACACATGGATCAATACATGAACGAAGCGCAGAAGGGCACCAACCTATGCACAGCTTGAATTGATTACAAGAAAGCCTATGACTCGATGCCACATACATGGATCACTGAACACTTGGAGTTGTATAAGGTGAACAGGACCCTAAGAGCCTTCATTGCGAACTCAATGAGGATGTGGAAAACCACACTTGAAGCCAATGGCAAGCCACTTACCCAAGTGTCCATCAAATGTGGCATATACCAAGGTGATGCACTCTCCCTACTGCTGTTCTGCATAGGACTGAACCCCCTAAGCCAAGTAATCACCAAGACAGGCTATGGATACCGCCTCAGAAATGGAGCTACAATCAGTCACCTCCTCTACATGGATGACATAAAGCTGTATGCTAAGAGCGAAAGGGACATAGATTCCCTGATCCACACAACCAGGATCTACAGCAGCGACATCGGGATGTCATTCGGGCTTGAGAAATGTAGTCGGATGGTGACTAAGAGAGGAAAGGTAGTCCACACTGAAGGGGTCTCACTCCCTGAAGGAACAATAGCAGACATTGAGGACAGCTACAAGTACCTTGGTATACCACAAGCCAATGGCAACCTCGAACTGGCAACAAGGAAAGCGGCTACGGCCAAATACCTCCAGGGAGTGAGGCAAGTCCTAAGAAGCCAGCTCAATGGCAAGAATAAGACCCGGGCAATAAACAGCTATGCCCTGCCAGTGATCAGATACCCTGCAGGAATAATAAGGTGGCCAAAGGAAGAGATTCAGACCACGGACGTTAAGACCCGAAAGCTCCTAACCATGCATGGAGGGTTCCATCCAAAATCCAGCACCCTGAGACTGTACGCAAGCCGAAAGGAAGGAGGCCGGGGACTAGTGAGTGTGAGAACCACTGTCCAGGATGAAATATCCAAGCTCCATGAATACATCAAGGAGAAGGCTCCAACGGATGACATACTCAGAGAATGTCTCAGACAATGGGGAACAGAAGATGAGGCGCTGGAAGAGGGACCATCATGGGAGGACAAGCCCCTACACGGGATGTACCACCGGACCATAACTGAAGTGGCTGATCTCAAGAAGTCCTATCAGTGGCTAGAAAGGGCTGGCCTGAAGGACAGCACAGAGGCACTCATCCTGGCTGCTCAGGAGCAGGCCTTGAGCACCAGAGCCATCGAGGCCCAGATATACCACACCAGACAAGACCCAAGGTGTAGGTTGTGCAAAGAGGCACCTGAGACGATCCAACACATAACTGCAGGATGTAAGATGCTGGCAGGGAAAGCCTACATGGAACGCCATAACCAGGTGGCTGGCATAGTCTACCGAAACATCTGTGCAGAGTATGGACTGGAAACCCCAAGGTCAAAATGGGAAACACGTCCGAAGGTGGTGGAGAATGACAGAGCGAAGATCCTGTGGGACTTCCAGATCCAGACTGACAAGATGGTAATGGCGAATATATATATATATATATATATATAATATATATATATATATATATATATATATATATATATATACTGTATATATAAAATTAAAAATGAATTCTGTGTGTTTTTTGAGGGGGCTGGAATGGATTAATTGTGTTTCCATTCAATTCATTTTCTGAAGGAACCACTGTATTTGTGTACTTCAAAGCTGTGTGACAACAAGCTATACAAAGAGAGCATGATGCCATCAAAACAGCTTTGCCACATGGAGACAACACCCTTCTGAATCGAGTTGTAATGCGTCGCAAGCCTGTGGCCAATTAATTACACATTAAAATGCACATGCAGTAGCTGGTCTTTGTAAAGCGTTCATGTTAAATTGGTCAGTGGTGCAAAACAGGTCAAGACCTCTGCAGTATGCCGATAAACAAAAACAGAAAAATAACGCCATCGAGCTCAAAAAAGACCAGAGTGTTTATGAAATTGGTTTGTAAACATCTTGTCAGGGTGCTGCCACCATGAGTTAGTGATGGGATGTAATCTGTAGCTTGAAAGTTTCCATTCTTTACCCAATAATAGAGAGCCTTCTCCAGGCAGTCTGCCTCCACCCTGATGACTAAATGCATCACAATCACCCCAACATAACTCCAGTTTCCCCCCTCTGTTGCTCTTTGGACTGATATCACACATTATCACCTGAGGAGACAAATGCATGACACAGTAAAGGCGTGCCAAAGCCTAACATCTTACAAAGTGATGATAATTTTTGACTGGATCATCAGTGTAGCCTTAACTGCTTATCAGTAATTAGATGTCTTGACATCATGGAAAAGGCTCCAGATGGGCCCTCACAACAAGTGTGACTCAAACCATAACATGGAGAATCCTTCGAAGAGTTACAAATATGCCAAAACACCTGATGATTATGCCAGTGGCAGTTCTAGATGAATTTTAGTGCGGGAAAGTAGGGGAGGCAGGAGTGCTGGGGCCAAGAGTTTTTGTCAGAAAGACACACACATATAAAACACACATACATACGCTGTTGTCTTAATAAAATAAAAAAAATCATTTGTGGTAGGGTCATCGACATCTGCTTCTGCTACTTCTTCTTCTTGGTTCATTAATAGATCACCGCCATTTACTGTACAGGATTAGTCAACGGAAGCAACCTTGCTCATTCACCCCTTCAATTAAACCCTGTGAACAAATAAAGGAGACAATCTTGCATATAATGAGCTCAACAAGATTTAAAAGAAAGCCGCAATCATCAAGGTTTATATGCAAATAATTAAACATACATAAAATATGAGACTCAAAGATTCTAGATTTGTGTTATCATAGCAAAATGGAGTGACGTCATCTGGTTCAGTATCCTCAGCCAATCACAGCTGGCCATCACAGTGCCTGCAGATATCCTATTGATACAGGAGCACTCGCTCCCAAACATATATAGCTAATGCGATCCTATCCAAGAACCCCATGAGCAAACAAACACACGAGACCCAGTGGGGCGTTTTTTTTCGGTCGTCAGCAAAACAGGTGTCCGTCAGTGACAGACTCGGAGGTCCGTCGATATTTGACCTGACAGTGACGATTTCACTGATGGACAAAAACCCACTCCTGACACTGCTTCTCTGTCATGTTTTTTTGTTGGTGTTTTGTTTTTAGTTTCTTGTCTTTTGTCAGTCACCAGCAAAACGGGCGTCAGTCAGTGACAAACAGATGGACCTTCTGTCACTCGTGATAGAATGTCCTCCTCTGCTTAAGGGGGAGTACCTTGTATGTGGAATGACTCACGAATCTGTTATCACTCTGTTTCCCCACCCATCAGCACAAAAACAAATTTGAGGTGAGAAAAGCCTCCACTCTGAGCAACAATAGAGGATTTTGATCCAGATTGTTACTTTCTGAGGAGAACATGAACTATGGCAGGGTTTAGAGCAGGGGTGTCCAAAGCTGGACATGCCTGGTCGAGAGAAAACACTGTATACTGAGTCCCTAAGAGCATACCAGCCTTGTTTGCAGTGGAAACTAACTAATCACAAATAATCAAGCAGCAGGGGACTCTGTGTCTTACGTAGTCTTGTCATGTTCTTCCAGATATGTGTTCTTAATAACATACATATTATCACCAGTGGCCTTCGGCTTGTTATGACACTCTCAACTTTGTAATTTATGAGGGCTAGTCACCTAAAATTGGATTGCAGAGAAGGTCAATATGTAGTGAAAGATATCATCATTTACTACGTAGTGTACTATAACACTGCAATTGGCTGGCGACTATTCCAGGGTCTACCCCATCAACTGGGATGGACTCCAGCTCACACGTGAACTTCATGTCCACAAGTGATACAGAGAACTATCCTATTGCCTTGCGTGCATAAAATGAATCACACAAAAAACAATATATGTTCTCTCGATTGCAAATATATTAAGAGATACAGAGAAAGGAAAAACGATACCCAAGTTGGCAGATGCACTTTACTCATTAATATATGGCAAATTGAATACCTTTAAAATTATTATTGTCTTTTGCAACCAGCGTTAATAAAAAAAAAAAAAAAAAAGAGAGAGAGAGAGGGAAAGTGTTTCTCTGGGTTGTCTGGAATTCTTTAGAAGCTACCATTGTTGTGGTGTTTATTGACATACATAAACTGTATATAGACGGCATGGTGGACGGTGGGGAGCCTCACAGTGGAGAGGTCCAGGGTTCAATAATCTCCAGGTACTCCAGTTTCTTCCCACATTCCAAAAACACACATGGTAAGTTCATGGATCACTGTAAATTGTCCCTAGGTGTGATTGTTTGTCTGTGTGCCCTGCGATTGGCTGGCAACCAGTTCTGGGCGAACCTGCCTACTGCCCGTATACAGCTGCGATCGGCTCCAACATGCCAGCGATCCTTCGTGACGATAAACCAGTTCACATATTGGATGGATAGATGGATGGATCCCCTCCATGAGCCATCACCTTACTGTGGTGGAGGGGTTTGTGTGTCCCAATGATCCTAGGAGCTCAATTGTCTGGGGCTTTATACCCCTGGCAGGGTCACCCATGCCAAACAGGTTCTAGTGAGGAACCAGACAAAGCCCCCATATGATGAGTAAAATTAATGGATCTCAGTTTCCCTTGCCGGGACGCGGGTCACCAGGGCCCCCCTCTGGAAGTGAGGCCTGGAGGTGGGGCTGGTCGCCGAGCGCCTGGTGGCCGGGCCTACACCCATGGGGCCCGGCCGGGCTCAGCCCGAAGAGGCAACGTGGGTCCCCCTTCTCATGGGCTCACCACCCATGGGAGGGGCCAAAGGAGTCTGGTGCAATGCGAGCTGGGCGGCAGCCAAAGGCGGGAACCCGGTCCGATCCTCGGCTGCAGAAGCTAGCTCTTGGGACATGGAATGTCACCTCTCTTGCAGGGAAGGAACCCGAGCTGGTGTGTGAGGCAGAGAATTTCCGACTGGATATAGTCGGACTTGCCTCCACACACAGCCTGGGTTCTGGTACCAGTTCTCTCGAGAGGGGTTGGACTCTCTTCCACTCTGGAGTTGCTCACGGTGAGAGGCGCAGAGCAGGTGTGGGCATACTCATTGCCCCCCGGCTCAGTGCCTGTACATTGGGGTTCACAGCGGTAGACGAGAGGGTTGCCTCCCTCCGCCTTCGGGTGGGGGGATGGGTCCTGACCGTTGTTTGTGCATATGCACCAAACAGCAGCTCGGTGTGCCCACCGTTTTTGGAGTCATTGGTGTCATGATTCGGTTTAGGGACCAGCAGGTGTGCAGCTTCAGGGGGAGCCCTACAGTGCCACCTGTTGGTAGCCATAGGCCACCATAGGTAATTAAGGCCTTAAAAGGACTCCCAGCCCGAACACTCAGTGTCGGGTCTGCTCCTCTCTCCTGCCTGCTTTTTGGGGTCCACCACCACGTCGCAAACGTGACAGAATGACCCGACCACCTGGACCCCGCAGGTACTAAGGACTGGTCCCTATTCCACCATGTGCCTGGCCGAGCGCATCTGCGGCCGACACCCCTTCCCCTTTCAGGCAGCGCTGGTGATGCGGCTGTCCTGTTTTCGTCTCGTCAAGCCGCGTCTACGGTGGGCCGAGCCCCGTCCGCGTCCACGTTGAGCCGAGGCTCGCCACGTGTCTCTTTGAGCTGAGTCACATTCAGGTCGACGACGAGCCATGCCACGTCCACGTCGGGTCGAGCCCCTGTTCACGTCCGGCTGTTCCATGTCCCCCGTTACGTCGAGCTCCATCTACGTCAGGCCACGCCCAGCCAAAGGATTGCCGTCGCTTATTGTTCCTGTATTTCGGCGAGTCAAAGGATTGCCGTCGCTTTTGTTCCTGTTCCCTGGCGAGGTGAAGGTCACCGTCCCTTTTGTTCCTGTTCTCCGGCGAGGCAAGCGTTGCCGTCGCTTTTGGTTCCTGTTCCCCGGCGAGGCAAGCCTTTTGGACAACTTTGGGACGTCTGGGATCCGTCCCTTGAGGGAGGGGTACTGTCATGATTCGGTTTAGGGACCAACAGGTGGCACTGTCGAGCTCCCCCGGCAGCTGCACACCTGTTGGTCATAGGTAATTAGGGCTTTAAAAGGACTCCCAGGCCAAACACTCCGTGTCGGGTCATTGTTTACTTTTGCTTAGTGATGGGTCCAGTGACACCGATGCATTGACACATGCGCCGGGCTCACAGAGCAAACCACGTGTCGATGCATGTGCTGGCTCATTACGTCACGTGATTGACACGTGAACTGCGTTGACACAGTCCAGGCTTCTAATTGACACATCGAATGTGTTGACACAGTCCAGGCTGCTAATTGACACATCGGCTGCGTTGACACAGTCCAGGCTGCTAATTGACACGTGAACTGCACCGGTGCAGTTTAGACTGCATCGGCTGCTTGGCACAGTACAGGCTGCGCCACTTAGTCCAGGGGGCGTCGACTCAGTGCAGAGGGCGTTGACGCAGCAAAAGCCCGCCACACAGTGTTTATAAGGAACACCTGCCGAAACAAGCCAGACCTCACTCACGCTCGCTTGTCGAAGCTCGTGTCAGTGCAGACTTCGTGTTCGTGCCTTGCCTTCCTTGCCGATTATGGAGCAGAGACGCAAATCATCCGCCGTGTGGGACCATTTTGATGTCCTGGAGAATAAGGTATTATTTATTTATTTATTCAAATCGCCTTCTGTCGCCGAGAGCCTCTCAGATTATTGACATGTGTTGTACCATTCTAATCCGAATACATTTCAAGGTAACTCTTAGTTACTTCTTATTCACATTTCATTACAGGTGAAATGTCGAATTTGCCAAGTCAATTCGCCAACAGAAGCACCTCCACCATGCTGAGGCATTATCGGGCCAAGCATGAGAATGAAGTTCGCGATACACCCGGTATTACGCCAGGTATACAAACGTTCACTCATCTTTTCACGGTTGCTATGTTGATTAATTGACAGTAATCAGTAATTATTGGTTGACTCTCCACTCCATGTTTGACAATCAAGGTTCCAGGAAGCAGCTGTACTGGAAGGACCAACACACTTCTTTCCCAAACCTCTCCCACCTCGCAAAGGAGTTCCTTTGTACGCCAGCCACATCCGTCCCTTGTGAGCGTGTGTTCTTCACAGCAGGAGAAATTGCTTGTAAAAGACGCAACAGGCTGAAGTTTAAAACATTGGAGCATCTTATTTTTCTCAATAAAAATATGAAATCAAAGCCCACAAGCATCCTCATTCAAATGATCTTCACATTATTTGAACACATTGAATGTTGCAAAATGAATGCATGGATGTGAATGATATTGTATACACTTCATCAAATCGATGAATGACCTTATGAAAATGTCTTGGGACAGTTGTAGATGCAAAACCGTGCTGGCAGCTACATAATAGATAATAAAAGAAAAATATCCCAAACCATAGGGATCCTCCCAAAACTAAGGATGTGCTGAATAAGAAATCCTTGTACACACTTTTATTACTTCCATATTTGACCTATTGTGTGGAAATATGGGGAAATGCCAGTAAAACTGTTTTAAAACTACAATACAAAGCAATCAGAACAATTACTGGCTCCAAATAGACGGAACCCACAAATCCACTGTTTATCAAATTAAACAATGAAATCTCATGACCTGGTTGACTTCAAAATCTCCCAATTAATGTACAAAGCACACAATAACCTCCTTTGCCAAAACATCCAGAAGCTTTTTAAAATTCGAGAAAGTTGTCATAATTTAAGGGGTACTAACCTATACAGAAAAATCCAAAACACGAACAATCACGCAAAGGAGTGTATCTGTAATAGGTGTAAATCTGTGGAATGATTCTGAAACGGACCAGTAAAATGAGTAACTCTCTTGCTGAGATTAAAAATGAATTTGAGAGTAGTACAAGACAACTACACAAATCAGAATTAAGCTAATAAATTCGATACACCCATGAAATATAGCAATACATCAGGAATACATTGATGAGATTATTTAATATATTAATGAAATGTAGCATCCATTATGAATATGAGAAAATCGACATATACTTGTGCTCCAATGAGTATGTACTGTATATACAAACCTAAAGTTGTAAAAATGTATAAGTACAGCATACATAAGGGTAAAAGCATTTGTTGATATGTAGACTTTCTTTTCTATTTTGAAAAATGATCAATTCATATATAAGAAGGGGTAGGACTCTAGGTTTTTTTTTACTTCTTTCTACTCCTTTGAACACATATTTGTGATGATGACTATTTTCTTTTCCTTTTTTTATATCTTACCTTCACTTTTTGCCAATTTATTACCGAATTGTATATTTTATATGTTCAATATACAAAAAAATTATCAG
This sequence comes from Hippocampus zosterae, assembly GCF_025434085.1. Taxonomy (NCBI): domain Eukaryota; kingdom Metazoa; phylum Chordata; class Actinopteri; order Syngnathiformes; family Syngnathidae; genus Hippocampus; species Hippocampus zosterae. The sequence goes on from NC_067451.1 coordinate 30,722,335, forward strand.
TCAGTAAAGTCTGTTGAGTGGGTTGGATGCAGGGATCTTGAAGGTCCAGCAGGTGGCAGTGGTCAGTGACACAGTATCAGCACAGTATCAACACAGTGTGTCAGTGTGTCGACACGCCTCATGAGGCCTCATGGACCCATCACTACTTTTGCTACTGTCATGTTCGTTTGTTTGCTGTTCCTTTGCTGCTGTCATGTTTTTTGCAGTGTTTTGGTTATTGATAGTTTTTGTTTAAGTCATGGTTTTTGTTTGTTACTTTGGACTTTGTTTAGGATTTAATTTTCTGTGTTTTAAATACAATTCTTCAAATACACCCTGCTCCTCCCTCCTGCCTGCTTTTTGGGGACCACCACCACCACACAACGTGACACTTCGAGGGTGTGCTGGAGAGTACTCCTGCTGAGGACTCCCTTGTTCTGCTGGGGGACTTCAATGCTCATGTGGGCAATGACAGCGAGACCTGCAAGGGCGTGATTGGGAGGAACGGCCCCCCCGATCAGAACTCGAGTAGTGTTTTGTTTTTGGACTTCTGTGCTCGTCACGGATTGTCCATAACGAACACCTTGTTCAAACATAAGGGTGTCCATATGTGCACTTGGCACCAGGGCACCCTAGGCCGCAGTTCGATGATTGACTTTGTGGTTGTATCATCGGATTTGCGGCCGCATGTTTTGGACACTAGGGTGAAGAGAGGGGCGGAGCTGTCAACTGATCACCACCTGGTGGTGAGTAGGCTCCGATGGTGGGGAAAGATGCCGGTCCGTCCTGGCAGACCCAAACGTATTGTGAGGGTTTGTTGGGAGCGTCTGGCGGAATCCCCTGTCAGAAAGAGTTTCAAATCCCACCTCCAGCAGAGCTTTTCCCATGAAGCGGCCAATCTGAGTTGTAGCCGTAAGGTGGCTGGTGCCTGTCGTGGAGGCAACCCCCGTACTCACTGGTGGACACCAGCAGTAAGTCAAGCTGAAGAAGTCCTATCAGGCCTTTGTGGCCTGTGGGACCCCAGAGGCAGCTGATGGATATCGACTGGCCAAGCGGAATGCAGCTTCAGTGGTCACTGAGGCAAAAATCCGGGCGTGGGAAGAGTTCGGTGAGGCCATGGAAGCTGACTTCCGGACGGCTCAGAGGAAATTCTGGTCCACCATCCGACGTCGCAGTGGGGGGGAAGCAGTGCACTACTAACACTGTGTACAGTGGGGATGGGGCGCTGCTGAGTTCGACTCGGGACGTTGTGAACCGTTGGGCAGAGTACTTCGAAGACATCCTCAACTCCACCAACATGCCTTCCTCGGAGGAAGCAGAGTCTGAGGATCCTGTCTGAGGATCCTGCTTCAAACACAGAGATAGGAGATCTCTGTGGTTGAAGTCACCGATGTGGTTATAAAGCTCCTCGGTGGCAAGGCCCCAGGGGTGGATGAGATCCGCCCAGAGTTCCTCAAGGCTCTGGATGCTGTGGGGCTGTCCTGGTTGACACGCCTCTGCAGCATCGCATGTTCATCGGGGAGAGTGCCTCTGGATTGGCAGACCGGGGTGGTGGTCCCTCTTTTTAAAAAGGGGGACCAGAGGGTGTGTTCCAACTACAGAGGGATCACACTCCTCAGTCTCCCTGTAAGGTCTATTCAGGGGTGCTGGAAAGGAGTGAGGATCAGCACCTCCAAATCTGAAACCATGGTGCTCAGTCGGAAAAGGGTGGAGTGCCCTCTCTGGGTCGCGGAGGAGATCTTGCCCTAAGTGGAGGAGTTTAAGTGTCTTGGGGTCTTGTTCACGAGTGAGGGTAGGAGGGAGCGAGAGATCGACAGGCGGATTGGTGCAGCGTCTGCTGTGATGCGGACGCTATATCGGTCTGTCGTGGTAAAGAAGGAGCTGAGCAAAAGGGCGAAGTTCTCAATTTACCCGTTGATCTACGTCCCAACCCTCATCTATGGTCACGAGCCATGTGTCGTGACCGAAAGAACGAGATCCCGGATACAAGCGGTCGAAATTAGTTTTCTCCGCAGGGTGTCCGGGCTCTCCCTCAGAGATAAGGTGTGAAGCTCGGTCATTCGTGAGGGGCTCAGAGTAGAGCCGCTTCTCCTCCACATCGAGAGGAGTCAGATGAAGTGGCTCGGGCATCTAATTAGGATGCCTCCTGGACGCCTCCCTGGTGAGGTGTTCCGGGCATGTCCCACTGGCAGGAGACCCAGAGGACGACCCAGGACACGCTGGAGAGACAATGTCACCCAGCTGGCATGGGAACGCTTCGGGATCCGCCAGGAAGAGCTCGAAGAAGTGGCTGGGGAAAGGGAAGTCTAGGCTTCCTCCTAAAGCTGCTGCCCCCGCGACCCGACCTCGGATAAGTGGTGGAAAATGGATGGATGGATAGATGGATGGATATAAACCACAGTATTTTGTCTTTGCTTGAATATCATTACAGTAGTTTGTTCAAGACTGACATTAAATAAACTTTTGCGCCATGCCTCCTCACTTAGATACTGTGAAATAACAGAGTAAATGAAAAGTGACAAGGGAATTTAGGATTGAATGGAAAACATAATTTAAACTAAAAAAACATTCAGTTTCACAGTATCTTCAGTTGACTTTCAGGCATAAAATAAAACAATAGATTCCCCGCAACAGATATAGAAATACATATCAAGTTTCTCTGGATTCTCTGCAAAAAAACCCATACCATTACACCTGTTTTAAATTAGTTTCTGACTTCTTTTCAACAAGCTAGCGTTGCCTGTTTAAATTTGTAACCGAGACATTTCACATGATTGATGCCGTATGACGACAAAGCTTATTACAGGGCAAGGCACGATCTTTGGTAATCAGCTCCACTAATTGACAAGCGCGAATGGATGCCACACACACCGCACTACAACAAAACCAAAAAATATAGAATTCAATAAAATGAGAAACTTTATTAATATGAGCGGTATGGTCATGATGAAAATGTCTTTCAGTGAATGCTTCAATAGTTGCTATACATTACGAATGTACAAGTGTTCCTCTTCTCATCAACGTGTTCACCTCAGCTTCTACTCGTCACCGTATTGTATATCGTCACGCCGTGCAGTATCCACTAACATACCGCGGCTTGTTCTGCGCCGTGTCGAAGCTTCCACTCACTGACTTGATGGTGGTGATGAAGCATGTGGCGAGTAGGGCCTGTTAATATTATTACTTCCAGAGAAAATGGAGGAGGGTGATGCGTTTGTGTGCTCATGTCTAATGGTCATTACATGAAATGAGTGATGTCTGTGAGTGGAGGGCCACCCTTGTGTGCATGACTCACGACTTAACCTCATGCAGGAAGAATCCAGTGACCTAGAACGGACCTGACCACTGAGTGAGACCAAAGGCACACCCCCGTGGAGGATTTCTCACATGAACATGAGGCAGGTTCAACCCTATCTCAAAGACGCCTCTGAAGAAGCGACGTGATGCTATGTTAGCGCATGTGTTTCCAAAGACAATAAGCATGCCATCCGTGACTGAAGGTGTGGGATTGTTCCCGTCACTACGCGCCTCAGCGATGTGCTCGCTCCCTTGACGCCCATTCCTTCCATTCCTTATTGATCGAACGTGCACGTCGTGCCCCAGCGAGGCGCTCGGGGAAAGTGATCAGGCCATGACATCATTTTGAGTTACCTCATTCTTAGCGCTGGATAAATGTAGGCGGGTTTAGGTGATGGGGCACGTGTATGTAGTGTAAGTAACAATTTCCTCTGTAGACATGAGGGGGGTCTGAGGATGCTGGGTGGGACGAGACATGTCTAGACTTCCAGGACAATATTTCATTCGATTGTTCTTTTCCTAATTCCCCAAATTATTCATACCCTGGCAAGATTTTTAAGTCAGGGTTATCATATTGTAGTACAAAACAGTTTGGGCTTTTTCATGAGACTGTTGTTTTTTTTGGGTTCTTTTTTTGGTCTTTTCTTTTTTAAATTCAGTTAGAGTCAAGAACATGCTTGTTTGCTTTTCTTAATGTTTATTTTTTGAAAATGCTTAGTTTTATTTAATTATTATTATTATTTTTTTTTTTTACAAATTTTTGCATTACTATTAATACATGGATGGTTTCTTTAGTGAGACTCATGTTTATTTTTGATTTACACTGTCAGGGAAAAATAAATCAGACATGTAATGTTGCAGCTGCAGTCATCTACAAAAACACAAACTTTTTAATTGCGTAATGGATCCTGTTACATTGTATGAATGGGCGTATGTTTGAGCTGTCTTCCATCCATATATTTCTTACCGTGCTCGTCCTCATTAGGGTCACCAGTGAGTAATTGTAAGAGGAGTTGAAAAATGAGATCATTGCAAAAGGGGATGACGTTCATTCAGCTGTCACACAGGTAGGCCTACCACCTGCGCCTTTATTAGTACAAGCCTATGCAGTCGCCAGGCAACAAAATGAAGGCCGGATGGCACGGTTTCAGGTGTTCACAAGGCATCGCCCCTTTATCTTATCTCTGCTGTTGCCTTACTCACTCATCGCCTGTCACAACGATACATGCTGACACAAGCGTGTGTATCCACATGGAAGTGAATGCCTTTTATGGGTATTCAGGTAACACACGCCTCTAGGTGGGTCACCCTCACTCTGGCTTGTTTTGTTTTTGTTGTGAAAGTGTTGTCGCTTCTCTGATTCTTTGAGTGATGCAGCATCAAACATGACTCTTACTTTTTTATGATCTTTGGTAAAAGGTGATTTACCTTTAATGGGTGGCAACTCAGACGATGGGTCAGAGGTAGACACAATTTCATGCACATGTCCTGTGTACAAAGGTTTGGGACTATGACAATTCTAATTTGTTTATTTTTTTTTATCTTAAGTCGTTAAAATTGTGTCTACATTGGGGACATTTCTATGAAAAAAATTGAATGCAGCCATCTCATTACCTCTGCGTCCCGCGTCCTAGACGCATAAATTTCCCGCGCAGACGCAGAGTTCCAAATAATGTGCGTTTTTGGGAAGCGAGGAAATTTCTCAGTCAAAAAAAAACAACAACGCAGCAACGATCGCAGTTTGACAATCGCCACCATTGTTGTTTTGATCTTGCCTTAAATACTCTCATGTAACGAGATTTCCGTTCTTGCTAGACGAGATTGGCTAGATCGGCCTTCCCCTGGTGGAAAGCAGACAATTGCCAAGCAGTGTAACGTTAAGTGTTGCAGAAGTTTATTGCGGAGATATCACGGAGGAAGCAGCTAAAGTGGGATAGTTTTTTGCAATAATAATCTTGTATGTCTGAATTATTAAAATGTTTGCAGCATTGGTTTACAGTATAGGAAATAAACCTATTATGACTGTATATTGTTGTTGTTTGTGTTATTATCATATGCAATTGAAAAAATTGGCCTTTTTCAGAATTAAAAATTTGTGACACTCTAAATACATAATGGGACTCCTACTTTTCTTATCAATGAGTCCCTGGGACTCGCAGGGCTCAAACTGTAAAATTATCACTGAGAATGTGACTCAATTGAGCACAGACCTTCGCCAATGTTGGACTGTTAACTTCAGTGAAGGAGGGTGAGAGTCAGCGGGGATCTTGGAGGGCTGACTTTGTCCATGCTCGAAGCAACCAAGAGAATTGGGAATTTCCTCAAAATGCCAAACGATACAAGACTAACGGAAAAACACAGGTCGGGGAGGAGATCTTGCCCCAAGTGGAGGAGTTCAAGTATCTTGGGGTCTTGTTCACGAGTGGGGGTAGGAGGGAGCTGGAGATCGACAGGCGGATTGGTGCAGCGTCTGCTGTGATGCGGACGTTGTATCGGTCTGTCGTGGTGAAGAAGGAGCTGAGCCAAAGGGCGAAGCTCTCAATTTACCGGTCGATCTACGTTCCAACCCTCATCTATGGTCACGAGCTATGGGTCGTGACCGAAAGAACGAGATCCCGGTTACAAGCGGCCGAAATGAGTTTTCTCCGCAGGGTGTCCGGGCTCTCCCTTAGAGATAAGGTGAGAAGCTCGGTCATCCGGGAGGGGCTCAGAGTCGAGCCGCTTCTCCTCCACATCGAGAGGAGCCAGATGAGGTGGCTTGGGCATCTGATTCGGATGCCTCCTGAGCGCCTCCCGAGGTGTTCCGGTCATGCCCCACCGGGAGGAGACCCAGAGGAAGACCCAGGACACGCTGGAGAGACTATGTCACCCAGCTTGCCTGGGAACGACTCGGGATCCCCCGGGAAGAGCTGGACGAAGTAGCTAGGGAGAGGGAAGTCTGGGCTTCCCTGCTAAAGCTGTTGCCCCCGCGACCCGGCCCCGGATAAGCGGTAGATGATGGATGGATGCATGGATACAAGACTAATAACTTACAACAACATCTTAATTAGTGTCATTTTTGTTGAACCATTCACAACCTCACTAAATCAAACAATTTTCCACCCATCCATTTTCTCTTTCTTCTTTTGAGGGTGCAGCGGAGCAACTGACTTTAGGGAGAAAGGCAGACTACCCCCCGAGATTGATTATAAATCAATTAAAGGGACAGACCGAGAGACAAACAAACATTCACACTCATTCACAGGGTTACCGAGTGGTAACTAAACTCAGGTTGCTCACACGAAAGGCAAGTGAACAAGCCACCAGTGAGTGACTCATAGGTAGTACTAATTAATAGTAAATTTAAATACCTGAATAAACGCAGCTCCATCGTGATTTCTGGGTTTTTTGTCCGCTATTTAGTGGATTTTTGTTTTTGTACAGTCATAACTTCCGCTGTTTGCCACATGCATTTTTGGCCACATTATTTGGCCACATGACGCCCCTTTCGGCGTGACTCGACCACATGTGGTTTACAAATTCAACAAAGATAATTAGCAGGCTGGGTCCTTCTACGCCTTCAACAGCTTCTCCTCATGTAGCCTCCATGGCAAATTTGGACAGGCTTAATGTGAAGTTGGACACCACGTGCGGTCGAGTCGTGCTGGAAGTGACGTCAGGAGGCTGAATAATGCAGGCTTCAGAGGAGCCAGCCTGTGAATTTGAATACAACCCCTATTTTGTTGTGGGCTGCATTAATTAAGGTGTGATTCCACTGCTAGGCGTGAGATGGCGATCTTGCTGTTGTTTTACACTGTGGAAATTTGAAATAAGACTGAAAGCAGGAAGTATTCATTTATTTATCCCCCGCCAGCCTAGATGGCAGCCATCGGCAAGTGCTCTTCAAGGGCCTTGCTTTTTTGTTGTTTTTTTGTTGTTTTGTCGTGTCGAACTGTTGTGGACTATTTTCAGCGTTTTTTGGCCATGACTTTCATGAAAGGAGAAGAATCTGTACTTGGTGGTTGCGCCTTCTCGGTAGCACGGCTGTACCAGCACAGATTTTGATTGGGAGGAATGTAGGCGCCATTAGACTTTTTTTCAGAGCCGGACAGCCCTGGGGTGCTTGTTTTTTTTTTTTTTTGCGCCTGTAATGGGCAGCATTTTTTCACCGCCCCGTTTTATTCAGTGGAAATGTTATTTTGTGACTGATACATCACAGAACGCATCACAGACAGAACAAATGACAAGAGGGTACTTTACATCACTATGAGTCAACCATACAGTAATCAACAGTTGGGGTTTGACACACACAAAAGAAGCAAGAGATTGTTGAAAAACATGGGGAAACACAGCTACCTACACAAACGTCCGATTATCTCTGAAAACTGGTTTCTTATCCTACGGCCTAGCCCATGCCACCTACACGTTTTCACATTCCTGACAGCAGAGCTACAATGTGGACAGGCGACTTTTCCACTTGTCCTGTTGACAAAATTTCCAGCAGGTCCAAATACAGGTGGCCCCCGAACTGGGCAGAGGGCAAACACAATGGAACCTGGTCGTCACAACGCAGCATAAAGAAGTGACGAACATTTCGATTTCCATCATTTATATTACAATGTAAATCGGTACAATAATGTACTGTAAATGCTTTCATGAAGGTCAGAATGGCAGAATTCAAAGTGATGCTTATGTGTGTACCGTAAATGTTTGTGTGTGCGCGTGTGTGTGTGTGTCTAGAAGTGATTGTGCACCAAGGCGTGTCTGCCGGAGGTTACAGTCTGTGTTCATAAGGTGTGGTTCCTGTAATCTAAATGGTGACACCACTGGCACAAGATCAAGGACCTACACTTCCACTGAACCTTAGACAGCGTTGTGACAGATTGGATCAAAGTTTATTTGCTAGGTAATATTATCAGGAAAGGCAACATAAACATAAATTACAAGTCAAATTTCATTTCAATTATATTCAGAAGTTGGGTCAGCCTTGCATCATGTAGCAGCAGACAGACACAGAAGTGAAAACGAGGAGCCATTTTTCAAAATTCTGTCTTGACAAAGATAATAATGATCACTTTTGATCTTTTGCAAGGTGTTTCCCTGTGGAGGTTGGTTGCAGAGGATTTGCAGCCCGTTCCTTGGCCAGAGCCTACTGTAGTTTAGGCATCGATGGAGAGAGGAAAAGGAGAGCCATCCGCAATACCACTGAAGCGGCAGAAAGAGCCTCAAGATGGCTGTGGCTCAAAAGAGGAGATCCATGGAGTCATGGTAGCTAGCTAGCTGTCTGGACACAAGCCGGGACTTGATCAACCCCGGCTGGGTCACCTGGAGGAGGGCGTCTGATAGTTGAAAGACCCGAAACGTCCAGTGAATCCAGGAACATCACTGATGATGTGTCCAGACTAGGCATCAGTAGATGTATGTACACAGCGAATACCCTGAGAGATCAGTGACAGTCAGGAAAGACAGGATGACAACCATGAAGAGTGTGGTGACGACTGGAGAGTCAGTGACAGCCCGGAGAGACGGCAACCGGGGCAGAACGGGTCAGCAACCCAATCTGCATCCTCTGAGAGGAGGGACCCAACCAAGCTACGATGAACTCAATGGAAAAATACCCCCAGGGGTGCCCGAGAGTGGGGGAGGATGAGCACCCCAGTCGGACGGACACAACGGCTACAGACCCAGGCAACGGACAATCGACTTTGAGTAAAACGTGTACATGCGGCAAAGTCTGCAAGAACATCCATGGCTTGAAGATCCACCGGGCGAGGATGAAGTGCCCGTTGGGAGCAGAAACAACACAACGCACAGGTGTTACACCTGGTGAGACGCAGGAGGTGCCAGGCCCGGAGTCACCCCACAGTGCCCAGAACCTCCACGTGTTGCAAACTAATCCCTCGAGCATCAAGTCTGAAACGAGGCGGATCAAATGGCCTGCAGCTAGCATGACCTCTCTCTGGAAGCAATTCGACGACGATGTCGACCAAATTCTGGAGGCTATGGCGAAGGGACACGCCGACGGGAAGCTACAAGCTATGACAGCAGTCATTGTCAGCTTCGCAGCAGAAAGGTTTGGCGAGGAGGAGAAGAAAAGCCCGGGAACAACGTACGCAAAGAATCAAAGAGCGGTAAGGATCCACAACATCAGGCAGGAGATGAAAACGCTGAAGTCCCAGTACAAGGCGGCAGGACAAGAGGAACGCACTGGCCTGGCCCAGCTAATGTGCATCCTACAGAAAAAGATTAGAGTTCTCCGCCGTGCAGAGTGGCACCGGAGGCGGCGACGCGAGAGGGCACGGAAGCGTGCTGCTTTCATTGCTAACCCCTTCAAGTTCACGAAGGATTTGCTGGGGCAGAAGCGGAGTGGCAATCTGGTCTCCTCGCAGGAAATCATAAACCAACATCTGAAGCAGACGTACAGCGACCCCGCAAGAGAGCAGGAGCTGGGAGAATGCAACATCCTCATAGACCCCCCTGAACCTTAAGAGCAGTTCGACATGTCGAAGCTGCAGCTAAAGGAAGTCAGGGAGGTTGTCCGCAGAGCAAGGGCGAGCTCTGCTCCAGGACCGAGTGGCACTTCATACAAAGTGTACAAGAACTGTCCCAAACTCATGCTGCGTCTGTGGACAATCCTGCGAGTCTTCTGGAGAAGGGGAAGGATCCCTGAACAATGGAGAATGGCTGAAGGGGTATGGATCCCGAAGGAGGAAAACTCCACTCAGCTAGACCAGTTCCGCATCATCTCCCTGCTGTGTGTTGAGGCAAAGGTTTTCTTCAGTGCTGTTTCCAAGCGGCTGTGTACCTACCTGGCAAAGAACTCCTACATCAATACATCTGTCCAGAAAGGTGGCATCTCAGGAATTTCAGGATGTTTGGAACATACCGGTGTGGTCACACAGCTTATTCGGGAGGCCAGAGAGAACAAAGGTAACCTATCAGTGCTGTGGCTTGACCTGGCAAATGCATTCGGCTCCATTCCACACAAGCTCGTCCAGCTCACTCTGACAAAGCATCATGTACCCAGCAGATGCAGAGATCTCATTGCTGATTATTACAGCAATTTCAGGATGAGGATCTCTTCAGGAGCAATGACATCCAGTTGGCACAAGGTGGAGATCGGCATCATCACAGGGTGTACTATCTCTGTGACACTGTTCTCGCTAGCCATGAACATGCTCATAAAATCTGCTGAGCCAGAGTGCAGAGGGCCCCGCACGAACTCCGGACAACGGCAACCACCCATCAGGGCATTCATGGATGACCTCACAGTCACGACAGAATCAGTCCCAGGCTGCCGGTGGATTCTGAAGGGTCTTGAAAAGCTGATGGCGTGGGCCCGGATGCGTTTCAAACCCGCCAAATCAAGATCTATGGTGCTAAGGAAAGGGAAGGTGGAAAACAAGTTCCGGTTCACCATCTCAGGCACAGCCATTCCATCAATCTCAGAGAAGCCAGTCAAGAGCCTAGGGAAGGTTTTCGACTGCTCTCTGAGAGACACAAAATCTATCCAGTCGACATGCACGGATTTGGATGGCTGGCTGAAATCAGTGGACAAGTCAGGCCTACCGGGGAAGTTTAAAGCCTGGGTATACCAGCACGGCATTCTTCCCAGGATCCTGTGGCCCCTCCTGGTCTACTCCGTCCCCATCTCGACAGTTGAGACCTTAGAGAGGAAGGTCAGCAGCCACCTCCGGAGATGGCTAGGACTTCCAAAGAGCCTGAGCAGCATCGCTCTCTACGGAAACAGCAACAAACTGCATCTGCCCTTCAAATCCTTGGAGGAGGAATTTAAGGTCACCAGAGCCAGAGAAGTGGTTCAATACAGGGACTCAAGAGATCCGAAGGTGGCTAAGGCTGGGATCCAAGTGAGGACTGGCAGGAAATGGAGGGCAGAGGAAGCGGTTGAAGAGGCAGATGCAAGGCTCCGGCACAGGTGCTTGACTGGAGTGGTCACACGAGGTCGAGCTGGGCTAGGATCCTTTCCATCTCCCCAGCTGAACACCAAGGGGAAGGAGGGGCGACGTCTTGTCCAGGACGAGGTGAGAGCAGCAGTGGAGGACACAAGAACCTGCAAGGCTGTGGGAATGAAACAACAGGGTGCTTGGACAAGATGGGAGAACGCAGTTGAGAGGAAAGTGACCTGGGTAGAGCTTTGGAAAGCAGAGCCTCAACGCATTAAATTCCTCATCCAGGCAGTTTATGATGTGCTCCCAAGCCCGTCAAATCTGCACACATGGGGCATAGCAGAGACACCGGCATGCCCACTGTGCTCCAAGCGAGGAACCCTGGAACACATCCTCAGTGGCTGCACCAGGGCACTTGGAGATGGACGGTACAGGTGGAGGCATGATCAAGTCCTTAAGACTATCGCGGAAGCCATTACCGCAGTGCTGGCATGGGCTAAACAGTTCCGCCCCTCCAATAAAACCATCGCCTTTGTCAGAGCTGGGGACAAGCCTACCGCGGCCAGCAGAACATCATCTGCAGGCATCCTGACATCTGCAAGAGACTGGCAGTTGTTGGTGGATCTTGAAAAAAAGCTGAAGTTCCCCAGCCATATTGCAGTTACCACCCTACGACCTGACATTGTCCTCGTATCGGAGTCCACCAAACAAGCAATGCTGCTGGAGCTGACAGTGCCGTGGGAAGATCGCTTGGAAGAAGCCTTTGAGAGGAAGCTCTCCAAGTACGCAGGACTGGTCAGCGACTGCCAGCTGGCTGGTTGTAGAGCAAGGTGTTTCCCTGTGGAGGTTGGTTGCAGAGGATTTGCAGCCCGTTCCTTGGCCAGAGCCTACTGTAGTTTAGGCATCGATGGAGAGAGGAACAGGAGAGCCATCCGCAATACCACTGAAGCGGCAGAAAGAGCCTCAAGATGGCTGTGGCTCAAAAGAGGAGATCCATGGAGTCATGGTAGCTAGCTAGCTGTCTGGACACAAGCCGGGACTTGATCAACCCCGGCTGGGTCACCTGGAGGAGGGCGTCTGATAGTTGAAAGACCCGAAACGTCCAGTGAATCCAGGAACATCACTGATGATGTGTCCAGACTAGGCATCAGTAGATGTATGTACACAGTTGATGGATACCGTCAGAGGGGTATGAATCAAACACTGTGTTCATTATGTTCACAATGATTTCCATGCAGGTGTCATTTGTTTCAACATTTTATTTAACTACAGTTATATATTATCATTACAGTTTATTTATATTGTATGAATAAAAGAGTTCTTATAATAATTATTATAATGATAATCATATTTCCATATATTTTTCTTAAAATAATGAATAAAAATCCAATTACGATACAGTGCAGTTCTACACATTGCTCTATATCTACCCATTGGTCTATATCAGGGGTCACCAACATGGCGCCCGTGGGCACTGGGGAGCCCTCAAGGACTACATGAGTAGCAGGCTATTCCAAATATAGCTCACCAGTGATTAGACACTCCAGGGATATTATGAAAGTGATTATTTCAAAATGTGAACACTGGCAGATATTTATAATAAAGTGTGGCCAATTGATACTTATCTGTTTTATAATTATTGTGAGACATCGCTAATGTACTCAACAAAACTAATTCACTGCAATCTACAACTACAATAATTAAATTTTGTTTGATTAATGCCTCGATGTCAACCAAAACTGACCAGTACTTTTTGTCTCAACTCCAGTATTGTTTGTTACGTCCTGGTCGGATATTTCGTTCATTTTACTGCCAATCGCATCAAAGTCGCGACCCAAGTTGTGCGTCTGCTTTCAGTTACCACGGTCACGTTTCAAGCAGGGAGTAATAAATGCGTGCGTAAAGGTGACTGGGGCTTCTCACGAAAGATTTGCCACCTTAAACAGGATTCAACATGATGGGCTATCGTAACAAGTTTTATTGGTCTGTGGCATCCTCTAGTGGTCACTCAATGACACTGACGTTGATGCAAAGCCACCGCTGACGATTAAATATAATTTCCAAGGACATCGGTAACTCAACGCAAACCACAAGTTCGTCGATTTACGTTAAATGTTGGAGTTTCACTTAACAAATAATCGGATTTTATTTTTATTTTCTTGGTTCAATTACAAAAGTAAAAGGCGTGACGTTTTTAATGACATGAAATTGCGATGAAATGTGTCATATTGATTCACATAGTCAGTGTAAAACATTTCAGGACAATTTAAAGATAATTGTGATGATTAAAGATAACACAAACTCAAAATTATTGATAATACTGTATAGAAATTAAGCACTCTAGCCTATGTGACAATTATTTACCTTGTTAATGAACTGTATAATGTATGGGTCTCACTTTTTACTCTATCTATCTATCTATCTATCTATCTATCTATCTATCTATCTATCTATCTATCTATCTATCTATCTATCTATCTATCTATCTATCTATCTATCTATCTATCTATCTATCTATCTATCTATCTATCTATCCATCCATCCATCCATCCATCCATCCATCCATCCATCCATGTGAATGTGTATCGTGGCCTCCTGCTACATTCCAAAAGCATGCTTGTTAAGTTAATTTAAGACTCTATATTGTCCATAGGAGGTGAATGTGAATGTATTTTTAATCTATATGTATTCTGCGATTGGATGCCAACCAGCCCAAGTCAGCTAGGATAGACACTGAGATGTGAAGTAGAATGAGTGAAAAAGAGAAGCGCATTTATGTGGCATGTTTTATTGGCATTGTCATTGTTGACATCATGCACACAATTCAGTCTTGTGTTTGTAAGGAAATGCAATGACAAAGCAACTGAGGTTCTTTTACAACAGCATTTTCCAGTAATTTAGGAGACATTTTGTTGTTAAAGTACACACAGTGATTATGTTTCACAAGAGAACTTCGGCAAGATAACTTAGAGCGTTTGTATAAAAAAAAACAACCCACATTTGTGGGATAATATATCAGCTCCTCCCCCGCAATAATATTTGAAAAGCATGATCTCAAAACGGTTTCTTATTCTAATATAGCAGCTCTAAAGACAAGAAGAGGCAGTGGATAAACAACATACTGAATTGCTGTCTTCAAGCGCAACATGAAAAGTCAAATAACATTACAAGCTAACATTAGGCTTCTACTTTATACAGTGTGTATTTAAAACTTAACAGGCTCCAGCAAGGCGGCCCATGTCCGCTATTTCAGGACCTTTTCACCCCCGATGAGGGAAGGCTGGGTGGATGTTTATGGTAGTAGACTGGTGGGGTGGGATTGGAGCCTGCATTCATCCCTGTGGGAAGATAATACATACCCTCCAGGTAGCTCTGGTGCAGTGGTGGATGGCTTGAGGCATCTGGTTTGGACCCCTGACCAGAACAATTCCTATAGCTGCCACTGGGCGCACTTGGGTGAACTGACACTGCAGATAAGGCCTCAGGATATCGAGGTGGCTGGTGTTGAGGCTGGGGATGAGCGGTGGGAGGGGGAGCAGCATAGGGCATGTACTGTGAATTGGGTCCGTACATATTAGGGTTGTGGAGAGATGTGTATGGGGCTGCTGATGGAGGATATAGGCCTGAGTGAGACATCCCTTGCTGGGGGATGAGAACTTCCACATACTGGCCAGTTTCTGGGTCAAACAACATCTTCCTCAAGGGCTGCATAGGCACCTCGATATAAAAATACTTTCCCGTTTCAGGATCCAAGAGGACTCTTCGAGGTGTCGGCCCATAGCTGTTCTCTGAGTACAAACTGGAGGTGTCACCCCCATACTCGGAACCATACTGCCCGCACATGTATTGAGGATCCATGGGATCGAGGCCAGGGGAGTGGCTGTGCCCAGGATCACTGTAAGGAGCACCAGGCATGCCTGCTGGCTGCTGCTGGGGAGATCGATGGGGAGCGAGCCGGCGGGGGTCAATGGGCATGGGGCGGTCCATCGGCATGAGCGAGGGGTGGGGAGGACATGGGGGAGGCTGGTGAGGAGGTGGGTACGTGGTGGGAGGCTGGCTTGGCCCGGAAACACTTGACTTTGGTGATGAGCTGGGATAGAAATTTACGGGCTGAGGATCTGCTCTGTACTGGTGGGGACAGATGACAGGCTGGGGGGCTTGATATGGTATCACATGACCTGGGGAGTGTGGAGGCGCTGTTGTGGTGAGGTTGTGTGGGCTGTGGCGATGATGGTGGTGTTGGGGTGCACGCGGGGGCAAAGTTGGCTGAGGAGGGCAGCCAGCTGTACAGGAACAAGGAGGGTAGGAGGGGTTGTGATAGCGATTTGAACACCGGTGAGTCAAATCTGGCATGAGGGGACTGAAGCTTTCTCTTTCATCGTAGCTTGGAGGGTCATCTGAGGCATAAAAATGTGGGTCAACGGCCCTTTGGGTGCGTTCGGTGGACAATGATCCACGGTATTGCTGCAGTGCGTGTCTTGGGGCTTGTGTTGTAGAGAGCGCAGCAGGTGGTTTGGAATTGTTTGAAGATGTTGTCACAGGTACTCCATCTGTATTTGGCTCCACAGCAGCAGGCGGGCTTGTATGTATGCCTCTTGCAGACGATAGTTCAGTCACTTGTTTAGCTCCTGGATCAGAATTTGAACCCTCAGTTGAGATAACACCTGGCAAAGGAGCTGAGGTTACAGTTCTAACATGTGCGGATCTCACAGGCGCTGTCCATTGATGCTGCAGCTGACCTTTGGAAGCATCTTTGTCTGATGATGATGTAGCCTGGTTTGTGACACTCGACAGCGTTGCTGTTATTTTGCTCGGGAGGGGTTTAAAGCTGGATACAGCAGAGATGGCTACTTTTCTTGTTTGGCTGGACGTTGCGGTGGACTCACTGGGGATCTTTCTGTAGATTGTGGGCGATGCCACGACTATTGTTTGAGGCCTCTCCTCCTTCTGAGGTTTTACGTTTGGAATAGCTGATCCAGGTGCTTCACAAGTCTTTGCTTCTAAATCCAAAGCTTTGAACTTGCAAGTTGGCTTTGGAGGTACGGCTGGCTTTTTGGAATTTTTTGCAATAGATTTAACTTCGATGGTTTGCGGCCTATTTGTCGGGCTATTTTTGGTCACCTCTTTCTTTGGTGTCTCTTTAGAAAGGGACTTAACCTCAATTGGCTGAGGTCTGAATCGTCTTACTGCAGGTGACCTTGGGGGGAAAGTTGGGTCCTGTCTTTTCACTGCTTCAAAATCTTTATGTTCCTTTTGTTTGTCAGGAGTTGAAAAGTGATCCAGTAGATTTCCTTGTGGGGTGGTTGTTTTTTGTTTGATGCGGCCCCCCTCGTCCTCTCTGGTATTTGCGGGTTTATCTATATGGTCGAACAGCAACAAAGGGCTCGGCACAATGGATGAAGCAGAGGATGTCTTCTCTCGATGCGACTCAGCTCCCTCATATGAGGGCGTCTGAAGTGGAATCTCCAAGCAGTTCACATGTTTATGCGGGACCTCCTTCCCTAGCGTTGTATTCTGGCTATCACCAACCACTGCTCCAATGTCAGCTTGGTAACCTTTCTCCTTTAATAACATATAAACTGAGTGACTGCTACTGCTTGGGGTGCTGCCATTGTTTACAATCTCAGATGAAGATGAGGCCTGGAGAAGGGTGGGAACCTCTTCCGGACTTAGCGGTGCACATGTCTTTGCTTGACTGGATCCATCTCTTATCAACACAAGGGCAGTGGACACGCCTCTTTCCTTACTGTAAAGTTTGGGGTGACTTCCGAGCATGGGAGGTTTTCTGTCTGTTTTCCCTGGAACAGGCTTGTCATCACTGTATGCCTTCGGTGATTCTGCATCCATATTAAAATCACGTTGCCACAATTTGGTAGATGGTGTTTCCTGTACCCCCCACTGTGTGTCTGTTTTAAGGGAGTTATTTTCTTGCTCTCTGTTTGCAGAGCCCAATGTTTGGCCACTTTGGTTCTCTGAGTCTTCATGGTTTTGTATTTTAGTTTTGTCATCTTTCCAGCAAACTGCCTTGCATTGTATTTGCATTGGGTGTAGTTGAGACAGAGGCTTCCCGTCATTCGGTAGAGGTGAGCGTAATGTAGACAACCTTTCATCTTTCCCCTCTCGCCTCTCCACCACACATTTATTTGTCCTGTCCTGACATAACTCTGTTATAGGTCCCTCGAGCTTTTCTTCTGAATCCTCCTTAATCCCGTCCTTTTTTGTCTCATTCAAATGTTCGATCCTTTCGTCAGTAATCTCCGCGGGCGATGCACGACTGGTCGCTTTGAAGGAGAGATTATATGTATTCTTTACAAGTTTCCTGACATCTCTAACTTTGTGGATAAGGCCCTTCGCTTTATTGTTCTCATTCTTTTCATCCTCCTTTGTTTTGGGGTCCACATTGCTCTCTTTGATCTTTTCTTCTTGCTGTCCGAAATGCATATCTGGAGAAGATGTGTCTCGATTTTTTTCTGCCTCAGGTGTAAGGCAGACATTGAGAAAGGCTTTCTTTTTCCTGCCCCCTTCAAATATAGTCTCGGTTTCCTGTGTCATGTGGCAACTCTTGTCACCCTGTTGCACTTGTTTATGGACCTCTGTGTTTTCACATGCTTGATATTGGCTTGTCATCCTGGCTTGTGTGCTGAAGGCTCCAGTAGCAGAAGGAACTTGCGTATTCCCAGCACTGGCATTTGCAGAGTTGCCTCCCTCTCTTCCTTGCTGTGTTTTACCGTCATCTATCTGTTGTATTCCACCTCTCAACTGGGAGATATCCAAAGGCACTCTAAGTTTGGATCTTATTTCGGATGCTGCTGCAGCCGTATTGCCCTGTTGAGAACCCCACAGTTGGTTGTCAGTGGGTGAAAGGTTATAAATTCTATTGCTGCTCTTTGTGCTTGGCCTGTTGTTGGATTTCTTGACAAAGTTCTTTGTTGGTCTGATGTCATCTCTTTGTTCCTCTTTCATCGGAAACACTTCACAGGGACGATTGTAGTTAGAGGATAGAGAGGAATTCAAGTTGTCACATTCCTGGGGCTCCTCAGTAGTGTTGTTTCCGCCAAAAGTGGGGGTCACTTCATCTCCATCCGGCTCATCAGATTGTTTATCACCACTTTGCATCTTCTTGGACAAAACACTATTGATTAGGCAAGTAG
The DNA here is from genome assembly GCF_025434085.1 of Hippocampus zosterae. Taxonomy (NCBI): domain Eukaryota; kingdom Metazoa; phylum Chordata; class Actinopteri; order Syngnathiformes; family Syngnathidae; genus Hippocampus; species Hippocampus zosterae. The sequence continues at coordinate 30,740,648 of NC_067451.1, forward strand.
CCATTTTTGTCTTAGAGCATGTTTCATCCAGAGAAATAGATTTTTTAAGTTTGGATTTTCTCTCATTATGCTCAGGATCAGAGCTGTGCTGGGGAGCGTAGAATTCTTGGTCTGCTGCTGGTGAACTGTGCTGTCTCAACAATGCCTCCCTGGAATGTCTTTCAAGTGAGGGTCTGTTGTCGATTGCAGGAAGTCCAGAAATATATTCCCCATCGATCCCCTCAGCAGAATTTTCAATACTGTGATCCGCGCTCTCCTTTCTCTTCAACTGAATCTGTCTCTTTGGCACTCCTCTTCTCACCTTCCTAGTGTCTTCTCTTTCCACAGCCACATCTATGCACTCAAAGCTACCCATCTCATAGCAGCAGACCGGATCAATTCCATCTGACTGGTACAGGGACTGCTGCTGTAATGAAAGATCATCACTGTCCAGCTTTGAAGCGGAACCCCTGAAATCAGCGTAGGTCGGCCAGGCACCACTGATCCCCGCTGAGCTCTCTTGAGTAGAAGGCTGGGAGATGTTGGCAGATGATCGGTAACTGGAGTTGTACACATCAAGGTAATCTACATCGGGGCTGGACAGGCTACGAAAAGCCACATCTGTGAGCCACTTCACCTCATTGTCTGTCTCATCCAACTCACTTCCCATGCTAGAGCTCGAACTCTGGGTAGGCCTGTTTGTGACCGATCGAGGACTGAACTTGTTCTGTGATGCAGGATTCTGACGTCTCCTGGTCAGGCCACCTCTCTTGTCTCGCTGAGAAGCAAGTTTAAGTTGATTATGCTGTTCCTGTGGCTGTCTGGTGGCAAGCAAACCCTCTGAGTCGGAATGCAGTGTTGTCAGTCCCTGAGAGCTCTCTGTGCTTGTGGGGGCTGTACTGCGACTTACAGGCTCTTTTCTATTCTTGTCATTGAATGACAGCTCAACCTGTTCCCCTCTGTAACTGGCATCCCTTTGCCACTCCTCCCCCTTTTCAATCTCCCACCCCTCCTTGTATGTTTCTCTCTCCATCCCACTTTCCCTTGGCCTTTCTCTCTTCTCCCCCAGCTCAACTTTCCTCTCCACTTCCAATTGCTTCCCAAGTCGGACATCGTGGGGCTGACTATTATTATCAGGAGGGACAATATCGGGACTTTCCCTATTTGTCACAGTCTTCTTCAAATAACCACTCTGTGAGGGTGCTGCAAAGTCAGGGGCGGCTGTGTTCTGCCAATGTCGGCGTGGTTTCTCAGGTTCTATAATGTGTACAGGGGTAAATCTGGTTAATGGGGGAGAGGGAGTTTTCCTTCTGTTTATATGGTGGGCCATGTTCTGTGCAAATCTTGCTCTTTCAACAAGTATTTGTCCTGAATGATCAGACGTAAAATTGGACTTAAATGAATTGTGTGTGTGTTGATTCAGTCGTTTTTCTTCTCTCTCCAAAGATTTGGCCTTGTTCGGAAAATGGCGAACAATTTCCTTCTTAGTAAACTCAAATTGAGGTGGAAATGACCTATTTTTAATAGTCGGGCTATTAAAATGATTACTATACCCAGCGCCTTGATTTTCCACAGACGAGGACACCAAAACAGCAATAGGTATTTCCTTTGGTGTAAGTCTGTCCCTCTGGTGTTGTTGAATTGATGCCTGGTCAAATTTCTCCTCAGTTGAGCAAGGTGGATAAGATACTTGCGACTGAATTGGGACAATTGGGGAACAGCTTTCCGTTTCAGATGTTTTATCTTCTTTGTCCAATTCAAATTTAGGTTGAAAGCTCTGGGTTTGCAACTCTATGTTTTGGTTGGGAAAGGAGGAGTGAAATCCCTCTGATGTCTCTAAGGCTGGAGTAGGCTGTAAATAGTGGGTGTTGTACTCAGAGCAGATGACTAAAGGTGAAGGTTGATTAGAGCTGTTTACTGGAGAGGGTGTAGCAGGTGATGGATCTGTATTTCTGAGCTCAGGTGAAGAATTCAGGTTCTGGTATGTTAGTTCAGGTGAGGGAGTGCAACTCATTGACTGAGGTGAAGATGTGTGCGACCTGCACTGAGATACTTCAGCCTGGAGCTCAGAGCCTGGGAAGCCTGATCCAGGAGAGGAGTCTTGTGGTGTCCTTGCTCTACTAGGGGAGGGGCTCCGTCTTGCAGGTGATGCACATGCACGTGTGATATCAGACTCAGGGCTTGGGAGACGATAGAGCTCGGGAAACGATGGAGTATCTCCCTCCCCGTGTAGTACAACGGAATCAGATATCTCAGTAATATGAGGCAAGGAACTGATGCTCTTCGTTGGGGCACACTCAAAAAGAGAAGACTCCGACATTGTTTGCTCTTCAGAGATGAAATCTCTCCTTTCGACCTCGGGTGAGGATGCTGTGATCCTGATCTCAGGTGAAGGAGCTGTGTGTGTGCTCTCAATGGAAGAACAGGTGCTCCTGATGCCAGGTGATGGAGATAAACTATAACTAATCACAGGTAAAAAGGACTTGGTGATTATTTCAGAAGATGCAGAATTCGGTCTTGAGTGTCCAGGTGAGGTTCTTGACCCACTTGTGTGAAGTACTGACGGTGCACTCAGCAGGTCAGGCGATAGCGAGGTGTGCTTTAATTCAGACACAACAGCACCATTCACAGGATATGGGCTCAATGCTGTAACAGGGGAGGAGGGTGTGTATCTTGTGGAAGCTGTTGGGATGGGAGTGCCAAACTCAGTACTTTTAAATTCAATTTCTGTTGTGTTGGGATATTCAGTCAACTCAGAGCTAAGGGGATAGTTTTCTATTTCTAGCCTGCAGCCTCTGGTCAAAACATTAGGCAGGGAGACCGTTCCGCTCAACTCATTTAAAGGAGATGACATTCGAGCATCAGGTAAGGAGGTACTATAATTCAGTTCAGAGGAGAGCAGTGTTTCTTCTGGCTGGGACTCGGTATATCCTGGTGAAGTCAAATAAGATGAAACATCAACTCTCAATTCTAAATTTGAAGATTGAGAAGATAAATCAGTGGGTGTGGTGCCACATGATGGACTGGTGTTTTTGCTAAGGTGTGCGCTCTCTGCCTCAGGTTCTGTTTCTTGCAACTGAGACTGGAAGTTGATTGATTCTGAGGAGGATGAGATGGTGCAGTTTATGGGCTCACAGGAACGACTTGGAGTTAGAGATTGGCTTGACAAGCTGGACACGCTGTCATTTTGTGTACTGTTTAACATAGGAGTGAGTCTCATTTGCTCACTTTCTGGATGAAGTAATGAGGGTGAGCATCTTGTCTCAACAGAGGAATCCCACAAAACTGGGACTAATTCCTGTGAACAGAGGAAAGAGGAGCTGTTGTATCCAAGAGAAGGGATATTCTCCCCAAAGTCGGTATTATCACATTCAGGTGAAGGGCTTGCTGCCTTCACTGTGATATGCTTCGGCTGCTGGGACTCAGTGGACTCACCCTGCAGTGCAGGGCTATAAATTCTCTCCGTTGGGACGTCAGACCCCCCTTCTCCTTCAACAGAGCCCGGTGCTGTGTGGTATGAGCCTGAGGAGTCATTTAAATCATCCACGAGGGGCGATGTGACCGTTATCCTCTCCACCTCGGTCATGGAATGGACAAATGATCCGACGGCTGGACTGTTGGAGGCCGAGGGTGACTCACTATCATCCCCAAATATGTCACACAAAGAAGTGGTCTCAGAGATGGCACCGCGTTGACTCTGAGAACTTATAATGTCAAAAATTTCAATGTGGTTAGGTGTGCCGTCTCGATTGTACAAGGAAAAAGGCGTGCGAGGTAAACTGCGCAGCAATGGGTAGCTGTCCTCTTGAAGAGTCCAGCTGTCCATCACTAGTCCACAAGCATTGAAGTCTGGCCGTCCAGTCTGTCTCCGATTCTGCTTTTGGTTCTCTTCCTGGACTGGAAAGGAGACCAGGATGGTGTGTAAGATTACTCACTTTTTATGTCCACAGACATACAGCATGAAGAGATTTCTTATAGGGAATATCATTGTGTTGATTGCTGCTCTTTTGAATTCATATATATTAATTATCATTCATTGCCAATTAATAATTTTCATGTGGTCTGAAATACAAAGAGCGTTTGAAAATGGCTTTCAATTTTGTTGAAGTTGTTTGAACAGATTTGTATAACGAATACATGTCATTTTTTTCCTTATTACTTGCAACAAAAATGGAAGTTACCATGTTAATACACTACTGTAATGTAGCAGCAAATAGTTGATACTGTACCTTAGGAAAGAAAGATTGGTATTTTCCAAAGGGCATTAAGTTGCTCTATATAGCAATGTTTGCCAGTGATCCGGGGAAGTGTCTCTTAAATCCACGGCACTCTTCGAATCTCAGAGTTCAACAAGTGAGGACGAGCAGCTTTGTTGAGCCCAAATGTGACTGAGCCTCACTGCTTCAGAGCAATGCAGTGGGGTGGGTCAGGCTTCATTATAAAAAAGCAACACGGGCATCTCTTGCCAGCACGTTGCATCCTCCCGTCTTCATTTCTGCCCCTCCCTTTTGAGTTGGCCTTGGTCAAAGTGCCTTCAGAGCCTACGCTGGCTCCTCACTTTTCTTCTCGAAGCTGAGCTGTGCGGGTGGGCATTGGCTTTCTTTTGAACGCTGGGCAGGGTGGGTTTATAGTTAGCAGCAGGTGCTGATCCAGCCAGGACGGATGATGCGACTGGAATCTGACACTTAGTTCCAGCTCAGTCACAGGGCCCGTCTATATATAGAACCATACTATCGGAGACTGATAGCTCTTGCTTTAGCTGTTTTCTCGAGCAAGATGGGAAAGCAAATAATACAAAGCGGATTATACCGACCAAATGCTTCACTAAAGTGTTTCAAGTGTTCCCTTAACGTTGACCTTGTATATTAAATGTGAATATGTGACTGTATAGATTCAAGAGCTAGGTGGGGGGAGGACAGGTCAAAGGTGGCTGCAGTGTATCCGACTTTGACAGGCCACACGCAGGCTGCTAGGGCACGCTACCTTTGTGCAACATGAGCAAGGTATGTACACATTTGTCTCCGACAGTCTGGATTTTTGACTGCCGTCAGTGTTCTGCACATCACACTAAACCAATGGGACAATAGGTGGTCAAAGCATCTATTTATGTTGGCAGAAAACCCATGTTGAACCACATGAGATTGCATGGATATGACTCTCTCAATTTGACTAAACTTGTCTCTCCCCTAACACCTCAAGAGATCAGCTATATATCGCAGTCATCTGGTCATCCAACACATGCTAATGGAAAATATTTGACTGCAGCCAAAGCCACAATTGCTCACTCAGTCAATATTACCGTAAATCGTTTGCTCAATGATTTCACTCGGCGGTGGGGGGTGCAGGTCGAGAAATACAAGGGATCAGAGAGGAGGAGAGAATTATATATATATATATATATATATATATATATATATATATATATATATATATATATATATATATATATATATATATATATATATATATATATATATATATAAAAATCCTCATCTCACAACCTCGGGTGGTGTCCGTCCCTCATTCAGCTCGGGTCCTCTACCAGAGGCCAGGAAGCTTGAGGGTTCTGCGCAGTATCCTTGCTGTTCCCAGCACTGCACATTTCTGGACTGAGATGTCCGATGTTGTTCCCGGGATCTGTTGCAACCACTCATCTAGTTTGGGGGTCACTGCCCCGAGTGCTCCGACCACCACAGGCACGACTGTCACCTTTTCCTTCCAGGCTCTCTCCAGTTCCTCTCTGAGCTCTTGTTATTTCTCGAGTTTCTCATGTTCCTTCTTCCTGATGTTTCCATCACTTGGGACCGCTACATCCACTACAACGGTTTTCCTCTGCCCTTTATCTATGATCACGATATCTGGTTGGTTCGCCATTACCATCTTGTCAGTCTGGATCTGGAAGTCCCACAGGATCTTCGCTCTGTCATTCTCCACCACCTTCGCAGGTGTTTCCCATTTTGATCTTGGGGTTTCTAGTCCATACGCCGCACAGATGTTTCGGTAGACTATGCCAGCCACCTGGTTATGGTGTTCCATGTAGGCTTTCCCTGCCAGCATCTTACACCCTGCAGTTATGTGTTGGATCGTCTCAGGTACCTCTTTGCACAACCTACACCTTGGGTCTTGTCTGGTGTGGTATATCTGGGCCTCGATGGCTCTGGTGCTCAAGGCCTGCTCCTGAGCAGCCAGGATGAGTGCCTCTGTGCTGTCCTTCAGGCCAGCCCTTTCTAGCCACTGATAGGACTTCTTGAGATCAGCCACTTCAGTTATGGTCCGGTGGTACATCCCATGTAGGGGCTTGTCCTCCCATGATGGTCCCTCTTCCAGCGCCTCATCTTCTGTTCCCCATTGTCTGAGACATTCTCTGAGTACGTCATCCATTGGAGCCTTCTCCTTGATGTATTCATGGAGCTTGGATGTTTCATCCTGGACAGTGGCTCTCACACTCACTAGTCCCCGGCCTCCTTCCTTTCGGCTTGCGTACAGTCTCAGGGTGCTGGATTTGGGATGGAACCCCCCATGCATGGTTAGGAGCTTTCAGGTCTTAACGTCCGTGGTCTGAATCTCTTACTTTGGCCACCTTATTATTCCTGCAGGGTATCTGATCACTGGCAGGGCATAGCTGTTTATTGCCCGGGTCTTATTGTTGCCATTGAGCTGGCTTCTTAGGACTTGCCTCACTCGCTGGAGGTATTTGGCCGTAGCCGCTTTCCTTGTTGCCAGTTCGAGGTTGCCATTGGCTTGTGGTATACCGAGGTACTTGTAGCTGTCCTCAACGTCTGCTATTGTTCCTTCAGGGAGTGAGACCCCTTCAGTGCGGACTACCTTTCCTCTCTTAGTCACCATCCGACTACATTTCTCAAGCCCGAATGACATCCCGATGTCGCTGCTGTAGATCCTGGTTGTGTGGATCAGGGAATCTATGTCCCTTTCGCTCTTACCATACAGCTTTATGTCATCCATGTAGAGGAGGTGACTGATTGTAGCTCCATTTCTGAGGCGGTATCCATAGCCTGTCTTGGTGATTACTTGGCTTAGGGGGTTCAGTCCTATGCAGAACAGCAGTGGGGAGAGTGCATCACCTTGGTATATGCCGCATTTGATGGACACTTGGGTAAGTGGCTTGCCATTGGCTTCAAGTGTGGTTTTCCACATCCTCATCGAGTTCACAACGAAGGCTCTTAGGGTCCTGTTCACCTTATATAACTCCAAGCATTCAGTGATCCATGTATGTGGCATCGAGTCATAGGCTTTCTTGTAATCAATCCAAGCTGTGCACAGGTTGGTACGTCGGGACCTGCAGTCTTGTGCGACTGTTCTGTCAACCAGGAGCTGATGTTTGGCTCCTCTAGTATCTCTACCAATGCCCTTCTGCGCTTCGTTCATGTATTGATCCATGTGTCCACTTATCTTAGCCGCAATGATGCCTGACATGAGCTTCCATGTTGTGGAGAGACAGGTTATTGGCCGATTGTTGGATGGAACTGCACCCTTTGAGGGATCCTTCATGATCAGGATCGTTCGCCCTTCGGTTTGCCATTCTGGGTGAGTCCCATCCCTCAGCAGCTGGTTCATTTGTACTGCTAGGCGCTCATGGAGTGCTGTGAGTTTCTTTAGCCAGTAGGTGCGGACCATGTCCGGGCCTGGTGCTGTCCAGTTCTTCATATCTGAGACTCTTTCCTGTATGTCTGCCACTGTTATGGTAATTGGGTTCTGTTCAGGGAGGTTGCTGTGCTCCTCTCTCAGGGTCACCAGCCATTGTGCACTGCTGTTATGTGCAACCTCCTTCTCCCATATGCCTTTCCAGTACCTTTCAGTTTCCAGTCTTGGTGGGTCAGCTCTGTTGTTAGGACCCTGCCACTGAGCGTACACTTTCGCAGGTTGTGTTGCGAACAGCCTGTTTATTTGTCTGGCCTCATTCTCTTTCGTGTACCGCTTTAGGCGACTGGACAAGGGTTGGAGCCTTTGTTTGGCAGTTTCGAGTGCTTCAGGTATGGTCATCTGGATGTACCTCTCGGGTTTCGGCCTTTTCATCACACCTCTCTGGGCCTCTGTCAATTGACTCACATCTTTCCGGGCCGCCTTGATCTTAGCCTCCAACCGTCTTTTCCATGGTGGGTAACGTATCTCATGGCTTCCATGGTTGCTCTTATAGCACAGAGTCTCCAGGATCACTGATGCTGATGTCAAATGGGAAACACCTCCCATTTGTGAGAGCCACTGTCCAGGATGAAACATCCAAGCTCCATGAATACATCAAGGAATGGCTCCAACGAATGACGTACTCAGAGAATGTCTCAGACAATGGGGAACAGAAGATGAGGCGCTGGAAGAGGGACCACAATGGGAGGACAAGCCCCTCCAAGGGATGTACCACCGGACCATAACTGAAGTGGCCGATCTCAAGAAGTCCTATCAGTGGCTAGAAAGGGCTGGCCTGAAGGACAGCACAGAGGCACTCAGCCTGGCTGCTCAGGAGCAGGCCTTGAGCACCAGAGCCATCGAGGCCCAGATATACCACACCAGACAAGACCCAAGGTGTAGGTTGTGCAAAGAGGTACCTGAGACGATCCAACACATAACTGCAGGGTGTAAGATGCTGGCAGGGAAAGCCTACATGGAACACCATAACCAGGTGGCTGGCATAGTCTACCGAAACATCTGTGCGGCGTATGGACTAGAAACCCCAAGGTCAAAATGGGAAACACCTGCGAAGGTGGTGGAGAATGACAGAGCGAAGATCCTGTGGGACTTCCAGATCCAGACTGACAAGATGGTAATGGCGAACCAACCAGATATCGTGATCATAGATAAAGGGCAGAGGAAAGCCGTTGTAGTGGATGTAGCGGTCCCAAGTGATGGAAACATCAGGAAGAAGGAACATGAGAAACTCGAGAAATACCAAGGGCTCAGAGAGGAGTTGGAGAGAGCCTGGAAGGTAAAGGTGACAGTCGTGCCTGTGGTGGTCGGAGCACTCGGGGCAGTGACCCCCAAACTAGATGAGTGGCTGCAACAGATCCCGGGAACAACATCGGACATCTCAGTCCAGAAATGTGCAGTGCTGGGAACAGCAAGGATACTGCGCAGAACCCTCAAGCTTCCTGGCCTCTGGTAGAGGACCCGAGCTGAATGAGGGACGGACACCACCCAAGTGGTGAGACGAGGATTTTTTTTATATATATATATATATATATATATATATATATATATATATATATATATATATATATATATATATATATATATATATATATATATATATATATATATATATATATATATATATATATATATAAATTTTATATATTATAAAATAAATAGTATATATATTATTTATATTCATTCATTAATAACGGCTAGGAATGACCCACATGACAAATATAGACGACTTTTATGAAGGTGAACGAAACCGAAGTTGTTCGACGTAAAAAGTAGCTGCAGTTGCAAGACTTTTACTGTGAAGTGATCGTGTAAAGTCGTGATGCGACACAGGAACATCCGCATTCGTACTGCTAACAACTGCAGACAAGTGCTACGCTAATGTTTGCTAACTAATCCAGATCGGTAAGTGGGTTTCGTTTAAAACGTGTCTTTATAACTCGTCACGGTTGTATATAAGTTAGGTGCTGGGGAAACGACTAACGAACAATACTGGCTACGTGTCCAGCCCCGTCGAGTCATTTTCGGCCTTGTCAAGTCACTCAGCAGCTAGTTCACAAATTAGCTGCTAGCAACGGCTAGCTTTCATACGGGTGGTCTTTTTTAATGACGGGTTGTCTTGCACGTTTCTATAGTAAACCATGTATGTGTCGAGAACTATGTGTTTCGTCTCACTTATAAGAAAATAACTACATGGAAACGTAGGTTAGATTTTAACGTCGGCTAGGATTGTGTAAGAAATTGGTTTAGACTAAACGCACATTCACGCACAAACAATAAGCCAAAACGGGTTCTAGATCTTATTACAGAAGGGTGATAATATTTTTAGACTCACCAATTTCCAAGTGTTGCAATTTCATACATTACCCGCCGTTTAAAAGCGATTTTCTCCGTTTTCTCGTTAGTAAACACAAGGCCTCAAGACCAGGCCTGACCGTAGACTGCAAAAGAGGTGACGTGAACACCAGCAATTGAAATTGCCCCTTTTTCTAGCACGCCGTGTTTAAAACTCAAATATTTTTATTGCCACAAAATATACACGTATCTGTTCATTGGTACCCACGATTAGCTACGTGCCGTGGAGATGGCTTCGTGACTTTCAATCAATGTCAACATATGATGCAGGTTTTTACTAGGGGCCATGCACCAAAATACAATTATGTTTTTATGGCAACCCGTTGTTTTTTTTTTTAATCAAACGCATACCTGTATACCTCCGTGTAAAATGTCATGAATGTTGAAGAAAAAGATGAGTATTGAATTGAAGCCCCCCCCCCCCCCCCACACACACACACAATAAGCACCTTTGCGATTTGAAAATTACATTCTAAGATACAATACAATACATGCTGATTTATATAGCACTTTCACAACAGCGGAAGCTGTAACAAAGCGCTTAACAAAACAGTTAACATAAAGTTAAATAATAAACACAACGCAATAACATAAAACACGGACAGTCGTGCAGTCCTAAGATATTACGATGTCGATTTTAATTCAATTTTCGTTGTTGTAGTTCACTCCTAATTCTTACAACTGTAAGTAACATATTCAAGTTGCTTCATCATGTCTCTTGACTGACTGCACTGTTAAGTATGTTTTATGTTGTGAGGGAAGAAATTTCGTCTGTGCTGTATATTACACATATGTAGAGCACATATGACAATAAAATTGTATTCAAATCAATTCAAATGTTTGGCTATACACATTATAGTTCCTGTTTGATTAACTCAAAGGATGATTACTGTAAATTAGACAGGACAATTTTCCTGATATAAGAGAAACAATGGTAGTCAGCCAGAGCGCATAGGTCATTTTTAGTGAAGTAATTTTTACTTGTAGTAATTTTTATACAATTAAGACAAGGTGTATTGTTTGTATTTTGAATCACTGAAGAACACATGTTCACCCATGTCCCTGTGAAGGTTCCACTATAGAGGTGTACTTGAGTGAAAATCAACATAGCTGGAATTCGAAAACATATGCACCTACATTATAAAGTAACGATGAAATGGATATAAATTTGATTTGCACCATTTGTTTTTCTTCGTAGGTGGTGTTTTGGGAGCGTGAGTGTGTCTATGTGTGTATGTGTTGCGTGTGAACAATGGAACAGTGCGGGTGCGTGGAGCGGGAGCTGGAGAAAGTGCTCCATCGCTTCGTCATGTACGGCCACCAGTCTGAGGAGAGGCTGGACGAGCTCCTGCGCAGCGTCTGCGAGATACGAGGACAGCTGGTTGCATTTGGTAAGGAAAACAGAGCTGCCGTTGAATATGTTCTTGGTCTTTTTCTCTAATTCTTGACTTGTTTTTCTTTTGCAGGGGTCCAAGACGGAGATCTGTCAGTGCTGTCTCAGACTATGGCTCAGTGCTGTAAGAATATCAAAGAGACTGTCCAGATGCTAGCCTCTCGACATAAGGACATTCACGGCAGTGTATCTAAAGTGGGCAAAGCCATCGACAGGGTAAAGAGCAGCGATCGGTTACGCTCACGAAAACCCAGATGCTAGATGTGTGTTACCTGTCTTTCCAGAATTTTGATGCAGAGATCAGTGCTGTGGTCGCGGAGACTGTGTGGGACACTCCGGAGAGACAAAAACACCTGAGTGAAACCATAGTGGAGCACTTATACAGACAAGGCATGCTCAGTGTAGCAGAAGATCTTTGTCAGGTAATGAATCCAAGCTCCATCATTCTTATTATTGTATCGTGACATGTGTTCTTCATGAGCCGCCGTTTCACAAGTGTGTTGTTTTCTAGGAGTCGGGTGTAGTTATAGATATGAGCATGAAGCAGCCTTTCCTGGAGCTCAACAGGATCCTTGAAGCGCTGAGGATGCAGAACCTAAGGCCGGCGCTCGAGTATGTTGGCTGCACATTCATCATCTTGGACCTACCTGATCTTTCTATTGATTTTTTTTCTAAGTAACATAAGCCATGCACAGAGAAGCGTAACCGAATGCCACTGCAACAATTCCCGTGTGCCTCACGGTGTGCAGGGCAAGCCACGAAATGTAATTGGTCAGTGGAGGCATGCAATCAACACAGCTAAAGCTAACACTTTACAAACTGGTCAAATCTTGCGGATATTGTGAGGGAACTTGTTACAGAGCTTCAAAGGAATTAACTTCTGTGGCTTTTCACCAGAGAAGAGTACCGGCATTGGCAAGAATTAAAAATGTGATGCCATTCATAGAAACCTGAATGGAAAATATAGCAGAGATGCCGTAACAGGGTGGCCAAATTCATACACATCTCTTTCCCAGCTGCTCAGTGCAGTCTTGGATACAAGAGTGGAATGCACGCCGCAAAGTGAGCTGTGACCATTATTGACTGAGAACTTTTATTTTGCTTGACTTTAGGTGGGCAGTGACAAATCGGCAACGTCTTCTGGACCTCAACAGCAGTTTAGAGTTTAAATTGCACCGCTTGTATTTCATCAGCCTGCTCAACGGCGGTATTAGCAACCAGATGGAGGCGCTACAGTACGCTAGGCACTTCCAGCCCTTTGCCTCGCAGCACCAGAGAGGTAAGGAGGGCAGTGAAAGACGGTGAATTTTTTTTACACGTCTCTTCTCATCACAATCCCAAGTACTACTTTCCTGTTCGCCACCGTTATATTTTTACATCGTGATACATACATACTCAATGTGCAGACCGCACATTTGTCCATGTCACGTAAATATCTTCCTCTGCACCTGCATGCAAGGGCGCATGAAGCCCACTTTTTGTAACCGCATTGACAATTTTTGTGCTACTGTGCATTAAGTATCATCATCTCCTCCGTCCTCCTCATCCTCACCCTGGTCACACGATGGCTCACGCTAGATATGTCTCCTTACCCTTCATCCCTGGTGCCAATTGATAGAGTGACTTTACACGACGGCTTCCTTCAATGTTCCTTTTATTGTGAACACAGGAAGGGCATTCAAACGACAATAAAGCACTTAGTCCGCCATCCGTATGTCCGGCCATACAAAGACATCTGGTAAACAAAGCATGTGTTTATTCACGGCATCATTTACCAAGTAACAACAACAGCAATGGCACGTGCTTGGCCCCGTGCTTGTGTGAAGAAATCCACCAGTATCCCCATCTTTATAGTACACGTTTTAAAGCAATTAAAAAATGGCTCAAGGATGGCTTCAAGGTTTATTTTAAACATATTAAATTTGATATTAATGTATAGCTGTGCGGAAGAAAAAAGGTAATGAGAATTGTGGTATACTTCATGCTTTTTCTTTTGTTGCACTACGCTTAATAAAAAAAACTAAAACGAGTACCACAACTATTAAGCTAAATTCCAATGAACCATTTTCAAAAAATAAAAAGACCATACACATATAAACAAACCATGTGTAAAATGAATTCAAACTAACTGAATTTGAAAAAGCAAAGTCAAAATGAAGTAAAAACTAACTTTAATAAAAAAGACCTTGTCGTGCACATATATGTGAAAAATGCAAATGTTGGCCCAGAAAAAGCTAATCAAACAGCTTGTTTTTTTTTGTAGTAGTAGTAGTCTTTTTAAATGTTTAGTTTTTTTAAAAACATTGTTTTAGTTTGTGTGTGCATATTGTGTTCTACATGCAGATATTCAGATCCTGATGGGCAGCCTGGTGTACCTTCGTCACGGCATTGAGAACTCTCCATACCGTAGTTTGCTGGAAACCAATCAGTGGGCGGAGATTTGTAATATCTTTACCAGAGATGCCTGTGCTTTACTGGGCCTCTCTGTTGAGTCTCCTCTTAGTGTTAGGTGAGTCCTCTGCTCCGTTTGGTGCTAACGACAAAGCTTTTGATGTCCTCATGTCGTGTTTTGTACGCGGGGGGTGATGAACGCCGCAATGCTTTACTCCCCTCAGCTTCGCTTCAGGCTGCATGGCTTTGCCTGTGCTGATGAACATCAAGCAAGTGATTGAGCAGAGACAATGCAGCGGTGTCTGGACGCACAAAGACGAGCTGCCTGTAAGTTTTGTTCTCCTTCCCAATTTCTCCTTTCCTTTTTTCTTCAGTCTTCTGCTAATGTCAATCCCGCCTCTGCCCTAGATTGAAATTGACCTCGGCAAGAAGTGCTGGTACCACTCGGTGTTTGCCTGCCCCATCCTCAGACAGCAAACTTCAGAAAGCAACCCGCCAATGAAGCTCATCTGTGGTCACGTCATCTCCAGAGACGCTCTCAACAAACTGACCAACGCTGGGAAGTAAGTCAGCTCTCATTTCATGTAAATTGGAATCAATTGTAAATAAATACAAATCCATGTTTTTGTCAAGTCCCAAATTACACAAGGTGGTACTTGGAAAACACGTTTAAAACTCTCATTTGTCCTTATATTTGTTATATGTATAATATGTAATTGTTCGGGGGCAGTCTCTGGTCAGCGAATCAAAAATATCAGAACAATATAGAACGCTGATTATTTTTGACAAGACCCGTTGGTAGTTCATTTTGAAGTGCATGTTCTGTAAAGTGCTTTGTTACAGCCGCAGCTGTTGTAAAAGCACTATACAAATTCAGATGTTGTTTATTGTATCAAGTTTGCCCATCACTGGTCTTCATTATTACTTCTACTACTATTTCTTCCTGACAACAGTGGACTTTTTCAAAAGGCATTCCAATTGGCCAAGCACATGTTTGTCCTTGCATGTAAAGAAACAGGTACAGACATGGTACTTCTCTCTAGCTAGGGGTTCAATTGTCAGCCCTGTAGGTAAATCGCAAAATGTTGAATATTTTATGACAGAAATGAACCTCTACAGTATTTTTTTTTCCCCTGACCATGTACAAAATTAAGGGATGGCTTATAAAGAAACCAAATGATGCACATCTATTACCCAAGATGACATAAATTTTCGACGGAAATTGTCTGTAAAATAAATTCAGGTCTGGAACAGGTATGACATTTTGAAATGTGTAGGAACCCCCGTGTATGACATCTTGTATCTCTGCAGTGAGTTTTCTCAGAAAAACCTGCTTCTCTGAACAGGGCTGCGTTGACTTTGTAAATGTATTTTGTCAGTCTTACATTGCTTTGTCGTTCTGTCTTGTCAGGTTGAAATGCCCGTACTGCCCCATGGAGCAGAATCCCTCACATGCCAAGCAGATCTACTTTTGATAGCGTACACTCCTGGGTGGGCGAGAGGATGAAGTTCCTTGGAGCGGCTTGCATTTCCAGGAGCATTTGACGGAGCCTGCCTCCTCTGTCTCTGGCCCATGACCCGTTGTCGGCATTAAGGTTCGATCCCGGTCCTCATGGGACACCTTCGGCCACCCAGTAGAATGCAGCGTCCCACTGCGACCTGCGGTGGAACGATGAGTCATGAGAATGTCCTCGCAAAGCAGCGCCACTGACTGAGAATCATTCAATCAAACTTGATTGCAACTGAATTATTCTTATTATTATTATTTATAGTGTTTGTTCTTTGGGCTTTTTTGAGTTGGCTTCTGAGAAAAAAAGACTCTTTCTGTTGTTGTTTTGCCCCTTTTTTATGGCAAAGCATCTGATCTTTTAGAGCAAATGTGGAGTACAACTCAAGTGAGACTTGCCTCAAGCACTACTTTGATCAGATCCACTTATCGGTGATGGAACAACACCGACCAGCCCATCTCCCTCCGTCACAAACTGCACCAGCAACCCCCCTGTAGAAACCATTTGTTATGTTCCATGTCTGTATTCAACAAACACAACACCAAGGAAATATGCGCTACTGTGAAAATGTGCTCTCTTTCTCCATCGCAGCACCCCAATGTCAAGTAAATAGCCAAGCGAACATGCCTAATAGACACTAGTGCAGCACGACTAACAGCTCGCCAATGCGCCGCGTAGCTGAATGCTGGCACGCCATGGGACTTGGAGATGTGAACTGGTGCGACGGTTGCCGTGCGGTCTGCCCGGAGGCTCGAGATTCAGCTTTACTCATCATGGATGAGAATGTCTGCTGGATTGTCGTGACCGCTGTTAAATATATTCCCGATATATATACATCTGCTGTATAGGTTTGGTTTTCTTTTAAGGAGTCACAATAGATGGATCATTAAAAAAAATCCTCAGGGCTCATCATACTCACAGCACACAGCGAGTGTTAAAGAAATGAACAGAAGTAAATATAAAGATCTTTAGGGCAGTCCTGCAGTGCTCCGTGGCATCTTGATGCATGTTCCCAGTGTCCTAGAAGTAGTGATGTCACCTCACATCAGTGAGGCTCATTAGCTCTGCAAGAACTGCACCAGCATAACTCACAAACAAAAAAATATATAGTTTAATGGGTCATTTTTTTCAGTGTTGCATACACTGATTTTATTTAAAATGGAGCAAAGCAAGATTTTTTGGTGTGTGTGTGTGTGTGTTTTTTGAGATTTCTTTTGTTTGCGATTCATTCATCGCTTCTAGAGTCCAGGCAGGCTTTCTCACGTCTGTCTGCGTTTCCTGCTTTTCTGTACGTGATGTGAGTTTATTGTAAATATTTAACCTGACATGTTTCATTTACTGGCATCAGAAATAAAACTTTATATTCCAGGCAAGTTGGCAAAGCTTATAATTACTGTGACACCACAGAAACCCGTTCTTCCCCCTTCGGGATGAGAAAACGTGTGAATTATTGGATCATTGGTAGGCCTGACAATTTTGAGAAAGGATAACAACTTGGGTCACCAAATATTAACTGCATTTTTTGTTTTTTGTCAGAGATGCAGTTAAACAAGTCTAGAAGATTTTTTTTTTGTGCCAATTCTGCATCTGTCCTCTAATATCGATTTTACAATACAGTACTGACATCGGAATTTATTGACTAATAGTGTTGAATCAAAGATTAGGTTCAGGAACAAGTGTTCTTCCCCCCCCCAAAAAAATGCCATAGCTATGAATTATAATGCATGTTAAAACCTGTATTGCGCAAAATGTTTATAGGTCGAACTTTAAAAAAAATAGTTGAAACCTATTATGCCAGAGAAAAAAAGTACACACAGTATTATTTAGAGTTCTCTATGACATATATTGCAGAGAATACAAAACGTGTTCATTTTTTATTGAAAATGTAGGAATAAGAATGCGACTGCCACCTTGACATTTTAGATTTTGTTTTTTAAATTTTTGTTATTAAATATGAGATACTGCAAATCTTGTCACGTTCTTGTTATGAATTATTCTTGTGGAGCATTAATGTTATATTATTGCATTTTCTTCAATGGTTCAATTGGAATAATAAATTACAGTGGAACTGTACTGCCATGTTCCATAAAATACGCATTTATTATTACGTTTCATGACTACATTATTGTGACTTGACAGTCTTGCTCCAAAATATGAATGTTCATCTTTAAATGTTATTTAATAAGTTATAGTCTAATGGCCTTCTTCTGTAACTACGATTCACAATGAATTGTATTATCACATATTTATTATTGAAGAACCTGGTAGAACTCGATTAAATTGTTACTTAAAATGTCTAGTGTTTTTTTTATTGTAGAAAGAATTATGGAACTCCACAACCTTGTACCATGAAGTTTAGTTATTTAAGAAAAGTGCTGACTCACCAATTTAATTACAGTACGCTGCGGCTGTTAATTCAGGTGAGAAGAATTACGTTCCTGTAAACTTGCATCAATAATAAATTGCGCAAACTGTGGATCAATATTAAAGTGAAGTACATATTTTCAGAATTTTCTTTTTTTCTTGCACTCTTTTCTTCTAACCATTTGTGGGCCTTGCAGCGAGGCGTCACTGTTGCTGTGTTGTCCATTCTGAAGTAGTTACAGGGATACTCGGTTTAGGACCGAGTTCCCTTGCTCGGTTGGCGACATACCCTAATTTGAGCCTTTTCTGTTGCTGGTCCCTCTCTCGAGAATGACCTCCCACTGAACATTCGGCAAGCCTCCTCGCTGCCCATCTTCAAAACTCGCCTCAGAACTCATTTGTATTGTTTGGCATTTGACTCAGCATGACTTAGATTTGTTCTTGGTTTTGCTGTTCGGTGCTTTCTACCGTCTTTATTACCGATTTGCTTTACTGTTTGTTGTATATGTTAAATACAACAAAAAAAAGATCACAAATCTGCAAATTGTGAAAAGAATGTCCCAATTTTCCTGAGATGCTGCGGTGCACTTAAGGAAAAGTCAGTTTGGTCCTCAGCTTCTTGATGGAGGGGGGAGGGGTGTCCTATGTTGTCAGGACAACAGTCTCTCCGGTACAGCACTTTGTATGTAGCGATGGCTGTTTAAAAGTGCTCTATAAATACAGCTGAGTTGAGTTGAGTACGTAAATTGAAACATAGGCATAAATTCAATCAAATTGAGAAATATTTAGGATGGCGGCTGAGGAGTACTGAATCATTTGGTGGCCCAAGGCAAAATAAATCAAGGGACACGACACATCCGTGAATGACAAAGATTTAAAATTTTAATGTTCATCAATAGGCATTGGTCAACTGGTTAGCACAAGGGTGTCAAACTCATTTTTGTCGCAGGCCACTTTGGAGTTACGTCTTCCCTTGGAAGGCCATTACAACAGTGAAACCGAGTCAATCTTTAGTCATCACATGGTATTGTTACTTGTACATACTAAATCAAATTGATAGATTACTAGTTTTGAAATCAGTCAAATGTTTGTTGTTCAATTATTGTCCAAATGAGTGAAAACAGGGTAAAGAAATTATTGCAAAATCTCAATGTAATTTATTACACATGACAATTTAACATTTCGGTCCAGATTTGAGCAAAGATCATGGAATTTAACATGCATGATTTGATTTTGCGGTCCACATAAAATGACAAGGTGGGCCGATTCTGGCCCCCAAGCCTAGAGTTTGATACGGGTGGGTTACCATGTCTGCTTCACAGTGCAGAGGTACAGGTTTTGATTCCAGCTCCGGCCTTACTGTGTGGAGTTTGCATGTATCCCCGTCCTGTGTGGGTTTTCTCCCACATTCCAAAAACATGCACCGTAGGTCTAAATTACCCCTCGCGAGCACATTCTTCGGGATTGTGAACTGGGGCCCACCTGCAAAGATCAAGACCTCTTAGACACTAGTGATGCTGCCAAGCAATGGATCCAGTACTGGCGCGACAAGATATGATGACCCCTAGGGAGTAATTGTGAGAGCGGATGGGTGTTGGTCTATGTGTGTCCTGCAATTGGCTGGCAACCAGTTTTGGTTGTACCCTGCCCACTGCCCGAAGACATCTGGAATAGGCTCTCGCATGCCCGTGGCCCTTGTGAGGATAGGCTGATTAGAAAATGAATGGGGGGATGTTCATCATCGAAAAAGTGCGAAGTTGAGATATTCTTCATGAGCTGACTTAAAGTCCATCAAATCCTGAATGTGATAAAATACCTTATCTGTGGTCAAGCAGCCATTAGTTCACCCAGGGAGAATGCAAACTGTCTCACAATCGCACCAAGAAACGTTCTGAAGTTGAGAGCGAAACAGGAGTTAATGTTAACTCTGCTTCAATTACTAAAATTCCACCTGATCTTAAATATTCCTTTAAAAAAAATCAATTTTCGCTATCCCACAACGAGAGCAAGTCGAGGGCAAACAAGGCCACATTAAAAAAATAAAAGGCTTTGGAAATTTGCAAATTTGACATTGACAACTAGACTTTGCAGTTGAATCTTGTAATTTTATGTTGAGCAAGCCACAGAATTCCTTTAATGTGGTTCTCTTCAAAACAATTTTAGGCATCCTGAAGTTGAGAATGGTCTTCTCCTTATTTCCTGCACATGGCAATTTAGGCTTTCTCAGTTCACTTAGATGAAAAAGTAAACATGAGTGTTCCTTCCGCAGTGTCATCCTGAATACAAGGTTTTGTGACCAGATAAGTCAAGAGTCTGGATTTGTGTGAAAGGCAAAGATGTAGTAATTTCCGGAAGAACTATAACTCGGTGGTGGCCTCGGCCATCCATTATGGCATTGTCTGCTGGTCAGGCAGCATCTCGGCCCTGGACTGAAAGAGACTGGAGCGACTGGTCAGGAAGGCCAGTTCTGTCCTGGGTTGCTCCCTTGACACTCTGGAGGAGGTGGGCAACAGAAGGATGCTAACTAAGCTAAAAGCTATGTTGGCCAGTCCCTCCCACCCCCTCCAGCCCGCCCTGACAGCACTTGGTAGCTCCTTCAGCCAGAGACTGTTACACCCGCGCTGCAAGAAGGAGAGATACCGACGCTCGTTCCTACCGACTGCTGTCAGACTGATGAATAAAAAATAACAATCATAATAATAATAATAATGGCGGCCCGGTAGTCCAGTGGTTAGCACGTCGGCTTCACAGTGCAGAGGTACCGGGTTCAATTCCAGCTCCGGCCTCCCTGTGTGGAGTTTGCATGTTCTCCCCGGGCCTGCATGGGTTTTCTCCGGGTGCTCCGGTTTCCTCCCACATTTCAAAAACATGCGTGGCAGGCTGATTGAACACTCTAAATTGTCCCTAGGTGTGAGTGTGAGCGTGAATGGTTGTTCGTCTCTGTGTGCCCTGCGATTGGCTGGCAACCGATTCAGGGTGTCCCCCGCCCACTGCCCGGAGACGGCTGGGATGGGCTCCATCACCCCCCGCGACCCTAGTGAGGATCAAGCGGTTAGGAAGATGAATGAATGAATGAATGAATGAATAATAATAATAATTTTTATCCATTTGTGTTCATATTGTATTTAATTGAAAGATGTTTGTTGTTTTTTTTTCTCTTTCTACTTTCTACATACATTCTTATTGCTGGAGGCTGTAAATTTCCCCATTGTGGGACGAATAAAGGATATCTTATCTTATCTTATCTTATTTATAACGTGATAGAGCCTGCTTGCTGACGAGGCGAAACTGCTTCAAAGGCAACCAGCACAGTCCAGTTGCAATTGTCGGGTCGTCAGCCTTGTCAGCTGCTTAGAGCAATGAATGAGCTCTGGGAATTCAGCAGCAGAGTGGCGCAGCGGTAGCGTGCTGGTCCCATAACCCAGAGGTCGATGGACCGAAACCGTCCTCTGCTACCTGGGCTTTGAAGTTGAATGTTTTTGTCGAGCAAGCCCCTGAAGTCCTTTTTTGTGGTTCTCTTCAAAATAACTTGAGGCATGCTGAAGTGGAGAATGGTCTTCTCATGAATTCCGGCACATGGTAATTTAGCCTTTCTCAGTTCGCTTAGCTCAAAAAGTAAACATGAGTCTTCCTTCCTCTGTGTCGTTCTGAATCCAAGGTATTTTGACCAGATCAGTTGACAGTCTGGATTTGTGTGAAAGGCAAAGATATAGTAATTTCCAGAAGAACTTTGATGGGTCCTGATACCTTTAGGCAGCAAGAGAACAAAAAACAACCAGAAAATCAAATGGTTCGACTTTGTGCCCAAAACAACCCTTGATTTCACTCAAAAGGTTTGTCTGGATAACTGAGAAATTTGGGCAAGATCAGATCTCACAAAGAAATGGCAGTGGTGGGATTTGAACCCACTCCTCCTGAGAGACTGGAGCTTAAATCCAGCACCTTCGACCGCTTGGCCACACTACCTGGGGAAAACCTCGGCCAATGGAAGTTTGTTTGCAAGTTTAAATTTTGGGCATCCCCAGGAGCATGGTTGACACATCAACATTCAGTGTAGTTTTGTCAGAGCTCCACTTATTTATAACGTGATAGAGCCTGCTTGGTGATGAGGCGAAACTGCTTCAAAGGCAACCAGCACAGTCTAGTTGCAATTGTCGGGTCGTCAGCCTTGTCAACTGCTGAGAGCAACAAATGAGCTCTTGGATTTCAGTAGTAGAGTGGCCCAGCAGTAGCGTGCTGGGCCCAGAACCTAGAGGTCGATGGATAGAAACCATTCTCTGCTATCTGCACTTTGCGGTTGAATCTTAATGTTGAGCATGGCACAGAATTCCTTTTATGTGGTTCTCTTCAAAAGAACTTTTGTCAATCTAAAGTTGACAATGGTCTTCTCATGAATTCCGGTCTATGGCAATTTAGCCTTTCTCAGTTCACTTAGCTCGAAAAGTAAACATGAGTTTTCCTTCCTCTGTGTCGTTCTGAATGTAAGGTTTTGTGACCAGATAGGTTTACAGTCTGGATTTGTGTGAAAGGCAAAGAAATAGTAATTTCCTGAAGAACTTTGATGTGACCTGATACCTTATGGAGCAAGAGATCAAAAGCAAAGAACCAAATACTCAAATGGTTCCACTCCGTGCAGAAACCAGCCCTTGATTTAACTCAAGAAGTTTGTCTGGGTAACTGAGAAATTTTGGGAAAGTCGGATCTGACAAAGTAATGGCAGTGGTGTGATTGGAACCCACACCTCCTGAGAGACTGGAGCCTTAATCCAGCGCCTTCGACCACTCGGCCACACTACCTGGTAAAACCTTCGGTCAGTGGAAGTTTGTTTGCAAATTTAAATTTTGGGGCATCCCCAGGAGCATGGTTGATACATCAACATTCAGTGTAGTTTTTTCTCAGCTCCACTTATTTATAACGTGATATAGCCTGTTTGGTGACGAGGCGAAACTGCTTCAAAGGCCACCAGCACAGTCCAGTTGCAATTTTGTCGGGTCGTCAGCCTTGTCAACTGCTGAAAGCAACCAATGAGCTCTTGGATTTCAGCAGCAGAATGACGCAGCGGTAGCGTCCTGGGCCCATAACCCAGATTTCGATGGATCGAAACCATCCCTGCTATCTGGACTTCGCAGTTCCATCTTAATGTTGAGCGAGCCACAGAATTCCTTATATGTGGTTCTCTTCAAAAGAACTTTCGGCATTCTGAAGTTGAGAATGGTCTTCTCATGAATTCCCGTCTATGGCAATTTAGCCTTTCTTAGCTCAAAAAGTAAACATTAGTTTTCCTTCCTCTGTGTCGTTCTGAATCTAAGGTTTTGTGACCAGATAGGTTTACAGTCTGGACTTGTGTGAAAGGCAAAGAAATAGTAATTTCCGGAAGAACTTTGACATGACCTGATACCTTATGCAGCAAGAGATCAAAAACAAAGAACCTGATACTAAAATGGTTACACTCCGTGCCAAAATCAGCCCTTGATTTCACTCAAGAAGTTTGTCTGCGTAACTGAGAAATTTTGGCAAAGTCGGATCTGACAAAGTAATGGCAGTGGTGGGTTTTGAACGCACGCCTCCTGAGAGACTGGAGCCTTAACCCAGCACCTTGGACCGCTCGGCCACAGTACCTTGGAAAAGCTTTGGCCAATGGAAGATTGTTTGCAAGTTTAAATTTTGGGGCATCTCAAGGAGCATGGTTGACACATCAACATTCAGTGTAGTTTTGTCTGAGCTCCACTTATTTATAACGTGATAGAGCCTGCTTGGTGACGAGGCGAAACTGCTTCAAAGGCAACCAGCACAGTCCAGTTGCAATTGTCTGGTCGTCAGCCTTGTCAACTGCTGAGAGCAACAAATGAGCTCATGGATTTCATAAGCAGAGTGGCGCAGCGGTAGCGTGCTGGGCCCGTAACCCAGAGGTCGATGGATAGAAACCATCCTCTGCTATATGGACTTTGCAGTTCCATCTTAATGTTGAGCAAGCCACAGAATTCCTTCTATGTGGTTCTCTCCAAAAGAACTTTCGGCAATCAGAAGTTGACCATGGTCTTCTCATGAATTCCGTCACATAGTAATTTCGCCTTTCTCAGCTCAAAAAGTAAACATGAGTCTTCCTTCCTCTGTGTCGTTCTGAAGCCAAGGTTTTTTGACCAGATCAGTTGACATTCTGGATTTGTGTGAAAGGCAAAGATATAGTAATTTCCAGAAGAACTTTGATGGGTCCTCATACCTTTAGGCAGCAAGACAACAAAAAACAACCAGAAATTCAAATGGTTCGACTTTGTGCCCAAAACAACCCTTGATTTCACTCAAAAGGTTTGTCTGGATAACTGAGAAATTTGGGCAAGATCAGATCTCACAAAGAAATGGCAGTGGTGGGATTTGAACCCGCGCCTCCTGAGAGACTGGAGCTTGAATCCAGCGCCTTCGACCGCTCGGCCACAGTACCTGGGAAAAACTTCGGCCAATGGAAGTTTGTTTGCAAGTTTAAATTTTGGGGCATCCCCAGGAGCATGGTTGACACATCAACATTCAGTGTAGTTTTGTCTGAGCTCCACTTATTTATAACGTGATAGAGCCTGCTTGGTGACGAGGCGAAACTGCTTCAAAGGCAACCAGCACAGTCCAGTTGCAATTGTCGGGTCGTCAGCCTTGTCAACTGCTTAGAGCAATGAATGAGCTCTTGGAATTCAGCAGCAGAGTGACGCAGCGGTAGCGTGCTGGGCCCATAACCCAGTGGTCGATGGATCGAAACCATCCTCTGCTATCTGGACTTCACAGTTTCATCTTAATGTTGAGCAAGCCACAGAATTCCTTCTATGTGGTTCTCTCCAAAAGAACTTTCGGCAATCAGAAGTTGACCATGGTCTTCTCATGAATTCCGTCACATAGTAATTTCGCCTTTCTCAGCTCAAAAAGTAAACATGAGTCTTCCTTCCTCTGTGTCGTTCTGAAGACAAGGTTTTTTGACCAGATCAGTTGACAGTCTGGATTTGTGTGAAAGGCAAAGATATAGTAATTTCCAGAAGAACTTTGATGGGTCCTCATACCTTTAGGCAGCAAGACAACAAAAAAACAACCAGAAATTCAAATGGTTCGACTTTGTGCCCAAAACAACCCTTGATTTCACTCAAAAGGTTTGTCTGGATAACTGAGCAATTTGGGTAAGATCAGATCTGACAAAGAAATGGCAGTTGTCGGATTTGAACCCACGCCTCCTGAGAGACTGGAGCTTAAATCCAGCGCCTTCGACCGCTCGGCCACACTACCTGGGAAAAGCCATTCTGGAATGAAAGTTTGTTAGAAAGTTGAAATTTCGAGGCACCGAGCGCATTGTTTGGCACATAAAACATTCAGTGTAGTTTTGTCAAAACTCCACTTATTTATAACATGAAAAATTCTGCTTGGTGAAGGGGCGAACCTGCTTCAAAGGCAACCAGCACAGTCCAGTTGCAATTGTCTGGTCGTCAGCCTTGTCAACTGCTGAGAGCAACAAATGAGCTCATGGATTTCATAAGCAGAGTGGCGCAGCGGTAGCGTGCTGGGCCCATAACCCAGAGGTCGATGGATCGAAACCATCCTCTGCTATATGGACTTTGCAGTTCCATCTTAATGTTGAGCGACCCACAGAATTCCTTTTATGTGGTTCTCTTCAAAAGAACTTTCGGCAATCAGAAGTTGACCATGGTCTTCTCATGAATTCTCTCACATAGTAATTTCGCCTTTCTCAGTTCACTTAGCTCAAAAAGTAAACATAAGTCTTCCTTCCTCTGTGTCGTTCTGAGGTCAAGGTTTTTGGACCAGATAAGTTGACAAACTGGATTTGTGCGAAAGGCAAAGATATAGTAATTTCCAGAAGAACTTTGATGGGTCCTGATACCTTTAGGCAGCAAGAGAACAAAAAACAACCAGAAATTCAAATGGTTCGACTTTGTGCCCAAAACAACCCTTGATCTCACTCAAAAAGTTTGTCTGGATAACTGAGAAATTTGGGCAAGATCAGATCTCACAAAGAAATGGCAGTGGTGGGATTTGAACCCACGCCTCCTGAGAGACTGGAGCTTAAATCTAGCGCCTTCGACCGCTCGGCCACACTACCTGGGAAAAACTTTGGCCAATGGAAGTTTGTTTGCAAGTTTAAATTTTGGGGCATCCCCAGGAGCATGGTTGACACATCGACATTCAGTGTAGTTTTGTCTGAGCTCCACTTATTTATAACGTGATAGAGCCTGCTTGGTGACAAGGCGAAACTGCTTCAAAGGCAATCAGCACAGTCCAGTTGCAATTTTGTCGGGTCGTCAGCCTTGTCAACTGCTGTCGGGTCGTCAGCCTTGTCAACTGCTGAGAGCAATGAATGAGCTCTTGGAGTTCTGCAGCAGAGTGACGCAGCGGTAGCGTGCTGGGCCCATAACCCAGAGGTCGATGGATCGAAACCATCCTCTGCTATCTGGACTTCGCAGTTCCATCTTAATGTTGAGCGAGCCACAGAATTTCTTTTATGTGGTTCTCTTCAAAAGAACTTTCGGCAATCAGAAGTTGACCATGGTCTTATCATGAATTCCGTCACGTAGTAATTTCGCCTTTCTCAGTTCACTTAGCTCAAAAAGTAAACATGAGTCTTCCTTCCTCTGTGTCGTTCTGAGCCCAAGGTTTTTGGACCAGATAAGTTGATAGTCTGGATTTGTGTGAAAGGCAAAGAAATAGTCATTTCCGGAAGAGCTTTGATGGGTCCTGATACCTTATGCAGCAAGAGGTAAAAAAACAAAAAACAAACACTCAAATGGTTCTACTCTGTGCTAAAACCAGCCCTTGATTTCACTCAAAACGTTTGTCTGGGTAACTGAGAAATTTGGGCCAGATCAGATCTGACAAAGAAATGGCAGTGGCGGGATTTGAACCCAGGCCTCTTGAGAGACTGGAGCTTAAATCTAGCATTTTCAACCGCTCGGCAACACTACTTGGGGAAAGCCATTCTGGATAGGAAGTTTGATGGCAAGTTGAAATTTTGAGGCACAGAGCGCACGGTTGGCACATAAAACATTCAGTGTAGTTTTGTCAGAGCTCCACTTATTTATAACGTGAAAAATTCTGCTTGGTGAAGGGGCGAACCTGCTTCAAAGGCAACCAGCACAGTCCAGTTGCAACTTTGTCGGGTCGCCAGTCTTGTCAACTGCTGAAAGCAACCAATGAGCACATGGATCTCAGCAGCAGAGTGGCGCAGCGGTAGCGTGCTGGGCCCATAACCCAGAGGTCGATGGATCGAAACCATCCTCTGCTATATGGACTTTGCAGTTCCATCTTAATGTTGAGCGAGCCACAGAATTCCTTTTATGTGGTTCTCTTCAAAAGAACTTTCGGCAATCAGAAGTTGACCATGGTCTTCTCATGAATTCTCTCACATAGTAATTTCGCCTTTCTCAGTTCACTTAGCTCAAAAAGTAAACATAAGTCTTCCTTCCTCTGTGTCGTTCTGAGGCCAAGGTTTTTGGACCAGATAAGTTGACCTTCTGGATTTGTGTGAAAGGCAAAGAAATAGTCATTTCCGGAAGAGCTTTGATGGGTCCTGATACCTTATGCAGCAAGAGGTAAAAAAACAAAAAACAAACACTCAAATGGTTCCACTCTGTGCTAAAACCAGCCCTTTATTTCACTCAAAACGTTTGTCTGGGTAACTGAGAAATTTTGGGAAAGTCGGATCTGACAAAGTAATGGCAGTGGTGTGATTGGAACCCACACCTCCTGAGAGACTGGAGCCTTAATCCAGCGCCTTCGACCACTCGGCCAGACTACCTGGTAAAACCTTCGGTCAGTGGAAGTTTGTTTGCAAGTTTAAATTTTGGGGCATCCCCAGGAGCATGGTTGACAGATCAACATTCAGTGTAGTTTTGTCTGAGCTCCACTTATTTATAACGTGATAGAGCCTGCTTGGTGACGAGGCGAAACTGCTTCAAAGGCAACCAGCACAGTCCAGTTGCAATTGTCGGGTCGTCAGCCTTGTCAACTGCTTAGAGCAATGAATGAGCTCTTGGAATTCAGCAGCAGAATGACGCAGCGGTAGCGTGCTGGGCCCATAACCCAGAGGTCGATGGATCGAAACCATCCTCTGCTATCTGGACTTCACAGTTTCATCTTAATGTTGAGCAAGCCACAGAATTCCTTTTATGTGGTTCTCTCCAAAAGAACTTTCGGCAATCAGAAGTTGACCATGGTCTTATCATGAATTCCGTCACGTAGTAATTTCGCCTTTCTCAGTTCACTTAGCTCAAAAAGTAAACATGAGTCTTCCTTCCTCTGTGTCGTTCTGAGCCCAAGGTTTTTTGACCAGATAAGTTGATAGTCTGGATTTGTGTGAAAGGCAAAGAAATAGTAATTTCCGGAAGAGCTTTGATGGGTCCTGATACCTTATGCAGCAGGAGAAAAAAACCCAAAAACCAAATACTCAAATGGTTCTACTCTGTGCTAAAACCAGCCCTTGATTTCACTCAAAACGTTTGTCTGGGTAACTGAGAAATTTGGGCCAGATCAGATCTGACAAAGAAATGGCAGTGGCGGGATTTGAACCCAGGCCTCTTGAGAGACTGGAGCTTAAATCTAGCATTTTCAACCGCTCGGCAACACTACTTGGGGAAAGCCATTCTGGATAGGAAGTTTGTTGGCAAGTTGAAATTTTGAGGCACAGACCGCATGGTTGGCACATAAAACATTCAGTGTAGTTTTGTCAGAGCTCCACTTATTTATAACGTGAAAAATTCTGCTTGGTGAAGGGGCGAACCTGCTTCAAAGGCAACCAGCACAGTCCAGTTGCAACTTTGTCGGGTCGCCAGTCTTGTCAACTGCTGAAAGCAACCAATGAGCACATGGATCTCAGCAGCAGAGTGGCGCAGCGGTAGCGTGCTGGGCCCATAACCCAGAGGTCGATGGATCGAAACCATCCTCTGCTATATGGACTTTGCAGTTCCATCTTAATGTTGAGCGAGCCACAGAATTCCTTTTATGTGGTTCTCTTCAAAAGAACTTTCGGCAATCAGAAGTTGACCATGGTCTTCTCATGAATTCTCTCACATAGTAATTTCGCCTTTCTCAGTTCACTTAGCTCAAAAAGTAAACATAAGTCTTCCTTCCTCTGTGTCGTTCTGAGGCCAAGGTTTTTGGACCAGATAAGTTGACCTTCTGGATTTGTGTGAAAGGCAAAGAAATAGTCATTTCCGGAAGAGCTTTGATGGGTCCTGATACCTTATGCAGCAAGAGGTAAAAAAACAAAAAACAAACACTCAAATGGTTCCACTCTGTGCTAAAACCAGCCCTTTATTTCACTCAAAACGTTTGTCTGGGTAACTGAGAAATTTTGGGAAAGTCGGATCTGACAAAGTAATGGCAGTGGTGTGATTGGAACCCACACCTCCTGAGAGACTGGAGCCTTAATCCAGCGCCTTCGACCACTCGGCCAGACTACCTGGTAAAACCTTCGGTCAGTGGAAGTTTGTTTGCAAGTTTAAATTTTGGGGCATCCCCAGGAGCATGGTTGACAGATCAACATTCAGTGTAGTTTTGTCTGAGCTCCACTTATTTATAACGTGATAGAGCCTGCTTGGTGACGAGGCGAAACTGCTTCAAAGGCAACCAGCACAGTCCAGTTGCAATTGTCGGGTCGTCAGCCTTGTCAACTGCTTAGAGCAATGAATGAGCTCTTGGAATTCAGCAGCAGAATGACGCAGCGGTAGCGTGCTGGGCCCATAACCCAGTGGTCGATGGATCGAAACCATCCTCTGCTATCTGGACTTCACAGTTTCATCTTAATGTTGAGCAAGCCACAGAATTCCTTCTATGTGGTTCTCTCCAAAAGAACTTTCGGCAATCAGAAGTTGACCATGGTCTTCTCATGAATTCCGTCACATAGTAATTTCGCCTTTCTCAGCTCAAAAAGTAAACATGAGTCTTCCTTCCTCTGTGTCGTTCTGAAGCCAAGGTTTTTTGACCAGATCAGTTGACAGTCTGGATTTGTGTGAAAGGCAAAGATATAGTAATTTCCAGAAGAACTTTGATGGGTCCTCATACCTTTAGGCAGCAAGACAACAAAAAAACAACCAGATATTCAAATGGTTCGACTTTGTGCCCAAAACAACCCTTGATTTCACTCAAAAGGTTTGTCTGGATAACTGAGCAATTTGGGCAAGATCAGATCTGACAAAGAAATGGCAGTTGTCGGATTTGAACCCACGCCTCCTGAGAGACTGGAGCTTAAATCCAGCGCCTTCGACCGCTCGGCCACACTACCTGGGAAAAGCCATTCTGGAATGAAAGTTTGTTGGAAAGTTGAAATTTCGAGGCACCGAGCGCATTGTTTGGCACATAAAACATTCAGTGTAGTTTTGTCAAAACTCCACTTATTTATAACATGAAAAATTCTGCTTGGTGAAGGGGCGAACCTGCTTCAAAGGCAACCAGCACAGTCCAGTTGCAATTGTCTGGTCGTCAGCCTTGTCAACTGCTGAGAGCAACAAATGAGCTCATGGATTTCATAAGCAGAGTGGCGCAGCGGTAGCGTGCTGGGCCCATAACCCAGAGGTCGATGGATCGAAACCATCCTCTGCTATATGGACTTTGCAGTTCCATCTTAATGTTGAGCGAGCCATAGAATTCCTTTTATGTGGTTCTCTTCAAAAGAACTTTCGGCAATCAGAAGTTGACCATGGTCTTCTCATGAATTCTCTCACATAGTAATTTCGCCTTTCTCAGTTCACTTAGCTCAAAAAGTAAACATAAGTCTTCCTTCCTCTGTGTCGTTCTGAGGTCAAGGTTTTTGGACCAGATAAGTTGACAAACTGGATTTGTGCGAAAGGCAAAGATATAGTAATTTCCAGAAGAACTTTGATGGGTCCTGATACCTTTAGGCAGCAAGAGAACAAAAAACAACCAGAAATTCAAATTGTTCGACTTTGTGCCCAAAACAACCCTTGATCTCACTCAAAAAGTTTGTCTGGATAACTGAGAAATTTGGGCAAGATCAGATCTCACAAAGAAATGGCAGTGGTGGGATTTGAACCCACGCCTCCTGAGAGACTGGAGCTTAAATCCAGCGCCTTCGACCGCTCGGCCACACTACCTGGGAAAAACTTCGGCCAAAGGAAGTTTGTTTGCAAGTTTAAAATTTGGGGCATCCCCAGGAGCATGGTTGACACATCGACATTCAGTGTAGTTTTGTCTGAGCTCCACTTATTTATAACGTGATAGAGCCTGCTTGGTGACAAGGCGAAACTGCTTCAAAGGCAACCAGCACAGTCCAGTTGCAATTTTGTCGGGTCGTCAGCCTTGTCAACTGCTGAGAGCAATGAATGAGCTCTTGGAGTTCTGCAGCAGAGTGACGCAGCGGTAGCGTGCTGGGCCCATAACCCAGAGGTCGATGGATCGAAACCATCCTCTGCTATCTGGACTTCGCAGTTCCATCTTAATGTTGAGCGAGCCACAGAATTTCTTTTATGTGGTTCTCTTCAAAAGAACTTTCGGCAATCAGAAGTTGACCATGGTCTTATCATGAATTCCGTCACGTAGTAATTTTGCCTTTCTCAGTTCACTTAGCTCAAAAAGTAAACATGAGTCTTCCTTCCTCTGTGTCGTTCTGAGCCCAAGGTTTTTTGACCAGATAAGTTGATAGTCTGGATTTGTGTGAAAGGCAAAGAAATAGTAATTTCCGGAAGAGCTTTGATGGGTCCTGATACCTTATGCAGCAGGAGAAAAAAAACCAAAAACCAAATACTCAAATGGTTCTACTCTGTGCTAAAACCAGCCCTTGATTTCACTCAAAACGTTTGTCTGGGTAACTGAGAAATTTGGGCCAGATCAGATCTGACAAAGAAATGGCAGTGGCGGGATTTGAACCCAGGCCTCTTGAGAGACTGGAGCTTAAATCTAGCATTTTCAACCACTCTGCAACACTACCTGGGGAAAGCCATTCTGGATAGGAAGTTTGTTGGCAAGTTGAAATTTTGAGGCACAGAACGCATGGTTGGCACATAAAACATTCAGTGTAGTTTTGTCAGAGCTCCACTTATTTATAACATGATAGATTGTACTTGTTGAAGAGGTGAACCTGCTTCAAAGGCAACCAGCACAGTCCAGTTGCAATTGTAGGGTCGTCAGCCTTGTCAACTGCTGAGAGCAACAAATGAGCTCATGGATTTCAGAAGCAGAGTGGCGCAGCGGTAGCGTGCTGGGCCCATAACCCAGAGGTCGATGGATCGAAACCATCCTCTGCTATCTGGACTTCACAGTATTATCTTAATGTTGAGCAAGCCACAGAATTCCTTTTATGTGGTTCTCTTCAAAAGAACTTTCGGCATTCTGAAGTTGAGAATGGTCTTCTCATGAATTCCGGTCTATGGCAATTTAGCCTTTCTCAGTTCACTTAGCTCAAAAAGTAAACATGAGTCTTCCTTCCTCTGTGTCGTTCTGAATCCAAGGTATTCTGACCAGATCAGTTTACAGTCTGGATTTGTGTGAAAGGCAAAGATATAGTAATTTCCAGAAGAAATTTGATGGGTCCTGATACCTTATGCAGCAAGAGATCAAAAACAAAGAACCTGATACTAAAATGGTTCCACTCCGTGCCAAAATCAGCCCTTGATTTCACTCAAGAAGTTTGTCTGGGTAACTGAGAAATTTTGGGAAAGTCGGATATGACAAAGTAATGGCAGTGGTGGGATTTGAACCCACGCCTCCTGAGAGACTGGAGCCTTAACCCAGCACCTTGGACCGCTCGGCCACAGTACCTTGGAAAAGCTTTGGCCAATGGAAGATTGTTTGCAAGTTTAAATTTTGGGGCATCTCAAGGAGCATGGTTGACACATCAACATTCAGTGTAGTTTTGTCTGAGCTCCACTTATTCATAACGTGATAGAGCCTGCTTGGTGACGAGGCGAAACTGCTTCAAAGGCAACCAGCACAGTCCAGTTGCAATTGTTGGGTCGTCAGCCTTGTCAACTGCCGAGAGGAACAAATGAGCTCATGGATTTCAGAAGCAGAGTGGCACAGTGGTAGCGTGCTGGGCCCATAACCCAGAGGTCGATGGATCGAAACCATCCTCTGCTATCTGGAATTCACATTTTCATCTTAATGTTGAGCAAGCCACAGAATTCGTTTTATGTGGTTCTCCTCATAAGAACTTTCGGCATTCTGAAGTTGAGAATGGTCTTCTCATGAATTCAAAGAAATCGTAATTTCCGGAGGAGCTTTGATGTGTCCTGATACCTTATGCAGCAAGAGAACAAAAAAAATAACCAAATACTCAAATGGTTCCACTCTGTGCATTACCAGCCCTTGATTTCACTCAAAACGTTTGTTTGGGTAACTGAGAAATTTGGGCCAGATCACATCTGACAAAGAAATGGCGGTGGTGGGATTTGTACCTCGGCCTCTTGAGAGACTGGAGCTTAAATCTGGCGCTTTCGACCACACTACCTGGGGAAAGCCATTCTGGAATGAAAGTTTGTTGGAAAGTTGAAACTTCGAGGCACCGAGCGCATTGGTTGGCACATAAGACATTCAGTATAGTTTTGTCAGAACTCCACTTATTTATAATGTGAAAAATTCTGCTTGGGAAACCTGCTTCAAAGGCAACCAGCACAGTCCAGTTGCAATTTTGTCGGGTCGTCAGCCTTGTCAACTGCTGAGAGCAACAAATGAGCTCTTGGATTTCAGCAGCAGAGTGGTTCAGTGGTAGCGTGCTGGACAAGTTGATACTCATTGAATTCTGTAGCAATTTCCACACGAATCTGTTTTTCGAAACATTAGGCATGCTTTTAGGATCCTGGATCTGTACTTTTATAATAGAGGCTTTCATCACATTAAATGTTAAGGAGAGATTAAATGCAATTTTTTACCTCAAAACATCTAAAAAAAACCAAAACAATGATTTTCACTTCCTACTGTTTCGTTTTTCTTGCTATCACATCATTGAACAGTATGGACATTTTTATTTAGTCCTCATTTGAGACATAGTAACAAAGGTAAAAATTGAAAGACAGTCTAATCTTGTATTTTGTATTTATGTCAAACACCAGGGCAGTTGTACCACATCAGTCAAAAACCTTGCCGCATGTTACACAGAGGCCTGGCCTAGTGAGTCTTCATGTGAGCATCAGTACCTGAGTTAAGGCCTTATTTAGCTCCTCGTGTTTGTTCACATCTTGTATTTGTGTCAAAAAACATCTCAAAGTGCCTCAATTGTTGTGACTGAGTTTTGCCATTTTTGCCCTCGATGTTGTTTGTTACTTTGCTCCTTTATTTGGCCACACAGGATTGGGCTCGTTTTTCTAAGTGCCAATTCGAGTTCCTCTGTTATTGTCAGAATATTAAGCCTTCTATGCCCTGCTGCGTCCAGCACTGCTCTGTTTTTTACTTTGAATATTTTGCATCTGAAGATTTTTAGTTCTCCGCTCCTCATGTGACATCAATGACTTGTAAGTTAAGGTACTAAGACTCCATATTGTGACACAATTACTGTTTCAAAAATTAAATTATAACCCCAGTCTAGATTACTGTCTGATCTCTTTGGACTGAAAGTAATCATTTAAAGAGTCTGACCTGATTTTCAGGTCAACAAGCGACCCTCAGGAGGGTAATGCAGGTCTTCGTACGTAGCGATGTTGCCATGTCCTGGCGTTGTCAGTGATGCAACTAAAGACAATTATATTTGTTGTTCCCAATACTTGAAATCAACATAATGTTGCCCTGATGCTCCAAATGACCATCAAACTCAGATTTTAGTTAATCCAACAGATTTAGAGCGGCCAAGTCCAGTCATAATGACGTGAGTGACTTCCCTTTTCATAGCCTATTGACATTTTGTGAAGCATGCAGGACAATCATCCATCTTATGTCTTTTGAATGGGCCACATACTGTCATGCTGTAGAAGACGTAGGATATGCCACACTCATCCAATTTATCACACGATTGAATCTAGATATTTTCTCTAAATCAAATTATTCGCTCCATGCCAGTGACTGTTCATTCTTTTCCTGAAACTATTTTCATAACCGTGTCAGTTCCAAATTTGTTTGTAGAGCTCTTAATCACGGTTACACCAAACAACAAAAACTCATATATATTTACACACACACACACGCACACACACGCACACGCACACACACACGCACACACACACGCACACGCACACGCACACGCACACGCACAGGCACACGCACACACACACAAAGCAAGAGATTCAGCTTAGTAGAAACACCAAGGTTAAACACTATCTTTTTTTACATACTGGACAACAGTAAGATGTAAAGATCACATCATTATGCCTTGCATGCTCATATCTAGTCAGGCAAACACATGTGAGATGAAATCAACCACTGAAAAAAAAACCATCTGACTAAACCAAAGCATTCTTTCCGGACTGGCCTATAAGGCTGAATTTTCCGCCACAAAAGAAAAATAATCTTGAGGATTTCTCTGGTTACATTTTTGAGGTTGACCTTTCTCTGTGACAACTGGGCAACCTACACGAGAAGATGAACTACACAAGAAGTACAACGCTACTGAGTAAAACCTCAACATCAGATCTCATTGTATATATGTATATACAAAAAATTAACATCCACTAGCACCTGAATAAAGTACAGTTAACAAGGTGGCTGAGTGTGATGAACGGACGCCCAAGTGACGGCACAATCAAATGTTTTTCCTCACTGAGTCAATCCTTTTTTTCTGACAGGTTTCACATCAGCCTCCCTAAATCTAACAGAACTGGAATGCAATGAGTTGTAATAAAATTTCACAAATCCCGTTCTCAGCTGGTTGCCTTTTAAAGATGCCTTGTGCCATTTTTTTCCACTCCATTAAAATAGATCCCTCTATAATAAAATGTATGTTTCATTCTTCCACCAGAATATGCAAAGGATAAATAATTACACCCTGCTGATAGCATTTTGGTTCAACTCAAATGAGTTGATGGTGACTGTTCTGTCGCATGCCCATGCCCAGTGGTAGATAGCCTTGTTAGCAAGTTTTTTTTTTGGTTTAGTTTTTTTAATGAGCCCCTTCGTTTGTGGTTAGTTATAGAGTGCCAACAGCTTGAAGGCTTTCTTGCCTATTTCTTTAGTGACAAAGGGGATGTAAGGGAAAACTGATCTGAACTTCGTAGTGTGTAATTGGATAACCTGAATGCCTTTACAAATAACTGACACCAGTGAAATTGCCACCTATTATCTAAATAAAGGCACCCATTTTGTCATAAAATATACAATGGGATGTAAAAATAGAACAAGCTAATATAAATATATGTCATTTATTGTTATACCACAGAAAGATGCTGTTAGTGCAAGTCAAAAGCCAATAACGGGCGGAATAAGTTGCATTAAGTTTCTTCTTCACATCAAATGTAAAACATTGCCTAGAATGAAATAAAACACCGACATTAAAATTAATCTTATTGAAAACATCTTCAATATGTGGTTTAAAGGTTGAGTCAATTCAAACACACAAAATATTTATATTTATCAACTTTATGGAGAATTGTACTATCATATGTTAAAAGTAGAGCTGTCAGTTTAGCGCGTTTTTATTGGCATTAATTTAAATGAATTTTAATGGGATTAAATTTTTTCTCGCGAGATTAACGCGGCACACGTCACAAGCGGATGTTACGTTCCTCTATAAATACACCAGAAACAAACGCGCTGCAGACGTCCACGCCCATGTCCGTTTTGCCAACCACGGCAGCGGGAGACAAAAGAGTTTATGAATGGAAAATTTACTTTTAAAAAGTTGCCAGATTGCTCCACTGACAAGACCAAAGTTACCTGTTCTTCTCTCTCTGTGTATCATTCAGGTATACGATGTATGCCACTGACGCGATTGTTACTTGTTTGGAACTATTTTGTGTGGAAGGTTATAGTGTTCTGTGTCCATGTAAATAGAGTGGGTGGAGCTTCTCTGTGTTCGTCTGACAGTGACAGTGCGCTACAGTGGTAGCGACCTAGCGAAAGTAAAATGTCTCCAGTGTTGTCATCGAACCAAGTGTAGTCATTCGAAATGAGGTCTACACAAAACCGTAGAGAGACTTCTGCGCAGGAAGGACCAACACAATCAACATAGCCTGACTGTGTATGGGGGAGTGAACCCCCCGCCCCCTCTTTCAGAATGGTTTGCCCCTGCAGCACAGGGGAAGTGCGTGTGCTTGTTGTACGGCCGGCAGTTTCCAATACAGCAGCACATAATGAACACTGGTGTCCGGTGTCTCGTTATTCTTCAACAAACATACAGAAAAAGACTGCTGTGTTGAAAGCAAACTTGAGAAAAATGAAGTATGCAACCATGGTTTAAATCCACTATAGGCTGAGTACTAGTGTACCTTAGATGTGCACTTTATAATGTTATATTGTTCTGTTTTGATTTTATAAAAAAAAGCTGTTAAAGCAGCTGTTGTGTGACAATATTTTTTTCACCGTTATTGATGGACAGTAATATTGTGTGAGAGATTATGTGTGAATAACTGCACCAAGTGAAAAATGTTCATGTAAAATTGAAAATCGAAATTGTTATTTCAGTTAATATATGCATTTGGCACATAGAAAACTGATTCATGATTCCATGTTGATGAGAGCATTAAAATGGGGGAAAAATAGGACAAAAATGTAAAAGGAAATTCAGAAACGATAAAAAATGTGTGAGTAATCACGATTAATTTTTTAGTTCATTTGAGTTAATTATGACAGTTGCATTTTATATTATATATATATATATATATATATATATATATATATATATATTTTTTTTTTTAATCGTTTGACAGCTCTAGTTAAAAGCAAATAATTTAAAATTAAATTAGGTTTTTCGTTACATACTAAAATGTGTTGCACATATTTTAGTTTGGTGAAGCAGTAGTCATCTGTTTTCAAAAAGCCAAGTCTGAAAAATGTTCATCATGTGTTGGGATTCTTGGATTTGTGAGAAAAGGCTTTGAGGTATAAAGTAAAAGCTACATCATATAATTGATCAGAAAACTGGAAGAGAATACAGGGAAGATCATTCATCAAAATTGGAAAACAAGTTGACCCAAGGTTGATCCTTGAGGAACATAACTTGACTGAACTAAGAAAGCTGACTTACAGCCTTCCGAAGAAACATTGTTTGACTGAAACACATGGGGCTAAAGCTAGCACGTGCGATATTTGGCAGATCAACAAACTGGGTGGTCAGGCGCAGCAGAAGGAGTTCTTTGGAGATGACCTAGCAGAGTGACCATTTGGTGGCGGAAGGTCAGTTTACACCTGAAGCTTGCTCAAACCACATGGGCTGTGATCACTGCAGCGATGCAAGCCTTTCCTTTTTGCAGATAGCCCGGACTGCGCTATTTTTGCGAAATTACCAAATTTGTGTTTGCCACCTTGCAGGATTTATGGCAATGTAAGTGTCACGTTGTGCCCGAAGCGGGTTGGGACACCTGATACAGCCGTGAGGTCGGCAACGGAGCACCCGGCTGCAGGTCTATGGCGCAATCATAGGGACGGTGCGGGGGCAAAGCGCGTGCGCGATCCTCGCTAAAAACCTCACGAAGGTCAAGTCAAGTCAAGTCAAGTCAACAGTATTTATAGAGCACTTTCAAACAGCCATCACTGCATACAAAGTGCTGTACATGGAGCGATTTAACATATACAATAAACAGTAAGACGAATCAGTAATAAGTAATAAGTAATAAGGCGGTAGAAAGCACCAAGCAGTAAAACCCCCGATAGCAATCTGGCACTCCGTCAAGGCAGATAGCTTCGGAGGGTTCGACACTGGTCCGTTCATGTTCCCCGATGGCCGATCGTAGACAGTGTTTATAACAATATTTACTCCAACTGTCTATTGCTGGGCGCTCCCAGGAAATTACGGGGTTGTGGGTAGTGATGGGTCCAGCGACACCGATGCATTGCCACATGCGCCGGGCTCACAGAGCAAAGCACGTGTCGATGCATGTGCTGCTACATTACGTCACGTGATTGACACGTGAACTGCATTGACACAGTCCAGGCTTCTAATTGACACACCGGCTGCGTTGACACAGTCCAGGCTGCTAATTGACACATCGACTGTGTTGACACAGTCCAGGCTGCTAATTGACACGTGAACTGCACCGGTGCAGTTTAGACCGCATCGGCTGCTTGGCACCATACAGGCTGCGCCACTTAGTCCAGGGGGCGGCGACTCAGTGCAGAGGGCGTTGACGCAGCAAAAGCCCGCCGCACAGTGTTTATAAGGAAGTGGGTTTGGCGACACAATGCCACTTGCCGAAACAAGCCAGACCTCACTCACGCTCGCTTGTCGAAGTTCGTGTCAGTGCAGACTTCGTGTTCGTGCCTTGCCTTCCTTGCCGATTATACAGCAGAGACGCAAATCATCCGCCGTGTGGGACCATTTTGATGTCCCGGAGAATAAGGTATTATTTATTTATTTATTCAAATCGCCTTCTGTCGCCGAGAGCCTCTCGGCGAGAGGCACTCACCGAGTGCCTCTCAGATTATTGACATGTGTTGTACCATTCTAATCC
Organism: Hippocampus zosterae; assembly: GCF_025434085.1. Classification (NCBI taxonomy): domain Eukaryota; kingdom Metazoa; phylum Chordata; class Actinopteri; order Syngnathiformes; family Syngnathidae; genus Hippocampus; species Hippocampus zosterae. The sequence continues at coordinate 30,779,824 of NC_067451.1, forward strand.
GAATACATTTCAAGGTAACTCTTAGTTACTTCTTATTCACATTTCATTACAGGTGAAATGTCGAATTTGCCGGGTCGAATTGTCATACACCAACAGAAGCACCTCCACCATGCTGAGGCATTATCGGGCCAAGCATGAGAATGAAGTTCGCGATACACCCAGTATTACGCCAGGTATACAAACGTTCACTCATCTTTTCACGGTTGCTATGTTGATGATTTAATTGACAATCAGTAATTGACTCTCCACTCCATGTTTGACAATCAAGGTTCCAGGAAGCAGCTGTACTGGAAGGACCAACACACTTCTTTCCCAAACCTCTCCCACCTCGCAAAGGAGTTCCTTTGTACGCCAGCCTCATCCGTCCCTTGTGAGCGTGTGTTCTCCACAGCAGGAGAAATCGCTTGTAAAAGACGCAACAGGCTGAAGTTTAAAACATTGGAGCATCTTATTTTTCTCAATAAAAATTTGTGAAATAAAAGACCACAAGCATCCTCATTCAAATGATCTTCACATTATTTGAACACATTGAATGTTGCAAAATGAATGAATGCATGGATGTGAATGATATTGTATACACTTCATCATCAAATCGATGAATGACCTTATGAAAATGTTTTGGAACAGTTGTAGATGCAAAACCGTGCTGGCAGCTACATAATAGATAATAAAAGAAATATCCCAAACCATAGGGATCCTCCCAAAAATGTGCTGAATAAGAGATCCTTGTACACATACTTTTATTACTTCCATATTTGACCTATTGTGTGGGAATCTGGGGAAATGCCAGTAAAACACTTTTAAAACTACAATACAAAGCAATCGGAACAATCACTGGCTCCAAATAGACGGAACCCACAAATCCACTGTTTATCAAATTAAACAATGAAATCTCATGACCTGATTGACTTCAAATTCGCCCAATTAATGTACAAAGCACACAATAACCTTTGCCAAAAGATCCAGAAGCTTTTTAAAATTCGAGAAAGTTGTCATAATTTAGGGGGTACTAATCTATACAAAAAAATCCAAAACACGAACGAACATCACACAAAGTGTATCTGTTATAGGTGTAAATCTGTGGAATGACTCTGAAACGGACCAGTAAAATGAGTAAGTCTCTTGCTGAGATTAAAAATGAATTCGAGAGTAGTACAAGACAACTACACAAATCAGAATTAAGCTGATATATTCGATACACTCATGAAATATAGCAATACATCAGAAATACATTGATGAGATTATTTAATATATTAATGAAATGTAGCATCCATTATGAATATGAGAAAATCGACATATACATGTGCTCTAAAGAGTATGTACTGTATTTACAAACCTAATGTTGTAAAAATGTATTAGTACAGCATACATAAGGGTAAAAGCATTTGTTGATATTTAGACTTTCTTTCCTATTTAGAAAAATTATCAATTCATATATAAGAAGGGGTAGGACTCGGGGTAGGTTTTTTGCTTCTTTCTACTCCTTTGAACACATATTTGTGATGATGACTATTTTCTTTTCCTTTTTTTATATCTTACCTTCACCTTTTGCCAATTTATTACCGAATTGTATATTTTATATGTTCAATATACAAAACAATTTATCAGTCAGTTCAGTCTGTTAAGTGGGTTGGCTGCAGGGATCTTGAAGGTCCAGCAGGTGGCAGTGGTCAGTGACACAGTATCAGCACAGTATCAACACAGTGTGTCAGTGTGTCGACACGCCTCATGAGGCCTCATGGACCCATCACTAGTTGTGGGTCTTGAGCCAGGGCAACCCAAGAATGACCGGAGCGTTACGGGACCGCATTAAATAAAAACGGCGATGCTCGACATGGTTACCGGAGAGGCGGAATTTCAGTGGTTCCGTTCTACACGTAACTACCGCCAGGGGGCGCCCATCGAGATCACAAACCCGCTTCTTATTAACCAACTCCTCAATACAACAACCCAACTCAGACGCGAGATCTGTGTCCATTAAACACTCATCCGCCCCCGAGTCTACCAGGGCTATAACCCGCAGCGACCGGGATTCCCCAAATATCTCCCCCTCGAGTTCTAGTCTGTTGGGATTTCCCGGCCGGGGGTCGATACGCCTAGACTCGGGAGGTACTACGCGGGGTCGTGACTCACAGTACTTGGTGTAAGGGGAGAACGGCGACTCCGGACGGCCGGGAGCAGCGTGCGGACCTTGTTGGGCGCTGTCAGACATGGCCCGATCGCTGAGTCGACGCCTTCTCTCCTCCAAACCAACGTCTTTGCCACCCAGCTGCATCGGTTCCTCCGCGGTAACCACCACCTGGGGTCAAGGGTGATCCTCGGGTCCTGCTGCTTGAAGCGCCACATGGTAATCACCGCGGTGTGCGGCATGCCGGGACGGGAACCGATCACCTCCACGTTCCCGGTCTCTCTCCCTCAGGCGGTTGTCCAATCGTAGGGAGAGATCGATCAACTCCGCCAGGTCGGAACTGTGGTCGCGGGTCGCCAGTTCATCCTTGAGCTGGGGGTTTAATCCATGACGAAACAGCCCACACAGCGCTCGGTCTCCGTAGCCACTCTGGGCGGCCAATATCTGGAACTCGATCGAGTAATCCGCCACCGATCGCCTTCCCTGGTGGAGTTCGAGTAGCCGGCCCTCCGCCTCTCTGCCCCGCACGGGATGGTGGAACACCCGGCGAAACGCCGTAACGAATTCGTGGAGCGAAGACCGGAGGCCCAGCTTCGCGTCGCTCGTCACCATCGCCCATGACGCCGCCGGACCTGTCAATAAGCTCATGATATATGCCACTTTAGCGGCGTCATTAGCATAGACGGAAGGCTGTTGGTCGAACACGAGCGAGCATTGGTGGAGAAAGTGTCCACACTGCCCGTGCTCACCCCCGTAACGTGGGGGGTGTGGAAGCGAGGGCTCCCTCATAATTGTGGGGAATGATGCGGGAGCCTCAGTGGTGGTAGGACGAACCACGGGGGGAGGTGTTCCCCGTGCCTCCACCTGTACCAAACGGGGTTCGAGATCATCGAACCGATGAGCCAGCATGGAAACCGTGCTGCGGAGTTCCGTAAGGGCTTGGCCCTGCGGACTCATCTGTTGCTCTTGTCGGTACAGAGCGGACAAGATCTTTTCCATGTCTGCGGGATCCATGGTGGCCGGAGAATTCTGTCACGTTGTGCCCGAAGCGATAGACAGATCACTTCGTGCACAACAAAAATAAGGAAGTGGATCCCCGAGATAACAGACACGAAACGAGATCTTGTCAAAGAACAAAAAGAGTCTTTAATACGAAACACAAAATACCCGACAGGAAGAATAACAAAAAGCGCTGGTCAAATAAGGACCAGGGGAAAAATAAGGGAACAACAGAAAACGCTCGCGGAAAACAAAAGCGAGGAAGGTCTGAATAGACTATGGGAATAATTTACATACGATCAATAACTTGTACGACAAGACAATTGCCAAAAGGCTAGGAAGCAACGAGTAATATTAATTTAGGGTTTTTTCGCGAAAGAACAATGGCGCGGCGTGGAATTCTCCGGCAGTGAGTAAACTGCCAGAGTCTCCTAATAAAGGAAGAATAATCAATCCCGAATGAATAACAGGTGTGCAGTCGGTGGGGAGAAAGCCCGCCCCCTGCAGGTAGGCACGGGACGTGACAGTAAGAGATCTGAGACTCGAGACGAGAGCAGCACCCACCTACTTCCAGACTGTAAATGAATGACATGTAAGCTACTGCTAACTAACATAAGGAATCAGTTATGTTAATTAGCAATTAGCATTGTTAGAAAGAACAGTGCAGGTGTCCCGATCACAGACACATATTCTCAATTTGGCCATATAAAAGACTTAGGCACAGTATTTCTTCAATTTCATTCTTGATGGGTGAAGGCCCTCATACACTCAAATATTTGTCTACAAGCATTTAAAAATGAAAATTTTCATATTAAGTCTCTTTTCAGACGGGCAACTGATGTGATGAAATGAAAAGGATACATTACCAGTCGTGCAATCTGTCTAGGCCTGAGTGGGATAGGCCGCTACTCTGGAGTGATGGGTTTTTAAAAAAAAAAATTAATCCATCGGTAGTTGGAGAACACATGCCCATTTTTTTTTACAGACAGATATTGAGGCCTGAAGCTGCATCATCATTTCTTTCTGGCAGCAATGTGATGACTCATACACACATCCTCCTGTATTGATTTGGACTAAGTTGAACTCCTGCTGCCAATAACCTACCTCGTAATCACACGAGAATCCTCCTCACTTACATCTGTTCCACAGAGGGACGCTTTCTCCTACACACACAAAAGCTTTTCATAAGCCAATGATGGATAATTTGGATGGCAAAAAATCGAGTGGGCCAGGTTTTGATTTGGGCATTGCATTTCAGCACCACGGACAGCGATTTTGTGGCTTCACCCAAAAAAAATCATCTGAAAGAATTTAGTCCGTTATGTACGTCTGATACACAAGGGCAGACACACACACACACACACACACACACACACTTCATGTCTTAGATTCTTTATGACTGGGGTAGCAGAATAAAAGCATGAAACTGCAGGAAGCCTCTTTTTGAAGATTTGTTCACTTTGCTACACGCTGATTGTTTGTAAGTAAAATAAATTCAAATCACTGCCAATATACAGGGTCCGTATCTCAAATTTTTGTTTGCAAGTTAGAGCAACAAACGAAAAAAAAAGGGAAAAATCGTATCTTGAAAAACTCGTAAATCGGGTGATTCTCTCTCTCTCTCTCTCTCTCTCTCTCACACACACACACACACGCACACACACACTTTTTTCTTTGGTATTGGTATCAATGAGCACTCAAGAGTTCAATGGTCTGAAAATAAAGTGGTATCATGCATCATCATAAAATAACGTAATGTTTTTAGTATTATTTATGAATTAAGGATGAGATTCAGCAACAAGTGGATTTTTTCTGAGCCGTCATAAACTATATAAATTACACCCCTACTATAAATTAGAACACATGATAATTGTCCCTAAGTGTGAATGTGAGTGCGCATGGTTGTTCGTCTCTGTGTGCCCTGAGATTGGCTGGCAACCGGTTCAGGGTGTCCCCCGCCTACTGCACGAAGACGGCTGGGATAGGCTCCAGGACCCCGTCGCCCTAGGGAGGATTAAGCGGTTCGGAAAATGAATGAATGAATGAATGATAAAGTTCGTATTGCACAAGCTTTAATAATTCAAACGTAAATACAAAAAAAGGAAAATATCCCAAAAACTCGATGTGCCAGAAAAAAAGGTAAGGTAGGGATTCTGAAAGCCATATTTGGGATGCATCATGACATGATTGAAGTGAAAATAAATATGTGAATTTTACAACAGTGTATACGTTAAATATTTGGTCAATAAAATAAAACAGCCCCCATCCGTTGCCTTGTATTTTTCTCTACATAAACAATGGACACATTTTATCCCTCTAGACTGTAAATAAGGTGGAGTCCACAGAACCTATGGCATAGGTTTGCAAAATTGATAACACACACACACACACTCACGCGCATACACACCGCACCCGCGCAGCCCGACCACTCGGACGAGGAAGCCAAGGGTCGTAACTTCGCGAGGCTCCAAGCGTCGTCAATGCTCGCCAATGGATTATCGACGGGGCGGTCGATGCAAAGCGGGGCATGCCTGCCTGGCATGAATTAACATTTCAACCATTCCCGTAAAGCGTCGGGAATGCAGAGGGACCCCACAGCGTCGCGGACCGCCTCCGCCTCCGAACCGGTCGAGGAGAAGAACCGGCCAACGATGACCGCCGGCGGCAACCGGGGCGCTCCCGGACCGGACGGAGGATGAAGGCGGCTGCCAGCGCAGAGGGATCGAGAGCGGTAGGAGAGGTGGAATATAATGAAGTTGAGTGGGAAAGGACTGTGCGCCGTCCTGTCCAGCAGCCTCCTCTTCGCATGCGCCCTCAGCGAACTCGTGTTCGGATTAAAATGCGTCTCGTTGGGCTCCAGCGTCAGAGAACAATTCCACCTCGGCGCCGCAGCCGGAGCGTTCTACTCCGGGCTGCTCCTCGGAAGCGGCCAGGTCCTCTTGGGCGTCGCGCTGCTCTGCTGCACGGGGAAGCCGCGCAGCCGGAATCTGGTCCTCCTGGGGGTTGTGGTTTTCCTGCTTGGGGTCCTCACCGCCTTCTCCGGAGCCGTGGTGGACGGGGACACCGCTTCTCTGGTGGAGAAGAAGTATTTCCACTACTGTGTCCACTCGGGCCAGGTGAGCCGCGCCTGCGAGGAGCTGAGGGAGTACCAGAGGAATTTGGTCATCTCCACCGTGCTCAGCACGCTCGAGTGCCTCCTGGGGCTCGTCAACCTGGTGCTCATCCAAAGGTACAAAGCGGCCCAGTTCTCCCGGAGCAGGCGGGTCCAGAGGCACAGCTCCGGGCCCATCGTCTTCAGCGAGGAGCGGGACTGCTCTTCGGCGGACTTCCAGCCCGTGTCTTATATTAATCTAGCCGTTTTGAACGTGTCGGACGAGAGCGGCGCGGAAGCCCAGCGAGGGGGCCACCCGTCCATTGAGCTGCCGGGGTACTCGCCCGCAGACCCGGAACTCAACCGCTGCTTTCCCTTCTCCTACCCGCTCCCCAGTGAACTCCCGCCCGCCTATGAGGACATCTTCCCCGCCGAGACACGCAACACATAGCCGGCCGCTGTGGGACGATTAGCGAAACCCCAAAGTTTTTTGTTTTTTTTGTTTTTTTTTTTGGGGGGGGGGGGGTTCTCCCAGATGCCTGCGACAGCTTTTAACATCACCGTCACGCTAAGGAGGAGCAACAAGCTGAAATGTGGCAGTGCGGCCGCATGGCAGCATCAGGCCAGCATCTTGCAGTTCATCAAAAGTTTGTGTTGGAATATTTGCTGTTCAGATTTATACTTGTGAATTAAAAGTATATTTAACCTCACGTCTTGCGCCCTGAACCTTCCCTAAACATATATTCTTGGGATTTTTGTTGTTGTTTTAACTGCTATTGCGGCGACCAAATCGTTTGATTTATCTATTTATTTATTTATTTATTGTTTTGCAGAGGCACACACTAAATAGAGAACTTTCGCAAAAAGGAATAGAAAGGGAATAGTACCATTTCAACTCCATTACTAAAGTACACAACCCCCCCCCCCCCCCCCCCCCAATTGCATACAATACCCGTATTCAGAACTGTCACATTTCGGTTTTTCGGTCTGGCCAGAAGGTGGCAGGAGCGGTATCTCTAGCACACCTGCTGGCAATCATTAATCAATAGAGACACTATTTAAGGACTCCTACGTTCGACACCTGTTGTGGGAGTATTGTTTTTGGCATTGCTTACCTCATTGCTCATTGACTAGTGGCTTTTGACCTCGTCGTGTTTTCGCGTGTCGTCTCGGTACCAAGTTTGTGTGTGAGTACCATTTTGTTTTGATGTTCTGGCTTTTCTTGCGTGTACAAAGTGTTACATTGTTTTTCGTTCGTAGTTTGTGGGCTTTACTTTCTTTTTCTTGCTCTTTTGTGCAAGCACCTTTTGTTAGTCGTTTTTGATTTACCTCCTTATTTTCGGTTTGGACATTAAATTGTCTTACTTCGGAGACCTTGTTTTTGTCTACGTTTTTTGGATCCCCCTTCCTAACTCGGTTTACCCGAGTACGTAACAAGAACTTTGCACAATGAAAATGTTTGTTCTTTTTCAAGGGGAACACAACCCTAGATGTCAAAACTTGTTTTTCTTTTAAATGTGCATATTGTTGGCGTTGGGCAAAGTCCTTGTTTCACCAAAATAAATCACCGGTTTTCAGGAGACCCCCGAAACAACATGTTTGTTCATGAACATCGCATCGTCACAAAGTGGGAGCCATTTTCAACACAAAAAACAGAACAAAACAAGTTGTTACAGAGGAGGTTCCATTCTTCAGCTGATACAGTTTATAGTTTAAATGTCCAAACTGGCAAAAATTTAACATGTACCTGCCCTTCCAGTCTGCTTTATTTACTAACTAAACCTGACCAATATTAAATATTGAGCTATGACAAGCAACACATTGGTCAGATGCACGTATCGAGCCAGCTAATATCAAACGTGCGATTCATATGACTTGGCTCGTTCAAGTTGGCACGTCACCTTATATTGCTTTTGTATACTGTTGGCACCAATACCTGTCACGTTGTGCACGAAGCGATAGGATAATTGCTTCGCTCACAACAAAAAATAAGGAAGTGGATCCCCGAAATGCAGACACCAAACAAGGTCTCCGTAGCAAAAGGGTTTAATATACAAAAATTCGCACCGACAAAGTAGTAACATAAAGTGCTGGTCAAAACAAGGACCAGAGGGCACAAAAACGAATAACAAAAAGCGCTTGCACAAAAGGCAAGGGGGGAAAATAAGAATCGCGAAGGCAAACAAAAAACAATGTAACCACTACACGCAAGCGAGAGCCAAATCACAAACTAAGAACCATACTTACAAAATACTGAGCACGAGAGTCCCCTCCGTGAGCCGTCACCTTACCGTGGTGGAGGGGTTTGCGTGTCCCAATGATCCTAGGAGCTAAGTTGTCTGGGGCTTTATGCCCCTGGCAGGGTCACCCTTGGCAAACAGGTTCTAGGTGAGGGGCCAGACAAAGCACGGCTCATAGACCCTCATGATGAATACAATAGATGGACCAAGGTTTCCCTTGCCCGGACGCGGGTCACTGGGGCCCCACTCCGGAGCCAGGCCTGGAGGTGGGGCTCGTTGGCAAGCGCCTGGTGGCCAGGCCTACACCCATGGGGCCTGGCCAGGCACAGCCCGAAGAGGCAACGTGGGTCCCCCTTCTCATGGGCTCACCACCCATGGGAGGGGCCAAAGGGGTCAGGTGCAATGTGAGCTGGGCGGCAGCCAAAGGCGGGGACCCTGGCGGTCCGATCCTCGGCTGCAGAAGCTAGCTCTTGGGACATGGAATGTCACCTCTCTGGCAGGGAAGGAGCCCGAGCTGGTGTGTGAGGCAGAGAATTTCTGACTGGATATAGTCGGACTTGCCTCCACACACACCCTGGGTTCTGGTACCAGTTCTCTCGAGAGGGGTTGGACTCTCTTCCACTCTGGAGTTGCTCACGGTGAGAGGCACAGAGCAGGTGTGGGCATACTCATTGCCCCCCGGCTCAGTGCCTGTACATTGGGGTTCACACCGGTGGACGAGAGGGTTGCATCCCTCCGCCTGCGGGTGGGGGGACGGGTCCTGACTGTTGTTTGTGCATATGCACCAAACAGCAGCTCAGCATACCCACCCTTTTTGGAGTCCTTGGAGGGAGTGCTGGAGAGTACTCCTGCTGGGGACTCCCTTGTTCTGCTGGGGGACTTCAATGCTCACGTGGGCAACGATAGTGAGACCTGGAGGGGCGTGATTGGGAGGAACGGCCCCCCCGATCAGAACTCGAGTGGTGTTTTGTTATTGGACTTCTGTGCTCGCCACGGATTGTCCATAACGAACACCTTGTTCAAACATAAGGGTGTCCATATGTGCACTTGGCACCAGGACACCCTAGGCCGCAGTTCGATGATCGACTTTGTAGTTGTATCATCGGATTTGCGGCCGCATGTTCTGGACACTCGGGTGAAGAGAGGGGCGGAGCTGTCAACTGATCACCACCTGGTGGTGAGTAGGCTCCGATGGTGGGGGAAGATGCCGGTCCGTCCTGGCAGACCCAAACGTATTGTGAGGGTTTGTTGGGAGCATCTGGCGGAATCCCCTGTCAGAAAGAGTTTCAACTCCCACCTTCGACAGAGCTTTTCCCATGTTCCGGGGGAGGCGGGGGACATTGAGCCGAGTGGACCATGTTCCGTGCCTCTATTGTTGAGGCGGCCAATCTGAGTTGTGGCCGTAAGGTGGTTGGTGCCTGTCGTGGCGGCAACCCCCGTACTCGCTGGTGGGAACCAGCAGTAAAGGATGCCGTCAAGCTGAAGAAGGAGTCCTATCGAGCCTTTATGGCCTGTGGGACCCCAGAGGCAGCTGACGGGTATCGACTGGCCAAGTGGAACGCAGCTTCGGTGGTCGCCGAGGCAAAAACCAGAGCGTGGGAAGAGTTTTGTGAGGCCATGGAAGCCGACTTCCGGACGGCTTCAAGGAAATTCTGGTCCACCATCCGACGTCTCAGGAGGGGGAAGCAGTGCACAACTAACACTGTGTACAGTGGGGATGGGGCGCTGCTGACGTTGTGAACCGGTGGGCAGAGTACTTCGAAGACCTCCTCAACTCCACCAACACGTCTTCCTTGGAGGAAGCAGAGCCCGGGGACTCTGAGGTGGGCTCTCCTATCTCTGTGGCTGAAGTCACCGATGTGGTTAAAAAGCTCCTCGGTGGCAAGGCCCCAGGGGTGGATGAGATCCGCCCGGAGTTCCTCAGGGCTCTGGATGTTGTGGGGCTGTCCTGGTTGACACGCCTCTGCAACATCGCGTGGTCAACAGGGAGAGTGCCTCTGGATTGGCAGACCGGGGTGGTAGTCCCTCTTTTTAAAAAGGGGGACCGGAGGGTGTGTTCCAACTATAGAGGGATCACACTCCTCAGTCTCCCTGGTAAGGTCTATTCAGGGGTGCTGGAGAGGAGGGTCCGTCAGGAAGTCGAGCCTCAGATTGAGGAGGAGCAGTGTGGTTTTCGTCCCGGCCGTGGAACAGTGGACCAGCTCTACACCCTTAGCAGGGTCCTCGAGGGTATGTGGGAATTTGCCCAACCAGTCTACATGTGTTTTGTGGACTTGGAGAAGGCGTTTGACCGTGTCCCTCGGGGAGTTCTGTGGGGGGTGATTCGAGGGCATGGGGTACCGAACCCCCTGATACGGGCTGTTCGGTCACTATACCACCGATGCCAGAGTTTGGTTCGCATTGCCGGCAGTAAGTCGGAATTGTTTCCAGTGGGGGTAGGACTCCGCCAAGGCTGCCCTTTGTCGCCAATTCTGTTCATAACCTTTATGGACAGAATTTCTAGGCGCAGCCGAAGCGTTGAGGGGGTCCGTTTTGAGGGCCTCAGTATTGCATCCCTGCTTTTTGCGGATGATGGGGTGCTGTTGGCTCCTTCAAACGGGGCTCTCCAATTCTCACTGGAGCGTTTCGCAGCCGAGTGTGAAGCGGTTGGGATGAAGATCAGCACCTCCAAATCTGAAACCATGGTCCTCAGTCGAAAAAGGGTGGAGTGCCCCCTGCGGGTCGGGGAGGAGATCTTGCCCCAAGTGGAGGAGTTCAAGTATCTTGGGGTCTTGTTCACCAGTGGGGGCAGAAGGGAGCGGGAGATCGACAGGCGGATTGGTGCAGCGTCTGCTGTGATGCCGGCGTTGTATCGGTCTGTCGTGGTGAAGAAGGAGCTGAGCCAAAGGGCGAAGCTCTCAATTTACCGGTCGATCTACGTTCCAATCCTCATCTATGGTCACGAGCTATGGGTTGTGACCGAAAGAACGAGATCCCGGTTACAAGCGGCCGAAATGAGTTTTCTCTGCAGGGTGTCCGGGCTCTCCCTTAGAGATAAGGTGAGAAGCTCGGTCATCCGGGAGGGGCTCAGAGTCGAGCCGCTTCTCCTCCATATCGAGAGGAGCCAGATGAGGTGGCTTGGGCATCTGATTCGGATGCCTCCTGAGCGCCTCCCCGGTGAGGTGTTCCAGTCATGCCCCACCGGGAGGAGACCCCGAGGAAGACCCAGGACACGCTGGAGAGACTATGTCACCCTGTTTGCCTGGGAACGACTCGGGATCCCCCGGGGAGAGCTGGACGAAGTAGCTAGGGAGAAGGAAGTCTGGGCATCCCTGCTAAAGCTGTTGCCCCCGCGACCCGGCCCCGGATAAGCGGTAGATGATGGATGGATGGATGAGCACGAGAGTTCAAAAAGCGAAACACGACGAGGTCTGTAGCAATAGCAGTCAATGAGCAAGGAAGTAGCAAGGCGAAATTCAATACTCCAGCGACATGTGCATATCGGAGGGCACAGCAGGTGTGCACAGAAGTCCGCTAATGCCACCTGCTGGCCAGACTGCAACATAACCGTGACAGTACCCCCCCCCCCCCCCAACGGACGCCTCCTGGCGGACCACCCGGCTTCGATGGGTGCGCAGCGTGGAAAGCGCGGAGAAGGGACGGGTCCAAGATCCAGGAGCGGGGGACCCATTGCCGATCCTCGGGGCCGTAGCCCTCCCAGTCGACCAGGTACTGGAACCCCTTCCCACTGCACCTAGAGTCCAAAATTTGTACACCGGGTCACCATCGATAATCCGTGGAGGAGGCGAGGTGGGAGGCGGAGCCAAGGGACTGGTGGCCACCGGCTTAAGCAGGGAGACGTGGAAGACTGGGTGGACCTTCATGGTGGGCGGCAACCGGAGCTTGACGGAGACGGGGCTGATGATCGAGTCCACCACGAACGGTCCCGTGAAGTGGGGCCCCAACTTGCTCGAAGTGCCGGCCAGACGCAGATCCCTCGTCGACAGCCACACCTCCTGGCCCACCTGATAGGCTGGCGCCGGGTGACGACGACGATCTGCGATCATCTGGTTCCTGGAGGCGGTGCGAGACAACGCGGCCCTGGTCTCTTTCCACTTGCGATGAGCCCGTCTCAGATGACGCTGCACTGACGGGACCTCCACCTGCCCTTCTTGTGATGGAAAAAGCGGCGGCTGATAGCCATAGGCAGACATGAAAGGAGACCGACCTGTGGCTGACGAGACGACAGTGTTATGGGCATATTCTACCCAGGGCAGGTGAACAGACCATGATGAGGGACGATGGAAACACACGCAACGCAGCGCCGCCTCCAGGTCCTGGTTCATGCGCTCAGTCTGTCCGTTGGATTGTGGGTGGTAGCCCGACGAGAGACTTGCCGTGGCTCCCAGGGCTAGACAGAACCGCTTCCACACCCTGGAGACAAATTGGGGACCCCGGTCCGACACAATGTCCACTGGAATCCCATGGAGCCGGAAGACATGGCGAACAAGAAGGTCAGCGGTCTCCAGGGCAGACGGTAACTTTGACAAGGGAACAAAATGAGCAGATTTAGAGAAGCGGTCCACAATGGTAAGAATAACGGACTTTCCCCGGGAAGGAGGGAGGCCAGTGACAAAGTCCATGGAGATGTGGGACCAGGGTCGAGGTGGAACGGGAAGGGGTTGAAGCAACCCTGCCGGAGGCTGGTTAGAGGCCTTACTACAGGCACAGGTGGAGCAGGCCTTGACAAAATCCAGAACGTCCTTCCGCAGCTCCGGCCACCAAAACCGCTGAGAGACAAGATGCCGGGTCCGATTCATCCCAGGATGGCAAGCCACCTTTGACGAGTGCCCCCACTGCAACACCTCTGAACGCAGAGGTGGGAGTACAAAGAGTTTACCAGCAGGACAGCCAGCCGGGGCTTGGGATCGGTCTTGGGCCTCTTGGACCTTACGCTCAATCTCTCACCTCAGTGCCCCCAAGATGCAGTGGTCCGGAAGAATGCTCCCTGGTTCGCTGCTCCTCTCAGCGGGGTCATGGATACGCGATAGGGCATCTGGTTTTATGTTCTTGGACCCTGGACAATAGGTGAGTGTAAAGTTGTAGCGCGTAAGTAGTAGGGCCCACCGGGCTTGACGTGAGTTCAGTCTCTTGGCAGAGCGAATGTATGCGAGGTTCTTGTGGTCGGTGTACACGGTGAAGGGTTCCTTAGTCCCCTCGAGCCAGTGCCTCCATTCTTGTAGAGCTGAAACGACGGCCAGTAATTCACGATTTCCCACATCATAGTTGGTTTCCGCGGGACTGAGATGACGAGAGAAGAAGGCGCAAGGGTGGAGTCTCTGGTCGACTGTGGAACGCTGCGACAATACCGCCCCCACTCCAGTCTCGGAAGCGTCCACCTCTACCACAAAAGGAACTTCGGGGTTAGGATGTTGAAAAACAGGGGGGTTAGAGAAAGCTTTCTTTAATTCGCAAAACGCATTGTCAGCATCCGAGTCCCACCTATAGGGGACCTTGATTGATGTCAACCGGGTTAATGGAAGGGCTCTCTGGCTATAGTTCCTGATGAATCGTCGGTAGAAATTGGCGAAACCCAAGAAACGTTGTACCTGTTTCCTAGTGGTGGGTGTAGGCCACTCTACCACCGCCTTAGTCTTGGCGGAATCAGCTCTCAGCTGACCCTTCTCTATGACAAAACCAAGAAACGAAACTGACTCCACATGAAACTCGCATTTCTCTGCTTTAACGAAAAGTCGATTCTCCAAGAGACGCTGCAAGACGAGCCTGACGTGGCGTTGGTGCTCTTGGGGCATACGAGAAAAAATCAATATGTCGTCCAGGTACACAAAGCAAAATACATTCAATAAATCTCTCAACACGTCATTAATAAGACTCTGAAAAACAGCGGGGGCGTTGGTCAACCCAAAGGGCATGACTAGATACTCAAAATGTCCCAATGGGGTCTTGAGTGCAGTTTTCCATTCATCCTCCTCCCGTATGCGGACTAAATGGCAGGCGCTACGTAGATCCGGTTTAGTGAAGATGGTTGCAGATTGGAGAGGGGCAAACGCAGAATCTAATAGCGGAAGTGGATATTTATTCTTTATGGTGATTTCGTTAAGCCCCCGATAGTCTACACAAGGACGTAGTGACGCGCTTCACTCGAGTCGAGTGACGTTGCTACAGTACGTGCATATTATGGAGCAGCTTCCGGACAAATACAAATTGTCCGCCGCGTAGAGCCATTTTGATCTCCTTTTGGAGAATAAGGTATTCATTAAAATCTCCTCGTCTCACCAAGTGCCTCTCGGATTTTTGACATGTCTTATTCCATTGTGTGTGTGTCTTCTCCACAGCAGAGGAAATAGCATGCATTAAATGCAACAGACTGAAATTTAAAACACTGCATCTTATTTTTCTAAATCAAAAATTGTGAAGACAAAGCCCACAAGCATCCTCATTCACATGAATTTCACATTATTGAAACACATTGAATGATACAATATGAATGCATGGATGTGAATGATATTGTCAAGGGTCAATGTCATCTTTATTGTCAAATATGCTTTATGTATGACATGCAGCATAGATGAAATTTGTTCCTCTCAATCCTCAGTGCATACATGCATGTAAACATGCTGTGCATTAAATACACACAGCTAAGAAAGGATAGCAGCTACACTATATAAAAAAAGACATGTAATCTGAACAGTATAGCCAATATAAAAAGCATAAACAAATACATAAACAATGGCGCTTGTGGCTACACTGAGCTTTTAACTCATTCAGTACCAGTCATTGGGTAGAGTGAGGTAGTGCATTGTATACACGTCATCATCAAATCAGTTTGTTCAGTCTGTCAAGTGGGTTGGCAGCGGGGATTTTGCAGGTCCAGCAGGTGGTAGTGGTCAGCGACACAGTATTGGTACAGTATCAACACAGTGTTATTGTGTCGACACGCCTCATGAGGCCTCATGATGACACCGCCATGCAGCGTGACAGTGTGGTGGTGGACCCCAAAAAGCAGGCAGGAGAGAGGAGCAGGGTGTATTTGAAGATGTGTATTGATAAAACACAGAAAACTAAATCCTAAGCAAACAAAGTCCAAAGTAGCAAACAAAAATCATGACTGAAGATAAAACATAACAACCAAAACATGACTTAAACAAACATGACAGTAGCAAAAGCAACAATGACCCGACACTGAGTGTGCGGGCAGGAGTCCTTTTATAGGCCTGATTACCTATGACCAACAGGTGTGCAGCTGCCAGGGGAGCTCTACAGTGTCACCTTTTGGTCCCTAAACCGAATCGTGACAATACCATCCTGAAATCATGTTCAAATGATAATTTAACACACTTTAAAATATAGAAATCAATTATGCTGGTTTTCATCAGATGGAATTGCAAGGCCTTTGTCAAGGTGGAATTATGAACATTTCCCAATACAGTTAAAAAAAAAAAGGAAGGAAGTCTCCACTAGAATGTCTGAACTTTATTTAGAATACAAAATAGGGGGTGTGGACTCTTTCTAACGAGTGTATGAGCTCAACAAAAAATGTGTTTTTATTTTCAAAAGGAATTAAAAATTCTTTCGGTGCTTTGACAGGGAACTTAAAGTACATAGTTGGCATGATGACATAATACTTTTCCTTTTTACTCCTAACTGTGCAACAATGACGCGTTTGCTTTTTGGTGATTCACAAATGAATGCTGGATACAACAAAATGAACGAAGCATCTGTTCTTCTCACTATATATAAAACAGCTCCATCTCAGGAATTGTCTTAATAACTTATCAGATGATAAAAGGGCTCCTTGGGGAGATAATTCAGGGGAAGCACGCCGGAAAATGATGATAAAATTAAAAAAAAAAAAAGTGTGTATTTTGGGCCGTTCGCAACAAAGGACTCAGAAATGAGCCGCTGTCAGCAGAAAGGTTTCACTTGGGAAGACTGTGTTCACTTTTTCTCAATATTGATCCATTATTTGATGATGGGAGAGTCGTGTCAAGAAACCTCAAAAGATTTTCTTTTATTGTCATGGAATCTACCAGGTGGAAAAAGTCAAAGGAATGGAAAATATAGAATTGGGAATAACAATACAGTAACACCCGCTACATCGCAAGATTATGTTGCACACCATCCCTGCAAAAAGGGAAATCCACAATGTAGAGATACCCTATAAACACTTTCTAGGCATGTTTTCGTAGCATTACTGGCACTTAATTATTTGTAAGACGTTGAACACAATTAAAATAATATATGAGAGAGAGAGAGAGAAAGCCAGCAATGGATTACACAAAACTATTGTACAGAGTACCAGTCCCTCAACGTGTTGACAAACTCAATTAAAAAAAAAATCTAACTAATGAATTTCCCAAGCCCAAAACTGTAGATTATCAAGTAAACCTACAGTATTGGCATTGGTAGGCGTAAAAACCAGGATTAATGAGAAATGAAGATTTGGTAAACTTCAGCAAAATCTAGGCTGATCTTGAAATATTTTGTTTGACTCTTCTTTCAAATTTGCATCATCTCTGACTGCATTACAAAATGGCGCCACAATGTGGGATTTCCAACCACCAGGCTGTTATCATTTGCTCTCAGTTCGTCCTGTGAAATATAATTATTATTCTTTTTTTTTTTTTTTTAGCTTTTCACATCCATGCAGCACGTCCGCCCACTATTTTAGTTGCAAAATGGCCACAGCCCCAGCGCCAGGATTTTTTTCCCTCCAGGGCTTCCAACTCGAATACTGTATTGCCATTCATTCTCAGGACAATGAATCAATGGCAACAGGACTGCTCTGGTTATTTTGAAAAACATTTCGCCTCTCATTTGAGCTGGCTTCATCACTTATGCAACAAGGCTTGGTTAGGACTTGTTAGTGTGTAACACTCGCTTTATGCTCCAAGTTGGAGGAGGCACGCACCCAACCACGAAAGGTATCATGATGAACCCCATCTTTTACATAGCGTAACGACTTTTAAATGTGTCTGACGTACGAACAAAGGCCTGCTATTCCAGTTTCTAAGATTGATCAGCAGCTGCAACAATGTTTGCTGTTGTTTGGCTTCAACACGATGGCCATCTATTTGCGTTCAAATATTCATGCGATCTAATTCTGCTGCCAAAATATAATATACTGCATTCATTTATTTGAATTTACAGCATGTAATTACGACAACTGTGTGCTATAGATTAACTGCTAGCCAGTGCCAATGTGATTTCATTGGAAGCCTTGGAGCCTCGATGAGAATATTGAGCGTACTCGATCAACCGGTTTATTAATTCCAGCTCCAAAAGTGAGCATGCTTTATTGTGAAGTCAAATTTGGTGTCACAAAGTTGAACCGCACAACTAAAGTACGTGTAGTTACACACCATCTGGGCACTAAGGCACAAAGTGAATTTGTTATTACTTAGCTGAGTAGGTGCTGAGATTTAGTTGCTAATGTCATTGCAAAAGTTTGCACAAACACGCGCGTGCGTGCGTGTACACACACACACACACACACACACACACACACACACACACACACACACACACACACACACACACACACACACACTTAGCCTATTATCATAAAATCAGTGTTCTCCGGGCCCAAGAGGCCATTCTCCGCGTGAGGGATCTTTAGTTGGATTGTATAGCTGCATTAGTGTAATGAGTCTCTAGCTCTGGTCACACAAGGTAGCAAATCGCTGATTTGCAACTCCCAACGTCTCACTCTGAGGCGTCTGATGAGCGTCTCCGCACAAGTGATGGCGCTGCAGAATTTTGGAAGAATGATGAATGTTGAAATGTTGCAGTGGAGGGCTGAGAAAAGTGACATCAAAAGTGTCTTTGGCGATCCGGGAGCCACTTTGTACATCAGTGTGTGTGTGTGTCTGTGTGTGCGTGTGTAAGAGTGTAATCCCGTCGGTGTGTTGAACACTGTAAAGCATTGCTAAGACATAACTGTCTCTTTCAGAGGTATACATTTAATTGAATGTTAATTCTCGTGGACGAATTTGCTCTGCGTGATACTGAGAAGTGCTGACCAAAACTGATACTTAATAGCTCTCAAAACTGAGCGAACCTACAGGTATCTTCTTCTAATGGATCGCAGACAAGAGCATATCCCAATATTTTGAGTGTCTGTCAAAAGGGGGGGAAACTGCTGCCTGTGCTTATAGAAAGAAAATCAATGTCCCTAAAAGGCTTTTATTAGAAATGCATCCATTTGTCTGTGTGGCATCCTGCTGCAACGTGAAGAGAGCTTACTTAAATGGTTTTTAAAAGCCAAACAATGGACGCATGCTGACCAAAATGGGTTTTATTGCTGATGCCCAAGCTTCATCCTGCACATCTCTATTGGCGAATATCTATTGGGGGAAACGCTGACAATTTGTATTTGGAAATTCCTTTTAGTGAGGATTTGTTTACTGTAGTGTAAATGTTTATCATATTTTGATTTATAAATCAAAATCATTTTTCAGTAACTCGATGTGCTATCTGTTGAATAAGCAAATGGGGAACATAGCGGATAATTGGGCAACATTTGGCCAGTTCCCCTTCCCTTCCAGTCAAAGTTGGCTCAGGCTCAAAGTTAAGATATCTCCATGGCACAGTGTTTGCAAAAACTTCATCTGGTACAGAGCGGTCTGGATCAGATAAAAATCTCAAAATGGAGTACAGTCATGGGGATTACATTCCAGATCAATCCCCGTGATAGGTCAAATCCACCATATCGAAATACCCTGTTTAAAGACATTTTTAAAAAATTACAAACTCATCATTTTTTGGAGAGAGAACAAGCAGTGGCTCCATCAAATCGCCATTTAGTTCTAATGTGAATGACTCTAAAATGCCACAGAGTCAAACGACAGCACCTCAATGTGATTCTTCTCTAATGGAGATAAACAGGTGAAGCTAATAAGTGACATCTGCTATCTAGTGGCGAACAGTGTTATTACAAATGAAAACAGATCAAGTGATCGAGGAGTTGCGTTGAAGGACTAGCAGAGGCGTAACCTTGTGGGTGCCGCCTCAGTGACATGCGAGGAAAGCGCCCCAGGGACAAAGTTCAATTTGAACCCCAAATCACACCATTAAATTGTAAATTAACATACTGTAGTAAATGTATGCAGACCCCAAAATTGTCAAAAGACAGCATCCACTTTCTTGGAACGAACAGCGAGCCAGAGATGCAGTGCGGGGAGGCAAAAGGGAAGCATTGGCACAGTCTGTGGCCCCACCAGTGAATTGGGCGTTCATCAGCAGCATGTGCAGTGGAGCCAGCTGGAAAACTTGTAATAACCTCTTTGGCCTGTCGCCATCGGCCATTTAAGCAGACAACTCCTGAAGCATCAGTGCGGCTGAGGTAAGGTCGTTCTCACGAGAAAAACTCCATCCTGCAACTTGCAAGCACAACTTCACTCCCAGGCACATGTTCAATAAACTGGTTCGCATTGCTCTTTAAGTAAACGATTGATACAAGACAATCATTATTCCAGTACTGTATTCAACACCTTTGGGGGGGATTTTCCTCATGTACAGTCGGTACAGGTGTGGAAACAGTGCTGCCGGATGTATGAAACAGTTTTCATGCAGTACTGCTTGTATGAACGCACAATTACTTTGATGGAAATGCAGTCTCTAGCCATGTTTGTTCACAACCATCCAAGGGCTCGTACGGCTTGGTTCTAGCTCACCTCCGATGATTATTTAGCGAGTTTGAGTTCATCCTGTGGAAAAAAGAAGCAGAGCATTCATCTTTTAGTAGCAAAGGGAACACCACAGAAGCTCCTTGGAGAGCCCGAGTGATTATTCTGGTCTTTGGGAGATCATTAAAACGTCATTATCTGCTGGCAAGGCAACACCTCCACAGACAGCCCGGTCAAAGGGGTAATCCATTTTGTTTTCCTACAATAGTTTAAACATCTTGGAAAGTGACTGAATAGGTAGGGAAGCATGATAGACACATTACAAATATTGCAACATATACTGGGTAAAGCAATATTGACATATTGTAATTTCCTAGACTAATTACGGTCAAATCTCGTTCAAATGATTTCCGATTTTAACCAGATGTGTAAAGTGTCCAGTTTAATACCGTAAGTTGAAGTCAGTTGTAAAGGATACAAGCTGTTCAATATTTATGAAAGCAAACCCTTAACTCTTAAGAATCATTCGCGTACTCCCTACGCTGTAATCACCACTCAGAAAATATGGAATACATTTAATGTATCCACAAATGGTTTTGGGGTGGAAACTCATCCTATTATTTACTGAAAATCAATTCACTGCTGTGGGATCAAGTCAAAGCCATGTCTAAATGAAAAAGTATTGCTTTGGCTCCGGGCGGCCCGGTGGTCCAGTGGTTAGCGTGTTGACCTCACAGTTCAGAGGTTGTGAGTTTGATCCTGGCTGCGGCCTTCCTGTGTGGAGTTTGCATGTTCTCCCTGCACCTGTGTAGATTTTCTCTGGGTACACCAGTTTCCTCCCCCCTTCCAAAAACATCCATAGCAGCTCTGATTGGCCACTCTAAATTGTCCCTAGGTGTGAGTGTGGATGGTTGTTCATCTCTGTGTGCCCTGCGATTGGCTGGCAACCGGTTCAGGGTGTCCCCCACCTCCTGCTTGAAGACTGCTGGGATAGGCTACAGCACCCCCCGCGACCCTAGTGAGGATCAAGCGGTTCGGAAAATGGATGGATAGATGCTTTGGCGCCATCGTGGGGCCAAGGAATTGTTGAGTGAGTGGAGGAGCTTCATTTTGTCAGGCCTTGGCAAATTTGGGAGAAAAACGCTATGCTATCTGTGGGATCTACAGACAGCTGGGCTCCGTCCCCATACCCTGCAAATTTTGGTGAAAATTAATCCACTGAAAAAGAGTTTCCATTCCAATATGGTCATTTCAACTTTGGCTGTTCGTATCATGTGTTGTGTGTGTTGCGTTTTAAAAATCGGTTAAGATGTTAAAAATCAGTGTGTCTGATAACAAAGTGCTAAAAGATTGATTCGTCAGAAAGAATATTCGAGAGCTATTTTGCAGCAGTTGGCTTCCACTCAAAATAATTTCGAAGGTTACTCATCACTGACAAGTACATGGAAAAAAAACATTAAAATGTTTTTTAAATCTCTGTCTTGAGAGTTTCCAGCAACAGTCACACAACCTTGATTTGTGGAAGATCGTTTATTCAATGATGAAAACCAACTCAACTCAACACAGAACAAAAAAAATGCATCAATTGTTGACTTTTTATTAGACGTTAAGATTCCGAACTTGACAGAAAAGATAAAATACAGAAATAATTCAAATTGAGCAGGATTACAAGAGCTAACATACACACAGACACAGAAGATTGGGTAGCTACTACAAAATGAAGCAAATGTTCTTACAAAGATAATGTTATTCAGTGTAAAAATATGAGAAACTCTTGCACTTTGAATGGTGCACGGCAGTTTTACACCACAGAAAACCAATAATAATAAAGATTCAAATCATAATAATAGTAAAAATTTTTTTTTAAATGAATGCCCTTCCGCTTTTTGAGAACAGTGAAATTCAATTGTCAGTGACGACAGATGCTGTAACGCAGAACTCTGAATTTACAACCAGCATTGGCTCCATGTACTGTATATGATTTATTATTTTTTTTACTCCCAGCGCTAGTGGCATTTTGGGAACTGTCAGTAATCTTGGCCACAGGTGAGAAAGTGTCACACGGCAGCCAGACTAATCTAGCTGAGTGACAAGTTGGGAGGCGGCATTGCAGGTTCAACTTTGTCCCCAGAGGTGTCGAGTTGCACTTTGGTCTCGCTTCGGCCAACCAAATCTTTCACCCCAGTTTATCACTATCGTTATCAGTGAGTACAATCATGTAACAACCAGCATGGATGCATCTGTGTCTCAAAGTGTCTGACATGAAAACAAAACGATTGTGTTTTTTTATGGTCAGAACTGACAGAAGCCACTGGTGATTATAGCGCTGAATTATTAATTGCCCTTATCCTCAATATTGCAATGGAAATATACAGTATATATATAAATCACAATTTTCATTGTCTTTTTTACACCTTGGAAAAAAAAATGTCAAGTCCAACAGTCTTTCTCCATACATGGCATATCAAGTGTTACAAATGTGTATTTCAGTGGTTCTTAAGCTGGGTTCGATTGAACCCCAGGGGTTCGGTGAATCGGTCTCAGGGGTTCGACGGAGCCTCTGCCATGGAGGTTAAGACACACCCGACTCAACATCTCAATTAGTTATGACACACCCGTTTGGCCATCACTGGCTGCAGATGATCACATGACGTTGCTTGTCCAATCAGTGCTGCGGGAAATTTAGTTTGCTCAGTAGTCACCGTGTGACCGGTGTGATAGTACGTCATACAATTTTAAAAAAACTCTACTTAGACCGGGCGGCCCGGTAGTCCAGTGGTTAGCACGTCGGCTTCACAGTGCAGAGGCACCGGGTTCGATTCCAGCTCCGGCCTCCCTGTGTGGAGTTTGCATGTTCTCCCCGGGCCTGCGTGGTTTTTCTCTGGGTGCTCTGGTTTCCTCCCACATTCCAAAAACATGCATGGCAGGCTGATTGGACGCTCTAAATTGTCCCTAGGTGTGAGTGTGGGCGTGGATGGTTGTTTGTCTCTGTGTGCCCTGCGATTGGCTGGCAACTGATTCAGGGTGTCCCCCGCCTACTGCCCAATGACTGCTGGGATAGGGTCCACCACCCCCCACGACACCCTTGTGAGGATCAAGCGGTTTGGAAAATGGATGGATGGATCTACTTAGACCATGAGATTTTATTTGACTTTTTTCTATTTTTAATAAATATGTGTTTTTTATGTCTTGAATTTATTTAAAAAATATACATATTTTTGACTAACGAAGGGTTCGGTGAACGTGCATATGAACTGGTTGGGTTCGATACCGCTAACACGGTTAAGAACCACTGGTATAGTTGATTCGAACTTTTTAGATTTTGCCACACAGTAGAGTCCTTTCAAAGGGTGCACTTCCCCAAAACGGTCCAAAAAGTGCAAGGATATGATGAATGATTATAATTATCAATAATAATAATAAAAGGAGCAATCGTGTGTCATAATAACTTAAAATAATATCGGTACAGCATTATTTTCAACTTCCTCAATCAGAAAACGGAATTTTGTGACTTCTCAGGCAACTTCCATTGAGTTGCCTTTGAGTCCGATGGAGCCAAACATCAGTTTAGGAGCCGTCTTAGGAGTCCCTGAGATCAATCTTCCCAAAACATTTTCACATCATCTCATTTTTTTATTTCTCTTCGCAAAGTCAACACAAACTCTCTCACTTGCTCAGCTGCCCTAAGCTGCTGAAGAGGTGCGGCTTTGCTCCACGGTGTTGAAGATGAGACAGACGCCGGCAGTGAGCAGCAGGTGCATGGCCTCATAGAGTAATTTGGGAGAGAAAACGCTCCATATGAAGAGATGGTAGCGCAGGACAGTCACTAGAACAATATAGGCTGCCGCCGGCACCGACCTGAGCAGAGCCAAACAGTAACAGCCGTGGTCCATTGCGACGGGACTCCTGCGGAGTAAAATGCATCATCAGACGAGGGAACGCTGAAGTCAACAGGATGAAAATGGCAATGTAACCGCAAGTTACTGTTCTGGAAACTTAGCATTTGTCTCTCAAGACTTGGTGACACAGCATGTGGCCCATTGTCCAAGCTTAGTCTTAAGCTTAAATCCAAGGACAACGGCACCTTGCCCGACTAGCTTAATTTTAAATTGAATTCATTGTACTCATTATGTTGCCTCGAGGGCAAATTCAAACTCACACTTAGCCGTAACAAAATGTTTAATTGATATCTACACGGCAGTGTGAAAAGTGAATGTGATTAAAGTTTTTAGGGAAGAACATTTAATACATCTCGAGGAAATTGGACACCAATTCTATTGTGCAAGTGTTGATAATGTTGCTTGTCGGTCGACATGAAATAAAAGCACCCGATGCTGACCTGTATGCATCAATCTGGATCCGGTGCAGCAAAATACAACCTATATTTTCTATGTCCTGTGTGTAGTCACGCAATAATAAATTACCACACATATTTTGTTTTTGAAAGATCATATTAGTGCATTAGTTTTACTGATCAGCATTGAAACAGTTGGTATGTAAAAACCCATCGTGGCGAAACCAAAATGAATAAATACATAAATAAAACTTATTTCATCTGTGAGGATTCCCAATCTTTTCATATTGTGAGACTAGCCACTATAAATTACAAAACAAAACCTGCCACATCTCATCGACTGGCATAGCATACGATAGCCGAGTTACATTGTTTCTTGGGGTAAAAAAAACATGTAGTGATTCTATAACAGGCACGACACAGCAACCATTTTCATAGTTACAAAGATCTTGGACCAAAAGTGATTATGAAGTTTATCAGCCTGCCGGCCAGGAGCAAAAATGCACTAAGGTGATTAAAAAAAAAAAAAAGATGATTAATCAGTCTTCTTGCTTGAGACAATGTGCACTGGTGTGTAAACGAGGAGATTTGATCAGGCATAAGTGCCAGGTAAGGAGGAGGGAACTTCGAGCAGATTCCAAAGAGAGGGAGGGAAGAAATGCAGATGAAGTAGGAGACATGGGAAGGAGTCCAGTTTGGAGGGAGAAATTTCAACAGAAAGCCAGTAAAACTGTGTTACGATGATATGGATGTTATTTGGTCGCCATTCGTATTTCTGATATGCGGTCTCAACTACAGCGGGCAATTGCATAAATTCAAAATATTTGAGATTTTATTATTGGACTTTACTGTGTAGCTACTGTATGTATTACTTTCTCTCGAGAAACTTACCATATCTTTTGAACTACAAGTCACACTTTTTTTCATCATTTGGATGGATTTATACTCAGGTGCGACATAGTTCGTACTGGCCCCAGAAATCCCATTCCCTAATCACGTAAACTTCTTTTGGAGGTCGGCAAAAACTGAAAGTGTATTATCACCGGTGGCCCGAAGATAGTGGCAATGCAATAAAAGTATATGCCGACTCCCAAAATAAAGCAGATGTAGCAAAAGCAGTAGAAAAAGAAGTTGAAGAAGACTTGGATTCTACTTTCGGCCACAACGCGATGTGGGATTCTAGTTAAGGTAAGCCATTTTAAATGAAAAAGAAAAGATTTCCCGGAGTTAGAAGCCGAAGTTGTGTTCGTCCATAACTCGTTTGCTCCCTGTCAACACAGGGTGTGTTCGGAAATTCACGCTGATGCTCTGACCTCTGACCTCACACCAACTGTGTGTGTGTGCGTGTGTGTATGTGTGTGTTCAAAGAGATAATAATAATAATTTCCCAAACATAGCCCATTGATAGGTTGATTATTTTTAGGAATAATACATTTGCTTATCATTAATGTTATATTGATATTGAGTGATTGTTTGGTTGATTATGCTCGCAATGAAGAACGCTTATGCTTTTAGTAAAGATATAATGCTTCTTAATAATTTTATATATTAATCACAATGTACTCACATCTATAATGCTTTTTATCGATTATACACTCACATTTATAATCAAGAATGCTTGGTGCACTGTGTGGAAGTTTAGGGACGCAACCACCTATCCGAGGACGTGGTTGGGAAGAGATAAGGGTTAAGACGGGACAGTGAATGGAGCCATCAACACCAGCTGCGACATAATGTTTTTGTAACAATTGCACACATGTACGTAATTTACACTCACATACACACACATCGTCAAACAAGTGCCCCCACCCTTTAGGTTGGACACACCTATGTAGTAGATTTCCCAATAAATGAGGGGGTGAAGGGGGAGATCATTCTGGTGACGTGCCGAGAACTGAAACCGAACGCTTCTCCTCGTTCCCTCCTGGTACCAGAATTGAGTCTCCTGTCTCCTCCTTGTGCTTCCTTGTGTCAAATTGAATAAACGTGACACCTATGTTATACACTAATTATCAGCTTGTGCTTGAACTGTTTCCATATGTACTGCCTGATGCACTGAGCTCTGGCACTCCTTCTTTGGGGCACTCCGCATAACGGAACGGCATATAAGAGCAACACTCCGAATTTCTGAATGGTCGAAGTGAAGCAATGCGTGCTTGGAGCATATTTCGAGCAAACCCGCGATAAGGGAAGAGGGATTTTCGCTGTCATGATCAAATGTTTTTAGAAGCAATTTTTCTTTTTTGCTTATTCAATGTATTGATCGAATAATGTGATGAAACTTTATGTTGCATTAAATTGCATTACAAATCATATCAGTGCTTCCCGATAATTACTCCTCGTACTCCTTTTGGGATTACGGCGCTTGCCAGAAGTGTAGTTTATTCACCGCCATGGAGGTGATTATTAGTGATTTAGAGGAGTGGCTGCAAAATGTGTTTAGGTAGCCAGTCATAGCACAAAGCTAGAGAGAATGTTTCATGCTAGCGGAGCGCAAAGCATTCCGCATTAGTACTTGCACAGGGGATTCTTGCACGGGTGTTGTGATTCCTTAAAAATCATTTTAGAGGTACAAGATGGGACCAGAGAGGGAACATTTTTTTTTCACAGATCATTTTACTAATATTATACTGTCAAGTCAGACTGACTGGTATGCCTTTCTGTACAAGGAAACTTGGACATTTATATGCCTTGACAATCTAACAAGGGCAGATTATGTCCTGCATCGTGAACAGTTAACGAGCTACATTGAAAGTCACACATAGCTGCAAGCGGCATCGTGAAACAGGCATACAGCGGGTGCTGCATTCATTAGGGGCCACAACATGAAAGCGATGGGCCGACTAAACAACATCCTAACGACTCCCCAGGGAGAGCCACAACGCGTGTTGTGAGGAGGCTTTAACGCAGCCGCTTGGCAAATCAATTGTGCAGTTAGACTAAATGTAATTTAGGCTCTGCTTGCCCGGTTGTACAGACGCCCAGTGAAACAGATCAATGTGAGAGCGCTGCATTTGAATTTATTTAATTATGCCTTGTGAGATTCCCTCGTGCTTCCCTAAATTAATGAGTAAAAGCAAGGCTAGGCTGATGTGCGCAAGCTTTCATCCCTGCATGATTTAACATTTGCGTTTCTGGCAATAGATACGTGGTCAGGGATATGACACCGTGGTGACAGTTATTTTCAATGTGGAACAAAAATTCTAATTATTATTCATTCATTTTAATACGTCTTGAAAACATGTTTTAGGGTAGTGGTTCAAAGGGCGATTTTTTTTCTTGTTCAAGGGCCACCTCAAAAATACTTGCCGCTCAAAGTAACACCATAATAACCAACATTAAAATAGACTAGCATAGTGGGCCAAAGCGTTCATCAAAACTGAGGTAGCAGATGTTTTCCAAATAGTATATTCAATAATATCGTAAGACCCTGTCATCTAATGCACAGTTTGAACATCATCATTGGTGCCAAAACGTGCACATTTTGCCTTTTTTATGTTTTTGATTCTCAATATATCAGTCAGTCTAAAGGCTAATATAATGAAACTTGGCCAGGATTAGTTTTTTTTGGATTAGCTTTCAAATTCCATTTGAACTTCTACTGCAAAGCATATAGAATAGGAGATATGAATGTATGCCTACACCTGTTAGGTTAATTCCCATTTTGGGTACATTGAATGCCATTATAACCACATATTTTTGATGGACTGTAATTCTGATTTAAATCACTTTTTCCACGAATAACTTTTAAATCTAAGTTTTTACCTTCAAAATTTGGGGCAAAATATATTTTAGGTTGAATGACCCTACAAAATCATCAGGGGCAGCTGATCCAAATCATATACTGTATGTTTTCAATCGAGGCCTGCTTCTCTTACCTTGCAAAATGCATGGCAATAAAAAAGCTGACCACTATAAAAACGGTCATGTGGGGTGTTCACACGGCACACATATGCTCCGGCGCTGCACCGATGTATTTTGTTGCGATATATTTTGCACCGCAGCAAATTGTGTGGAGCGTTCACACGTACAAAGCCGCTGAGCGTGTCAGTACCGGCACAGCGCCGGTGCAGCCCCACTTGCGTTCACACGGCAGTTTCTGCAGCGGAGCAAAACGCTAGAAAGCAAATGAGCTGTCGTGTTGGTTCTTTTTAAAACGTATACACAACACAAGCGACTACTGGACGGGAACGTCCTTCTCCTCCTCGGTCTCCGTGCCTTCTGCTCGAGAGTGACCGCCCCCGAAAAAGTAAATCAACGATGACTTCAATGACACTCAGAAAAACAAACACGTAATGCGCCAAACAGAAAATCAACAGAGGAAATCACAAAATAAATTATATGGGGGGCGGAGGGTTGTGAACACACAACAAAGGAACAAACTATGCAAACTACGCAGACAGTCCATTCTCCTACAAAAGGATAGATGTTACCAGCCAAGTCTTGTGTCGTTATTAAACAAACACATGAGGAAAGTCCGACAGAGCACGAAAGCAACGCATTTTCGCCGTACGTACTCTTCACAAGCATTTGCTCTGGAGCAAATTTAACCCAGTTGCGTTCACACATTCAAATTTACATCGGTGCTGCTTCGCAAACGAGCATTTGCTCCGGAACAAATTTTTAAACCATCTCCCCTATATTGTGTATTGATCTAAAAGAGTGTTGTGAATGTGGTCCAGTGGCAGCGCGCATGCGTGTGTGCGCACGTGGGTATGGTGAGAAATCGATGATCACAGGCTCCGTGTTTGCAGCTTTTCTTGTCGATTTGAAAAGGACACCCCCATTTCCCACACACACCCACCTCTACCAGAAACCACTCTACCTACCCCCCCCCACCCTCTTTTTCTCCACTACAGATCCACGAACAGGACGTGAGACGGCTCTTCAAGCAGCAAAAGATCAAGAAAGCTCCAGGGCCCGACAAAGTGCCTGAAAGTCTGCGCT
Organism: Hippocampus zosterae; assembly: GCF_025434085.1. Taxonomy (NCBI): domain Eukaryota; kingdom Metazoa; phylum Chordata; class Actinopteri; order Syngnathiformes; family Syngnathidae; genus Hippocampus; species Hippocampus zosterae. Next base: position 30,809,150 of record NC_067451.1, read on the forward strand.
GATCAGCTGGCTCCGGTCTTCACACAAATCTTCAACAGATCCCTGGAGCTGTGTGAGGTCCCATCCTGCTTCAAACAGTCTACCATCATCCCAGTTCCCAAGAAATCAGCAACATCGGAACTGAACGAATATAGGCCTGTCGCCCTGACGTCTGTGGTCATGAAGTCCTTTGAACGCCTTGTGCTGAACCACCTAAAGAACGTCACTGGACCCCTGCTGGACCCTCTCCAGTTTGCCTACCGGGCAAACAGGTCTGTGGAAGACGCAGTCAACATAGGTCTGCACTACACCCTCAAGCACCTCGACAGCACAGGGACCTACGCAAGGATTCTGTTTGTGGATTTCAGCTCTGCGTTCAACACCATCATCCCGGAACTCCTCACCCCCAAACTACTCCACCTCGGTGTGTCCCCTACGACCTGCCAGTGGATCCTCAGCTTCCTGACGGGACGGACACAACAGGTGAGACTGGGAGCAACAACATCATCAATACGCACCACCAGCACTGGAGCCCCACAGGGATGTGTCCTCTCGCCACTGCTCTTCTCTCTCTACACAAACGACTGCACCTCAACAGATCCAGCTGTCAAACTCATAAAGTTCGCAGACGACACCACGGTCATCGGTCTCATCAAAGACGGCGACGAGTCTGCGTACCGCAAACAAGTGGAGCAGCTGGAGCTCTGGTGCAGCCGACACAACCTCGGGCTGAACACACTCAAGACTGTAGAGATGATCGTGGACTTCAGGAAAGATTCTTCTCCACAGTTGCCCCTCACACTATCCAACTGCCCTGTGTCAACCGTCAAGACCTTCAAGTTCCTGGGAATCACAGTCTCCCAGGACATGAAGTGGGAAGTCAACACCATCTCCATCCTGAAAAGGGCCCGGCAGCGGATGTACTTCCTGAGGCTGCTGAGGAAGCATGGCCTGCCACAGGAGGAGCTAAGACAGTTCTACACGGCAGTCATCGAATCAATCCTGTGTTCTTCCATCACGGTTTGGTTTGGGGCCGCCACAAAAAAAGGACAAAATCCGACTTCAACGGACAGGTAGGACAGCGGAAAAAATCGTTGGCACCGCCCTACCCACTCTTGAGGACTTGCACACTGCAAGAATCAAGACAAGGGCACGGAAAATCCTCCTGGATCTCCCGCACGTTGCCCACCACCTTTTTCAGCCACTCCCCTCAGGCAGACGCTACAGATCCATGCGCACCAAATCCAGTAGACACTTAAACAGCTTCTTCCCTCTAGCCATTAACTCCTTAAACAGTCACTGACGTAGTCACTCTTCTTGCACCACAAAATGGTGCTACAAAACTACTGGTTACTCTAAAATGGTTCAATGATTTTGTTGTTTACGATGATACTAGTGCAGCGTGTTATACCGGAGACAAATTCCTTGTGTGTTGTACATACTTGGCCAATAAAGATGATTCTGATTCGGAGGAAGGATCAGAAGAGGAGTACCTGCCAGGCAGCTCAGAGTAGGAGGAGGAAGAGGAGGAAGAGAGAATGGAAGACACTTCTCCATGGATTTCGCGAAATGGGAAAATCCGGTGGTCCCCAACTCATGAGGAAGTCCTGCCATTCTTTCCCCTGCCTATCCCAACTCCAGGACCAACTTATTTTGCACTGGCAAGGATAACTACTCCTGAAAATGCATTTGAACTTTTTTTTCAGAGGAAATCCTACAGTATAGCCTGCATTTCACAAACCTGCAGGGGAAGAGGTCAGTCAATGCCTGGAAGGAGTTGAGTGTGCAGGAGCTGCGGGCCTACTTAGGAGGGACAAGCTTGCCCTAAACAAAGATTTCTGGACTAGGTGGAGCAGCCGCCTCTCCAAGCTGTTCAACCCAGGGAGAGATATATGCATTGATGAATAGCTGGTCTCTTTTAGGGGAGTATGGTTAGGCCTGAAGTGGTTGAAAAGATTGGATGCAGTGAAAGCGAAAAAAAACAAAACATCTTTAAAAGTTACATTTTAGGACACTTTTATGAAGGTTCCTATTTTGGGAATTAACCCAACAGGTGTATGTTTTGGGGGAAAACTTGCATTACGCCAAAAATAAAAATGCCCCAAAATCAAGTTTGGTATCAAATATTGACCTCATCAAAGCTGTAATAAGCTCATCCCAAATATTGCACTTCACATCTTATTTTTGAAAATATGGCATATTTTGTGTTTTTCTCACTGAAAAAAATCAGGGGTAAAAAGAAATAATGAAAAATTTTATTTCTATGGTTAGGTCTGAAGTTGTTGAAAAGATTTAATGCAGTGGAAGTGAAAAAAATATGAATATATTACATTTTTATGTAAGTTTTCACATATACACCACATTATAAGGCCCGTAGAATACAAGCTACAATAGTGGCTGGGGTTGCGTTATGCATCCAATAGATAAGAAAAGAAAACCTTTATTAGTCTCGCAATGGAGAAATTCCCAATTCACAGCAGTAAAGTTATGAAAGGAAGAAGTAGAAGAACAAAATATAGGAGCTGCTGGAAAGGCAGCCACTCTCGAGGTGCCATCTTGAAGTCAAAATAACAAAATAACACAACAGATAAAACACGAAGCTGACAAAAAGAGATTGGCTCACATCTCCTGTCCCACGTAATCTGCTGAAGCTATGCTAAATGGAATACAATACAATGCAGCTTTATTTATATAGTATTTGCACTATCGCTACAGCTGTAACAAAGCGCTTTACAAAACATTTAAAATACTACATCATAAAATCATCATATCGCAATATTGATCCATATATTAGGCGCATCGGATTAAAAAACACACTGTCGGCTTTTGAGAAAATTGAATGCTTTTAGGTGCACCTTATGATGCGGAAAATACAGTACATGATGTCTCATTTAAAAATAAAGTTCCTGTGAGCTCATTTTCAATAAATTTTATTCAACCCTCCCCAATTTTTGACATCAATTTTCTTGAGAATATATTGCACCTGGTGGTAATTTGGAATGAAGTCTGACGGTCATTCAAATGATACGCAATGGTTGAAGTGATCCAATTGGCTCTGTGCACTCTCAAAGCTGATTGTTGGTAAATACAAACAAATCTGATCAAATGAAACGGTTTATTGCCCTTTGACTAAAAGTTGTATTCTCACTGCAATGCAAGAAACGGCCATGTTGCGATTTAAGGTACTGTAAAAACATGCTAAATTTTAGCCTGACTCAAATAAAACTGTTAACCAAGCTCTGGGAACAAGAATCAAAGTCTGCTGATGTAGTCGGTGAATCACGAATCAAGTTGTCCCTTTAGGGCACAAAAAATGTAAAATAACACACACAACACATACTGCACTGCAGAGCCTCGAAGAGTTTGAACATAAAATAGCGGCAAGCACAATCTGCTACATGTTTGTGATGTTCCACTACACAATGCCATATAGAACACAAAAGTAGTGGGCAACTCACCTATTTCTGTCGGAGCTGAGGTAACAAACAAGGTGGCAAGCCCAAAGCAGTGGCCCAGCATACGTACTGAGGGCCGTCAAGAAGATGGCAGGAGCTTCTACGTAGTTGTCGAAACCAACAAACCAGACTGAGATGTCCACAGTTGAAATGCTGTTGGAATTACCCTGCAAGAACAGGCGACAATTTATTGTAGCATTACAAAAAAAAGAAGCAACATTTGCCAAACAGAAATGACGAGCACAAAAAAAAAAACAGTGGTTAACGCTTTGTAGGCGCTTTGTTAAAAGTTGGTTCCATGGACATGAGAGTCCACTGGGCTTGTGTTTGCCGCCTGCGACATCACAAAAAGCTCTTTCAAAGAAGTGCTCATGACAACAATAAAGATGCTGGACTCTCAGTTTTATACAGATGGGCAGGATAAGTCAAGATAGGCAGGAAGCAGGTTGAAGAGCAGCATGAATCAACTTGTTGGCATGCTAAAATGTCTCCGTGATCTTGCAAAAACGGTGGTGTGTTCTTCGTGATGACATTACTTGTAAGAAATGAACAATCACACTGCGAACTACTCTGCAGAAAGCGGACTTTTCACATGACAACACACTCTTGACAGCCTTGAGAGAAATTCTTCTGGTTGATTGTTATGTGGATCCAAAAACAAAAAACAAACAAAAAAACAAAATCGTGACTTGAGATTTTATTATGAGTCACTGTTGTAAGAGAATCAAGTATGCCCACTTTTCCCATCACTGTGGTGATTCATATTTTCTACAGACGGTTGCTCAGTTGCAGCGGAATTCCATCTTCATAGGCCCCTACACATTTGTACAATCTTGCTCATTCCTCAAGATTATTATTATTTTTTTTTTTAAGGAGCAAAAGCCTAAATGTTCATCAGTCTAAAAGATCAAGCAAGCCAAATATTACCCTAGGGAGTTAAAGTCTTTATACGACCCGCGCATGTAATGATACTCGTGATATTGGCTTGCTTGGAATATTTCCGACATTCCCCTTGTGTTTTTTTGTGCAATAAGCGAGGTCAGGAAAATCCCAAGCAGCTTTCGGAGGAACAGTTTTAAAATGAGTATGCTCAATCATCAAATACAACTATTTTGGCGAGCTGGGGGATTGTTGTTGTTCAGGCACCATCTTTTTTGTGTGGATTGCAAACTGTAGTAGAGAAATTGAACTTACAGTAGTAATCTTTCGTTGTGTTGCTTTACCTCGACTAAATTCCCAGTTGACCTTGACAAAAAACAGGCCAACGCATGTGACCGATACTGCCACCAGATAATTGTGGCTATGGTGTTGTTTTGGTGATGTACAGTTTTGAGTGAAACGTACCCTTTAAAGGTTAACTAAGACTTTTTTTTCAAAACAGAACACATTTTCCCACATACTTGATACACTTGGTAGTTGCTGAACAAATACTTCACATGATTAAACATTGTTCAAAAATTACAACAGACATTTGCAGGTCATGTTTCTGTTCGACTTGCTTACCTGAAAGTAAAAGAAGGCCTGACCAAACCAGTAGTGCATGATGGTGGTCTGGGCTGCATCATAGTGGAGCTTCTTCCAGATGAATTGGGACAGAAGTGCTTGGATGAGAAGACAGGAGCACAAGACCGGCAGGTTGTGGGGCCGAAACAACAGTGACACCAACAAGACCAGGCCAATATAAATCTCCCACAGGCCCCTGTTCTTCAAGTTGCCGTCAGCTGTGATGATTTGTGATCGCAACAGGTCCTTTGTACCCGTGAAGAGGATACCCAGAACGAACACGTATACGAAGCGCGCTTCCACGGTTCCCCTGAAAGACACGGTGACAGACGGACAGGGTCATTCCTCAAGGCATGTATCCAATTTATTGCACTTCAATTTAACTTCTAAAACATTGTAGTACTGCGTTCATGAGAAAATGCAAATGACGACAATTTGGTTGAATGTCACAAACATCACATTCATTAAAATAAGTGGAATAAATCAATACATACATAAATAAATAACATCTGGACCTTGAACCCAATTTGTAATTGTGGCTGAGGAAAGAGCAAAACACATTCTTCTGAGCCAAACACTCCTTTGTCAAGTTTACAACCCAGAACACTGATTTGACCTGCACCCTGCTTGCGAGAGCAAGTTTTTCCTTTCAAAAAAAGTACCGGTAGGAGTTACAAAAATGACATTTCAACATGCATTTTAACATACTGTGACCATAACATACTCCAGGAGCACACGAAACTTCACCCGCTGAACTTCACAAGTTCTTTTCAAATGTGTCTAACGGGCGGACGACACAAGCGTGCTCAGTCCCCTGATAATCTTTGTTACAACACTAAGTACTAAAATGCTTTTAATTAGGTAGTGATGGTCAATTTTCCATCACTATTTTACGCCATTTCACAGTCACTTCTTATTCACAATATATGTGTCTTTCTGCTCCGTTGTTTCGGTCCGTACACACCGCACCAAGGTAATATCAATAATTTAAAGTATGAGACTGGAAGACAGAATGAATTGCCTGCAGGAAGCAGACTTGATGTCTATCAGTGTATTGCGCTCTTGTGGGATATCATTCATGGAGGTCCCCCCCTACCCCCCACACACACTTTTTGGCTCTATGTTTCCATGCTGCTGTTAATGTTTTTAAGTACGCATACTGTACATACATCCAGAATACTTGTTTTGATCTAGCAATGTTAATACTATAGTATTACAATAAACAAAGTCAATAAAAGGTCAACTAATTACATTATAGGACAATTTAACTAAGCTGTATGCATGTGAAACAACTCCTCAATAATAACACAATATAACAGGAATTTTTATCATATGCAGACCAGAAAAGTCCTAACAAAGATAGAGGCCATTAAACAGCCATGACATACCGATATCATAAAGTGTACATACTAACTACAATAAAGCATAATGACATCAAGAACCTATATGATTGTTGCAATTGCATTGCACTCTTCTGGAGTGCAAATAAATCAAAGTATAAAAACACAAAAACCAAAAAAAAAAGTATAATGTGTTGTTGAAGCTAGAGGGGAAGTAAAAGAGTTTCCATCAACCATCAAACCAAAAATGTAACAAGTTGTCACAATTGAAGGACGTGCAATTTGTCATTTGTTGAAAGCACACACACGCACATTCTCTCTCTCACACAAACACACACAATAAACAAACAAACAAACAAACAGAACGAAAGAACATGACACAAATTGAACGTTTAATTCTATAAGCAGTACATCGTATGTACCAACGGACAAATCACTTGCACACCAGCTGGTGATTTGCTTCCATTTCCAACCATCATTAACCAACAGGAAGCCATCAAAGCTGCAAAAGCACTACGGCATAAAGGCAGACCCGAAAGGAGCTGAGCAAGCAACGGAAATGTATTATTAATCATCGTGTTTTATGGAACCTGTTACAGTGAACAGGGGCAGCGCAATACACTTCAGACGGTTGGCTCTTTATTATTCATAACTCTCCCAACAATATGGCAGATATTGCACTTATCATTAATTAATGCTGAGCAAAAGGAGAGAATTGGCGAGGTGAGTGACAGATTTCTGCTGGTGGAATGACTTCACTCGAGTGCCAAATGGCAGAGTTACTTAAGAATGACAAACTAGTCAACTTAATAGAATATGAACATGAATCAAAATAAGATTAATAACAATAAATCATCTAACGGTTGTCGCTTGGTTATTCTGAGGCCGGGCTCCCCGATAGTCGCAGCCATCCATTTTCGATACCGTACTGGAGCCCATCCCAGGTGACTTTGGGAGCGAGGCACGTTCATACCCTGGAATGGATGCCAGCAAATTGCAGTCTGCACAGTTATTAAGCGTCATTTATTTTCAAGGCACTGTGGTAAAAAGTCATTACCAGCAGTAAATGTGCATTTGTTCGCAAGCTGATTTAGGTGAAGCGAGACCTTTGGATTTCCCCTCCAGAGAATAGGCACTACTTTACATGTGCCAACTTGGCCAACCGTTTTTGGGGAGTAATAAATAGCGCTACAAGTATTCCAAGCACACTTCTGTGATTTATTTATTGAACGCAACTCACCCAGGTTCATAGTTTGACCCCACGCTTATTCAGCAATCTCAGAAGAGTGACGTCATTTCCAAAATGCCAAGTCGCCAGTTAGCCATTGTTGATTGTCCCGTTAACTGCTCCTTGCCATTGTTATCGAGTTACTCGGCGAAATGCCTCGGCGCTGTGTGATGATGCGCTGTTCACATTCAGGCAAATGGTTGTTTGAGTGGCCAAAACAAGAGTAAGACACTTAAATGGACCAGAACATTGGAACAATACAATTTCGATCTTGAAAAGCCAATGAATTTCACGGCGATGTGTAAAACGAGCACTATTTGTTGCAAGTACTTCGAAGCCCTCTGTTTTCTCAATCGGATTTGCAAAAACGGTAGGTGTGCTAATCAATGAATAACTGGCTATTGTTTGTGGAAACATTCCATTCAAAGTGCTATCCGTGTACAATGTACGGAACTGGCCCCCAAGGAGGTTCTATCAGGCCCGCAGGATAATTCAAAAGTGTAAAAATGCATAAAAACACGGTATGAATATTTCTAATAAGGTAATATTAATGGAGTATCCGCAAGGGGACACACTGTTTTGATCAGAGTAGAAGACAACAGCAGCCTCAGTCTGTCACTGAGTCAAACTCCACACAGCGGGCGGTATCAAGGACATGTGGATACTTCATTCTTTACACATTTATTAGCACTCTCCTGAGTTTGTAAAGTGTAGGCAGGGATTACATTTAGATTTCACATGCACATGTGTAAATGGTGGGCGGCCCGATAGTCCAGTGGTTAGCACGTCGGCTTCACAGTGCAGAGGTACCGGGTTCGATTCCAGCTCCGGCCTCCCTGTGTGGAGTTTGCATGTTCTCCCCGGTCCTGTGTGGGTTTTCTCAGGGTGCTCCGGTTTCCTCCCACATTCCAAAAACATGCGTGGCAGGCTGATTGAACACTCTAAATTGTCCCTAGGTGTGAGTGTGAGTGCGAATGGTTGTTTGTCTCTGTGTGCCCTGCGATTGGCTGGCAACCGATTCAGGGTGTCCCCCGCCTACTGCCCGAAGACAGCTGGGATAGGCTCCAGCACCCCCCGCCCCACCCGCGACCCTAGTGAGGATCAAGCAGCTCGGAAGATGAATGAATGAATGTGTAAATGGTTTAAAAATGTCTTTCTTTATAAATCTTGTTTAATCTTAAAGTGCATTACTATATTTTTCAATACCACTTGTTCAAGTTTTGTGCCTTTGTACAATCAGTGGGATCAGTTGCAATGCATTCATGTGAATGATGAAAGTAAATTGCACATTTGTCTCAGGAAATCTAAGGTCATGAATGTCATGAAATGTTTTGTAACAGATATGTTCATAAAATTTCAACATTTCCTTAATGTTCTACTGTTTCTATAGACCAAAACAAAGGCAAGCCATATTATTTTGGTTATTTATAGCAGAGTATGCTCTAAATTTAATGGTCCAGCCCACTTGAGTCAACATCTACCGAGGCCGTATGTGGCCCAAAATGTGAAATGAGTTTGACACCCCTGGTGTACATGAATGTAATCATGCACGAAAACATTCACACTATATGAGTGCGTGGATGGAATCCTCTGTAATGGTTTACAACTAACAATGCTGCCAATATAGTAATGCAGAGTGGTCGATAACCCAGCAGAACTACCTTAGCAGTGACAATGTTGGACACCAGCCCCCTATGACGTGTGCTTTCAGGACTAGCGGGAATACATGGATCAGGCAGGTAATCCCACTATGCGCAGCACCGCACAGTCTCAAATTGCAAACAAGAACGCTAGACCAGGGATCGGGAGCCATACATGGCTCTTTTGATGATTACATCTGGCTCGCAGATAAAACAAAATATTCTCGCTTGTTTAATACATCCAACAACTTTTCACTTGTCGTGCCCTGCAGTTGTTGGCAGGGGCAATTTTAATTGGATGATACTGGCCTTTCGTCGGCCGTTGCTGTGGCAACAGGTAAACGCCCCCTTTTGAATCAGCCCGCTGAGTCATTAGCTCAAAGCTTTGACAAATAAGATGGCGAAAAGAAAAAAAGATGACGAATATTGTACACTTCAGGACAGAATGGACCGAAGGATTCACCTTTGTGGAGGGAACTGCGGTATGTCTAATTTGCAATGACAACATACCATCGATGAAACTGTCAAATGTGAAGCGTTCACATCAAAACACACTATGAGAGAGAGCCGAAAGCAAGTGTGGAGGCTACTTAGCAGGGTCCAAGCTAGCCACCAGCAGCAACTCCACGTATGGACCCGGCAAACTGACTATACTCCTGCTAGTTTTGCTGGATATTTCGCAATCACGAGGAACGGAAAACCATTCACATTAATGGTATTAAAACAAAATTATTGAAAATAATACATTCAGAGGTGTATTATACTGACATTTTGTTGTATTGACTTTTAAAATACAGTTCGTGTGGGTGTGTATGTATTTATATATGGCTATCACTGAAATACATTTCCAAATATTTTGCTTTCATGACTCTTTTGGTCAAAAAGATTCCCGACACCTGCCTATACAGTTACAGTTTCCCGTTCTTCCAATCACGATGGGTCTCGTCTCCACCCCACGTCCTGCCATTCAGGCACAACATTTTTTGCATCCTGATCATCTGGCTCGTCCATATATCGTGCAACATAGATCTTGCCAACAACCTCCTCTTGCTTTAACACCTGGATCTCATCAGAAGAGTTTGAAACGTCGTTCTCTGGATCGATTTCTGACTGGCTTTGTACACTTTCCATCGCGAGCCCCACGATTGATGTCTTGAAGTGATGTCACACTTCCGGGTTTTGGGGAAAACGGTTACTTTCTCAAATTTACAAAATAGAAATAGAAAGTTTTCATGCTTTATTTAAAGCATTTTGTTTAATTGTGTCATAAAAATATTTCATTAGGAATTTTCTAAAATTACTTCATTCTTGACCTTTAATGGTGGCCATGGCAGTCGCGTTTCAGGCAACCGGAGATAAAACAATGTGGGATGGGACGTGCAAACACGATTGGGCCCTGATTGTTATGTTTACCCGGTGTGATGTTTAAATTGTCAAAATATTTGCCATGGCAGTCTTGGGGCAATTAGAGGAAGCAGTACCCGCCTATGTTGGCTGTTGCCACGTGGGCTAGTAGCGGTGACGAGGCTTCTGTCACGCAAAGGCTGCTGCATCACTGACTCCATACATGATGTGAGTGCGCCAGATTAATAGGGGAAAAGCAGGAGTCACTTTAATTGGCAGCAAATGGAGTCAGCTGTGTTCATGCCCACCACGGTGCAAACCACCCTTTTTTATTTATTTATTTTTTAAAACCTCCTCTATAGAGAAATAGAGCCCATAGTGTTAACAGCGCAAGCGGGAGAGACAACTCGCATTGCAAACAATCTAATTGCCAGGCTTTTTATGAGCATATTTGTTGTTGTCGTAAACAGTCCCGTTTGCCAATGTGATCAGTGTGTTCAAATTGTCTAAAAACACACGTCCCAAACCATGTAGCATGATAGATGGAGCTTACATATAATCTGCTGTTTTCTCACTGTGGTTGCCGTGTGAAAGACATTGTTGCAAAATTATGATTTCCCAGGGGATATATATGTTTTCATATTTTTCCCCAAGTATTGCTCTGACCACATCCATCGCAATTTATAGTGTGTTCACGTGCCATTTAGAAAGTGGGGAAGTTCCAACATCTGACAGGGAGAATACGCTAACACATTTCATTCATTCATTCATTCATTCATCTTCCGAGCCGCTTGATCCTCACTAGGGTCGCGGGGGGTGCTGGAGCCTATCCCAGCTGTCATCGGGCAGTAGGCGGGGGACACCCTGAATCGGTTGCCAGCCAATCGCAGGGCACACAGAAACGAACAACCATTCGCACTCACACTCACACCTAGGGACAATTTAGAGTGTTCAATCAGCCTGCCACGCATGTTTTTGGAATGTGGGAGGAAACCGGAGCACCCGGAGAAAACCCACGCAGGCCCGGGGAGAACATGCAAACTCCACACAGGGAGGCCGGAGCTGGAATCGAACCCGGTACCTCTGCACTGTGAAGCCCACGTGCTAACCACTGGACTACCGGGACGCCCTAACACATTTCAAACTCGGGATAAAAATTATTATGAGAAGGTTTGAGCATTGAGGAAAAGTAGGGTTGACATTGCTCAGTGGCCGGCAAATTATTCCAATTTTCTTCTACTCCTCATGTCAGTTAAATGTGTCAAATATAACCAGAAACATGTCAAATGTGTGATATTTTCAAGGTAATTAAGGTCAGCACTACATGGCAGGGTGAATCTATCTGACCTAGTATGGTGTTAATAGTAGCAACAGAGGAAAACGTATCTTAAGGTAAGGAGCAGAGAGGCTGTCAGGATTTTATGTTACCTTGGAAACAAGCACTGGTGTGGTTAAGAAACCTAAGACTGTGCCCAATCCCCTCATGTTTTAAATGCCCCCTTCATAAATCCTCTGCATGAAACGAATACATTCTGCCCAACAATAAAGTTAAGAAGAGAGTGGACTAACGGCATTCTTGACACATAAAAGAATTCTCTCTCTCTCTCTCTCTCTCTCTCTCTCTCTCTCTCTCTCTCTCTCTCTCTCTCTCTCTCTCTCTCTCTCTCTCTCTCTCTCTCTCTCTCTCTCTCTCTCTCTCTCTCTCTCTCTCTCTCTCTCTCTCTCTCTCTCTCTCTCTCTCTCTCTCTCTCTCTCTCTCTCTCTCTCTCTCTCTCTCTCTCTCTCTCTCTCTCTCTCTCTCTCTCTCTCTCTCTCTCTCTCTCTCTCTCTCTCTCTCTCTCTCTCTCTCTCTCTCTCTCTCTCTCTCTCTCTCTCTCTCTCTCTCTCTCTCTCTCTCTCTCTCTCTCTCTCTATTGGGAACCCTTCTTTTCAAGATTACTGGTAAATACTTTTTTCACACTCACCGTAAAGCTATTTTTTTTCTTCCCAAACCACCCTATTTGGATTTTGTCGGGCTTACTTGTCCTTTTTTGACTCTTCGGCCTTGCTTTTTCGTAGATAGCACACATGCCCTTTTCGTTAATAAACTGACGCACCTTCATTTTCGTGCCGGGGCAAATCATATTTACAGAGTTTGGGAATTTGGCAGACTGCGCTGCGCCATGCCTCGCGCTCCAGCGGACTGATGGTGTTGTTTTTTTACACGACCACGGTACACGTAACAATTTGGTGACAAAAAGTCAACGAGGCGTTAGACACCGGAATAAAAATACAGTCTAAATTGTGATGTGGGTGCTGCAATGCGATTTTAGTGAATTTGATTGAGGCACAGGCATACAGATTATGTGTTTGGTTAATGTGTAGTTGATGTAATCATATTTCATTCCTAAATATGACAAGAGCATGTATTGAACCCTCTGAATCATTATAGAAATCAATTCATTTAATGCCTTATTATCTGTAATATATTCGTAAACCCTGACCCACTGAACGGCGCACAGATATGCGAGGGTGGGAGGTGTCATACATGGACACTAACAATTGGAGCGGAAGGTGTTCCACAAGTGCCCAATTCAAATCATATGCAAGGATATTGTTTATTGCTTGTTTTGTGCTTACATATATATTAGCACGTGCATATTTGTGAAATTAGATAATGATCTATTTTGTAGCCTGTGCATGTATGATCTGTAGACCTCATCATGTTTATATGTAAGCACACAGTTCTGTTTCGATTGATATGTAAAACGGTGTTTTATGTTTGAATGTGATTGGTTGTGGAAGTGGGGGTAACTGTGTGCAGAGATGTGGTCTAGGTCTTGTCTTTGTGCTATCTTCTGTTTGATTTGGTATGTTGGAGCCACTCTAAAATGAGATCCATCCATCCATTTTCAACAGCAGTCATGGAGGGGTGCTGGAGCCTATCCCAGCCGACTTCGGGCGTACGGCGGACTACACCCAGAACTTGCCGCCAGTCAGTCGCAGGGCAGATATAGAGACAAACAACCATTCATTCCCACATTCAGACCATCACCGAGTGAGGACCGATACCACACTGCCCGAACACAAGCCAGGCGAGTGTACCACTACACCATCAGTGACTCTAAAATGAGATAATAATTTCTTGGACAAAAAATAGATTTCTGTGGTCTTTTTTTGGCTTCAATCAAGGGTGGTGAGGATGAAGGGCAAAATCAGAGCCATATTGGCCAACTCCTCTCAGCCTTTCTACGATGAGCTGTGACAGATGGTAAGCTCGTTTAGTCAGCGGATCATTCCAGCCAGGAGCAGAACTGAGCGCTCGAGGGGCTCCTCTGTGCCCGCTGCCATCACATTGTACAGCAGCAGTGTGGGCCACAATTCAACAGTCCCCTCTCCACCAATATCAATCAACAGGCTCATCACAGAGGCAACGACAGTTATACATCACAGAGGCATGGCATAAAACTGTTTCTTTTTAGCATGCATCTTAAATTCTTTTCTTTCAATAAATGTAACAATTTAATTCAATTAAATGTCTTTGTTGTTATTCAACTGCTGTGACACCTGAACTCTGGGGGATCATTTAAGGATTATCTTAAATACTTAGTGGACCTTGGGTAGGAAAATGTAAATGTCAACGACAGATCCTCGGTAGGTAAGCAAGAGCGACTGTGTGTGTGTGTTTCTGCGTGTACACGAGGTTCACAGGTGTCTCAAGATGGGTTTGAATATATTTCCATGTTTAAGTGTGATCTATATTCATGAATACATTTGAACTGGAAAACAAGCACCAGCGTCCTGCGCAAGATGAAATGGTTCATGTGCTATGGAGGGGTGAATTTCAAACACACATACAGTACTCAGATAAAACAAACAAACATTGACAAGATTTCTGTTTTCAAGCTCCAAGGGAACACATAGCGTTGATCCTGCAACCATTGCTTTGATGGTGAGCTACGTGGAGGAACGTCTCGCATTTTTATTACTTTTCTTTTATTATAGATTTTAGGCAATATTGTTTTCATCGAGTCCTTGCAAATTGTGCAGCTGGTTTCTCAAATAATGTTACAAGAAATAATAGAAATATAAGAGGAATTTCGAGCGACTTATTGGATGTAACTGCAGCCTTGTCTTAAGTGAAAAAGTCAGTTTCGATTCATTGATGAGGGAAGGATCGTACAAAGCCAATTCCAATGAAGTGGGGAAGATGTGATAAACGTAAATAAAAACAGAATACAATGATTTGCAAATCATGTTCAACCGAAATTGAAGTGAATACACTACAAAGACAAGATCTTTAATGTTTAAACTGCTAAACCTTTTAGCAATCAAGAATTGAAAATTGGATGGCGGTATCTCAAAATGAGAGTCAAAGAGGCTTCTCTTGGCCAGATGCAAACGGGACACACAGCCCACTAATCTTTCCAAGAAAATCATGACTTCCTAAAGTGGCAAATGCCATCGTTTGGTCAGGCAGTATAGTATGAGTAGTGAGAAAACCTCACGACGAATGCCGGTTGAGGTCTGACGAAAAAGCCAGGGCACGTGTCAACTGTCAGCATGTCAATCATACAGTTTGTTAAAAGGGTCTTGGGTTGCTGCTTTGCCTCATTCGGGTGCCCTTTGTATGGATGGTGGTGAGAGGTCGAGCTTTTAATTAGGTGAGCAAGGACAAGAGCCTGCCAAGGAAGACAGGAAAGGTGAGGAGAGGCCAAGCAACTTCAGGGTAATAGACCTGGTTAACTCCGCAGGGGAACTGAACTACACACTTTTATTTGAAACAGAAGGTAACTCGGCAATGGACAAAATGATATTTACTGTATCGATGTACTGAATCTATCAGACTAGTCACTTTATGGCCTCCACAATGACATTTAGAGTGCAACTTTGACGAGTCGCTAATTACGTTTTTGGCTGATGAGGAGACAGAGCAAGTTAAGTATGACCTTATTGAAAGATGCCTGTCATCTTAGCTGATCTCAACTGTCGAATACTGCTGAATGTGCCACTGTGGTTCATCGGGGGGAACTAATAAAAGCGATCAAGGCACGTTGATCAGGATTTTGAGCAATATTTAATCCTGCACTATACTGGGTGGAATGAGATTGGGGAATTACTGGGCCGGACACAAAGAGGTTGGCGATTATTTGCACCACATGTTCCCACCAAGCAAAACACACTGACCTGGTGTTTGACCTGTTTAGTCAAGTTGTGCACACGTTACCTGTCTGTCCAAGCAGCAAACACACGTAGCAGGGGTTTTGTTTTTTTTTTTCCAATTGGCTGGCAATGCAATCACACAACAGCAGGTGAGTCCACGCAAAGTTTTTACTAATGTCAAAAACTGCCAAAATGTCTAAAACTACAGTTTAAGAAATAATTTCGATGAATGAAATAATACAAGTTTTTTAATGGAACTACATCTTCCATTTATAAAACCAACTACAATTCACAATTGTAGAGAAAATGTCTTTCTTTTTCATCTTTTAATATGACACATGGGCTTGCTAGGCTCATTTTCAAAGAACTTACTTGGTATTGCTGTATGCCGGTTGAGAATTGTAGTTTACATTATTACACAATAATACACATTATTACACATGCATTCGACAAACACCTGATACAAAAAAAAGAAAACTAATACAAAAACAAGTAAAAAGTGGAATAACACAACCATTGTCAAAACAATAAAAATTAACAAATGTGAACTGAAAAATAATTAAAACTCACTGAATTTAAAAAATTAAGCCAAAACAAAGTGAATGAAAGTAAAGTTCATTCACTTCAAGTTTCAAAGTAAAATGAAAAAAAAAAAAGAATCCCAAACTATTATAACCCTGAGCCCACATAGGTGCTCTTTTAAGATTTATGTTCTGCATAAATTCAGTGTAAAAGATGTCCATTGTCAGTGAATATACATTATTATAACGCATTACCTCAGCCTGTGATTTTTAATTTTAAATTATAGTATCACTGACATCATCAGTGACCAGTCGACGTCAACTTAAGTCAGTGTTGACTTAAAAAAATGTAATTAAAAGTTGTTCAACCCAATTTGACATGAAAAGGTGAATATGAGAAGAAAGGATAGCTTGAGCTTCTACTATTTGGTGTATTATTTGAATCAGCTTTCACGACAGCATTAAGAAACACATTCAACAAACAAGGAGTTGGAAGGCTCAAGCGTGATGCAGCATGAATTGAAATCCTTTCATCAACAAAGGATTGCAATATATATATTTTTTTCATAGTCATGAGAAATAGTCATGGTCGAGTGGGTCTTAAATACTTACTTGGACATGTTCCGACCGGAGTGTTGCCAGGGAAACAAGACATTGCCGACAGCTGCCCGGTAGCTGTAGACCCCCAAAAGTCCAAGTGCCAGGGCAACCTTGGACACCAACGAGCATCGTCTTTGAATCAGGAAGTAGATGAAAACCATACAGAGAACAGACAGCAGGGACAGGACCACTTTGTGTTCTGAGCTGCAAAGAGAAAAAAAAAAGATTCCAACATGCAGCACTTTTGCAAATTCCAAACTTATAATCCTTTTATTTTCAAAAACATTAAAAAATAATGTAACCACTCAACTCAACTGTATTTATAGAGCACTTTCGAACAGCCATTGCTGCATACAAAGTGCTGTATATGGAGCAATTTAACATTTAAAATAAACAGTAAAACTAATTGGTAATAAAGACGGTAGAAAGCACCGAACAGCAAAATCAAGAACAAATCTAAGTCATGCTGAGTCGAACGCCAAAGAATACAAGTGAGTTTTGAGGAGGGTTTTGAAGATGGGCAGCGAGGAGGCTTGCCGAATGTTCAGTGGGAGGTCATTCCAGAGAGAGGGAACAGCAACAGAAAAGGCTCGATCCCTTCTAATCCTCAGTTTAGTTCTTGGTACTTCTAATAATGTCTGTTCCGCAGACCTGAGGCGCCGGGCAGGTGTGTAGGGGCGGATGAGCTCAGAGAGGTAAGGTGGCGCGAGGTCATTGAGACATTTAAAATCAAATAAGAGGATCTTGAAAATAACTCTAAAATGTATGGGGAGCCAGTGAAGGGATGCCAGAGTAGGAGTTATGTGCTCCCTCTTACGAGTACCAGTCAAGAGGCAGGCAGCGGCATTCTGGACCAGTTGAAGGCGCTTAATAGGGAACTCGCTGACTCCAAAGTAAAGGGCATTGCAGTAATCGAGCCGGGATGTGACAAAGGCATGAATTACTGTCTCAAAGTGTTCATGAGAGAGGAGAGGTTTTACTTTGGCCAGCTGTCTAAGGTGAAAGAAGCTGGATTCAACAACAGCACCAATTTGTCGGTCAAGTTTGAAATCACTGTCCAGTTTAAGGCCCAAGTTTGAAACTGTTGACTTAAGATAAGGAGACAGGGGGCCCAAGTCTACAGGATGGGATGTACAAGGGCCACTGGGTATCACAGTATCACCTCTGTGTTCTTTTCATTGAAATTCAAGAAATTTTGTGCCATCCAGGTTGCGATTTCTTCCAGGCAGGACAGAAGTGGCCTTAATGAGAAGGCGTCTTTTTTGCTCAGTGGGACATAGAACTGGTAGTCATCTGCATAGCAGTGGAAGGGAATACGATGTTTCCTTAAGATGGAACCCAATGGGAGCAGATACAGCGAGAACAGCAGAGGCCCCAGAATTGAGCCCTGTGGAACACCACATGACAGGGGAGCAGTGTTTGACTCAGAGCAGTCATGATTCACAAAGTGAGAGGAACAACATTTTGATTTAGTAATTACATTGAATTACAAAGATTCGACTTCAAGGTTGAATAATGAACATAACTCCTGGGTTTCAAGGATGAAAACAGCCAATGTTATTTTTCACTTTAAACTCAATGCGCAGATCACAGATGGTTCACTGAATTTAACAAGATTTTGATAATGTTGCACTTTGATATATCGAGAGATGCCGTTGAAAAGAAGTCTTGTTTTTGTGGTTAATCAGCTGAGATAGCAGATAGCAGTACTGAGAGGCAAACTGCAGGCGAGCATCTCATCATCTGAGCAACAGGCAATGCGGGTAGGAGAAAGGATAGACGGCGAAAAAGTCAGAATCTATATCTTCATTCTACAATGGCATGCGTGCATGTTAAAGAAGGAGTCACAATGCACTGAGCAGTTGAATGAGTATTAATGAGTCTTCAGTGCTAAAACCGATTCGAAACAAGGATTTTTTTTACTAACAGGAATCTGAGATGATCCGTTTTAATATTTGTAATTTTAAAAAAACTGTGTAGGATAAACAAAATTTGTGTTGTATTATGTGTTAAAGGGGAAGTCCGCTCAAAAGCTGACTTGACAATAATGATTTAAGCGGCCCCACTAGTCTAAGGACGGTATTGTGATTAATACTGCGTTTGTGTACTATGAATTCAGCAGTAAAATCTACTAAATGTAACTTGATCCAAAACAGGAAGCGGCCATTTTGCCACTTGCTGTCAACTCAAAATGACATTGCAGTGGCCCAGGGCTGAGGTACCGATCAATCACGGCTCACCCGTTTTCTTGGTTTGGTCATGTGACGTTTGCAAGCTGAGCCGTGATCGTTTGTTCCCCGAGTGTCATTTTCATGTCGACAGCAAGTGTCAAAATGACTGCCCCCCTGAGATGGCTCAATACGGGTGGATTTTGCTGCTTAGCTCATATGTGCAACTGCAATATTAATCAGTGGCATATCATATTTAACTATTGGTCAGTCCCACCTGTTCAGCCAATGGCCCAGATCAGGAAGATGAGCCCACTGTACGCCTGTCTGGTTGAGGGAGCGCAGCAGTCGACAACAGAGCAGAACAAAGGGGGGCGTGGCTAAAGCTAGCCACTTCTCATAGTAGATCTCCTCCTTCACGTTTTCTTTATAAGAAAGGACAAACTCTTCCTCGTCACCTCCTGGGTCGCTCTTCTCTCGGAAGTACTTGCGACACACGTCCTGGAAGACTGCAAGGCAGAGGGTGCTGAGCAGGAAATACCAGGTTTGATGCTCCTCCTCTACGAAGCTGCTGGCCGCCAAACTGAGAGTGTGGCCGGCTGTGCCCGCCAGCAGCAACACGTCCAATTCTGACAGAGACCACTCACTGCTACTGATCTTCAATGATGACTGTGCAAAGCAAGAGAATAACTGTGTGACAGTGAAAACAAACAATAAGGTCTAGATATCAGAGTCTCTGAGACAAACAAAGAACTTATTTGATATCCACCACGATAAAGTCATTAGACTTTTTGCTGTATCTTTACAAGTTTGCGGGAGGGAATTGAGATGTAACCTTTAAAGATCGACTATAATCAGCAGAGGGAGGCAGCAATAAAATGATGTATTCGCCCAAATGAAAGAAGAGACCTACTGTATAGTTTTACCCTTTACAATAACCATACCCAGTACCAACTAACTGACACGTAAGCTAGTCCTATGTGCTGACCCAGTAGCACTGATGAAAAATTGTGGCCCCCTCCAGCATTTAAGTGGCCAATCCCTGCTCCGTTTAAATAAAACCCTCATATACAGTATTTAAGATTTTTTTTTCTTAGCTCATGTTTTCGGTCAAAGTTTGAAACAAGTAAACTACCGTAGTAAGGACTAAATAAAGTAAACAGTGTTGTTTGTTACTCTGAGGCCTCCGAAAAAATAGCGTAGTTCCAAAAAAAATCATAACGAGTGCACTATAGGCATGTTGTGCCATAGAAAGCGAGAGGCAAATATTTACAGTATTACACTGAATGCTATATGCTTTATTTGACTTTCAGCCTTTGTTTGGTTTTAAAAGTAGGTTCCAGAGTTCCAAACACTGAGAGCACAACTCACCTTCCCAGGTAACTTTAGTCCGACGGGGAGTCGTCTTGTTGTCAGAGAGAGCAACAAACAAGACATGGCTGAGGTGAGGGTGATGGCAGCAAACACAAGACCCCAGGAGAGGCTGCAGAAGTAGCAGGAGCTCTCAGCAGAGGTGCAGACCAGAACATGAACAGACGCAAGCAGCAAGCACAAGAGGTAAAAGGGTAACGAGAGCAGCGCCGACATGACTGGAAGGTCCACGGCCGCCGAGCTGCTCAAGGCTTCAGGCATTGCCAACAGTAAGACCAACAGCAGCTTGGAGAGAACAGAGTAAATTGTTGATACTGTATTAGTACGAACGAATGGTGGAGGTGGTACAGTGATTGCATTTGAATAAATAGTAATACATTTTTATTTGTGGGCGCCTTTCTAGGAACTCAAGGACACCTTGGTCAATACAAAGTTGTCTTCATCGTGACGGTACAGTGTTTTGTGTTTTTATGTATTACAGCAAGAGACCATTTGACTTTAAGATTTTAAGAATCCTAAAATGGTGATTAAAAATTGCCTGTGCACCTAAATTCATGTTTTAGGATGGCGGCAGTTTGACCCTGAAATCTCTATTTCCATGATTTCCGATAAAATAATTTTTTACAGTACAAGGTGAGTGATAAGTAACTCCCCATTTTAAAGTACTTAATTTTTATTCCTAATATTGATATAATATTTTCCTTCAATTTTGGGTGTATGTTCCATGATGTACGGAAGTTAAATGGATGCTCTTGTTTTCTTTTCGGACTGATTACTCAATTTAAAATGTGGACGTTTTTGGAATGACGTGAACTTGAACTCCGAGGGAAATCGGCTGATTCAGTTCACATGCGGCTAGAAAACCTGGTGAAAGCTTCATAGAAAACTCCATATACACTTATGATTTTCATTTACTATAATTATTGAGAGTTTTCATTTATATTACATTAACATGACAGCGCTATTTTTCTTTCATGAAAGCATGTAACCCCCAAAATGCGTGTTTTTTTTAAGGGGTTCTGGAAATGTATTCCAGTAAGCCTGAATGGCTTGTGTACATCTTCAGAGCTTTCGAGCAACCACTGACATTCAGTTACACAATGCCATTTGAGAAAAAAAAGGCTTGCTTACCTGAAATGCGAAGACCATTCCGGCAATCATGGAGTACAGGTCGTACTTTCCCAGCTGCTTGCTGAGGGCTGAGCTCATGGCAGACAGGGCCTCCAAGTACTGCTTGAGGACCTTCTTGCCCATGTTGGTCAAGACCTCTGATGTGTTTCCCTCCAGGTAGCGCTTCATCCAGCTTCCGTGTGCCTTCTCAGCCACACGGTATTGTTCAAATCCTGCGTCTGCATCAGGAAGAAGGCAGCAATGTTTTATACAACTGTTTTGAAGCTGAGGAAAGGTTGGCGACATCCCCCTGATCAAAATCAATTCAGTCCGTGTGTAAAATTCATCACTGCATGTAGGTATCTAAAAAAACATTTATCAGGAAATGAATTTCACAGGCATATATCAAACTGATGAAGGGATAAACTTGTTTTGAAAGAACGATTAACATGATTGCTTTTATGTAATTTGTGTTGAACAGCAATGGGCGCCAATTGATACATTAAGTTGCCATATCTACAGGCTCAGGATTTACATGATCACTCAAAGAAAAGATCTCATAAGAGAATTGTTTTTCTCAGTAGTGCTTTTGTAGTGCATTGAAGGGCACAATAATGCAGTAATTGGACAGGTACATCAATGAATACTCTTGTTCTCCTTAAATAATAGTAGTACAGTATAACACACGGCATCTCAGCAGCAAAGGTGGTGATGAATGGTGACTGGGAATTTGCCAGACAGAGGGGTTGCGAGCAATATTAGAACCTGGAGCCACAGGAATGAATCATACAATATCGATGTGCCTGTCTCATGCTTGATCAGCGAGTAATTAATGGCCCTTCAAAGATGCCGCAGGTTAGAAACACAAGAAAAAACACAATAAGAACATGGAAAGGATCATTATTATTTTTTTTTCTTCATTGCTCCTAATCTATTCATTTCTACATCTCTCAGCCTCACGGGCTCAGGTAACTGAAGAAAGACTATCTCAGCTATTGAAGCACTGGACGAGAGGCGGGCCACGGCCTATCAAAAAACAACCGGTCACACTCACAACTATGCACGACACTTCAGCGTTTTGGCATGTGGGAGGAAGTTTGAGTACCGAGAGAAAATTTTCGAAACCTGGATCCCCGGACGGTAAGACAGACATGCTAACCACTGCTCAACCGCACTGCCCTGCCAAACTGCATTGTGAGAAATGTTCCTGTAAGGTTTGTTTCAACCCAGTCAGTCAACTTTGACCCTACCAAGCTACTTAATAAACATCTCTGGTGCAACAGGAAGAGCTTTAGAGTTTTATCATTGTAATATTCATCCGATCTGGTTATCGGGTTGACATTGTTGATCACCATTTGACTTTTTTTTTCAACCTTTTGGATCATATCATGATATCTCTGGGTGCGAAGGACGACAATCGAGATAGAGTAGTCGGTCCAGATGCGAGAGAGAAAGGCGGTAAGGTAGTGAACACATGGTCCTGAATTCTGGTTTGATCAAGTCGTGCGCATAAAAAGTTGCTCGATTTATTTGTTCTCGAACAACAGCACGTCTACTTTTTTGCTGAGCGCCTCCAGTTCCCCTTTTGGGCACATTCATGGAAATGTGGAACATTCATGGGAAAACTGGACGAGAATACAAAAATGTGTCGCTATAACATCTGAATGGGTCTCGCATTCTGACGAGATGAACCTAAGAGAGAGAGGAGATATGAACACAAATTGTCATTCGGTGTGATTGTGAGTGCGAATTGTTGTTCATCTCTGTGCCCTACGATTGGCTGGCAACCGGTTCAGGGTGTACCACTGCCCGAAGACAACCGAGATAGGCTCTAGCACGCCTGCGACCCTTGTGAGGATAAGCGGATTAGAAAATGGATGAAGCACCAAAGCATCGAGTTCAAATGCAGACTCAAGTGTTGATCCATGTTTATAGCACAACCGCAGTCCAGCCGTCACTTGAAAGTGACGCAGGATTTTTGCCCAACCTAGTTCCTATTCAGTGAGCGGAGAAATGTGTAAGAATCCACTTCTTATGAAAATCAGTTCTGGAACAGTGGGGATGAAGTGCTGTCCAGGGACCAAACTATTTTTATATATTGATTGAAAAAGTAAAGTTCTATTAACGTGCGTGCCGCCCGTACAAATTAAGCCAGTTGATTTTTTTTTTTACCTTTCTCATAGTCCGAAATGCTGTCTTTGAGCAGGCAACTTAGCTGGTGGGCATTGAGATGCAGAAAGCGCAGCTGGTCCCGAAGTGAGCTTTCTTCTAAAACACTCGGAATAACATGGCCAACGCTGTTCTGAGATATAGGCAGGCCCAGAGACAGGGCCAGGGTTGGGGTCAGGTCAACCTGCTCAATTTCATCAGGCTTCTCCATTCCAACTGACGGGGCAGGAAAAAAAAGCACATGTAATCGATTTATTCAGCATTATACCTGAAAATGTGATTACGATTCACAGAAATGAAGTCATTTTCTTGCATTATTCTTTATTTTCAAGTATGTTTGTTTCACTGTTGTTTTTTAAATCAGAGATTAATAGTGTTGAAGGGTTGACATTTTCTATCGAGTTGTTTCAAGGAATGTTTTAACCTTTGTCCCTGACTAAAATGTAAAAGCTTGACATGAGCTCATAGGCATACTTTGCCCCATTGAAGTAACACGAAACTATTCCAACAGCACAAAATGTTTGAAAGCATAGCTTGCTCCTCAATGTAGACGACTATAAGGATGTGATAAGGCACCGGCCACTCATTGTTATTCACTCCACCTTGACTAAGGCTTGATGGAAGGTGAAGAAAAACAAAGAATGATGCAGCGAGCTTCAGGCCAGGGATGTTTTGTTTGTGAGAAAGTCTTGGTACAAGATACATACAATATGTATAAACCTAACACACTGTTAGTGTGACCACTACATCTGAATTAAGACGTTCAATTGTTACCGTCAAAAATACTGCGTGAATGCTTTCATTACAACACCTACGATGACATTATTACCACTACTGTTATGGGGGATTTTTATTGATTTTTTTTTCTTTTACATTGATGAGTGCAGGTGACATCGCGGAGATGAGCGTGAAGGCTGTACTTTCAGTTTTCACATCATAACAGCTTGTTTGAGAGTAAACCTAGGCGGTAAACCAGCTCGCGAAACATGAATCAGCATAACACTTTCAGCAAAAACTAAGACCCATCTGTTTACCTTTCCTCTTGAAGGCAGGGCTTATGAGCACCAGTGGCGTATTGACTTCTGGTTCTGAGGAGCCTCCGTGGCTACCGGTTTCTGACATCCCATGGTCCGCGCACAGAACAAGCAGATAGGGCAAAGATCCTTCTGCCTCCTACAATGATAATAAACCCCAAATTTAATGGACATAAGGTGCCCAGATTTATAAAAACAAAAACAAAACAACCCATTGCTTTAAAGGCCAATGGAATCTAACAGTAAGGACTCAAAAAGTCTGCTGGTTTACGATGACATTCCAACCATTACACAACTGCCTTGATGTGAGGAGTGTGTTGGAATTTGCCACTACATGTAATTTGACATGAATGTTGAGTGCAGGTTACTGAATAATGGTTCCCATTAAAAGAATGCTAGTATTTTCTTCAATTTCTTTCGCTATTTCAAGTTTTTAAAATCCTCATCCCTAACTTACACAGTAATATTCAACACTTTTAGCAATTTACTATGGCCATAACAACGGCAACAGTTTTATGAGGTGCTTGGTATTTTATTTCAAAGTTCTTCACACAATGGAGCTTAAAAAAAAACGTAAAATATCAGTGATTGGACCAATTGGTCATAGTCTAATTTCATTATGGAGCCGGCATCATTTTTATGACTACCGCATTTTGGTGTCGCTGATTGAATTCATTATCAAAATTGTCACGTGTACCTTTGAAATGAGGGCACCGTGGATCTTCTTCAGAATATCATCCATCTCCATCAGTTTGGGCTGGATCATCGAACTGTGGGGTCCACTAATGTGACCAATGTGGTCAAGGCCAAGGTAGTGGAGGATGAGAATGTCCCAGTCATCCCTCTTGAGCGTGCTATCCAAGTGGCGGGTCACATTGTTGTCAACCTGGAAGACACAAGATAAAAAGAATTAAGAATGAAATGGTACGTGCTGGTAGTTAAAAAACAAATCGAATATCCACGCCTCCTTAGTTTGACATAAAGTTCATGTATGTACTGGTATGTAAAGGTCATGAATTGCAGGTAATGGTTTATCATTTGTGGAAGTTTTTATGAGAAGTTAACAGTCTGGCCAGTAGGATATTTTCAGTTATAAAAGGACCCATCTTCCATGTTTTGTAATTTTGTCATCTTTGGCATGTTCTTTTGTTACTCTAAATCTGAAAAAATGAGCACCGCTGATTGAACGCATGTTAACAGCTTTTACTCTGCTCTGATATTTCAAGTAAGACACTTCAGCAAACAGCACTAAGGGGTCATTTTGCTGTAATCGCAATTCAGAACTGCCCTATCTGTAATGCAGTTTTTACTTGGACTTAAATCATACTTAAGATAAGATAAGCTAAGATAAGAAATCCTTTATTCGTCTCGCAATGGAGAAATTCCCAATTCACAGCTCATACCTGTGAACCTGTTTTGGAGCGCCAACCTGTATAAACTACCAAAAAAATCCTTAGAAAGAGCAAAAGATCCAAAAGATACCAAAGCATTTTATATGTCAAACTAACGGCAGAACCCCCCCCCCCCCCCCCCCGAAATTTTCAATGATATTTATTGTAGATCTCCATAATACAATGTCTGGTTAATGTCTAATCATCATTCTACTGAGTTGCATTACTGTGTTCAGAGTTGTATTCCTGCGTTACTTTTTCACCAACTCCAACTGTGCTTCTTTTTACTTCTCTTTCTTGTTGTTTCAATTGCGCAATATGAATGATATATTTGTTTCCTTGTAGAACTTGCTTGTACACTACCGAAGTATGCAATGAATACTCTGCTGTTTTCAACTAGGAACCACGTGATTTACTGGAAAGTTACCGGAAATTAAGGCATTCGAGTAGACTAGCACCATTCTGGACAAAAGCAAACGGAACTACCTGTTAGGGAGGGGGTGAACGGAAATTTTCAGAATCCGTATGATTTGTGCAATATGGCCATATATGCAAGATTCACCACAAAATCCGTATGAACTATGGCTAAACCGTATGAGTTGACAGGTATGACAGCAGCGAAGTTATGAAAGGAAAAAGTAGAAGAACAAAATATAGGAGCTCCTGGAAAGGCAATCACCCTCGCGGCGCCATCTTGAAGTCAAAATAACAAAATAACACAACATAATACACAGACAGTCATGCAATCTTAATCACTTTTCTGGCAGACTTTGTTGTTTGAAGCACTTATAGATGAAAGAGGAGAGGATCAACGTGTCCTTTCACCAGTGGATCAGAGACGTCATGCTGAAAATGAGCACACGTCTGCTACAAGCTAAGTTTTGAAAGCAAACAAGCTGTAGCGTCCATTGACGAAAAGAGATCGTCTTACATCTCCTGTCCCACGTAATCTGCTTCAACTCCAAGCCGCGACTCCCAGTTCCACAAGGCATCAATATTGTATTGCATTGTTCCACTGTCAGCGATTGGCAAATGCATGTTGCGGAACAATATCAGCCAAGCTACAAAAGTGAACAAGTATACTGTTGAACACACTGCGGGCCTTGTGTTTGGCTCAGTTGGTCATGTCGAATGTGTGAACTGCTCCAAATGAAAAGAGATGTCATTTGTGTTTGGACTCCTATTTTTCGAGTTTCGTAAATTGGTAGTTCATCAAACAATTGAAAGACAAACTGCCTCAGAGCGACGCAAAACACGGCCGCCAATTATGTTAATGACAAAGTGATAGAGAAATCTATGAGCAAAATGGTATCATGCTTAAAGTTTAATTTAATTTGGGCACATCTAAACGTTTGGGTGCGTATCCAGCGCCCCCAAATGCCTGGCGCAAAGGCGCCGGTCGTCTGGGCGGAGGGCTTTTGAAGTCCACAATTATCACGTCAATGCAAGGGGGCGAACAGAGGGAAGAAGGCTGGACTCGGCCACAAAATGGGAATGAACAATTCGGGAACAAAGCGTTGTAGAACTACAAAAGACGATTTGAGAACACCTGTCGCGCCCAGGCGACATTTGTCGTCTGCAAAGTCTGCAACAGATAGGCGTCAACGTACGGGTGGTTCAAAGCTTAAACCAAGGTAACCAATCACGACCGAGGGGCCGGACTCCTCAAGGTTTGGAGACCTTCAAAAAGGAACTAAATACATTAGCAAAAATGCTTGCTTGCTTTAAAACCTCTCAATTTTTTTTTCCTGAAACAAAGTGTTTTTATTTTCGCCCATTATCTGCTGCAAACCTTTAGTTCTTTCACCTGGTTTTAAATCTTCTGTAGTTATGTGAACTGTCTCTGAAATGTAAAGAGCATTGCAGATCAAATCTATTATCATTTTTATGATTACTCATACAACATGAAAAAACTGTAGATGAAACTATCAAGTCCATGTAATTTCAGATTCAGAGCACAAAACAAGCTTGGGAAATGTTTGCCTGGTGACTAATTCTGCTGTACAATAACTAGTGACTCTGCACCTTGAATGAGGTGCAATCATTTTGAAGACACACAGCTCCCATGTGATAAAATACATAGCTAATACCACAACAACGACCTCACACATTTTCGCCAAATTCAGCTCATTATAACTGGCAAACTTACCTCAGTGTAGTCGGACACAAAGGAAATTGTGCCATCGTACTCGATGAAGTGTTTGGGGAAGAGTCGCACCCATGTCTCATCTCCATAAAAGATCATTTTTTTCCCCGCTGTTTTGGCTTGCCAAATCAGATTGTCTTCCAATAAGGCTGGGGAATTTAGATTCGTCACCATATCAATAAAGCCCGGGATACTGCCAGTGGTGAGAGCCTGGGGAGGGATATGTTTACGTCATTGTTTAGAAAAGTAAGATAAGATATCCTTTACTCGTCCCACACTGGGTAAATTTACAGCCTCCAGCAGCAAGAATGTATTTAGAACACAGTTTCATGATGCTGTAAAACCCACACAGTTACATCAAGTAAATGCAACTAATTGCGAGGACTAAGCAGAAAATGTATAAATATTTTATTCATTTTAATGGTGGGGAAACAGACTATTAAAAAAAAGTCAGGAGATCCTTTATTTTGCATCGCACAGAAATTCCCACAATACCAAACTTTTTTTTTTTGGGCCACAAATGATGAAATAAAAAAGAAGACACCAGCGACCAAGAAAATATCATCGCAGCAGTACAAAGGCTGTGTGTAAGAGCGAATATAGCCGAAAATGAAGCAATGAAGCAATACCACGATAGGGGACTTTACCACTTGCCTGTAACCCATTTTATAATCGTTTTGTGTTGTTGAAAAACACAAGCTGCAATATGGAGTTACTGTTTATCATCTTATGGATGTACAATGCCACGTAGCTCCTTTTAAAATGTCCACTTAGCTTGTCCTTTCCCTCATAAACTCTTAGCTGGCATGTTTTCATTACACAACATCATGTCTCACGTATCAAAAACGCTAAAGGCACCCGGGATCCTAATGAAGCTAAATGATACAAAAAATGGAATGGATGTATTTAAAACACTGCCTATACAGTTCATAAGGGCTTTACAATGGCAGTTGTGACAATTTAACTCACAGAAAAAGGGGACAGAAATCATCTTTTGTTGACGTTTTTATCTTCCTGTTAACAATGATGACCTGATAAACAAAATGATATGACAGTCAATTGCTTCAAAGAAACTAAAGCAAGGATTTTGCTTTTGCTTATTTTCGGACTCCGTTATTTACTACAGCTGTCAGTGCGACAATCTTTCTGTTGCCAGGGCCGATGCGAGCTCTCTGCAAGAGATGGATTGCTCCCCCTCGATTTCTTGAAAATGCAATTTCAGGGAGGTTCAAAGTCTATTCAAAGACTCAGACTATGATTGGAACAAATAGAGGCTCTAGACAAGATTGTGGAACAATCATAAGAAGTGTGCACAGCCCAAAATGTGGTTACGAGCGATAACACAATAGGTCAGCTAAAAAAAAAAAGTGTCGGCTACACTTTATGATCCTTCCAGTCGCCAAATGCTGGTTGAATGAATTGGACCAGTCGCTCATCACCATGCTAATTACTGCCCCACAGTGTTTCTCTGCTCCCCATGTGTCTCTGCTTGAATGTTGAATGCAATATCAGTGGGGCACACACGCTCTATAGCTGGCACAGCGGGGGGAACTTGTACAGGTGCCCAAACGTTGATGGAAAACATCAACATTTTTTTTTTGTCTACTGACCAATCAGAAGTACAACCAACCCAACAATATCGCAGCTGTGGTCGTGTGCATAAAACACCCAAAGTTTACACCTCTGGATGGTTTCAATTTAGGGTACGCCAAGTAGGGATGACCGTTGGAATAAATGATCTTGGGGGAGGAGAGGCCGGGGAGATTAACCATTGAGAACTGATTAGACCGTCTCTTTTGGAATGTTCTGAGCTTCAATACCAGCATTATATTGAGCAGAATAATGCTGCGCAGAGAAGTTGCACGAGCAGCGACATCACAGTACCTCCCGTGCTATGCTTTGTTAGCAAGCAAACTAGTTGAAACTGAATTAACAGCACCTCTGCTTGTTGACACTCAGATTTTCCTCTTTTATGATCAACATTTGTCGTTTTTGCATTCCTACAGCAATTTCATTTTTTTGGGGGGGGTGGGGGGTTAATTAGATAATTCGGCTCACTTGAATATAGATTGATGTAAAGCAATTGATCGTTTGGTCCTCTATGTCCACACCCCTGAGGCAAATACTCAATCTTTAGACACCCACCACTCAGAAGGAAAAAAAAGGGGAAAAAGGAGTATTTAGTTTTCGGTTACACATGATTAAAATGTATCAAACTAACAGATGGTATTTGTTTATTTTTGAGAATGACAAGGGAGTTGTTACATAGGTTTAACACATTTCATTTGACATGTTTGAATTAAGTAAATCCAAAGGCCCATTTTTTTCAGTGCAACTAGTTGCTGTCATTGCTGCTGCAGTCATTATCTGAATTTACAGCCAAAATTGAGTCTCTCAGAAATATGTACTGACAGCTGTGCCAGTCAGAGACGGGCTCAACTGGCCATCTCTGAATAGAGAATGGAGAGTGAGCCATTTCAATGCCAGCTTCTTGTCAAGAGGTGTACCACATTGCTGTGGCTTAAACGATATAGACTTATAGAAATTTTTTTTTTCCCATAAATGCAAACAAATGCACTGGTGTCAAATTTAGTGGCCCAGTCACAGTGCTGTGATGATTTACTGGCATGTGTCAAATAGGCTGCAAAGCAGAGACAGGGGTTCGAATGTGCTCCTAGTAGGTTTATGCTGCTACCTACTGGTAACATACTTCATTTCAATGCTGTGGCCTGTAGTGAATAAAAACAAACATTTCCTCAAAAGACCCCCACCCCAAAAAGACCCAAATAAAAATGAAATAAATAAATACAAAATAAAATAAGAGGTCCGAATACATGTTTACCCTGATCTTGATTATCTATTATATGGTTCCAACTTTGAAACACCAGTTTGAGAATTTTGTTCTCCATGTGTGACAGTGCAGAAGGTTCAATGACATGGAAGAGCAAGACAGAGCAGCACTAACTACTGCTGCAACATAATTGCACACCTCCCTTGAATGATTAACGTCATGCTACCAGCTCCCCAAAAGACATTTTTACACGATTGTCCAATAGTAGTGATGTGTTCCTTTGCGCTCTAGCCGTCAGCAAATGTGTCCTTTATGGATTATGGTGGAACATCTGTCTCAATCCTAAAGGCCAGCTCAATCCCGACCAGCTCATCCTCCCATTAGATCCTTCGTGACCCCCTAAACAGAAGTATCATGACTCTTGACAAATTGCAGAAACACCCCCAAAGTTTGGACCAAACAACATTTTGTGGGGGCAAGATCTGCCTATGAAGACACACAGTAACACAGAATTCATACCACACGACATCAGCATTTGATATTTCAGGTCCCTGCTGCCCATATGAGAATATAAACACTTTTTTTACCTGACATGATAATCTGGACGCTCAACTGCTGTTTTATTTTGAGTCCTTTTTTTCACAACAGTGCACACAATATCTCGCATACAGGCTTTCCCAGTCTGCCCACCAGCTGTCATATATAGCAAGAATGAGTCTTTCTGGCTCTGCTCGCGCGTTGACTCATCTATATGTGAAACCTCACCAGTATATTATCAGTTAAAGTACAAATGGACAATTTTTGCACTTTAAAAAAAATCACTTCTCTGCTTCAAGAAAAAGTGGCTGAGCTTAACTACCTATGACATCTTATTAAGTGGGAGAACTGGCACAATGGGTGGCTGATTTTTTTTTTCTTTTTTTTTTTTGCCGCACTGTACTACTACCAGCCGATGAAACAACTCTCACTTACTTTGATCCTGGGCATGGTGACAGTTGGAATTCGAGCTTTGGAAACATAGCTGAGTGTTGAGCCTCTCTCCACCAGGTGTCTTGTGTAGGGCATGTACGTGCGACCATTGGCTCCAAACACAAAGTCTTCCCGCAGTGCATCGACTAACATGATTACTACCCTTTTGAACAACGGCTGCGGGACGTGAGACGAATTGGGCGAGCTGCCTGTAATTCAAGAAACATACTTCATCAGGTTTTGGTTGATGAGTGAGGACCACCCACCCGGCTGAACTTACCCGACAACGGCTCCATAGGTAGTTCTTGCCTGATCTTGGACAGAGAAGATTTGACAGGTACAGGGAAAAATCCCCTCAGGAAGAGTGCAACCGCCAGAACTTCAAATATTAGAATTATTGAGGCAAATGCAGACGAACGGAGTTTCATTTTTTTACGCTGGTGATAACACAATGCGTGTGATAGTATGAAAAAATTGCTTTGATGAGTTAGTTAGCAAGCAACATAACACGTCGTCGCATATTTTTTTATATTAAATTAAAGCCTCACATATAATTGCAAACACTACACTGCATAGAAGACCGTAACAAGAGAATTCTTAGTTTCCCTGTAATTTTTAGAACACAAACAATACATCGGTGTCACCATTCATACACAACTTCCGCAGTTTTTGTTGAACTACGGCAAGCACGTTGGGCCAAAAATACCGACACGCGCGTTAAATTACTTAAAATATAAAATAAAACATCCACAGCGGCAGATATCGCACGCATTAAAATGGGTTGAATCCCGTATCCATTAGAAGACATAATTTTAAAGAAAACAACAGTTGCAAATGTCCTTAATCTGGACATATAGTAAATAGAGCCGACCCAGTGATGTGATCTTTTCGGGAAAAGAAGAATAGATTAAATATTGAATAATTACGATATTTCAATTACTATTAAGGGACAAAAATAACAGTTAATTTATCTGTGCAATAATATGAGAAGTATAAGCAGGATCAAATAAAATGCCCACAGGTCATTTGTGTCCTATTGTGCCATATCACACTGCAGTAAGTACAGTATTTTTTATCCGCAAAATATTATAAATATAGGTATAGATTTCTGCTGTTTTGTTTATGTAAACGAATTATATTTATTTGTAGGCAATAAATCCAAGTGGGTAAATGTATTTTTGCTGAAACTTGACGAATTCAACTTTTAATGCTATTATTTGCCAGGTGTATAAAAGAAAAAAAATGTACACACATTTTCAGTACCATTTTATTTAGAAATGAACAATGCAGTCTCACCTCCATGGAAACATATTACACACACGTGTGTGTGTATATATCTAGATCTAGATCGTCACTTTCTTAAAATAATTGCCCAAGTAATTTTTTTTTTCAGAAAACATGAAAAACTGATCATCTTCTATATATTAATAATTTCATTTCAGGTGTAGATGTGAATGATCTGTTTAACTAAGGGTTCAGCCGATTTTAGCATAGTTGGCCAGCATCCTGAGGTGATAAAAGAAAAACCTTTGTCAAAATTGAACTTAGGTCATTATTTTAAAGGCTGGCGTATATATATATATTTTAAACAATGCAATTACTCTAGTTGTCTTTCCTCTTCAGAACATTAATAAAAACATCTTTGGGTACGTCCACGTTGCCAATACGCCTCATCTTCTTTTTGCCTTCTGCCTGTTTTTTCAGGAGCTTCATCTTGCGTGTTATGTCACCTCCATACTTGCAACAAATAATGCTTAATTTGTGAAAATGTCATTACAAATGGCACAGTATGAATAGAAAAATAAAAAGGACACTTACACATTTTGCGAGGACATTTTTTCTATACGCCTTTATCCTGAAAGAGCCACACAATGGGATGTTACTTGCCTAAAGGAAATTTTTGGTGTATAGTAAATAAACCGCCTTTTACTCACGTCTCTCTTGCAATGATTTTACTTCCAATAGACGCTTGTACAGCAATTTCAAACATTTGCCTTGGTATTGAATCCTTGAGTCGCTCACATATGGCTTTTCCTGTGCTGTATGCACGTGCTCTGCAAAGAGAAAACAACAATAGCAAATCCGCAAAAACACATTTGATACATCCGTGTCCTCAGCAGTTCATGGCAGCAGCCAACCAAAAGTGCTCGTCTAAAATCCACACTACTCTGAATATGCAGTAATGAATTACAGAAAAACAGAGATGTATACAGGTACCGGTACATCTGAGATACTGAGACTACCCAAGAAAAAAATGATTTAAGTACTGTTGTTCAACTCAAAACATGAAACTGGTAGATTCATTAAACACACAGAAAAAATACTTTTCAGTCAGCCAAATCCTACCTAATTACATGTCATTTTGACTTGTGAGACAGTGAATGAGTATTCATTAGCTGTAAGCGTTTGTCATCTCAAAAATAAATAAGAAAATCATGAAATATTTCACTTGGTGTCGTGAATCTACATAACATTGATTTTATATTTATTCATGTTTTTATTTATTTCCTTTGAGATGCACCTGTAAGTGCAAACCATCTCAGGTCAACAAAATGATGTACACGAATCATAAAAGACCATAATTTCAAGAATAAAACATGTCTTATTCAAATACGCACAACAGAATCAACATAATGTAATGTAATACTCTAATGTAATGATATCCCTTTGAATAAGTGTCTGATGACAACTCGAGAAGGAACAGAAAATGTGTTTTACAGTGTCCCCCGCCTTGAAATCCCATTGCCTTGAAAGAATGATCAAGTAAGACCATGCTGGGCACAGCTCCAAGGACTGTGGCAGACACGGTTGGGGTAGCAGCCTTCATCAGTGTTTTGAAAGACTTCAATTACCAGGATGTGCACTTGCTTCTCCACTGGTTTTGGTGCATACAATAAGCACAACTTCTGTGCGTCATCACTTTTGATCTGTGACTCCATTGTCCTTGTCTGCTACGTAACAGAAAATGTAACACTGACTGCCAAGTCGACAGTTTTGGTTTTTTTTGCATGTGACCCTGGCTAGCCAATACATTTTATACTCTGTAAAGTATGACTAATTGCAAATTTCTCCAATGTGGGACAAATAAAGGTTTTCTTATCTTAATTTCAACAGCAACCAAGGCCCTTTTAACCCTTGTCGTGAGACTGAGGCTGGTGATTCAAACCCAAAAAGGGATTTCTTTCCATGGATTCATGCAGAATAATGACAATCATCCCATCACGACAAAGTCAAGGGTGTTTTCATTTAAAAGATCCAGTGTGAAATATATGAGACATCTCATGCATGCCCTTGGTAATCGCTAAACATAATGTAAACCCATATATGGGCAACCTGTTACATGTCACAGGTGGATGGATGCATTTCACATCTTCTACAGCAGCGTATTTCAAATGAATTAGACACTGTTGACAGATTGGAAAGTCGGCAGTCTGCTTTTATAGGATCGTAGCCCAAACCCAATTTTTGTTTGAATGTACAACTTTTCCACGATTTAGCTCATTGTTGCCTATGAGGTGTGACTTGTTGAAGTTTGAAGTTGGTTGTAAATCATGGAGCATGGAGTTTTCCTGAGACTTGTGAATGCCAGTGAAATTCATTTGGGGGGGAGAAGGGGGGCAGCCCACTTTATTTATATGCTACATATTACTGTATTTGCATGGATCATTGAATCATTTGGATTTGCCTTAAATAAGGTGGTACGTCAAACAAATTAAGGTTTTAGAAATTAATGAACCAATGGGGAGTGTTTTGTAACACCGCACTTTTGTATAGTTTGGCTAGTTGGTAGAGGGAAAAAAAAAATATTCATTACGCAAAATCTAACCTCTGCTGTATGAAACCTACCTGTGCACAATTGTGGTGAGTTCTTCCACCGGGCGTCCATTCAAAAGAATATCCATCTTTATGAGGTCAGCAGCCTGATAGCCTGCATTTTCATAATCAAAGCTAGGAAGGAGAATGGATGTCACATGTTGAATACTTAAGAATGCACGTAGACAAGGACAGGGTGGCCATTGGGAATTTCAGGAAAAATATGCTCATTTTCCCGAACGGCCAGTGTCTATGTTTTGGCACATGACAGCCCATTGAGGACAATTTTTCACCGCATGACGGCACACCATCGACATTTTTTTAAAATGATTGTTTCATTAATTCCTCTCATACTCCTCACCCTTTAAACACATGACACGAGACGTAAAATTATTTCTTGTCATTTTGGCAAATTTTCAAGAATGAAAACGGACTATGATCTTCCATAAATTATTTTACCTGGCATATCCAGAAGAGAGGGACTTGAGTAGGTCATAGAAATCCATAACAATTTCATTTAAAGGAAAGAGATACTTCATCATCACACGATGGTCATCTACGTACATCATATTATTCTGGATTCCTCTGCGATTCTATGTGGGTACAAACAACACAATTTTAGTGTGTATGGTTTTGTGTGTGTGTGTGTGTGTGTGTATGTGTGAGTAAATTACAAAGGCAGAAAAAATATTCAAGTGCATGTCTGTTAAGCAGAATATATGTAAAGGCGGATATTAAAAAAAACAAACTTACCAAGCAGAGAGTCATAATCTTGCCAGTGTATGTGTCGGGTGCTAAAATGGTCCCCAGCACCATTGGTTCTACAGTAAGTACTCCGACACTACCGATCTGTCTGGAAACTGAGCTGGGTTCACTACTGTGATCTCCTCCTTGCCATGTTCCTGTAACAAGTGCCAACAAGATCTACAAGTGAACACGAGCCATTATCTTCAGTTCCAGTTTCTACTGATGCTCTCATATGTAAGAAGCACAATTGAAAACTGAGATTAAGTCAACTCCAGTGCGTTTAAAAATATAGTTCCAGAGACGAACCATTATGGTTTCAGGAATGGACGGATTCATGAATATGACAGGTACACAAAATATTTGGACCTTAAATCTTGACAAGTGGAATGATAAACCATAAGCGGGAAATATTCTATAATAATATATTCTATATATTATATTTAGATATAATATATTCTATAATATAAATGGCCTGAGACATGTAAAGAGAACATAATCGATTACACCCTTCATGTTTCATTTTAGTCTACAAGCACTACCAGACAACTACGTTAGCATATCATTAATTCAGTCTTGGAAACTTTCATTTTGCTTACAGTGACTGGAATGTAACTCTTAAGTAAGGGTAGGAAATGCGGTCTGGGAGCAACTCTTACCTTGATGAGTTTAGCTGACGAGAGCACCGCCTTGTAAGGTACCGTTGGTGCTGTTATGATAACAGAGGCGTTGTATTCCTGTTCCAGCCTTTGATTAAACACCTCCATATGAAGGAGTCCCAGGAAGCCCAGCCTGCGGATTCCCACTGCTGTTACATTACATTCATTATAGGAGAAGCTGCTTGTTGATTCACCCATCAACACCTAAACATGTCAGAACTAGTCTGAAACATATGACACACATACTCTTTAGGTAGTGATTGTAAAACCAGTTTGGTACTGACCTCCAACCAGCTCCAAGCGCCAAACTGCTGTCTCTCTGCACTGTGACACTTGAGTCGTTTAATGTCAGTCTCTCGATGGCGCTACGAAGGCCCGGGTATTCTGACTGGTCCACTGGATACATACCTGAGAAACAAGCGAACCACAGCTAAATTTAGAGGTGGTGGTTGGTGGGGCAGCTAAGGGTTATAATAGTTTGGGATTTTTCCTTTCTCTATCTCTATATATATATATATACATATCCATCCATCCATCTTCTACCGCTTATCCGGGGCCGGGTCGCAGGGGCAACAGCTTTAGCAGGGAAGCCCAGACTTCCCTCTCCCTAGCTACTTCTTCCAGCTCTCCCCGGGGGATCCCGAGGCGTTCCCAGGCCAGCTGGGTGACATAGTCTCTCCAGCGTGTCCTGGGTCTTCCTCGGGGTCTCCTCCCGGTGGGACATGCCCGGAACACCTCACCAGGGAGGCGTTCAGGAGGCATCCGAATCAGATGCCCAAGCCACCTCATCTGGCTCTTCTCGATGTGGAGGAGAAGCGGCTCGACTCGGAGCCCCTCCCGGATGACCGAGCTTCTCACCGTATCTCTAAGGGAGAGCCCGGACACCCTGCGGAGAAAACTCATTTCGGCCGCTTGTATCCGGGATCTCGTTCTTTCGATCACGACCCAGAGCTCGTGACCATAGATGAGGGTTGGAACGTAGATCGACCGGTAAATTGAGAGCTTCGCCCTTTGGCTCAGCTCCTTCTTCACCACGACAGACCGATACAACGTCCGCATCACAGCAGACGCTGCACCGATCCGCCTGTCGATCTCTCGCTCCCCCCTGCCCTCACTTGTGAACAAGACCCCAAGATACTTAAACTCCTCCACTTGGGGCAAGATCTCCCCCACCCCCACCCCCCGACCCGGAGGGGGCACTCCACCCTTTTCCGACTGAGGACCATGGTTTCAGATTTGGAGGTGCTGATTTTCATCCCAACCACTTCACACTAGGCTGCGAAACGCTCCAGTGAGAGTTGGAGAGCCCTGTTTGAAGGAGCCAACAGCACCACATCATCTGCAAAAAGCAGGGATGCAATACTGAGGCCACCAAAACGGACCCCCTCAACGCTTCGGCTGCGCCTAGAGATTCTGTCCATGAAGGTTATGAACAGAATCGGTGACAAAGGGCAGCCTTGGCGGAGTCCTACCCTCACTGGAAACGATTCCGACTTACTGCCGGCAATGCGAACCAAACTCTGACATCGGTGGTATAGTGACCGAACAGCCCGTATCAGGGGGTTCGGTACTCCATACCCACGAAGCGCCCCCCACAGAACTCCCCGAGGGACACGGTCAAACGCCTTCTCCAAGTCCACAAAACACATGTAGACTGGTTGGGCGAATTCCCACATACCCTCGAGAACCCTGCTAAGGGTGTAGAGCTGGTCCACTATTCCACGGCCGGGACGAAAACCACACTGCTCCTCCTCAATCTGAGGCTCGACTTCCTGACGGACCCTCCTCTCCAGCACCCCTGAATAGACCTTACCAGGGAGGCTGAGGAGTGTGATCCCCCTGTAGTTGGAACACACCCTCCGGTCCCCCTTTTTAAAAAGAGGGACTACCACCCCGGTCTGCCAATCCAGAGGCACTCTCCCCGTTGACCACGCGATGTTGCAGAGGCGTGTCAACCAGGACAGCCCCACAACATCCAGAACCTTGAGGAACTCTGGGCGGATCTCATCCACCCCTGGGGCCTTGCCACCGAGGAGCTTTTTAACCACATCGGTGACTTCAACCACAGAGATAGGAGAGCCCACCTCAGAGTCCCCAGGCTCTGCTTCCTCCAAGGAAGGCATGTTGGTGGAGTTGAGGAGGTCTTCGAAGTACTCTGCCCACCGGTTCACAACGTCCCGAGTCGAAGTCAGCAGCGCCCCATCCCCACTGTACACAGTGTTAGTGGTGCACTGCTTCCCCCTCCTGAGACGTCGGATGGTGGACCAGAATTTCCTCGAAGCCGTCCGGAAGTCGGCTTCCATGGCCTCACCGAACTCTTCCCATGCTCTGGTTTTTGCCTCGGCGACCACCAAAGCTGCGTTCCGCTTGGCCAGTCGGTACCCGTCAGCTGCCTCTGGGGTCCCACAGGCCATAAAGGCTCGATAAGACTCCTTCTTCAGCTTGACGGCATCCCTTACTGCTGGTGTCCACCAGCGAGTACGAGGGTTGCCGCCACGACAGGCACCAACCACCTTACGGCCACAACTCAGATTGGCCACCTCAACAATAGAGGCACGGAACATGGTCCACTCGGGCTCAATGTCCCCCGCCTACCCCGGAACATGGGAAAAGCTCTGTCGGAGGTGGGAGTTGAAACTCCTTCTGACAGGGGATTCCGCCAGACGCTCCCAACAAACCCTCACAATACG
This sequence comes from Hippocampus zosterae, assembly GCF_025434085.1. Taxonomy (NCBI): domain Eukaryota; kingdom Metazoa; phylum Chordata; class Actinopteri; order Syngnathiformes; family Syngnathidae; genus Hippocampus; species Hippocampus zosterae. The sequence continues at coordinate 30,848,957 of NC_067451.1, forward strand.
TTTGGGTCTGCCAGGACAGACCGGCATCTTCCCCCACCATCGGAGCCTACTCACCACCAGGTGGTGATCAGTTGACAGCTCCGCCCCTCTCTTCACCAGAGTGTCCAGAACATGCGGCCGCAAATCCGATGACACGACCACAAGGTCGATCATCGAACTACGGCCTAGGGTGTCCTGGTGCCAAGTGCACATGTGGACACCCTTATGTTTGAACAAGGTGTTCGTTATGGACAGTCCGTGACGAGCACAGAAGTCCAATAACAAAACACCACTCGAGTTCTGATCGGGGGGGCCGTTCCTCCCAATCACGCCCCTCCAGGTCTCACTGTCATTGCCCACGTGAGCATTGAAGTAGAACAAGGGAGTCCCCAGCAGGAGTACTCTCCAGCACACCCTCCAAGGACTCCAAAAATGGTGGGTATGCTGAGCTGCTGTTTGGTGCATATGCACAAACAACAGTCAGGACCCGTCCCCCCACCCGCAGGCGGAGGGATGCAACCCTCTCGTCCACCAGTGTGAACCCCAATGTACAGGCACTGAGCCGGGGGGCAATAAGTATGCCCACACCTGCTCTGCGCCTCTCACCGTGAGCAACTCCAGAGTGAAAGAGAGTCCAACCCCTCTCGAGAGGACTGGTACCAGAACCTAGGCTGTGTGTGGAGGCAAGTCCGACTATATCCAGTCGGAACTTCTCTGCCTAACACACCAGTTCGGGCTCCTTCCCTGCCAGAGAGGTGACATTCCATGTCCCAAGAGCTAGCTTCTGCAGCCGAGGATCGGACCGCCAGGGTCCCCGCCTTTGGCTGCCGCCCAGCTCGCATTGCACCCGACCCCTTTGACCCCTCCCACCCCTATATATATATATATATATATATATATATATATATATATACATATATACAGTATATATATATATTTTTTATGACATCCTGCATAACTTTCCCATGCCAGCAGGGGAACACACAGACCCTGCTTCTTCCTCATGCCTGCAAGTTGACCTTTTCACCCGAGAAGCATCTCCAACTTCAAAGCGACATTCGGAGGGACGACTGATGTGAAATCAAGACAGACTTATCAGGCGGCCCAAAGCTAATAACATACATCGTTCTGATTAAACTGGTCATTTTGGTCTCCATTTCTCTACTGATGGGGGAGATTGGTGTCAACCTTCATTAAGACTGTTATTTCCTGTTGTAGTTTGTGTGACAGTGTTTGTGCTTTTTTGACAAGAGATTTGACGTAGATGATTTTGTGATCACAATATTATTTGTGATCAAAAGAGGCATTGTTTAGTATTTATTCCTTACTGTGATTGTATTTAAGCCCTCTCTGTTGTTGGTTCTGTTTCAAACACTTAAAATAAAGAATGTAGTGTTAAGCTTACATCCACTTCCCCCAAGTGTCTTCTTTCGCACCCCCATCTCTGCAAGGTCCCTGAAGGCTGTCAAGTCTCCCTAAGGAGGAACTCCTGTCTCGAGATTTATTCACAGCAGCAAAAGTCTGGACTTTGTTAACATGCCAAGATCGAAGTGCATAGACCTTTCTTCGTTTCTGATTTTTACATCAGGGGAAGGACTGCCCGCCTCTAATTATCATATTGTCTCTATATAATCTCATGACCGTATTTTTTCTACGCCTCCTGACTGAAATCTGAAACCCTCCGGAGCCCGAATGGATTCGTAAACTGCATAAAAATCAATTAAACCCTTCGAAGCAACTGTTCAATGACTCCAGCCTGTATTTGGATAACCAACATCCTCATCATCCGAAATTAACAAACACGCGGAGGAAGAGAAATCCTTAAATGACTGACTTTCGCCTCTTCTTCTTCTGGTCAGACGTCCACTAATACTGAGATGAAAGTTATATTTTTGCAATCAGTATTGTTTAATACGTTTTATAAACAAAATATGAAGTATCTTTTTGTTTTCATTTAGTTTTTTAAAGCATTTCCATTTTCATTTTATTTGGTCAATCCAATTTTTTGTTGTTGTTATTTTTTTAGTTTTCATGAACGATATTACTTTAGTAGTTACATGAACTATATTTCTTACCAGCAAACACCATTGCTTTAGCTGGCTTAAAGCCAGGCAGAGCGCCCACTGGCTGCTCCTGGTGATAGAGGGTGTCCCCAATCTGTGCCTCCTTTACCTCCTTCATCCCAGCTATGAGGTAGCCCACCTGTCCCGCAAATCTGAGACGCAAACCACCTCAATCTCAAAACAAGCGAAAGAAGCATCTGAATGGACAAGTTATACGAATCCATGCATGAACAGTGCATTACTCTATTGCCATTGCATGATTGTTGCAAAGACTCATTGTTTGGCCACTTTGTACTTATAGAAATACTGCTGTATTAGTTTAAAAATCAACATTCAAAGTGCCTAAATGTACACTATACCTAAGTTATGTGTGGGATAACTTTTTAACCTTTGTGTACAGCATTTTGACAGAATGCCGAAAACCTTTTAATGAAACAACAAGGAAATTTAAATTGTGAAATAATACAAAAACATCTACATAATGACATATTTTATTTTAAAACCATTGTGGTGGTGGATAAGCAGAATACATGGGAGTCAAGACAGAATGATCTTACAATTTCTGTGTGGGATGCTCCCGTGGACCAAGAAGTCCGAGCTCGTTGACCTCGTAGGCTTTGCCAAGATGTGCGGAGACGATCTTGTCCCCTTTTTTGACATGACCAGCAAACACAGCAATGTTAGCTACTACTCCTCTGTAGTGGTCAAAATTGGAGTCAAAGACCAGTGCTTTGAATGGGTCATGAACAATTGCTGTAGGCCTGAGGGAACATGGGGGGAAAAAATTGCAGTGATATGTCTCAATATTGCCGTAAGTACCAAATAGCAGCTTTCTTGGGCAGCATCTTACGGTGGAATTCTCTCAACAATGGCTTGGAGAACATTTTCAACATTTGTACCCAGTTTAGCTGATATCTGAAAAAAGAGGAATTCACAAAAACAATTATTTACATGATGGAGCCGAAAAATGGTGCAAACATGTTCTTCAACTTACCCGAATGCAGTCCTCGCGAGGAATGTCAAACACATTTTCAATCTGGGACTCCACTCTCTCTGCATCCGCATTTTTCAAATCAATCTGGAGGAAAATAATTGGAAATAAAATATTAGATCCAGAAGGCCCTCAAGACCAAAAAACATGTACACGAGTGAAACTGCCAAGGTCGAACGTAATCCGCGTCGTCATCCAAACACACCAATTGGTGACAAATAAACATCCACTTCTGCCCAAATAGCAAAAATAAACACATTCAAAAAACATCACTTGACTATAAATTAAAGTAAAAGCATCGACTATTAAATCTGGTTTTATAGTCAAAGTATATAAAACATTAAATAAGGAAAATAATTGGTTCTCTCCAGGTACTGCAGATTATGCCCACATTCCAAAAACCTCATGCTAAACACTTGAAATGTGATGAGACGGTCGAAAAAATGTAAAAATTAAGGCATTAGATCAGAATTGGGCACTTTTAAATCCACCCAAGGACGAAACGCAGTTCACTTTCTCGTGTGCAATTGGGTGCACAATATAGTCAAAGTGCCTTGCAATGCTACCCCATCTCTCGTCAAATTTAGTTAAATCCACTTCACTCAAAAATGCACGCATATTTCTGCCTTGGACACGTTGATAAAATGTTCGGTTCGTACAACCTTGAGGGTGCTAAGACGCCCACTAAAATCAAAGGCCAAGCAGTTTACGTATTACCTTGTTAATGACAGGGATGATCGTGAGTTGAGCTTCAAAAGCCAGATAGAAGTTGGCCACCGTCTGCGCTTGAATGCCCTAAAACGACACGGACATCAACAATGGCATGCATCGACTACACACATTTGCAGAAACACCCAAGCTGCGGCCCTTGTACCTGATTGGCGTCGACAAGCAGCAGGACACCCTGACAGGCAGATATGGACCGAGACACTTCATAGCTGAAGTCAACGTGTCCCTGTGGAGAGACGTTATAAAAACAGCTACGATCAGTGGAATGAATATGGTTGTCAAGAATATTATTACAGGGTTAACACTCTAAAAAAAAGCAGGCAAATTTGTCTCACTAGCAACCAGAAATAGACCTTTCTAAATGAATAGCGACGATAAAAAATAGAAAACTGTGTAGATTTCATCAGGTATTCATTTTTGGAGAAGCAAAGGGACATCATGACCACAAAGTCATTATTTAGTCATCTTAATATGAAGACTAGTAAAAGTTAAAATGTAACTTCAAAGATTTCCTGACAGTTAATAATAGCGTCACGATGGCAAATAGCTTGACCCGAGCTGGAACAATTTTCTTTTTTTCTAATTCCACGATTTCCTTGGAAATACTAACAACCCAGCAGTTGACTATTAGCCCAGAATGGGTTGTGTTTGACTTTATTTCGCAAAATCCAATAGCGGACTTACTGGTGTGTCAATGAGGTTCAGGAGGTGCTGTTGGCCGTGGCGTGTGTAAAACAAAGAGGCCGTCTGAGCCTTCACGGTTATGCCTCTCTCTCGCTCCACCTGGAGTTTGTCCAGCACCTGTTTGTTCTTGTCTGTCTTTGCTATAGCTCCTGGTAATGACAGCCATTAATGATACCTTACTTCAACACATGGTTCACGACAACCCAAAACATGACGAATGGAAACACATTGGACACTTCTCGGTCTACCTGAACAACATAAAGAGATCTAATAATGAAAAAATATATATTTTATACCAACTCATTGGAACTAGGCATGTGCCAATTACCGGTTTGACAGTTAATTGTGGTTTCTCAAAAATCAACGTTTCATTGAGCGCTAATACTGGCCGTCACCGGTAATGAACTCTTCTCTTGTTTTTTTTTAGGGCACTTCTGTACGGAGCACAATATGATGGGCTGCTTGCAAAGTTGAGTAAACAAGCGACCTCCAATTAACTTTCCCACATTGGGCAGTTACGCACACTTTTTGCCCTGTGCATTGTTTAAAAAAAATGCCAGCGGGTACTATCTAACAAGAATCAAAACAGAGGAAGGTTAACATCTATTTATTGACACTTAACATGTTACACGTTTTTTTTCTGTACTCAATATTCTATATTTATTAACAAATAAAATAGATTGAAACATGTTTGTATTCACTCAAATATTTCAAAAAGGTAAATGTAGAGTTGTAATTTTAGTACGGTGACACTGCAATATTTTTGCTCACTTTTAAGCCCGTCACAATCTAAAATTGTGCCATGACTATTTGGAACATTGAACAAGATGCTGATGTATTGACTGTCGTCTGCAGTGTCTTTTTTTTACTTTTTTAACAAGGTTTGTACAGGATCTCGATAGACTTTGCACGCGTGTTGTAAATTTAGAAACAATTTTGTGGTGATGTGCTCAAAACTAAGATGTGATTCGGGTACTCCTAAAACGACAACAATGCAATTTAATGATTTTGCTTTCAACATGTCGAAAAAGAGCTGTCTATCTCAAATTGAATATACAAATAAGAATCAATCGGAACTGCTGATCGGTGGTTCGATATCCAGCCATGTTTGCAAACATACCTGTCATTTCCAATAGTCTGTCAGCCAGTGTGCTTTTTCCATGGTCAATATGTGCAATGATGCAAAAATTCCTGATTCTATCCACAGGAAACTCGGATAGGTCAATGACTTCCTACGCGACACAATAAGACAAAATTTGGTCTCTACAAGACTCTAAATGGAAAACAAGACGTTTTATTTCACAGGTGGTGTTACCTTGTCACTTTGTGTGCTGAGATTCGAGAGCTGCAGCTTGAAAATGTTCGAAAAAACAGGCAGCCTCTTCATACAGCAACGTTTTAAGACGGAATAATTCATAATATGGTTTGGAATTTTCCGTCTGCACATTTTAAATAGTAAAACACATGGTGACAGTGGCGTTTGCACGACAGAAACAATCATTTCTTTAGAAATCCCACAACGTGATCAAGATAAGTAAAGTACAAAATATCCACTGCTCACGCAATATAATAAAATGTTGCAAACGATGCTAAGAGGGTCACACCAGTTCACATTAATGGAGGTATATAATTATTTTGTTAAATCGTGACTTTTTTTTTTTGGAAGCTTAGAGTCCTGCAACAACCCCGGACACCAACCTCTTGGGCGCTGACATCTTGGTCGACGTTCCAGCAGCAACGCATTGTGGGAAATAGAGTCTTCGCAGTGATATATATATATATACAGTATATATATATATATATATATATATAGAGAGAGAGAGAGAGAGAGAGAGAGAGAGAGAGAGAGAGAGAGAGAGAGAGAGAGAGAGAGAGAGAGAGAGAGAGAGAGAGAGAGAGAAATAATTATTTTAATTAATTATTATGTATTAAAATAATCACAGAATGGTCCAGATAATACAGACCATCAAATGCATTTAAGACCCGATTAACACTTGCATGCGTCGGAGAACTGGAACTCCTGCCTACTCAACCCGCTGAATGAAAAAAAAAAGAACGAATGCCAGTTTCTATGGTAACGAATCTGCTTCTCTTGATGGCGCTCTTGCTTTGCACGACATATACAGTACATTTTTTTCGACCCACTTCCTGTCCGCCTGTTACGCCTCACATTCTTCAAAATATAACTGATCTGTTGTGATATGGATGCTTTCAGACATTTTAATGCACATTAATGATTAATATGTTGGTGCATTGTGAAATAATGACAAATTAATGGCCACTTCATTAATAAATTGGTCATAATTTGTTTAATTGTATTTATTCATTTGGATAGATATCGTTAGAGATTTTAAAAAGCGCAAAACGCACTTGCTGTACAGGCTGTACTGTATTGGCTTGATGTCAAACTTTTTTCCATCGAGGCCACATCACAGTTATTCGTATGGACTTGTTAGAACTGTATTATGTGTAGGCCAAAAATCACGGTTAAGTAAGCGAACAAAATTCAAAACAAACTGCTTATCTCTAACTTTAATGGCATCATTAGTCATTAAATTTCCTCTTCAAGTTCAAGATCAACAGTTGATCTTAATTTTAGAAGAGAGGGGTGCTGACAACATGCTACAATTACAGTAGAAACCATGTGAATTATGAGGCTGTAAAAATGTACTGCTCTGACACTGTGAAAAATGTAAAACCTTTGACGTGACTCAACGCCATCTGGCGCCTCCGTCAATAATGTTGGGAGGATTGAGTGCGATATCGTAATATGCAGTGCTTAACTTACTTTTACGCTTGTTTTACTTTGTTTTAAAATTGCCTGCCGTGATTCTAAGGATTTTACAACATTGACAGTTTGACCGTCTTAGATTTTTTTTTTTCCGAAATCAAAACGTCAACCCATAAGTCACAGCAGTTTTAAGAGAATTACTACTAGGACAAGAGTGTTAAAAATCCTCAAAATAACAAGTAATTACAGTATATCATTTTCAGGTGATATGTTTTATTAGAAAATGAGCGCATCGACCTTGTGAACAATCATTCTTATCTGAAATGTATAAGAATTTTAATAAGATGCCAAAGAATAAATCTGCAAAGAAGGAATGTTGGGCAAGATAAGAAAGCAAGCAAGATTGTTATGCCATGCAAAATTGGAATAAACAATCAAATAAAAATAGACTGTTGTTCAGTAGATAAAATTACTGAAAGGAAATGCAAAATATGTGGCTACTGATATTCGACTGGGGTTATTTCTCTTCAGAAAACACTATCCTCTCTGAGTGCCAGTAGAAATGCTGCACACACACACACACACACACACACACACACGCACACACACACACACACACACACACACACCACAATAAAACATTGCTGTATCCTCTCACAATACAACACGAGAAAAAAAGTCTGTCACCGTTTTTTTTTTTTTTTTTTTTTACAGTTCATCTAAAATCTTGTCATTTCAAGTTACTGCAGCAATTAAAATATAAATCAAATTTAATGAACACGGCACAAATATTTCATACACTATGTGGTAACAAGAATATTACAAATGTACTGTTTTGGTTTAGTCTTGCACCTCGCTACAAAACTATTTCCTCGCCAAAAACAAACATCTGATTGAAAAACACTGAATTGTGAAAGATAACTGGTGATAATAAGGTTAAGGTAAGATTGTTTACTTGCGATCAAAAAATGTCCACCGCACAAGCCACGGCCCTTTTTTCCCCTCCCCTCGCTCTATTATTTTTTTGTTCGTTTTAACTACTCTTACATTTTCCTCCACCATTACTTCCCTTAGTGGTCATATGTGAAAATGTATCTTAAGGCTTGTCTCGTGAACATATCTCAGCTTTGAATATGCCTGGCTGTAAATTGTCGTTTTTCAATGAAAAAAAGGTGTACATTTTAGCCTAGAATACACTGAATATGTTTGTGTGTGTGTGTGTGTTTTTATGTTCATTACAACCTCATACCGATAGTCATAGCACAGGTAATAAAACATTGAGTCTGTAACAATGCTATACAAGTGTGTTTTTGCATTGGCTTGGAAAGAACAAGCCAGGCCACGTTTAAATTGGCAAAACAGAAAAGAGTCAAACGTAATCAAAATGTAACCTTGATAATCTCGTTCACTCAAAAAGAAAACAACAAGAAAACATCAAGCGGATGTTGTTGATTACAGCTAAATTTAAGTATTTAACTTCAAATCATTGTAAATGGTTGTGTTCACGTTGATATCATGGTGGTCACATACTTCAACTGGAAAAACAAACAACTTTCAAGGAAATACACATTCTAGTAGAAGTCATAACACATTGAAATGGGAATATAAATAAACAGACATTTCCAAAAGACAGAATTGTCAAAATGTGCCGCAGACGGTGTAGAAAATAGGTGGAGCTAGAGGATCACGATGCAATCCAGGACATCACTCTGCAACAGTACTGTATGTACACACAGTTGCTGGAGGTATTTGGTTCCGAGGCCCCCTGACCAGAACTTGTTAAAACCGGCCTCTAAGTGGAGGGCACCATGTCCTTGATGACGGGTTCTCTGTTTAAGTAGGTAGCCCAGTAAACTAGGTTGAAGGAACCAAAGAGGACGGGAAACAAAATCCTTGACATCCTGTCAATTTTGCTCACACTATTGAATGTCTTCTTGCTCTCATGGACCTTGCCGTCTTCGTTGGCCTTGTTGGGTTCCAGAGCGCCTCCTTTGGCAATGGTTGGAAGTGTGCTGGAGTCCTTGGTAATATTCGGCGCATAATTGGCCACTGCTACAGCATAGGCGTTGTTCTTCTTGATCACAGATGCCCTCTCTTTTTTCTGTCGACAGACCAAAAGAATCAACTAAAATGTCTAAAAGACAAATCTCAGTTGAACCCTAAAGTGATGAAAAGATGGAAGCCTCTGCTCTAGCTCTCTAGTACAACATGGAAAAGAAGAAAGTACAAACGGAATGTAAACCAATATGTTTAGTGCTTCCGTGAAGAGTCCCGCCTACCCGACAAATGCAGTAGTCACATTTGTCATGAGTTATGAGTTATTAACACGAGTTAATGAAGTTGTTCAGATTGTTGAAAACACCAACACATGAAGCCATCTGAAGCAGGCCTTGCACTGCGCCTTGGTGACATGCATGACCAAAAGGTGAGTAGTTTTGATATTCCTGTTGTACTTTTACTATTTTTACACTTGGTGTGTTTTTATGGTATTATTAGGACTCTGGCAGTTGTTTTGTCCCAAAACTGGTTGGACTCAATCGACAATGTTTTCTTTTATTCTCCCTACACTCCACCTCACATTTTAAAAAAATATTCTAATATTGTATAAAGGTTTTAATATGACATTAACTACTGTGATTGTCTGGTTACAAACTCACGAGTGTAAAGTGCCTCTGGCTAAATGTCAGCTTAGATAAGCTGCAGCTCACCCATGACCCTAATGAGGAAAAGTACAATGGGAAATTGACAGATAGTAATAAATGCTAAAACAAATATTTCAACTTGGCTTGAGTTGTAGGTGTATCGGGTGCATGTTTAAAACAAGAACAAGTGTTATATTAAAGTTTCTTCATGTCATGTATCACATCCAATACTAAATAAAAATACCGTTATAAATGATAGGCTAATCTAGAATCTTCATATTTACTCAATACTCTTTTGATGTGTAGGATCAGTAACACAATTTAAATTTTTTTTTTTCTGAGCTTACGTTCCTTTTAGTGTAACATAATGGTAATGTCATCTTTGTGTAAACTGTTTTTGCTCATCACCTTGTCAGTCACAACACTCTTTCCATCCCAAGCCCAGCCACGCTTGGTGAAGTAATTGACTGTGGCAAACTCAATCAAAGCAGAGAAGACAAAAGCATAGCAGACAGCAATGAACCAGTCCATGGCGGTGGCGTATGCGACCTTGGGAAGGGAGTTGCGAGCGCTTATACTCAGTGTTGTCATTGTGAGCACAGTGGTTACCCCTGAAAACACAAAGAAATCAAGTAAACAACCTTGATAATATGGTAAGATTCATGGTTAAATGGGGCACACGGGCCTAAAGGGACCCTCAAGGCTTGGTCTTCGGACCCCTTTTGTTCAGTCTGGATATGTTTGGGTCAAATGAAAAAAAGTAACCTTGTCACTGTTGAAAAATTACTGAATGTTTAGGGTCTTGATTGCATTAAAATAGTATACTTTGTTTATAATAACTGAATAAGATAGTTTTGTTCTCTTTGTTTCGCCTTTGAATGTGCTGAACTGTTTGTAAATGCTTTTAGGTGTTGCACTTTTGATTGTGTGAACCACATTGCCTTGTGTGAAATGTGTCAATACCCTGCCTTGCCTTACATACAGGAAGAAAGGTGGTTTAGTAAACCAAAGAAATTTGTCAACAAATTTATTAGTATCCGGTCGGTTTTTGAAATATCAAGACAAATCACGTCAGCTTTATTGTCTGCTTTGCTTTAGCACACACGTGCAAATAGTACAAAATCCGGTAGCGATCCAATGCAAAATAAATACGGGACCAATCAAATTTTGAAATCTGAATTCATTTTGTAGTACCTGAAAATGAAATAATGAAGACTAAATACCTGAACAGTCCCCGAAGCCTTCGATTTAAACTAACGTTTGCCTATTTATATTTGATGAAACCTGAGAAATTGAATTTTAAATAGACGATTACACTTGTGTCCTTTAATGCCATGACCAACATAATTGATATTTGGGTTGCTCTATCAGCCACTTTTACATAGTAGTTGTTATTAACTATAAAAAAAAAAAGCCACAGTCAGCCACTACTGATCTTTAGGGCCAAGAGATTTATCACAAAAGTCACGATAATCATAAATATTCAGTCTAGTACTGGTTGAACTAGGAGGCCAATTTGTTATCTGACAGGACAACTTGACTCCTTGCTTGGTTTCTTCCTTGAGCTCACCAATCTTAGGTCACTCCTATTACGTCTACTTGGTTGACAAATTCAGCTATATAGAAAAAGCAGTCGAGCATTTAGGTCATTTCTCCTCTTTTCAAGTCACCCTTCTCCGGTATGTCATGATGTTGAAAGACAAATATTAAAAATTATGTTTCTTTGTGGATTTTGAATGGAAGAAAGGTGCACATTTCTTTGCATCCAAAACTGATGTACTTTTTAGAACACTAATTGTTTCAGATGAGGTAATTGCAACCACCTGGGAAGGGCCAATTGTTGCTTGGACCTGATTGGCCTGAAGCTCAAGTGAACTCCCTTTAAAAGAGGAATGAGGAAGTCACTGGAGGCCGGACAACTTGGAGAGCAGTGCTACATGTGGGCTGCTCAACTGTCACTCCTGAAAATAAAGAAAACTGGAAAATCTCCTTGCTGAATCTTGGCTGAATTTCCTTTTTATTCTTTTTCACTCGGCCTGCTGTTTCGCCGCACGACACGGTACTTCCAGACATTATATTCTTTCAACCCTGTCCTGACAAATGGCCGTTTTTCAAAACTAAGATGATTTCAAATGATTTTATGTGTTTCAATAGTCAAGATTCATAACATGAGATCCACGTTGCTTGAACTCTTTGGGCTTTGTTGAGTCTGTATACCAGATGTGGGCAAAATACGGCCCGCGGGCCGGATCCGGCCCGTTTGTGTTTTTAATCCGGCCCGCCGAAGATTGGTGCACAATTAAGGTTTGATTGTATTCATTTCGTTTGGACTTGTAATGACAGGTATTTCAACACCAGGTGGCGCAGTTACTTCAAGTTGCAGAGCACAGGGAGGGAGGGGAAGACGAAGAAAGAGGGAGACAGTAATGTCCATGGAAGGGAAAGTGATATGTATCTGATTAAAAGAAGCGGGTAACAAAGTACGAAACATTCAGGAGACGCCTGGAGTCGGAAAGGCTCAAATCTACGAGACTTTGAAAAACAAGGAAAGGATTCTTACTCAGTCCGATTCTGGCAATTTCCATGGTCAGAGTGAATTGCTTGTGGCTCAAGTAAATGAACATTTCCTAGAATGGTTTGATTGTTATCATGTTAAAAACTTCACCCTCCACAATATTTTGTGCTTCTCATTTGGCCCCCCTGGGAAAATAATTGCCCACCCCTGGTGTATACTGTAGATCAACGTTGAGCTGGCAGTGGAAGAACGAGCATGAGAAGAGGATTGTGAAAGAGTGATGTACGCTCTTACCGAATACAGTTCTTGCCGGCACTGATTCTCTATTGAGCCAGAAAGACACTTGGGAGAGGATGACTGTCATGATGCATGGGAGGTATGTCTGGATGACAAAATAGCCAATCTTCCTCTTCAGATGGAAATGAGCTGTCATCACAGTGTATTCGCCTGAGCGGAAGCAGAGGTCAGTTCAATGCATCACAACTGCTGCTGCAGATTTGGGTCGGAATAGCAAATATTGTTTGTTTGTTTTATTGAGCATATATAGTACACACAATAACAGGTTGACAAAGGTCAAACAAACGATGAAAGAAATATGAATAAATGATGATCGACAATGCGAGATAAGCAAATACAATGAAATGAAATGATGCAAATGAGGGAAATTCATTTGCAATTCAATGTACTACAGACAATGTAACGTTACTTGGTTTGAATTATTTATATTAAATAGCCCTTAAGCAACTTTTTCCGACAGATATATTACAGTGGAACCTCTAAAATGGGATGTCTCTGAGGTCGTACAATTTGGAGGAAGTTCTTTGGAAAACTACTACGGTACTTGAAAGTCACACAGACATCTTGGCTACCACCAGAGATGCTAACCTGTAGCAAGAACATTCTGAATATTTTGACAGGAATGCTTGCATTTCAACACCACTATTTTTAACATCCTTCCATTCATTTTCTAATCCGCTTATCCTCACGAGGGTCACGAGCGTGCTGGATCCCATCACAGCTGTCATCGGGCAGTAGGCGGGGGACACCCTGAACTGGTTGCCAGCCAATCGCAGGGCACACACAGACAAACCACCATTTGTGCACCTTGAGGCGGACGTGCGAACCAGTCGACCAACGACAATTTAATATTTAATTTTTAATATTTAATATTTCATGACAATTTAACATGAAATATTAAATTACGGTAACTTAAATTATGTATGTATAATGACCTATATTCCAACACAATGGCCCAAATTAAATGAAATTAGCATACACATTTTTTGATCCTGAACATTTTTGACTCATCCCTTTACAAAAATACAAACAAACAAAAAAAGTCACAATGTTGATTATCTCTCTATCTATGCATCTCTCAGAAAGCTGTCTCAAGTGTACAGATGGCTCCAGACCTTCAGTTGGAAAGATGTACCGCACTTGTGACAGTATTAACCTGTACATTGTAGTCACTTCTAAACGTCATGAATGGCAGCCTCAGCTGACACTGATAATCAAAAAAAAATACAGATGTAAATCCTTTAATTGTGAAGCCTTCCTATTAATGACTAGATTCTCGGAGATTGATTGAATTCAATGACAAATACATTAGTGAGCATATACAAAAAGTAGCAGGGTGCCTCACAGTGAAAGTGCTGCAGCATTAAGCAGGCCTTCTGAAAGAGACGCCACGGTTAGACATGAGAAGATGCGTTACCCGTGGCAACAGAACAGAGAAACATAGCTCAAATGAAGGCCTAGTTATGTACATGTTGCTCCTTGGCAGAGGAAAGGCGGCGCTGGCGTCAATTCCAAAAGCTAATGCCCAAAGATTTTTTTTCATAATTTCTTTTGATTATTACAAATATTTTATAGGCATTGTGTCGCCTGCAAGATCATTTTCTCGGTTGCCATATATACGCTTGCGCTGTGTAATTTAGAGGTATTGAGTGCACTTGTGGTATCCCAAGGAGCTAGATATCTTGTGTAATTTCATTTGCATCCTAGCATTGATGCCTCTGTCGTGGAGGGTGGGAAGCAGGAGCGTGTGAGCGGAAAGAATCAAAAGGATGTGCTGAATTTTCTCAGGAGACGACTGTGATCGTTTGTTGAAAGGGAAGACAATAATTAGAGGATTCCACAGATGTTGATGACAAGATCTCATGTTCATATCCCACAGAAATAGCTCACAAATACACGGCACAGAGAGATGGAGGTGGCCCCCTCCTTCACCTACATGGCCAGTGGCACACCCACCTTCGGACAAATCATTTAAACATTATGGACTAAATCCTCATCATAGAAGGTGTCGAGCCATAGTGGAGATGTTTTTTTGTTTTTCTTTCCATGACTACAGTACTTTAAATGAATTTTCTTGCATACATCGGATCAGAATCCGAATCATTTTTATTGGCCAAGTATGTAAACACACACAAGGAATTTCTCTGCAGTAGTATGAGCTACACTAGTTTGGCACTAACAACCACATACAATCACAACAATGACATATAGGTATCGAAAGTCTCTCCGTACTGCAAAGGTAGCATTGTGTCACAGTACCACCCAATGATAGCCGTTCAAACAATGTGAAGAGATGTCATGCATGGTGGCAAACACAGTCAAGGCCCTTCGAACAGAACTCATTCTGACACTCCTAAAACGGCTGGGTAAAAAGTAACGCAAATTGAGGAGAACAGCTAACCTAGCGCTGGGTTCAAAAAGGACCGAGGCATTGCTGGGTCATCAACCCATTCCATTGCATTGGGTTGAGGATTTCATCCAGGACATTGGTTCAAGATTTTCATTCAACACAAGATACAAGCTAACTATTGTGACACATTAAAGATGGCATGAAATGTGTGACCAGGTTATCAGCATTGCTCTGGTAAAAAAAAAAAATTACGGTAATACTAATTTTATCACCATTTTCGAGGAAAAAGAAATAGCTTTCCTCTGTCAGAGGTCAGCAACAGTGAGTCACACACATGATATGTTTGGCACAGTTTATACACCTGGTCAAAAAGTGATTGACCCATCATTATATGGTTCAATTTCACACAATTTTTCTTTCCTCAGCCCACCCAAATCCAATCTTCAGCACACTCTTCTGGGTCAAGATAATTAACCTGGCAAGAAGTGACCCAATCTGCTCAAAATCCACAGCTAGCCGATGGGTGGGTGAGGAAGACATTCCAGCATTTTTAGTGTCTATATTAGTCAGCCCTGAAAAATAATTAAGGCAAAGTGGTCCTCATGCAACGTAAAACTGTGCGCACCACCACAGGAAACATGGCTTCTGTGGACCAAACTCTTCCTGCCGTAAGATTCTGTAAGAAAATCTATCCCCGGAGGATCTTCCGAAGCCACCCATTCAGACGTCCCAGTCCCTTTGCCCCCACTGTGACAATTCGACTTACGTGGCCAAAAAGACCACTTGATGACACAGCTCGCTTTTTCTGACCTCATTACCTTGATGCCAGAGACTCGCAGTGCAAGGTCATTTCCCCAAACCAGTGTTATGAGTGTATCTGTAGAACCAAAGACTCTGAAAGAACCAGCAGCCTAAAACAAACCAGCCATAGCTTTTACTCAGCAGGACTGTTGAATACTGTGCATGCTTTGGCTATACCAAACTATACTCATGCTCCAAATGGTAGTAATTGCATGCCACTAAACAAAACCATCTCCCCAATGATCCATCTTGGGCCTGACAGCATATCCATTTACAAAGAGTGTTACCATAGCAACCCGCCCTCGGAAGGAAAATGGGCATCATCCCCTCAAGGTGGTATAGTTCTACATTTTCTCACTCCGCAGATCAAACGTTTGGCAAGCTCTCCACAGCAATGATGTCCTCCATCATGCGATCAAATAATTGGTGGTTGTGCTTTGACCACAACAAATGCTACCCCGAATCTGTACCCTGCTCCAGCTAGTTCCGCCTGTTAAAAGTGAATACCGGTACTCTAAACCAGTGATCCCCAACCAATGTGTTGCAGCACATCAGTATGCTGTGAAAGATCATCAGAAGTACCACATGAAATTTTCACTTTTCTATTGTTAGTCAGAGCCTACAGATCATAAGCCCAGCCAGGCCCTATGGGTGTAGGCCCGACCACCAGGCACCTGCCAGCGAGTGCCATCTCCAGGCCTGGCTCCAGAGTGGGACCCCGTCTGGGCAAGAGAAAACAGCATCCGATTTTGTCATCCATTTGTCCGTGAGCCGTGCTTTTTCTGCTCACTTAGGATCTGCTTGCCATGAGTGACCCTACGAGGGGCTTAAAGCCCCAAGATATTTTAACTAAGCTCCTAGGATCATTGGGACACACAAACCCCTCCACCGCGGGTCAGTGACAGCTCACAGAGGGGACTATTTCTTCTCTGTTTCTATCAACGATCATCAGTCGTTTGAAAACAAAAAAAAACATTTTGAAGACCGGAATTTTAAATGTTCATGATGTTGGCCTTTTATGAAGTACTATTTTTATTTTATTTTATTTTTAAAGAGATGCAACTAAATTCTTCTAGATAATTTTTGTGCTGACTCAGAATCTGCCCTTGTGTTTTCTCTAGCACATCAGGTTTTAATAATAATAATAATAATAATAATAATAAAGTGAAATATAGTCAACTGTTTATGATGTAAGGTTTACAAAAAGATGATTTTTTTTCTAAAACCTCATAGCTCTAAATTACAACGAATGGTGAAATGTGTACTGTGAAAAGCTTTTACAGGTCAAATTTAAAAAGAAAAATATACTGTATCTCAAAAACCTGATGTGCTCAAAAAAAAAGTTCAGATATTTTAAAACCATCATCAAAATTACATATAGAGAATAGACATTCTGAACATCTCAGATTCAAATTTGCTGTTGACCAGTGGGTTGTTTTTCCTTAAAATGTCACATTCCTGTTCTCTTTCAAGTCTCAGTAAATCAAGACCTTGCAGCAATGACTCACAATACACATCACCAAGACCTAGAAACTTACACAACTCGCACCCTTCCTTCTATTATTTAGGCCCTGAAATGTCAGGGTCCCCGTTAGCAGCATGAAATACTGCGGATTAAATAACACACTTCCCTTTCAGCTCACTTTAGATGTGTGATCTGTATATAAAGTGTGCTATGCAAGTGTACACACGCAAATGCTTTAAAGTAACAAGTAGAACATGAACATGTTGCAAAATAATACAAATTTTGCAAGCGCGTGACGCTGTGTTCACATGTTTGTGCAAGATGTCCGCCCCAGTGTCGCCCCAGAGCACATTTACTCGTGCCAAATGACCTAGTTTGCAAGTACGCTACATTAAACCCTGACACACCACTAATGAATGATTCATTTAAAGTCAGCCAATCAGATAATGTGGAGTGACTAGTTTAACCAAAGAAACAGTCCCAGCTAGGCATTTTTCTTCCTATGAAGACATCACACGCCACTTATCCCCGATAGGAGCGTTTTGTTTATGAAAGGATAGTACTCGTGAATGAAATGGATGCTGGGATTCCCTTGATAGCGAATAGCAGTCACTGGGGAAATACATTATGCTGGGCAGTGAAACAGTCACGAAAGAGAGGAGAGGCACAGGATTTCATTTCGAATGTTGAAAACGACTTGTAACAGCTTGCATTTAAACCTTTACACGACGTGTATTATGTGCAGTAATTTGAAAAAGAATGCTGACTAGGATCTTAAAATTGATGTTTTTTTAATATGATGTGTGGAAATTACAAATATGTCGATGCTATATTCACCAGTGAATCAAAATTTTGAACAGGGCCTACCAGATGGCTTTGTTTTCAACCATCCATTAATCGATTTTCCGATCCACTTTGTCCTCACAAGGGTCGCGGGGCATGCTGGAGCCCATCCCAGCTGTCATCGGGCAGTAGGCGGGGGACACCCTGAACTGGTTGCCAGCCAATCGCAAGACACACAGAGATGGACAACGATTCGTGCTCACACTTGCACTTCGGGACAATTTAGAATGTTCCATTAACCTGACACTTACGTTTTTGGAATGCGGGAGGAAACCAGAGTACCCGGAGAAAACCCACGCAGGCACCGGGAGAACATGCAAACTCCACACAGGAAGGCCGGAGCGAACCCAAAAGCACTGCACTGTGAGGTCGACGCGCTAACCACTTGACCACAGGGCGGCTTTGTTTTTGTCTTACCAAAAAAATATATATACAGAAGAAGAAGAAGAAGAAGAAGAAAACCTTTATTAGTCTCACAATGGAGAAATTCACAATTCACAGCAGCAAAGTTATGAAAGTAAGAAGAACAACAAAATACAGGAGCTGCTGGAAAGGCAGCCACTCTCGCGGCGCCATTTTGAAGTCAAAATAACAGAAATAACACAAGACAACACATAGGACACTGACAGTCGTTCAATCTTCACCAATTTTCTGCATACACTTTGTTGTCTGAAGCAGTTCTAGATGAAAGAGGAGAGGATCAAAGTGTCCTTTCTCCAGTGGATCATAGACGTCATGCTGAAAATGTGCACACGTCTGCTACAAGCTAAGTTTTGAAAGCAAACACAAAGCTGTAGCATCCATTGACAAAAGAGATTAGTTCACTTCTCCTGTCCCACGTAATCCGCTTCAAACTCCAAGCCGCGACTCCCAGCTCCAAATCCGCATCGGCACTCCGCGCCAACGCTCCTTTCTTCTCATCGTCGGCTCCTCAAGACCTCCATCCATCCAGCCGCAGACCGTTCAACAGCACCGATCTCTCCGCTGAACAAAGCGGGGCTGTGAAAAATGCTGCCCATTACAGGCGCAAGACACAAGCGCACCGGGACTGTCCAGCAACGACAGTCAAATGGCGGCGACATTCCTCCAGTCAAAAACAGTGCTGGTATACCCATGCTGCCGAGAAGGTGCAACCACCAAGCACAGAGTCTCCTTCTTGATGAATGTCGTGGCCAAAAAATGCTGAAAAAGGTCCACATCAAGTCCACACGACGTAACAACAAACACAAAGTGACAAAAGAAAGACAAGAACAACAAAAAAAGCAAGGTTCATGAGAGCACTTGCTGACGGCTGCCTACTCGGGCGCCATCTTGACTTCAAAGATATATATATATATATATTAGAGCTGTCAGTTTAGTGCGTTTTTATTGGCATTAATTTAAATGAATTTTAACGGGATTAATTTTTTTCTCGCGAGATTAACGCGGCACATGTCACAAGCAGATGTTACGTTGCTCTATAAATACACCAGAACAAAACAACAAGCGCGCTGCAGAAGTCCACGCCCATGTCGGTTTTGCCAGCCCTGGCAGAGCGAGACACCGAAAACGGATACTTAAAGAGTTTATGAATGGAAAGTTTACTTTTAAAAAGTTACCAGATTGCTCCAATGACAAGATCAAAGTTACCTGTTCTTCTCTCTCTGTGTATCATACAGGTTTACGATGACGCAATTGTTACTTGTTTGGAACTATTTTGTGTGGAAGGTTACAGCGTTCCGTGTCCATATAAATAGAGCGGGTGGAGCTGATCTGTGTTCGTCTGACAGTGACGGTGCGCAGAGGCGGTGACATGACAACGAAAGTTCAGCGGTGCAGTGGTAGCGACCTAGCGAAAATAAAACGAAGTATCAACATAATCAACATAGCCTGACTTTGTTAGGGGGAGTGAAACCCCCCTCTTTCAGAATGGTTTGCCCCAGCAGCACGGGGGAAGTGCTTGCGCTTGTTTGTACGGCCGGCAGTTTTGAATACAGCGGCACATAACGAACACTGGTGTCCGGGGTCTCGTTATTCTCCAACAAACATACAGAAACAGACTGCTGTGTTCAAAGCAAACTTGAGAAAAACGAAGTATGCAAACATGGTTTAAATCCACTATAGGCTGAGTACTAGTTTACCTTAGATGTGCACTTTATAATGTTATATTGCTCTGTTTTGGTTTCATTAAAAAAAGCTGTTAAAGCAGCTGTTGTGTGACAAAATATTTTTTTTCTCTGTTGTTGATGGACAGTAATATTGTGTGAGAGATTATGTGTGAACAACTGCTCCAATTGAAAAATGTTCATGTAAAATTTAAAATTGAAATTGTTATTTCATTAAATATTTGCATTTGGCACATAGAAAACTGATTTGTGATTCCAAGTTGATGAGAGCATTAAAATGGGGAAAAATAGGACAAAAAATGTAAAAGGAAATTCAGAAACGATAAAAAATATGTGAGTAATCACGATTAATTTTTAGTTCATTTGAGTTAATTATGACAATTGCATTTTTAATTAGATTAAATATTAAATATCGTTTGACAGCTCTAATATATATATATATATATATATATATATATATATATATATATATAATAAATTCCTCGTCATTCAGCTCGGGCCCTCTACCAGAGGCCAGGAAGCTTGAGGGTTCTGCGCAGTATCCTTGCTGTTCCCAGCACTGCACATTTCTGGACTGAGATTTCCGATGTTGTTCCCGGGATCTGTTGCAACCACTCATCTAGTTTGGGGGTCACTGCCCCGAGTGCTCCGACCAGCACAGGCACGACTGTCACCTTTACCTTCCAGGCTCTCTCCAGCTTCTCTCTGAGCCCTTGATATTTCTCGAGTTTCTCGTGTTCCTTCTTTCTGATGTTTCCATCACTTGGGACCGCTACATCCACTACAACGGTTTTCCTCTGCTCTTTATCTATGATCACAATATCCGGTTGGTTCGCCATTACCATCTTATCAGTCTGGATCTGGAAGTCCCACAGGATCTTTGCTCTGTCATTCTCCACCACCTTCGGAGGTGTTTTCCATTTTGACCTTAGAGTTTCCAGTCCATACTCCGCACAGATGTTTCGGTAGACTATGCCAGCCACCTGGTTATGGCTTTCCATGTAGGCTTTCCCTGCCAGCATCTCACACCCTGCAGTTATGTGTTGGATCGTCTCAGGTGCCTTTTTGCACAACCTACACCTTGGGTCTTGTCTGGTGTGGTATATCTGGGCCTCAATGGCTCTGGTGCTCAGGGCCTGCTCTTGAGCAGCCAGGATGAGTGCCTCTGTGCTGTCCTTCAGGCCAGCCCTCTCTAGCCACTGATAGGACTTCTTGAGATCGGCCACTTCAGTTATGGTCCGGTGGTACATCCCTTGGAGGGGCTTGTCCTCCCATTGTGGTCCCTCTTCCAGCGCCTCATCTTCTGTTCCCCATTGTCTGAGACATTCTCTGAGTACGTCATTCGTTGGAGCCATTCCTTGATGTATTCATGGAGCTTGGATATTTCATCCTGGACAGTGGCTCTCACACTCACTAGTCCCTGGCCTCCTTCCTTTCGGCTTGCGTACAATCTCAGGGTGCTGGATTTGGGATGGAACCCTCCATGCATGGTTAATGAGCTTTCGGGTATTAACGTCCGTGGTCTGAATCTCTTCCTTTGGCCACCTTATTACTTCAGGGTATCTGATCACTGGCAGGGCTTAGCTGTTTATTGCCCGGGTCTTATTCTTGCCATTGAGCTGGCTTCTTAGTAATTGCCTCACTCGCTGGAGGTATTTGGGTTTCAGTCCTATGCAGAACAGCAGTGGGGAGAGTGCATCACCTTGGTATATGCCACATTTGATGGACACTTGGGTAAGTAGCTTGTCATTGGCTTCGACTGTGGTTTTCCACATCCTCATCGAGTTCGCAACGAAGGCTCTTAGGGTCCTGTTCACCTTATACAACTCCAAGCATTCAGTGATCCATGTATGTGGCATCGAGTCATAGGCTTTCTTGTAATCGATCTAGGCTGTGCACAGGTTGGTACGTCGAGACCTGCAGTCTTCTGTGAACCAGGAGCTGATGTTTGGCTCCTCTGGTATCTCTACCAATGCCCTTCTGTGCTTCGCTCATGTATTGATCCATGTGCCCACTTATCTTAGCCGCAATGATGCCTGACATGAGCTTCCATGTTGTGGAGAGACAGGTAATTGGCCGATAGTTGGATGGGACTGCACCCTTTGAGGGATCCTTCATGATCAGGATTGTTCGCCCTTCGGTTAGCCATTCTGGGTGAGTCCCATCCCTCAGCAGCTGTTTCATTTGTGCTGCTAGGCGCTCGTGGAGTGCTCTGAGTTTCTTTAGCCAGTAGGTGTGGACCATGTCCGGGCCTGGTGCTGTCCAGTTCTTCATATCTGAGACTCTTTCCTGTATGTCTACCACTGTTATGGTAACTGGGTTCTGTTCAGGGAGGTTACTGTGCTCCTCTCTCAGGGTCACCAGCCATTGTGCACTGCTGTTATGTGCAACCTCCTTCTCCTATATGCCTTTCCAGTACCTTTCAGTTTCCAGTCTTTGTGGGTCAGCTCTGTTGTTAGGACCCTGCCACTGAGGGTACACTTTCGCAGGTTGTGTTGCAAAACAGCCTGTTTATGCGTCTGGCCTCATTCTCTTTCGTGTACCGCTTTAGGCGGCTGGACAAGGCTTGGAGCCTTTGTTTGGCAGTTTCAAGTGCTTCAGGTATGGTCATCTGGATGTACCTCTCGGGTATCGGCCTTTTCATCACACCTCTCTGGGCCTCCGTCAATTGACTCACATCTTTCCGAGCCGCCTTGATCTTAGCCTCCAAACGTCTTTTCCATGGTGGGTAACGTATCTCATGGCTTCCATGGTTGCTCTTATAGCCAAGCATCTCAAGGATAACTGATGCTGAAGCGTATATCAGCTCATTGGTTTCCGTGATCGTTACGGTAGGGATCGCCCTTAGTGCTGCATTCACATTTTCCATGAGACTTTCAGGTAGTACTTCAGATAGCCGTTGTAATCGGTTTCTAGGTTGCCCAGCTTTCATTCTCGCCATGATCTTAGCTTTCAGGTCAGTTGCTGCCTCGCTCAGCATTTCATTCATTGGGGCTGGCCACCCAATCTCATCATCTGCATTCATTGGGGCTTGCCTCCCAATCTCTGGTATGACCGCCTCCTCTGATCTGGCAGCCTGGGGCCCTTCACCATGGAACCTGCGTTGTACCTCATCAATCTCAAGTTGTGACAGCAGTTGCCGTTTGTGGATGTTGGAACACTGAGCTACTAGTTGTTTGTGGTCAACCGTGACTGTGGGTTTCGAAGTAACCATTTAGCCAACATTCTCTGCATGTAACCCCTCTGACTAGGGTTGCTTGAGTAGTAGCATTCCAACAGAGCCATGTTATCGCATCTCGCCCATCTCCACTTTGTTCCAGTAGCCCATTTTTTATCAAGGTGCTCTGGTTCCACAGCACCTGACGCAGACCTTGTTAGGCCGGGCGACGTCTGAGCCGGCATGTCATTCATTTTATTGTCTCTCATCATTGTTTGAGGTAGGCATTAGCGTGAAGGATCTTTCCCAAGTACCCACACTGGATGGTGTTATGTGCTCATTTTTTTTGCCCCAAGCAGGATTCGAACCACCGTCTCCCAAACCGATGCCTTACCAACTGAGCTATCCAGTCGCGATAGATAGATAGATAGATAGATAGATAGATAGATAGATAGATAGATAGATAGATAGATAGATAGATAGATAGATAGATAGATAGATAGATAGATAGATAGATAGATAGATAGATAGATAGATAGATAGATAGATAGATAGATAGATAGATAGATAGATAGATAGATAGATAGATAGATAGATAGATAGATAGAGCGAGAGGGCTACAACTACCTTTTTAAATAATCAATTACTATGTATTTTTGGGATTTATCATCTTAATTTCCCATAATTCAAAACATTTTTGTTGCGTGTGAAATTTATTAAACATACCTCAGTGCCCACCGCTGCCTATTTTAAATGCATTCATCAACACTTCCTTGAAGCAATGAACATTAATAAAGATTATTTCTACGAATAAAAACTGAGAAGCCTACTCCACAGACAATGACACAAGATGAAGCTGACAAAGAGAAACTCCAAATAAATGAATGAGACACACAGCTGAGCCTTTAATCACATTTGAAGGCTGACAACAGGCTGGAAACATGTAAGCAACAGTGATCTCCCAGCACCGATGACTCTTCCCCGGTATCTTGCTGTTTCCGCAACTAAATAAAACTCCTAAAATTAGATCAATGCTGTCTTGAGAATCACACACAGTTTCAGATCTCATCTACCCCAGAGCCTTCCTTATGAAAACAAAACAGCGGATTGTAAAATATTCAAATAAAGGAATGGAATTAATGCAAATCTACTGAGTTTTGACATTCTCCTCCCGCCCGGTATCACCCCACCTCACAACTGAAATGGGTTTTTCACTGCATGGTTTTGTGGAGTTATTCATGTGCAATGTGGGTATCTGCACATGCGGCTTGTCTGATATACTTCATCAGCATCAACATAACTGATATGCGTCATTTGTAATGTAAATTCCACCAAATGCTCAAAATAACCAGATGTAAACACTCAGTTGAAATTCAGCAAGGTGTAAATCGTCCCAAAAAGCATTACATCATTGCAATGGTGTATTTTTTGGTCTGTATTCCAAGATGTACACTTTGCTCACAGTAAAGCTAGGCTGTTTGACCAAAGCAATAACCCAAAATAACAGATCTAGATCTGGAATTGCCATGGTAATGAAAGTCAGTTTACCGTATAAACCTTATAACAGTGGTTCTTAACCTTGTTAGAGGTACCGGATCCAACCAGTTCATATTCACCGAACCCTTCATTAGTGATTTTTTTTTTAAAAAAATTAACAAATTCGAGACATTAAAAAAACACATTTATTAAAAACTGAAAAAGTAAATAAAATACATGCCCTGAGTATAGTTTTTTTTTTAGTTGTATGACATACTATCACGACTGTCACACAGTAACTACTGAGCGAACTGAATTTCCCGCAGCACTGATTGAACAAGTAATGTCATGTGATCATCTGCAGTCAGTGATGGCCAAGCGGGCGTGTCATAACTAATTGACACGTTGAGTCAGGTGTGTCTTAACCTCCATGGCAGAGGCTCCATCGATCCCTTGAGACCGATTCACCGAACCACTGGGGTTCGATCGAACCCAGGTTAAGAACCACTGCCTAATAATCAGTACAAGTCACGTTAGATTGAGGTGCTAAGCTACAGCCTTCAAAGATAATGATTTTCAAAGCCAAATGAAAGTATTGATATGGACACATCCAAACTACATAGATGAATTTGCAGTGGTCATTTATGCTATTTATCATCTACGGTTTGTTTTTGCCTTCTGCTTTTGTCAAATAGCCTCTGTAAAGGTGTGTGGAGGAGTATTAGGAGGAAAAAACCCCCAATGAAGTCGGAATGAAGAAACGAGTCATATTTTTAACAAGTCAAGTCAAAATCCATACATGTACCTGTCACGTTGTGCCCGAAGCGACAGAGTAATCGCTTCGTGCGCAACAAACTGGAGATAAGTGGATCACCGAAATAGCAGACACAGAAAGGAACTTTGTCACAAAAATGATATTTATTACAACACAAAATCCCCATCTAAACGGACAACAGAAAACGCTGGTCAAAAAGACAACCAGGAAATAATTGTAACGAGGCAACAGAAAACGCTTGCGGAAAAAAAACGGCAAGGAGAAAATTTAGGCAAAATACTATGATCACTCACGAGACGATATCTAGGAACGCAACAATTGTCAAGAGACTTTAAGGCAATGTTTTAACCGAGAAGGAATAGGCAATAGCAATGGCACGGCGTGGAATACTCCGGCAGTGTGTTGACTGCCGGAGCGCCTAAATATAGCAGGTGCAATCGCCTACAAATGGGTGGCAGGTGTGCAGGCGGCAAGCATGAACGCCTGCCCCCTGCTGTCAAATATGGAACGTGACAGTACCACAATATTAACGTTCTGTCTGTTACTTCATTCAATGCACACCAAGTCATTCCCCTTCTCAGTGGGAATTTTGGGCACTCGAATAGGACGCTAAAATCATCGATCGGCACAACAGCCATCATTTTCTACTCTGTGAGCATCCCTTTCTGTCACAAGTGGCAAATCTCCGTCTATGTTTTTGTCCTGTACTGTATCAGCATCATTCATTTGTTTTTATGCCGATTTGTTCGTTGCACACACGCAAACGCAGGAAAAAAGACACGGCAACGAGACTGCATGTTAAGGTCTCCCCATTTTCATTCTCCGTGGGGAGCTTTGGTTAAGTGGTAAGGCTTGTAAAAGCAGCAGCACACCTGTCATCCTGCTTTTGGGTTTCTCGTCTACGCGAAATGCAAATTAGTGCTACAGTGGTGCTTTCAAATACTTGAATTCTTGAATTCTAGTTTAATTCTGTGAGCATGCTTGTAACTTAAATCATCTTTCCCCTCACTGAAATGAATAATAGATGCCATTAATACCCCCCACCCACCCACCAAAAAACAACGGATTTTTATTTTGTCTTATTACATGATAACAGTATTCTAATATTGTACTTTATTCATTCATTCATTCATTCATTGTACTTTATTATTATTTTTTAAACATACGTGATAAGTTACATTGGAAGTGATGGTGATGTTCATTCTTCATTTGTCTGTGCCACACATGCAGTTCAGGTTAGTGAAAATCAATAAATGAGCATCCACATGCATGTTAAACAGCAATGGTGAAGGTTTTACGTTGAATGTGGAGGATGGCTCAGTGTGACTTGAAGATATCAAGTTTGACTTTAATTGATTTTGTTTCTTCCAAACTTTGACTCGTCTGAGCATGCGTTTACCTGTACTTGATTTAATAGTTTCCTGCCCCGCCGTTTGTCCAAGTAAGTCATATTGATTCAGGCGTGAGCTTTCTCCTTCCACTACTACGGAATCAGAGGCATTCAGAGTCCAAGCGTAAGTCACTTCAGAGATTGTGTAAGCATCTAAAGACAAAAACAAAACACATCACAGAAAGTAAATATGGGGCAGCGACCATATACATTTTAGAAATGAAGCCAAAGAACTATAAAACATATATTTTTTTTCTTCGTAGTTCTCCTTTAATGGAACAAAATTATTTCACATTTGTGTTGATGCTTTGATATCTATTAACCCTTTCATGCACGCTGTAACCTTATAACATGATATGCCGTCCACTATAGTAACCGCTGTGCATGGAAGGGTTAATAAACTATTTTAAATTGAAGAAGGCAAAAGCATCCAATATAAAGAAGTGGCAATGACAGCCAAGATATTCGATTGGTTTGACTGGAAAGTCTCCTCAGACTTGTATAGCTGCACCTCTGAAGCCAACTCCGAAGCAGGTGTATTATTCACATGTCTCTGTCATGACTGTTGAGTAAAATATGACAAAACATTAACAAAACCGAAGAACGGAATACACATCAAAAAGTCAACAAAATCACCTGGCTCATCTGAAGCACGAGCAGTGAAATTAGGATCGGCTCTTAATCTCCCTTTACGTGTGTCACCACGGTCATCACTTCCTCAAAATTTTATGGGTGTATACAGGAGATTAACTTTACGATTAACAGCGGTTAACTTTGTTTTTGTGAGCAGGTGCAGAGAATGAACAAATCGAAAGAAACAAGTTTCAGTGAGCACAATCATCATCCGTGTTACTCACAGCTGCCAAATTTAAGCGGACAGGAGTGAAAATCCATGGGGAAATCCTCCAGATGCATCGGGCACTCTGCATGCACGGTTAACCTGCATCCAATTCACAAACAATTAGACTTGGAAAATGCATAAAAGATATCAACAGAAGTTAGGCATCTTTCAAAAACCCACCAAACCCCAAATCAAACTCACATGTCTCATGCGCAATTTAAAACACAACCTGTCTGGATTACCTCGAGGCAGAAATAATTCATCTGTGCTGTAATCAGCATGGGGTGTATGGGGTGTATGGGGTGTACGGGAGAGGTAGTACCCTTGAGGGCGATACGGTCGCAGCTGCATTGCTGATGCTTTATAGCTGGTTGATCCCTAACTGGTCCTCACCAACACCCAGCTCTTGTCTATGGCTCCAAGTAGCAGAGATTCTGCGGCCACACCACGGTAAACTGCTTCGACCGGCAGGCTAAACTAGACAAGGGTAACCGGGGGGTCCTTGGCCCCCTGGTGAAGAGCTTGGAGAGGAGATAGGCACCACCAAGTTTAATCGCCTACTGAAATGTCATGAGGAATAAACAGTCATGATCACACATGCCGGATCGGTCGAGGCCCGGGTCGAGGCCCGGAAAAACAACGACCGCGCTACCCACTGATTTGCCCCAGGGTGGGGACGACAAGTTTACTACTGGGACAAGAACACCATCAAGTCATCACAGCCTCCCAAGGAGTGATACCGTCATTGGTACATGGAATGTCCGCACACTGTATGCCTGTGGGAAAGTGAAAGAGCTGACCCATGAACTAGACAGATACAGGTGGGACGTCTTGGGAATGGCTGAGGTTAGGTGGACCAGCTGTGGTGAGACCACCACAGAAGAAGGTCACAAGATATGGTATAGTGGAGAGGAATCTAGACACCAACATGGAGTTGGCTTTATTGTCAACAACAGCAAAATTAACTCAGTCATCAGCTGCACGCCTATATCCAGCAGGCTCATCAGCATCCGGATCGCTGCGTGGCCCATGAATATTACCATCATACAAGTGTATGCCCCAATGATGGATTATGATGATGATGCAGTAGAAACTTTTTATGAGGAGTTAGAAAACACCATCAAGGCAACACCCAAGAAGGACTTTCTCATTGTCCAGGGAGACTGGAATGCCAAAATAGGCACAGACGCACATGAGCACTGGGAAGGGACAGCAGGACGTTTTGGGCTAGGAGAAACGAATGACAGAGGGCTAAGACTTCTGGAATTCGCAAGGAGCCACAAGCTCACCGCAGCCAACACACTGTTTCCACATAAAATCTCCCGCAGAACGACATGGCATTCACGAAATGGTGTGACACACAATCAAATCGACTACATATTCACCCCACAAAGATTCAAGTCAAGCATCAACAAAGCCCAAACCAGAACGTTTCCTGGTGCGGACGTGGGAAGTGACCACGATAAGGTACTGCTGACGCTCAGACTCAAACTTAAAACACAAAAGCAACACAGTACACCACGCATCAGGTTCAACTTAGACAAACTGAAAGACCCACAAGTTGCAGTAATATTTGAGGCAAGCATAGGAGGAAAATTTGCAACACTTAACCTACTACAAGACATAGACTCATTGACAGACACTATGGAGAGCATACTCGTAGAAACAGCGACAGAAGTATTGGGGAAGTGTAGAAAGAAAAAGAATCCGTGGGTCACAGATGACATCCTTGATTTGTGTGACCATAGAAGGACATTAAAAAGGACCAAGAAGGATGACCCAGAGGCAGCAGAACAGCACACTCTGGTGAACAAAAATATCAGGAAGAGGATGAGGGAAGCGAAGGAGAAGTGGATCACAGAGCAGTGTGAAAACATAGATGCAGGGATATGACAGGGCAACAGTAAAGCAGCATACGCCACATTGAAGACACTGACAAAGACACGGCAACATACAGCAACAATAATAGAAGATGGGGACGGTGCTCTGCTAACCGAAAAGACAGCAGTAACCAGAAGATGGACAGAGTACTGCCAGGAACTCTACAATTTCACAATAAAACCCAACCTTAACATAATCACCGACGCCACAAAGACTACCAGCGAAGATGCCGACGTGCCAATACTCCAGGCTGAAGTGGAGGAGGCAGTAAGGAGCCTGCAAATTGGCAAATCACCTGGCATCGACAACATTCCTGCAGAGCTTTGGAAACATGGAGGGCATGAGACAACAAAAGTACTCACACATATCTGTCAAAATATCTGGGTAACCAAGCAATGGCCCCAAAAATGGACACAATCTCTCGTTATTCCCATCCCTAAGAAAGGGAACTCAAGTCAGTGTCAGAACTAGAGGACCATCAGCCTGATCTGCCATGCAAGCAAGGTGCTACTACGGATCATCCTGAATAGACTAAAGAGCAGGGCAGAGGAAATCATTTCAGAAGAACAAGCAGGATTCCGACCAAAAAGGAGTACCACGGAGCAGATCTTTAACATCAGATTACTCATCGAGAAACACCTCCAGCATCAACATGACCTTTACCACAACTTCATCGACTTTAAAAAAGCCTTTGACCGTGTGTGGCATGAGGGGCTGTGGCAGGTGCTCCGAAACTACAACTTCAACAATAATCTCATCCAGGTCATCCAATCACTCTACACAAATTCAAGTAGTGCAGTTCTCATTAACAACACTATGGGAGAACTTTTTAAAACATCGATCGGTGTCCGCCAAGGATGTCTTCTGTCCCCAGTCCTATTCAATGTCTTTCTGGAAAACATCATGGACGAGGCCCTTGAAGAGTTCCACACCTCCATATCCATCGGAGGAAGACCCATCTGCAACCTCCGGTTCGCTGATGACATAGACCTTATGGGAAAAAGCGAAGCTGAACTCCAGGATCTTACCACCAGACTGGAAGAGGTAGCGAGGGCTTATGGCATGGAGATAAGTGCAGAGAAAAGCAAGATACTGGTCAATAGCCACAGTAAAACAACACCAACAAGCATCACATTGAACAGGCAAACCCTGGAAGTGGTAAGGACTTCAAATACCTTGGGTCCTTTGTGAGTGAGGATGGCAGCTCCACAAAGGAGATTAAAGCAAGAATAGGCATCGCAACATCAGCCATGACAAGACTGGCAAGAATTTGGAGGAGCAATACCATCAGCTTCACGGTGAAGGTCAGGCTGTACAAGTCCCTGGTACTCTCCACCTTACTATACGGCTGTGAGAGTTGGACACTCACAGCAGACACGGAACGCAGGATTCAGTCCTTTAAGAACAAGAGCTACAGAAGGATGCTCCATATATCTTATAGAGAACACCGGACAAATGACTATGTCAGACAGCTAGTCACCACTCTCGCTGGAGAACAGGACCCCGTACTGTCAACGGTAAAACGTCGCAAAATGGCCTGGTATGGCCACGTTACAAGGCATACCTCGCTATCCAAAACCATCCTACAGGGGACAGTGGAAGGGAAACGGAGAAGAGGCAGACAGAGAAAGTGCTGGATGGACAACATTAAGGAATGGACTAACTGCAGCTTCCAGACCCTGCTACGAACAGCTAAGGACCGAGAGTGCTGGAGATCCCTGACTGCCCAGACCTCCACTATGGCACCCCGACGGCCTCTTAGGCCATGGGATGAATAAGAATAATAAGAAGAAGCTGTAATCAGCGCAGCAAAACAAACACGGTGCTGTGTATGCCACAAAACAGAAATACAGTATGTTGGGATATTTTGATAAGGATATTCACTGTATGCAACAAAGGCGGTGCATACATGTCCGTAGGGTAAACTTTATTTTCAGTATAATAATCCCTCGTTTATCACAGGGGTACATGCCAGACCACAGCCAGGTTAGACAAAATAAGTGAAGTAGTGACCAAGTATTTATTTTTCACAGGCTTCTCCAGGTACTCCGGTTTCCTCCCACATTCCAATAACATGCATAGCAGGCTGATTGAAGACTCTAAATTGTGCCTGGGTGTGAGTGTGAGCACGGATGGCTGTTTGTCTCTGTGTGCCCTGCAATTGGCTGGCAACCGGTTCAGGGTGCCCCCCCCCCACTACCAAAGACGTCTGAAATAGGCTTCAGTACCCCCCGCGACCCTTGTGAGGATAAAGCACGATAGGAAAATGGATGGATGGATATATATTTTAAAGCCTCAAGTGTATAATACCGAGTAAAAGGAATGAGTAGAGATGCTTTCATTGCCTGGGAAATAAATTAGCCGTGGTCTCGCTCACAATGGCACAAATACTCCTCACTGCGGCAGTGTACAAAAACACTCAAATAAAGAAAACTCCAAAGTTAGTTTGCATTAGACTTACACTGGGCATGAAAATACGGCTCTGTGTGTTGAGTGAGTTGCCTGTGTGAATACAGGCGTGTGGTTATTATGTTACCTTTGTTCAATACAACGACTAAAAGTGCACCGGTGGCGATGATAGCGAACAATATTTACGTTACCGTAGACGTGCAGTTGT
The DNA here is from genome assembly GCF_025434085.1 of Hippocampus zosterae. NCBI lineage: Eukaryota > Metazoa > Chordata > Actinopteri > Syngnathiformes > Syngnathidae > Hippocampus > Hippocampus zosterae. The sequence goes on from NC_067451.1 coordinate 30,881,289, forward strand.
GTAACTTAAGCTAGTTGCACTTGGCAGTATTCACATTGCACTTGGGCTTCTTTTATTAGGAATGAAGATCTGAACATTCTGTCTGCTCTGTGGAAAAATAATCACGACAAATTGATTCGATATTGCAAATAATCTGTAATATACAATGGGGGTGGGGGGATCAGATATCGAGGGATGACTATGTTCTCGTTCTTGTGGTCTTTCTTGACATTGCTAAATGGATGCCATGTGGCAGAAAACCAGATGCTTGAGTGAAACTGAATCCTTTAGCAAGTTAAACACTTTGTTTCCTGGTGATATTCTGCTAAACTCTATCTGTCTTCAAATACAGCATATGCATGGAGAAATTATGGCTTTTAGAGTTATTGATGACAGCATCTACCTATCAGCATGAGAGCAAATCTTTCATGAATCATAGCACATCGATTCAAGCTGTATCACAGTCAGATGAGTTCGTTTGACATCAATTACCTCATGGTGTACAACAACGTCCCGTCATCTTTGATCCTCAGCAATTTATTAGGCATGGTCATGTTATGAGCCACAGACTTTTTCCCATTATGGAAGAAAGTGTCAGGGGTCCAGATTTTACTCGCCATCAGGTTGTTGAGAGGCAAAACATTCATTGGTCCATGAAATTTTAATCTCTCGTCCTTCCAGGCTTGCCTGAAGAAAACATCGATGGTGTATTCCTGAGGGAAGAGGACATGTCGTCAGTCCAACTGTTGCTGTTTGTGTGGAGAGAGAATACAACAGACTCCCATTCTTGGTGGAAAATGTGAACTAAAACACAATGTAATCTTTGCTGACATTTCTTATTGTACTCTATCTGACATGTTCAATTTGGGCACCGGGTGACTTTTCGGATGCAACGGTATTTGTTTAAGAGGCGAAGCCTGCACTCTCGCTGTTCTTTACAACTCCCTCTATCTGTCTTTTTCCAAAGCTGGCTCTGAGGCAGAGAGAAACCCATGACCCAAAATCCTCTGTTGTCAAAAGAAAACACATATAACAGTGCAGAAAACCCTGCACAATGAAATGTGTGTGAAAGTGTGTGTTCGCCTGGGTCACACATAAGCAGCAAAAGAAAAAGGCTAGTTTTTCTTTTTTCTACTTCTACTGGAAAAGCCATACAGTGAGGGTGAATTCCTTCCATTAAACACCCTGATGGAAAAATTGAACGCTGGCATTTTAAAAGGATCATAAAGGTGGTCTTACATGAAGGGTTCATGTCAGTGTATGACAGGGGTGTCCAAAGTCGGTCCTCAAGGGCCGCTGTCCTGCCTGTTTTCCAGCTCTCCCAGGAGCAACACATCTGATTCAAATAATCAGGATCATTCTAATGCTACTTCAGAGCTGGCTGATGAGCTGATCACCTGAATCAGGTGTATTGCACCATAGAGAGATGGAAAACGGGAAGGACGGTGGCCCTCGAGGCCCGGAGCTGGACATGCCTGGTGTATGAATACAGTGATTCCGAGCCACTGTGCCACGTCACATTTATGAGAATCAGGTGTGCCACAATAAATGATCACTTTTCACTTAATTGGCCCCCCAAAAAATACACTGGTCAATACATTTCTTATATATATATTTTTTTTACCAGAGAACTTTATATATATAAATTAAAAAATTCCTTGTCTCACCCCCCCCTCGGGTGGTGTCCGTCCCTCATTCAGCTCGGGTCCTCTACCAGAGGCCAGGAAGCTTGATGGTTCTGCGCAGTATCCTTTCTGTTCCCAGCACTGCACATTTATGGACTGAGATGTCCGATGTTCCCGGGATCTGTTGCAACCACTCATCTAGTTTGGGGGTCACTGCCCCGAGTGCTCCGACCACTACAGGCACTACTGTCACCCTTACCTTCCAGGCTCTCTCAAGCTCCTCTCTGAGCCCTTGGTATTTCTCGAGTTTCTCGTGTTCCTTCTTTCTGATGTTTCCATCACATGAGACCGCTACATCCACTACAATGGCTTTCCTCTGCCCTCTACCTATGATCACGATATCTGGTTGATTCGCCATTACCATCTTGTCAGTCTGGATCAGGAAGTCCCACAGGATCTTCGCTCTGTCATTCTCCACTACCTTCGCAGGTGTTTCCCATTTTGACCTTGGGGTTTCCAGTCCATACTCCGCACAGATGTTTCGGTAGACTATGCCAGCCACCTGGTTATGGCGTTCCATGTAGGCTTTCCCTGCCAGCATCTTACACCCTGCAGTTATGTGTTGGATCGTCTCAGGTGCCTCTTTGCACAACCTACACCTTGGGTATTGTCTGGTGTGGTATATCTGGGCCTCAATGGCTCTGGTGCTCAGGGCCTGCTCTTGAGCAGCCAGGATGAGTGCCTCTGTGCTGTCCTTCAGGCCAGCCCTCTCTAGCCACTGATAGGTCTTCTTGAGATCGGCCACTTCAGTTATGGTCCGGTGGTACATCCCGTGGAGGGGCTTGTCCTCCCATGATGGTCCCTCTTCCAGCGCCTCATCTTCTGTTCCCCATTGTATGAGACATTCTCTGAGTACGTCATTCGTTGGAGCCTTCTCCTTGATGTATTCATGGAGCTTGGATGTTTCATCCTGGACAGTGGCTCTCACACTAACTAGTCCCCGGCCTCCTTCCTTTCGGCTTGCGTACAGTCTCAGGGTGCTGGATTTGGGATGGAACCCTCCATGCATGGTTAATGAGCTTTCGGGTCTTAACGTCCGTGGTCTGAATCTCTTCCTTTGGCTACCTTATTATTTCAGGGTATCTGATCACTGGCAGGGCGTAGCTGTTTATTGCCCCGGGTCTTATTCTTGCCATTGAACTGGCTTCTTAGTAATTGCCTCACTCACTGGAGGTATTTGGCCGTAGCCGCTTTCCTTGTTGCCAGTTCGAGGTTGCCATTGGCTTGTGGCATACCAAGGTACTTGTAGCTGTCCTCAATGTCTGCTATTGTTTCTTCTGGGAGGACTACCTTTCCTCTCTGAGTCACCATCCGACTACATTTCTCAAACCCGAATGACATCCCGATGTCGCTGCTGTAGATCCTGGTTGTGTGGATCATGGAATCTATGTCCCTTAAGATTAAGATTAAGATTAAGAAAACATTTATTAGTCTCGCAATGGAGAAATTCCAGATTCACAGCAGCAAAGTTATGAAAGGAAGAAGTAGAACAACAACAAAATAGGAGCTGCTGGAAAGGCAGCCACTCTCGCGGCGCCATTTTGAAGTCAAAATAACAAAAATAACACAAGACAACACATAGGAAGGACAGAGACAGTCGTGCAATATTCACCACATTTCTGCATACACTTTGTTGTCTGAAGCAGTTATAGATGAAAGAGGAGAGGATCAAAGTGTCCTTTCACCAGTGGATCAGAGACATCATGCTGAAAATGTGCACACGTCTGCTACAAGCAAAGTTTTGAAAGCAAACACGAAGCTGTAGCATCCATTGACGAAAAGAGATTAGTTCACTTCTCCTGTCCCACATAATCCGCTTCAAACTCCAAGCCGCGACTCCCAGCTCCAAATCCGCATCGGCACTCCGCGCCAACGCTCCTTTCTTCTCATCGTCGGCTCCTCAAGACCTCCATCCATCCAGCCGCAGACCGTTCAACAGCACCGATCTCTCCGCTGAACAAAGCGGGGCTGTGAAAAATGCTGCCCATTACAGGCGCAAGACACAAGCGCCCCGGGACTGTCCAGCAACGACAGTCAAATGGCGCCGACATTCCTCCAGTCAAAAACAGTGCTGGTATACCCATGCTGCCGAGAAGGTGCAACCACCAAGCACAGAGTCTCCTCCTTGATTTCGTGGCCAAAAAATGCTGAAAAAGGTCCACATCAAGTCCACACGACGTAACAACAAACACAAAGTGACAAAAGAAAGACAAGAACAACAAAAAAGCAAGGCTCATGAGAGCACTTGCTGACGGCTGCCTACTCGGGCGCCATCTTGACTTCAAAGACTTCCACTCTTAGCATGCAGCTTTATGTCATCCATGTAGAGGAGGTGACTGATTGTAGCTCCATTTCTGAGCCGGTATCCATAGCCTGTCTTGGTGATTACTTGGCTTAGGGCAGGCGTGTCCAAAGTCCGGCCCGCGGGCCAAATTCGGCCCGCGGTCGAATTTCATCCGGCCCTCGGCCCCTGTCATAAAGTCAGTGCCGTCTGGCCCGCAGGTTGGGTGCAATGGAACACGTGTTGCATTGACTGAGGTCTCGTAGACTGGTGAGTGATGTTTCATAGAGTACTGCTTCCCTCTAGTGGCTAAATGAGTAATAGCATTCACTAAATGAGTAATAGCATTTAGACACTAGAGGGCATCACTCACGAGTTAACAAGACATCACTCCGTGTTTTATTGACTGATATGTCATATTTCAAATGATCCTTGCAGTTGTGGATATGTGTATTGCTTGTTCATTTCCCTGTTGTTCGAGTCAAAGGTTTTGTGACTATTGAAAAGTCATGGTGATACATTTTATGTTTCAAATCAATCAATTTGCACTCAGGAGACTTCTGTTTAAGAAAAAGTCAAGTGAATAAGCAGTTGCATGTGATATACCTGTTTCAAATGAACCAAAAGACATTCTTAAGATTGTTGAAATTAAATTAAAAATGGAAATGTGAAACAGACTGACTTACTAAAATTTGTTGAACAATATTGTTGTTCAATGTAAAGAATGTCAGCCAAGGTCGGCCCCCCGACATTTTACCACGTAAAATCTGGCCCCCTTGGCAAAAAGTTTGGACACCCCTGGCTTAGGGGGTTCAGTCCTATGCAGAACAGCAGTGGGGAGAGTGCATCACCTTGGTATATGCCACATTTGATGGACACTTGGGTAAGTAGCTTGTCATTGGCTTCAAGTGTGGTTTTCCACATCCTCATCGAGTTCGCAACGAAGGCTCTTAGGGTCCTGTTCACCTTATACAACTCCAAGCATTCAGTGATCCATGTATGTGGCATCGAGTCATAGGCTTTCTTGTAATCGATCTAGGCTGTGCACAGGTTGGTACGTCGAGACCTGCAGTCTTGTGCGACTGTTCTGTGAACCAGGAGCTGATGTTTGGCTCCTCTGGTATCTCTACCAATGCCCTTCTGTGCTTGGCTCATGTATTGATCCATGTGTCCACTTATCTTAGCCGCAATGATGCCTGACATGAGCTTCCATGTTGTGGAGAGACAGGTTATTGGCCGATAGTTGGATGGGACTGCACCCTTTGAGGGATCCTTCATGATCAGGATCGTTCGCCCTTCGGTAGGCCATCCTGGGTGAGTCCCATCCCTCAGCAGCTGGTTCATTTGTGTTTGCTAGGCGTTCATGGAGCGCCTAGTAGCACCCCCAAACGCGACCCCCAAAGCCCACTGCCGAAAATGCCACACCCGCAAATGAGGGCTCCCAGCAAAAAAACACCCAAATACGAGCGACAAAATGATTTCTTGTGCTTTGTTTCTTTTCAATTTCAACAGCATATATTTTATATATATATATATATATATATTACACACATATATATATATATACACAGGTTTAGGTTCAGCAACAGGTGCAATTTTTCTCTGAAACAGCATCACTATAAATGACAACGCATCGGAATATCCGTATTGTGCAAGCTTTTATAGGTCAAACAAAATCCATCCATCCATCCATCCATCATCTACCGCTTATCCGGGGCCGGGTCGCGGGGGCAACAGCTTTAGCAGGGAAGCCCAGACTTCCCTCTCCCTAGCTACTTCTTCCAGCTCTCCCCGGGGGATCCCGAGTCGTTCCCAGGCAAGCTGGGTGACATAGTCTCTCCAGCGTGTCCTGGGTCTTCCTCTGGGTCTCCTCCCGGTGGGACATGACCGGAACACCTCACCGGGGAGGCGCTCAGGAGGCATCAGATGCCCAAGCCACCTCATCTGGCTCCTCTCGATGTGGAGGAGAAGCGGCTCGACTCTGAGCCCCTCCTGGATGACTGAGCTTCTCACCTTATCTCTAAGGGAGAGCCCGGACACCCTGCGGAGAAAACTCATTTCAGCCGCTTGTATCTGGGATCTCGTTCTTTCGGTCACGACCCATAGCTCGTGACCATAGGTGAGGGTTGGGACGTAGATCGACCGGTAAATTGAGAGCTTCGCCTTTTGGCTCAGCTCCTTCTTCACCACGACAGACCGATACAACGTCCGCATCACAGCAGACGCTGCACCGATCCGCCTGTCGATCTCCCGCTCCCTCCTACCCCCACTCGTGAACAAGACCCCAAGATACTTGAACTCCTCCACTTGGGGTAAGATCTCCTCCCCGACCCGGAGGGGGCACTCCACACTTTTCCGACTGAGGACCATGGTTTCAGATTTGGAGGTGCTGATTTTCATCCCAACCGCTTCACACTCGGCTGCGAAACGCACCAGTGGGAGTTGGAGAGCCCCGTTTGAAGGAGCCAACAGCACCACATCATCTGCAAAAAGCAGGGATGCAATACTGAGGCCCCCAAAACGGACCCCCTCAACGCTTCGGCTGCGCCTAGAAATTCTGTCCATAAAGGTTATGAACAGAATCGGCGACAAAGGGCAGCCTTGGCGGAGTCCTACCTCCACTGGAAAAGATTCCGACTTACTGCCGGCAATGCGAACCAAACTCTGACATCGGTGGTATAGTGACCGAACAGCCCATATCAGGGGGTTCGGTACCCCATACCCACGAAGCACCCCCCACAGAACTCCCCGAGGGACACGGTCAAACGCCTTCTCCAAGTCCACAAAACACATGTAGACTGGTTGGGCGAATTCCCACATACCCTCAAGGACCCTGCTAAGGGTGTAGAGCTGGTCCACTGTTCCACGGCCGGGACGAAAACCACACTGCTCCTCCTCAATCTGAGGCTCGACTTCCTGACGGACCCTCCTCTCCAGCACCCCTGAATAGACCTTACCAGGGAGGCTGAGGAGTGTGATCCCTCTGTAGTTGGAACACACCCTCCGGTCCCCCTTTTTAAAAAGAGGGACTACCACCCCGGTCTGCCAATCCAGAGGCACTCTCCCTGTTGTCACGCGATGTTGCAGAGGCGTGTCAACCAGGACAGCCCCACAACATCCAGAGCCTTGAGGAACTCCGGGCGGATCTCATCCACCCCTGGGGCCTTGCCACCGAGGAGCTTTTTAACCACATCGGTGACTTCAACCACAGAGATAGGAGAGCCCACCTCAGAGTCCCAAGGCTCTGCTTCCTCCAAGGAAGGCTTGTTGGTGGAGTTGAGGTCTTCGAAGTACTCTGCCCACCGGTTCACAACGTCCCGAGTCGAAGTCAGCAGCGCCCCATCCCCACTGTACACAGTGTTAGTGGTGCACTGCTTCCCCCTCCTGAGACGTCGGATGGTGGACCAGAATTTCCTCGAAGCCGTCCGGAAGTCGGCTTCCATGGCCTCACCGAACTCTTCCCACGCTCGGGTTTTTGCCTCGGCGACCACCGAAGCCGCGGCCCGCTTGGCCAATCGATACCCGTCAGCTGCCTCTGGGGTCCCACAGGCCATAAAGGCTTGATAGGACTCCTTCTTCAGCTTGACGGCATCCCTTACTGCTGGTGTCCACTAGCGAGTACGGGGGTTGCCGCCACGACAGGCACCAACCACCTTACGGCCACAACTCAGATTGGCCGCCTCAACAATAGAGGCACGCTTACAATAGAGCTTTTATAGGTCAAACAAAAAAAATGAAAATAAATCATGTGCATCAAAAACTTGATGCACGTGAACTTGATGTACGTGAAAAAATACTTTTTAAAATCATTATCAAACTGATCAATAAAAGATTAAAAATGACTTCCAGATTTTTTCAGGATAAATAACACTTAAAAAAAAAAGAATCTGCCTTTTTGCTTTTAATCATTTTGAAGCGATTATTTTAAGAAAATAAAACACTGCAAGTTGAATAAATGATTTCCCGTGCCTTTGTGTCCAGTCCATCTGTTTTTAAAAAGGCAAAATTTGTTTCATAGGCAGATTCCCCTCAGGCAGATTCCCCTCAGGCCAGTCAGATGTTGGTTCTCTAAAAAATGTTTGTCTCTACTTTCCTAAAGAGGGTTTTTATCATTTGTCTTGAACTGATTCCATGTGGGAGGCCTATTCGTCACAACTTTGGCTTTTTCTGAGTCCTCATTAACATAACATTCAGAGAATCAAACAGCCGCACCGTAGCGGTTCCATCAACGGATCAATCACTTGGAAAATGGGTCCTCAACAACTGCGGGGACATTTACGGTATGAGGTGGAATGTGTTGCATATCTTAGAATGAGAAGCAGGGAAAACCCTGGATAAACAAAGGACTGACAGGAATAACAGGAGGAGTTTCAATAATTCATAAGATGATTGTTGTCACATGAATAGACGTGGTGCCTAGAGACCAACACGTTCCTGCTTTAGTTCTGCGGCGTATGGGCTGTGCATGATGTAATAAAGGTGGCTAAGAATATTTTGTCACAGTAGCATTATAAGAACGTTCATTAAACATTGAAAATGCTGTATGTCTACTCTCACCATGTCTGTGTCTGAGACAGGTCCAAAACTGGTGACGAAGATGTCCGTCTTCACCTCAGTGATCCTGTCTGGAAGGCAGAGAATACTTCAACATTCAATTGAGCAGCAGAGGACCATAATTTAACACATACTGAGCTATGCTTTTTTTTTTGCCCAAAAACTAGCCTGGCCAGTAGATTCATGACAAATGCGACTCCTGAACTATCCTGTGATTAGGTGGAGGGTTGCTGGTCAACTGTATTTATAGAGCACTTTCAAACAGCCATCGCTGCATACAAAGTGCTGTACATGGAGCAATTTAACATGCACAATAAACAGTAAGACAAATCGGTAATAAAGACACTATAAAGCACCGAACAGTAAAACCACTTAAGGGCATGCAAATCCAACACACAAGATCACAAACCGAGAATAACAACAAACTACTTTTGTGAAAAAAAAAGTACTACGCACAAACGTGGTGAGTAGCTATGAGGCAAAATGTCAAGAACAACTACAAAATTAAGCGCTTGGAGACAGTGCCATGAACAAGGCTAAAAATCCGACAGCCAGTTGTCAGTGAATCAATGCTTTTTAAAGGCAGTAGGTAACAAAGCCAGATTTGTGTCAGGTGCGGCTCGTGAGGGAACTCCCACTCTCCAGCTGGAGGCTGGAGAAACAAAGCAAACAGGGCAGGATCATGACAATGTCACCTATTTAATTGTGTGCTAAAGAGGTCTCATCTCATAGCGAAGAGGTATGCAAAGACTAACCCGTTCCTCATTGTTTTATGTAAAACTAAACTGACTGGCATACCAATGACTGTTCCGACAATGTAGTTCCGATAGACTCAGCGACTGTGAATTTCAGCGTTGAATGATTGTTTGTCTATATGTGCCCAGGGTATGAGTCTGCCTTTCAGTCAATCAGCTGCGATGGGCTCCAGCTCTCTAAAATGGATGCATGGATAAACTGGCTACTTTGACTATACTGCAGTTACACAACAGCACTTAATGCCAGTAAGTGTCACAAAAATGCCCAAGTTAATTTACCATGAGGGCATTTATATTCCATTTGATTTTTCAAGTAAAGTGGTAGTTTAGATGACAATTTTCTAAATGTGCGCTTCTGTTAGAAGAAAATCGATTTTCCAATCAACATATCGGCACGGACACCCGCAGCGGCTCCTCTTGTTTCTTGTTTTATGTTGAGAGGGAAGAAATTTCATCTGTGCTGTATGTTACAGCACATTTGACAATAAAGTTGTATCCAATTCAATTCAATCCAATATCAAACCACACATGCAAAGACAAGTCAACACACTTAATTATAAAACTATAATGAAATTGTAGCTATTGTTTAACGCCGTCATAAACCGAGGGCTCCCTGTATTGATTTTTTTTTTAATAAGGGGTCATCAAAATGAGTAATTGCAACTGAAACAACAGAACCTCTCAAGTACTGTTATTACGGTACTTCAGTTGCTTTAGGGGGCATCCTTAATTACCAATGCTGAAGAGAAAGTAGCTAAAAATTTCTACGGGGCATCATACTCGTGTGCTCGCCCCAGCCCCTAACCCATCAATTCAAGTAATACAGTATTACGCGACTGCATCAGCGACTGCAACGTTACATCCATTTGCTTCTTCCACATGCTGCCTCTTTCAATAATTACTGAAGCTTGATCTCACACGCTCGCTCAATTTAAAAAGCTTTCCTTTCCCTTTTACTCGAACACTTGTACAATCTGAAGAGATCATTAGTTCAAGCTAAAGTGCTGTGATGCATTGCAGGGCTGGCAGTCGCCCCCATTGCTCCATGAAGATATATTACGAGCTGGCTTTCTTGTTGAGAAGGTATGTGAATCAAAGGAAATGGACAGTAGCAGGCGAACGGGTGTGTATCCCTTTTAGTTTCAGACAATGAAGAGCCACTAATCAAAAAGATGATTTACATGACGGGTTTTTGGCTCGCTTTCTCACATCAGAATCGAAATGTGCAAAACAGCAAGTGCATTTCTCATAACAATTTGTAGAAATAGCAAAACTTCCTAGTTATACTGCAAAAGCCATTTTCTTCCCGAAAGTCTTTTTACATGGCTCAAAAGCAAACAATTGTGTCACTGAACATGTCACAACCATCAGAACGAAAAGTCTTTGTGTCACTGTGTACGGATAACACACTCAAATTGCTTAGTTGTGTTATCAGTACAATAGTGTACACAAGAAGGGATGTTCTGATGTCAACTACTCCTTACAGTTTGATGACAAATTCATTCTGTAATTTGTTGAAAACCCATCTCATTTTAATTTTGAAAAAGATAGCATTGCATAGCATGAATATATAATATACTGTATATACTGTATATTTAAATAGAGTATATATATATTTTTAAAGTAATTTAAATTGTGCTGCTTCGAATTGTTTTGGTTGATTCAAATTATCTCACTCGGTCGAATTTATTGCAGTTCAAACACATCAGAATATTCAGCTTTGAAAGTAACCATTACAAACATCTATCTATTTTCAACACCGCTTATCCTGTACAGGGTGATGGAGCCTATCCCAGCTGTCTTTTGAGCGAAGGGCGGAAATATTATGTATTAAAGCATTTATTGTACACAGCAAACATGTAATTGTTGTTCTTCATCAAGTCACTCTTGTAATTTGGGCTAGATGAAGGAGAGAGCTTATTTGACTGTGGGGGTTCTACAATTTTGCTCACTACTACCAGTCACAATTTCCAGATTTCTCATTGTCGATATGCATCACCCTTGTGTATTTTGTTGAATTTCAGTCGACATTTTTGTTGACCACACCACATACAAAGATGAGACAGAACCAACCGTGCATCCTTCTTGCCACAAGCTTGGGACAGCACAGGCCCCATAGAGTAAAATGTTCTACCCAGAGTGCATTTAATGCCTAAGGATGACAGTGAAGTTATTTATAGGAACATGAGGACAATACACAAAATTCATTTCTTCAGCACGAACAGGCAAAAATGCTTTCCGTAAAATCCTTGTCCCTTCTTACAAGTGGGTGTGCTGAACCATGTTTTATTGGTCAGATGAAACCTGGCTCTGTCCTGGCACTGTGAGCCCCGTTTGTGAATCTTCCCAAATGTCAGAAAATGCTTCTTATGCATGTGGATTATTTGTATTCACCAAAACACAATGCAGAAGCAAACACCTTTCACAGTATCCACGTTGCTTATTTCCACCTTATCCTGGTACAGTATACACATAATGACACCTCAACTGATATACACAAGTCTCCTAAATCGATATTTATTTGGAATATTTTTAACACGTGATTGTTGGCACCAGCAGAGGTGGAACCAGAGGATCAAAAGGGGCACGGGCACTTTTTGGTTTGTCTTTCACGTGCCCCTTTGCTCCCTTTATCACACCCTTTATTTTTTGCGCTGGGTGGCGCCTATCTGAGCATATATTTCTTATCAGTAGCATAATAACAGTACATGTAGCAACTCAGTATTACTCAAAACACACTCTTCACCACAGGACAATCTTTCAGATATATCTGATGACACTACAGTGAAACTCCTCTACAACGAAATCATGTTTGCAGCAAGACATTTTTCACAACAGGTGGTTTTTCACTGTGGCAAATTTAATCTCACACACACACACAAACATCCACACACACACACACAAACACCCACACACAAACGTATGTGTTATCTTTATTTTTATTCCAATAGTGCATAAGTATGAGCATACACTCATTTGACACTTCATATAGTCAGTGTAGAAAGAAAAAAAGGGAAAGACATTTACGAATCAGCACTTTCACTGACATCAATTTCTTGGATAGTTTATTTTATTTTGTTTCCTCCGTCTTTCATTTTGATCACTTTTGCCCTCTCTTCCAGCGTCAGAGCTCTTCTTGTCTTAGCTGCTTGACATCCAAAGGTCCGTTTTGTAGCCATTTTTGCAATGCAACGTTCTTGCTGAGTCTGAAACTAACAATAACAAATACTTCCTGTACTACTGTGCATGTGTAAACCAGTCTGGTGGTTGCTTTTGCCCTTTCCGAACGAAGCAGTAGAGGTCGCTGTTGGATTAGACTTCGTTATAGTAAATCTTGTCGCGAGGCAAGAGCAGAGAAAAAGATTTCGTACAACGCAACATGTTTTTTTTTTTTTGTATGGGGGCCAGGAGAGTGGGAATGGAGTTAATGCATGAACATTTTTTCACACTAGGGGGTATTTTTGCCCGTCTATGTTTCGTTGTAGAGGAGTTTCACTGTAGTCAGCAATTTTTCTTTTCCAAAATATTTTAATGTGAGATGCAAATGACTTTTCAATGTGATCCTTTGTTGTTTGCATTTTGTGTGTCTGCATTTTGGGGATCCAAAACATTCGGTTCGTTCTCGAGCCTGACACAAACAAGGACCGATTATCAGTGAGTGTGTGTGTGTGTGTGTGTGTGTGTGTGTGTGTGTGTGTGTGTGTGTGTGTGGGCAGGGGGGTGTTTGCGTGTGTGTGTGTAAGTGTATTTCGCTTCAGTAATCGTGAACACCACTAAACAAACGACTAAACAATTCCAGTCAGCAACACTCATCAGTGAGTCAATGCACATCGACTGACAAACTTCAACAGAAAACTGTGAGCCCTGCTATTATCAGGGAACATGTCATGTCACGTGGGGGTGTGGCAAATTAGAAGAAAGGCACCACTTGAAAAAGACCCCTGAAGGATGTCAATGTCTTTTCCATTTTTGCAACGTGGTCTCTTTGTGCCAACCCACATACACGGTGTGTTGAATTTACTCCATTTTATTTCATCTAGTAGTTAGTTGCAAGACCTAAAATCCTCTGGATATAGATTCATTTTTTAAGTAGATGTATAGAATTCATAAATAAAAAATATGTACCTAGATCCAGTTTAACCTCAGCAAGAATATAAATCGAGCTTAGCTCACAGTCTCATTTTGATGATGCGTAAGTCCAAAGTGGCATGCTTTGTACACGAACAACTAAATGAAATTGCTTTCAGCCTGATATGTTGACATTCCATTGGCTTTGTGTAAAACGAAAGAGCCGCGTGCATTTAGACCCATACTTGACTTCCGAAACAAGAACATTTTATTCTCTCCCTTGAAACCTTGCAGTTGCCTCAAGGGGGAAACGTGGGTTCTTCTTGAAAAACTTTGACCTAGATTTCCCTCGTCTACCTTTATTACAAAGTCATAGTGTGGAATGGTTTGACACATACACTCTGTTGTTTCGTCTTAGTCGAGACAATATGGTTCAATAACCAAACAATGCCCCCGGTTTAATTTTAGAATGCCGCGGTTAGAGCGGATTGCTTGTGATGAATCAATAAAACGTATGTTTTGACACTGAAGAGGATTTAAAAAGACAAACACCTCAGCCACACTTTAAAATGAGTGCAAGTGTTAAGACAAAACATTTTGTCAAACTAAGGACAGAGAGAATAAATTGATGAACGATTGATGGTGAGAATGGCAGTAAACAGAAACGGTGATGTTCTGTTTATATCGCATTGTATTATATATGTGTTATGAAGACAAACTCCAGTAGAGCGTGAATGAGCTCGTTCCCCACAGATGAGATGTACACATTAAATGCGTCCACAATGTGGAAATTCCATCTGATGCCGAATGAAAGCTTTTCACTGTTTGGTCGAAGGGTGGCTTTGCCTTTCCCAAACCGTTTCATATGATACCGATTTACACACTTGTGGTTTTTCTATATGAAAGTGTGCAACTGATATCATTTTCTAACATGCCATGAATTACTGTACAGTTCAAAGTTTTAATCGTGTACTTAGACTCGCCTCTTGAGTGTTTCAACAAACATATCGGGTCCTCGGTTGCTTTGAGTTTTGATTTGTTTTTTGTTTGTTTTTTATTTAAATCATCTAGTTTGAATTAGGTTTTAGAGCAGACATGCTAGTTTTAATTATGTTCTTTTTCAAATATGCTCCCTTTTAGTTTGTATTAGTTTTAGTGTTGGCTTTAGTTTCTTTAAATGTATATGTGAACTACAAAGGGTTTTACACGATAAAAAATGGTAGTGTTTGGGGGGCGGGTCCTAAACCAGTTGTTCGGGACATGTTGATTTTGAGCAGATTGGTTTAATTATTTTGACCCATCAGAATCGATTGAAGATTTGATTTTTTTTAAAGTACATTTAATGTAACAATCTGACTTTGGACATGAGGATTGGGGTTTAAATCCCGTTCAGGGCAGACAGCCCAGACTAGAAAATGTCACGAAAACTGTAAAAACTGTGCCAGACATGTTATTGATGCGACTTCCGGTGGTGACCCCCTGAGAGGGGAAAGTTGCTTTTTATCCTTCTTCAAATGATCAATTGTCCAATATTAGTTCTTTTAAAATCGGCAGTTTGCCCATATTTATGTCCCCCGCCCCCGCCTCCAACCCACGACATCAAGTCAGTACAACACAGGACAAAAATAATGACATTCAATCACCGAAAAATGGGTTGCTTACCTGCACTGGCACAGTAGTGAAGTCATAATTACAGTAAATATTTGAAGTACAAAAACATTTAAAGGTCATAAAAGGAAATAATCCAGTGGAAAAACAATAAGGAGGTCCACAGCAGTTATTGAGCATGCCTTCACGTGCCACATGATGCTCCTTTGCGCTGCACCGTACTCACTCACTAACATAATCAAACGCAGAAGTACGTCGACCCCAAATATAAGACATTGAAAATTGAAATGAACTTCACGTGCTTTCTTAAGCTGCATGACAAGGCAGTCTCACACCGCCTCGTACACCAATTCTTCGAATGCATGGGAACCTCAAAACCAATTGTTGGAAACTGAATTGGAGATTTTAAACTTTTTTTCCCCCCCATTTAAAAAAATGGTTGTGTAATTTTACTTTTTTTTTTTGCAGCCAAAATACTCCTTCGTGTCATTGAAATAATCAAAACCTGGAAAATAAAAGAAAAACATCACACAACGCAGATCGATGACCTACATAAACGTGCATTATACTGTATTGCTTCTGGTGCCAATGCGAGACGCTGTTTTTCGGGATGCGCGCCGTCATTCGACTAGTTTTTTTTATTTTATTGTTTTTATTGCAAAAATCTAAGCTATGAGTGTTGTATGGTAGCAGTGACCTCGACTCAATTCACAGCAAGTGACAGTTTGGCCCATGGTGATCAACCCTTAATAAAAAAAATACAAATTTAAGCCGTTTATCGACACTCCAAGTTGAACTTTACTGTCAAACTAAACATAAAACAAAGACAATTACACATTGAGTATTTAAAATAGCTCCACTTTGCCTTCACTCCCCTTAGTTTAATGCTGACAAACACACACAGGCAACAAATGTCCTCGATGTATATGTTGATGTAAAGACACCAAGTAACGGATATTTCAAACTCGTATCTCGGGGCACCACTGTACATATTTGTATTTTTTTCCTTTGGAAAAATAAACATGACTGACGAGCAGTGTACAATGCTGGCAGGCCAAAGATCTGCTCTCCATATGGCTGCTTCTGGGCTGATGGCCCCAGGAATTTGAATTTCAAATGGCACCAAATCTGAAGGGAGGAGCTCGGCTTTGAGGTGAGGGGCCGACTGGAAATGAGATGCCACCCCCTAGAAGATGATGGGAGAGGCGAGGATGGGGAGGAACACCGGGGAAGGGCTCTTTCTCCTCAATTATCCAAATTTACTGGCTTTTGCTTCCTCTACAAAATTACATGACAAGTCTTCATCCCAGGGGAAATATTTTATGTCATGAATGTTTCACTCATATTAGGATTTGTCTCTTTGAAAAGATGCCGAAAAGAATCATTTAATTTTAAATGCACCATTTTACTCAAACTGCACCTCTAAAAATGCCAAATTGAATCAGACGTGTATTGACAAAATAATCATGATACACTTCCTCCCAAAAATCTCATATCTTTGACACGGTTGACAGTCAAATGTTGGTCTTTCTTTCTGCGAAACAATGTGTTCTATAATCTTCATGTTTTGTTTTTTTAACTTAATGCCAAAGGTTATCTGTGCCACGAATGCTGATGTTAACCCAAGTGTGTTCAAAATGTACATCCATGGTTTTGTAACAAACCGGTGCTAATAATATTTACTACAAGAAAATGAGAAACTTCATAACAACGATATCAAGTTAAAATCATATCTAATGCTTTCTTACCTCCAAGACCAGGGCGGAGACGATTATCATAGCCGTCGAGCAGGCTGTCTAGGATGCGCGTGAACAGGGTGATGTTGGTTTTGAAGGCATCAGACGTGTCGTCTGCATTTACCGATCTGGTCAACACACACATGATAACAACATGACAAGCTAGAAGACCCTTCACAAACAAAATATGATTGTATTTGAGGAGTGCAATCAAAGACCCGATTCATGAAACAAAATGCCATTTTTCCATTCTCCATTTAAGGCAGAACATCTATAAGCCATCTTATCATAGGGCTAAAATGCAACATAATATGCATTGTAAATGAAGTCACAAAAGGTATTACATTCGAGCAGAAAATACTCGACAACTTCGTCAGCTCACGAAGAACAACCTCGGGTCAGTCGTATTTCTATTCTGAAGGAGGAGAAAGGAAATGTATCATTTATTCTGGGTAATTTCTTCCAATTTTTTGGACTACTATCACAAATTATTTACAGAAATTGTTAAAGGTAGTATCAACTATACCAGTAGCAATGCAGTTGATATATGACTGAAAGTCCATGTCCATTTTTGTCCTGAGTAACACAATTCAATGCACTAATAGTAATAGAGAGAGAGAGCGAGAGAGAGAGAGCCTCTCTCTCGCTCTCTCTCTCTCTCTCTCTCTATATATATATATATATAATAACACACAGCCTTTCTACGTTTGCCCTGAATTGTCTCAATGGGACGACATAGAACAGGGACTAGTACAGGGACCTTAAGCTGGATATCAAGGACATTGAATAGCAGCTCAGCTGTTTTTCCGTGTGTGTGAATGTGAGTGTGAATGTTTGCCTAATTGTGCTCTGTAATTATTGCCGACCAGCCCAGGTTATACCCAGCCTCTGACATTGTAAAAATGTAGGTAAATGCACGTAAAATACATATTTACATATATTCACCATTTCATGCACCCTGTAACCTGATAACATGATAAACTGGCCACTGCAGTAAGCACTGTCCCCGAAAGAGTTCAATGATATGGAATGATGTGAAATGTGGATATTGGATTGGATTGGATACAACTTTATTGTAAAATGTACTGTATGTGTAACATACAGCACAGATTAAATTTCTTCCCTCTCAACATAAAACAAGATATGGAATGATATCGAGTGATGAGATCGAATGATGTACAATACTGTAAATTAAAAAAAATAAATACATAAAAGTGCAATATCTTGATTAAACACTAAAATTGTCCCTAGGTGTGGATGTGAGCGTGGATGGTTGTTCGTCTCTGTGTGCCCTGCGATTGGCTGGCAACCAGTTCAGGGTGTTCCCCGTCTACTGCCTGAAAACGGCTGGAATAGGCTACAGCACCCACCGCAACCCTTGTGAGGATGAAGCGGTTCGGAAAATGGACGGATATTTTGATGAAAAGTGTGCAACGATATTGAGTGGTGAAAAATATGGCATGATAACTGACGTGGAAACATATTAAAACATCTGGAATGATGCAAATGACATTGGTGAAATGTGTGTAATATACTGTATTGATGAAAAAAGTGTAGTATGCGGCAATGTTCAGATTGCTGAAAATCATTGAGCAATGATGTGTATCTGTGAAGTTAAATGTGTCTGTGGGAATGAATGGCAAACTTTGAGGTTGAAATGTGGAATTAAAAAACTGGAAGGCTTCCAGCATTCACACAAGAAACGTAACATTTGCACCCTGGCTATGATGCATTTTTCATTTCCAGCAAGTCAATAACAACCCATTTGGTTTGTCAGCACCATGCCTCCAGGTTATGGCCAGACTAAGGGCGCAGAAGGTAAACTGCCTCTCCTTTGTGCACAACATGTGCGTCCACGGACTACAAAATCGGCGGAAAGTCCCTCGGTTAATAATCAGCCAACACGCTTCCCCTCTAGGCGTCTCCCTTTCACAGAGGCATAAACTTAAAGATGAAAAAGAATCACCTGGTTATCCACAAAGCCATGAGCGCCAGGCAGGAGATGAGCAGAGGCGCGCTCTTGCCGCTCCACATTGCTCCTTCAACACCGACACGAGCAGGACGCTCACTGCAACGACAACCGCTGGATTTAATCATAACATACAGGTCATTGCATCCAGCAATATTGACACCCAAAGGAGTGGGCTCAAAAGAGATGTGATTGGCGATTAGTATTCAGTGACACGTCCCACGCACCCACGAACTGCGTTGGCACAAAATACCGAATCGTGTCAGTCCACATATTTTACGCCGTGCCATCAATTAAGCCACAATCATGAAGATTAATTTTCAAAGAGAGTGAGTGTGAAAGAGACGTAGAGGAAAGAAGGGGAGCTTCGCCCCCTTCGCCCACGCGTTTACGCGTTTTGCGGTGATAATGGCTGCGTGCTTCTTTTGTGCCAAAGCGCACTCACCTGAAGTGCACAAAGTACCCACGGCAGCCGCGATCGTCGACGATTAAAAAAAGGAAAAAGTTAAAGCCAATCCCTGCTCTCTCCTGATGTGATGAATCGATGGAAGTGTGTCATGAGAACAAACAAATCGTAGTCCCAGTCAGCTGGAATGCACCGGCTTCCATAGTGGCTCGAACGAGGCAATTAAATGAAAGACAAGCGTTGGTCAAATAAGGGAGCGAATAAAATAAAAATAATATTTTTTAAAAAATCAAAACAAGCAGTGTGGGGCTGCTGCTTTCAAAAGGTTTTGAGCAACATCATCTTGTGCTCTCGATGTGATTCGTGATTAGCAAGAAGCACATTGAGTCCCCCCCACCAAGAAACACGCACACACGCACACACACTACAAAGGCTGACGAGGACACACACTGGGTCCTAGAGGTAGTTCAGCATTTCCCGAGCTAAGAAGCGCATTCCAAGGAATGTGTGCACCTTAATTGATGTCACTTCCGCTGTAGCTGCCACTCAATATGGTAAATTGGTAACGTATCGATTGTGCAAATTTGGTCGCATTCGCATCCACCATGGTGACGAAACTGACGCTGGAGTTGTTTTACGATGAATTACTGTCTTTGTCCAACAGGATATTGTGTGCTTGTCAGAGCTAATACAGTGAAACCTCTCTGCTTATATTTTAGTTAATGATTGGGACACTAAATGAAACACAAATATTGGGGGCACTAGAACACCTTAGTTATGATTGTGGTTATTGTAAATAATGGTAACTACAACGAAATAAGCCAAACTAAAATTGGAGAAAAAAAAACATCTTTCATGAAATGAAATAAAAATGAAAACTAATTAAAACCTAACATCTTCTACAGCTTTCGGGGTGTATCGTAAATTTAGTTATTTGTATATTGCTGTAAATTCCTTGCTACAGAAGAAGGATGGTCCTGGAATTGCCACATCTGGCGCCCTTTACATTACATCAGCCATCACAACTGATTTTTGAGTCCCTGGGCAGATTAGATGTATTTGGCAACACAGCGGATGAAATTTAATGGGATAGCCACATACATTGTCCTGGAAACACTGCAGCCAAGAGAAAAACTATAAAACAAATGAAATAACCCGGCAGGTATCAAATATGAGAATTTCATTGGGGGGGGTCATTATAGGTTGGAAATACAGTACAGTACAGTATACTATAGATCAGCGTCACTGACAGTGTTTGGACCAACACAAGAAAGCCTTGTTGGCCCTGCTGGCCAAGCGCTGAAATTTCAGCACTAAATTTATCCACTTTCATTGTCAGTCATTGTGCCAACTGGGCCGCGCTCATGACATGAGTGAGTGTGATGCAATGCCTTGCAATAAATGATGTGCTGCAAGAGAATGCAACTCAAGCAGAAGTAACAAATAAGAAACATTATTTGCATGAACAATATAACACAGGTTTAATAAATATAAAATGTATCTCTTTTGGAGCTCTTTGGTCCCCAGATCCACCCTTGGACTTGATAACGGGCCCAGGGGTCACATTTAGTTAGGCGGCCTGGTTCATTGATCATTGATCAGAGGTATTGATTAGAGCACAGATCAACAGAACAGCAGTGTGCCGTCTGAAGTGAAGTGCGGGAAGGTGGCAATTGTGTTTGATAATGGTCTGACCCCCGGTCTGTTTTGATCTGTGTGTGCTTTTTGTGGGCCGCTTTGCTGTCTCTTAAGCCAGGGAATGTGCTCCTGATGATCTTCGGCAAGTCTTTGCGCCAATGCTGTTTTTACGACAGTGTTCAATTTGATGCTTGTGAAAGTCATGACATTACAGTTCTTGGAGTTATAACGTGGCTTGCTGTGTTTTAACACCTGCAGTCCCCAACATCTCACTGGCGCGGCACCAATGTGGTCTCCTCAGCAGAATTCTCAGTGCATCATTGTAAACTAGGCTGACTTTGACCACAAGTAGGCAGTAGAGCATGCAGTGTGTTCTGAATGAAAACATTCAGTCCATCAGCACATGTACTAAACTTGAGAGAAAGCAACATTGCTTGTGAATATCTTAGTCATCTTTCAGCCAGTCTGTGATGAGATGGCCAAGATACTTCACTTTGCTCAGACGTCTTAAATTCTTACTGGCTAATCTGAATGGAGGAAACATAAGACATTTGTCCACCTTTGTTCTAGAGATATGAACACACTCTTATCTGGATTGAATTTCATGTCATGGGCAATACCATATACAAAGCAAGCCAAGTCAACAAGTCAAGTCAACAGTATTTATAGAGCACTTTCAAACAGCCATCGCTGCATACAAAGTGCTGTGCATGGAGCGATTTAACATACACAATAAACAGTAAGACGAAATGGTAATAAAGGCGGTAGAAAGCACCAAGCAGTAAAATCATGCTGAGTCAAACGCCAAACAATACAAGTGGGTTTTGAGGACGGCTTTAAAGATGGGCAGCGAGGAGGCTTGCCGAATGTTCAGTGGGAGGTCATTCCAGAGAGAGGGACCAGTAACAGAAAAAGCTCGATCCCCTCTGAGCCTCAGTTTAGTTCTTGGTACTTCTAACAAAGACTGGTCCACAGACCTGAGGCGACGGGCAAGTGTGTAGGGGCGGATGAGCTCAGAGAGGTAAGGTGGCGCGAGATTATTTAGAGATTTGAAAACAAAAGAGGATCTTGAAAATAACTCTAAAATGAATGGGGAGCCAATGAAGGGATGCCAGAGTAGGAGTTATGTGCTCTCTCTTACGAGTATCAGTCAAGAGGCAGGCAGCGGCATTCTGGACCAGATGAAGGCGCTTAATGGAGGACTGGCTGACTCCACTGGCATTACAGTAATCGAGCCGGGATGTGACATAGGCATGGATTACTGTCTCAAAGTGTTCATGTGAGAGGAAAGGTTTTATTTTGGCCAGCTGTCTAAGGTGAAAGAAGCTGGATTTAACAACGGCACCAATTTGCCAATCGAGTTTGAAATCACTGTCCAGTTTAAGGCCCAAGTTTGAGACCGTTGATTTCAAATAAGGAGCCAGGAGGCCCAAGTCTACAGGATGGAATGTACAAGGGCCACTGGGACCAAACAATATCACCTCTGTCTTCTTTTCGTTGAATTTCAAGAAATTTTGTGCCATCCAGGTTTTGATTTCTTCCAGACAGGATAGGAGTGGCCTTAATGAGAAGGCGTCTTTCTTGCTCAGTGGGACATAGATCTGGCAGTCATCTGCATCGCAGTGGAAGGGAATACCATGTTTCCTTAAGATGGAACCCAATGGGAGAAGATACAGTGAGAATAGCAGAGGCCCCAGAATTGAGCCCTGTGGAACACCACATAACAGGGGAGCAGTGCGTGACTCAGAGCAGCCAAGGCTGACACAAAAGGTCCTGTCAGCTAGATAGGACCTAAACCACTCAAGAGCGCTGCCGCCAATGCCCACAAAGTGCTGCAAACGAGTCAGCAGAATACTGTGATCCACTGTATCAAATGCTGCAGTTAAGTCCAATAAGACCAGACACACGTGGTCTCCACAGTCATTTGCCAGGAGGATGTCATTAGAAACGCGTAACAGGGCTGACTCCGTGCTATGCATCGTCTTGAAACCTGACTGGAAGACCTCCAAGATGTTATGTTCATCCAGGAAAAGTTTCAACTGCATGTGCACCACTTTTTCCAGAATTTTGGAAATGAAAGGCAGTTTTGAAATGGGCCTGTAACTTGACAGCACATCTGGATCAAGACCAGGTTTCTTGATCAAGGGTTGGACCACAGCATGTTTAAACTGTTGGGGAACTACACCAGAAGAAAGGCTGCTGTTGATGATATCCAAGACCGATGCACCAACACTCGGGAGAACCTCCTGAAAGAAGCGTCGGGGAAAAGAGTCGCAACGGGAGCCAGATGGCTTCATCTGGCGAACTACATCCTCCAAAAGCGCCAAGGACACAGTATCAAAAGAATTAAGTACAGCTGAACATGGAACATGGACAGAGGTGTCAGATGCGGTATTTGAGACCGGAGTCCTAGCTGTAGAGACCTTATCAATGAAAAACTGAAGGAATCTGTTGCACATCTCGGGTGAAGAATCCGAGCAAGTAGGCAGAGGGGGTTTGAGTACAGAATCTATCGTTTTAAATAGTGCGCGTGGGTTGTGACGGTTAGCTAGAATAAGGTCCGACAGATATTCTCTTTTACTGTGAGCTGGTAGTTACGCCAGCAGTCTTTCCTAATTTGATAAGAGACATGCAATTTGTCTTTTTTCCACTTGCGTTCAGCTTTGCGACACTCCTGCCTAGCTGCGCGCGTAATGTCGTTAAACCATGGCTCGGGTTTAGGCTTTGGGAGCACAATTTTTGAAGGAGCCAGCAAATCCAGGATGGCACGGCCTGACGAGTCGAACCAAGAGGTGAGTTCCTCTGCGTTAGACGAGGGTACGCAAAGGTTATTAAAGGCATCAGAGAAACGACTAGCAGTGCGAGGGTTAAAAATTCGGCGTTTACAGCTAGGAGCGCCAGATTTCACAGCAGCATGCGATAAGACTACTTCAAATAAAACTGCCATGTGATCAGAAATTGCATTTTCAAGGACTTCCAGATTCGACACCGGTAGACCATGAGCAAGGACAAGGTCTAAAATATGTCCTTGTTCATGTGTCGGGCTGGTCACATATTGCACAAAATTAAAAGAGTCGATAAGTCTTAAGAAGTCTTTTGCTAGCGGTTTTTCCGGACAGCACACATGGATATTAAAATCCCCCATTAGGAGGATCTGATCATATCTCAGCCTGATTTCCGCAAGTAAGGTTGAAAAGTCACTTAAAAAGTCTTTGTTGTATTTAGGAGGACGGTAAATGACAGCACAAAGCACCGGGAAAACACGACCAACTTCAAAGAAGGTTGCTTCAAAGCTGTTGGCCGATGTGGTGAATGTGCACCGTTTACATTTGAAATTGTTCTTAAAGATGCTTACCGTACCTCCACCACGTCCTGATGTCCTCGGGGTATCGAGGAAACCACAGTTAGGTGGTAACAATTCAATCAAAGCGTTGTACTCACCAGTACCTGCCCAAGTCTCCGTCAGACACAGAAAATCCAAGTCATTGGAAAGGAAATACTCCCTCAGAATATGGGTCTTGTTCGTCAGCGACCGGGCGTTTAACAACGCGATCCTCGTGGAAGTAGCAACGGGAGGGATTGCCTCTGTCGATCGCCGAGCCCGGGGGAATTCCCTCAAAAGGTTTCGCTGGACTCCTCCCCGAGAAAGGCGCGCAGGGTAGAAATGTCGTGGCGCGACAAGCAGACATTAACAAGCTGCTGGAGATCAATGGGGACTGAAGACCACAAGGTCATCGGCATAGATTATATGATTCACCAAAGTATTGCCAATCATGTTAAAACCAATCGGAAGGTCATCGACATACAGATTCAAAAGCATTGGAGAGAATATTCCACCTCGTCTGACCTCATTCCTAACCCCAAATGGGGCAGAGACACGTTGACTGTATTTTTCTCGCATTGACCGATTGGGCTCCCAACAGGACAGAATTCTCGGCAATACCTTGAGGTACATCTCTGCTTCTCATTTTATCAAATACTGTAACTTAAAATTATTCACCTGTTCAAAGGGTTTTGAAGCATCAATAAAACACATTAAAACGGAGGAATTCTTATCTTGATACATATTGATAATTTCCTTTCAGGCCAACTCTGTGCCATGCTTAACTTTAAAGCCACATTGGTTGTCAGTAGAGGAATTTTTCTCCACAATTCTGTCCAACAGGATGCTTTTCAAAACTCTAGACCAGGCGTGTCCAAAGTCCGGCCCGCGGGCCAAATGCGGCCCGCGGTCGAATTTCATCCGGCCCTCGGCCCCTCTCATAAAATCAGTGCCGTCTGGCCCGCAGGTTGGGCGCAATGGAACACGTTTGCATTGACTGAGGTCTCGTAGACTGGTGAGTGATGTTTCATAAAGTACTGCTTCCCTCTAGTGGCTAAATGAGTAATAGCATTCACTAAATGAGTAATAGCATTTAGACACTAGAGGGCATCACTCACGATTTAACAAGACATCACTCCGTGTTTATATTGACTGATATGTCATATTTCAAATGACCCTTGCAGTTGTGGATATGTGTATTGCTTGTTCATTTCCCTGTTGTTCGAGTCAAAGGTTTTGTGACTATTGAAAAGTCATGTTGATACATTTTATGTTTCAAATCAATCAATTTGCACTCAGGAGACTTCTGTTTAAGAAAAAGTCAAGTGAATACGCAGTTGCATGTGATATACCTGTTTCAAATGAACCAAAAGAACTTCTTAAGATTGTTGAAATTAAAATAAAAATGGAAATGTGAAACAGACTGGCTTACTAAAATTTGTTGAACAATATTGTTGTTCAATGTAAAGAATATCACCCAAGGTCGGCCCCCCGACATTTTACCACATAAAATCTGGCCCCATTGGCAAAAAGTTTGGACACCGCTGCTCTAGACTTTAGACACTGTTTTGATCAGAGGAAAAGACACGGATCAAGCGGTACGGAAGATGAATGAATGAATGAATGAATGAATGAATGAATGAATGAATGAATGAATGAATGAATGAATGAATGAATGAATGAAAAGACAACATTGTTTTGATCAGAGAAGAAGACAACAACAGCCTCAGTCTGTCACTGAGAAAGGGCCCCGTGTACACTTTATGTGATATCTCCTTTAGTTATTCACCGATTGCCCTTATTTTACAGGACATGGCAGAATCAACAACCGTGAGTACACCAAGACCCCAGTGGGAGCTGGGACAAAGAATACACTGTGTCAAGATAAGATAAGAAAGCCTTTATTAGTCTCGCAATGGAGAAATTCCCGATTCACAGCAGCAAAGTTATGAAAGGAAGAAGTAGAACAACAAAATATAGGAGCTGCTGGAAAGGCAGCCACTCACGCGGCGCCATTTTTAAGTCAAAATAACAAAACAACACATAGGACACAGACAGTCGTGCAATCTTCACCACTTTTTTGCATACACTTTGTTGTCTGAAGCAGTTATAGATGAAAGAGGAGAGGATCAAAGTGTCCTTTTACCAGTGCATCAGAGACGTCATGCTGAAAATGAGCACACGTCTGCTTCAAGCTAAGTTTTGAAAGCAAATATGAAGCTGTTGCGTCCATTGACGAAAAAGAGATTGGCTCACATCTCCTGTCCCATGTAAATCCACTTCCATTCCAAGCCGCGACTCCCAGTTCCAAATCCGCATCGGCGCTCCGCGCTAACGCTCCTTTCTTCTCATCCTTGGCTCCTCAAGCCTTACATCCATTCAGCCGCAGACCGTTCAACAGCACCGATCTCTCCGCTGAACAAAGTGGGGCTGTGAAAAATGCTGCCCATAACAGGCGCAAGACACAAGAGCCCCGGGACTGTCCAGCAACGACAGTCAAATGGCGCTGACATTCCTCCCAGGCAAAAACAGTGCTGGTATACCCATGCTGCCAAGAAGGCGCAACCACCAAGTACAGAGTTTCCTCCTTGATGAATGTCGTGGCCAGAAAATGCTGAAAAAAGTCCACATCAGGTCCACACGATGTAACAACAAACACAAAGTGACAAAACAAAACCAAAAAAAACACCAAAAAAAGCAAGGCTCATGAGAGCACTTGCCGACGGCTGCCTACTCGGGCGCCATCTTGACTTATTGTCTTGTTAAATTTTACTACAAGACAGGCTCGTTTAAGAAAACCCATGACAGTTTCATGCGTCAGTTCGAATGTGAAAAGGCTCCATCCAAAAGCAGAATTTAGAACTGGGACGGAGCAAGTTCTCACCCTCAAACCTGTCCCGAGATTGGCTGAAAGAGAACTTAGGAGGCCAAGTGATCAGTCTCCGGACTGATTTTGAGTGGGCACCCCCTAGCCCGGAACTAAGCCGCCCAGATTTTTTTTCTTTGGTGCTATCTTTAGGAGAGAGTCTACGCAGGCAAACTCAGAATCATCATGGAACTCAAGAAAGCCATCAGGGAGGAGATGAGAGCCATTACCAATTCAGTCTGTAAGAACGTCATGGACAACTTCGTGCTGCGGCTCAAGAAATGCACGGAGCTAAATGGAGGCCATCTAGAACATTTGCTGTAGAATGGAGCAAAAAAAGGCCATAGACCCTAGTGTTTTGATGTGATATTTTGAGTATAATTAAACTAGTTATGGCCAAGGTTTCATTTCATTCGGACAAAACACTAAGAAACGGGGCCTAATTAGAGTTGGGGCCCGTTTTTTAGGGCCACCCTGTATTATAGCACTCTCCTTAGTTTGTGAAGTGTAGGCAGGGATTTAAATTTTATATGCTCGTGTAAATAGTTTAAAAATTCCTCTCTTTACAAATCTCGTTTAATCTTAAAAGTGCATGACTATATTTTTCAATACCAATGACTTCTTAAGGTTTTGTGCCTTTGTATATTCAGTGGGATCAGTTGCAATGCATATATGTGAATGATAAAAGTAAATTGCACATTTGTCTCAGGAAATCTTAGGTGCTTCAAATGTTTTGTAAAAGATGTGTTCATTAAATTTCAACAGTTTCATAGTGTTCTTTTGCTTCTTTAGACAAAAACAAAGGAAAGACATATTATTTTGGTTATTTACAGCAGAGTATGGTAACATTTTTAATGGTCCGGCCCAATTGACATATACCGAGGCCGTATGTGGCCCAAAATGTGAAATGACTTTGACACCCCTGGTCTATAGTTTTCAGGACAGCCGACTTTACGTGAATTTTTCCTTATCACTGGAGCGAACAAGACAGATATCATCGTATCTGCTAAGAAAGTATGAATTAAGAAGGCATTGAAGCAAACGGCAACCAGTGGGGCTAACCTCACGCTGGCATATTTAATGCCTGTAATGTGATCCAAACCACTTGCTTCGTTACCTGATGGCATTTATAGTGCGGGTCACTTCATAAAAATTACCTTGAAAAATCAACACGCTTCACATTATCAGGTACAAAGACACATCTTTTAACACAATTTTAAAAAGTGTTGTTGTGCTGTCTCCACAGCTCAGCAAGATTGTCAACGCCTGAGATACCATCTACATTACATTTGAGCACGCAAACACACACACACACACACACACACACACACACACAGATATATATCCATCCATCCATTTTACGATCCGCTTTATCCTCACAAGCGTCGCTGAGGGTGCTGGAGCCTATCCCAGCTGTTGAACCGGTTGCGAGCCAATCACAGGGCACACATTGACGAACAACCATCCACGCACGCACTCACACCTAGGGACAATTTTGAGTGTTCCATTAACCTGCCGTGCATGTTTTTGGAATTTGGGAGAATGTCCAAAACACAGGGAGACCGGAATCGAACCCTGCATTGTAAGGTCAACGCACTAACCACTGGCCCACCGAGCTGCCCACAGAGAGAGAGAGAGAAATCAGTCTCCTCACCATGCGTGATTTTCTGCTCCAACAAAGCACCCTAGTCACCTCTCAGTGTGTGCTCATAAACATTATAGATCATCCCAAGCATGATGATAAACATATCTGCAATGCTACCTTCCATTTTATACACATTCACCAGGTCCATACAAACCAGAGGGATATTTTGGACATGATAGAGTGAGTATACAGTACGTTGCTGTCAGTTGCATGTCAGACAAAAATGCTGTGCCATTCTCTGGCCTGTTTCCTCTGCAACAAGGCTTGA
Organism: Hippocampus zosterae; assembly: GCF_025434085.1. Classification (NCBI taxonomy): domain Eukaryota; kingdom Metazoa; phylum Chordata; class Actinopteri; order Syngnathiformes; family Syngnathidae; genus Hippocampus; species Hippocampus zosterae. Next base: position 30,910,069 of record NC_067451.1, read on the forward strand.
ATGGGAGAAAGATGTTAAAAGAGGCTGGAAAGATGAGGAGCCCAACAAGGCAGACTCTTAGAAGAACCGCATCAAGACATTACACAGAACCACACTGTGATTAAGATCGCATCATCAACTCTCAAAGCGGAGTATCCTTCATGATACAAATAATGATGCCTTGTTGACTCACTCTGTGTTACATTTGTCTTCTAAAATCATGGGCCATGAGACAGAGCTCGACAATAAACTTGAGCTTCACAGGTGGTATCGGATGTCAGAGTAAACGTAATTGCCGCCTTCTAGTGGAATAATCTGGTATTATTTTTTTACAGAGGGGAAAATTGATTTTTGCAGAGGGCCGACGTCTTTAATAGCAGCGGCATGCATGTCCCAGCTTTTTTAAACCTTTAATGACCCTAATATTGTTTCATTTGTGAAAGTAATTTTCACCCTAAAAAATAAAGCCCTATTTATGTATCCTGCTCATCATTTCCATAAAACCCCAAAATCTGCATGTTTTTGAGTATGACTCCTTTGCCTTTTAACACACAAAAGAAAAAGGTATACTCCATCAGTTGTCATGTTTGTGGACGTTTGCATTTTTTGCCCAGATTTTGCTCCGTTTCTTGTTCTGTCATGTATCACAAAGTCTTGGTTTGGTTTGTGTCTGTATCTGTTCTCATCGAGGCACGCCTGAGCAAGACTCATGTGGCTGGAAGATGATTGGTTAACAAATACCGAACAACCATACAACACAGGAAAACAACACAGAATTTAAAACAAAACAAAATCTGTTCCCCCTAAGAATGCGAAGGTCCACAAACACACAGATTCTAACATCAGCTGATGTGTGAAGGACAAAACAACTTGTGCAGCGTAGAATCAGCTCATTTCAGAGCCACAAGCAACACACGGATATACAGAAGTTCATGTAGAGTTCATGTTCTGCCATGGGCTGTCATCATCAGAACATATGCTTCTGTCTACATAGCTGCATGCAACTCGTTCAACTCAATAAATGAGTCTTAGCCACGCATTGCTGATGAGAACAAAAAGGTCTGTTCCTTGACCCTAACGAAGCCTTTACTATGGCAGTTGTACTCACTCACTTGCCTCAGGTTACCAGGGAAACTCCAGTGAGCACGCGTCATCTGTATTTTTAGTGGTTCTGTCGCCATCTGTTGACAGTAAATTCAAACAATCGATGCATTTCTATCCCGGGCTAAAATTCACTGCTGAGAACAATTGGATGGGATAAATCGTGGGGGCTCACACATTTGTCCCCCTCAGCTCGCTGTTGTTATGCTAGGAAACATCTCAAGATCACATGACAACAAAAGGGAGTCCTTACCAACTAAGTGGAAGCACAGGTTACCCAAGAAATGGAAGATATTTCCCATGTGCTGCCTGTGGGTGCTGGGATAGTGACATGACAATCATAGTCTCTTTCTCTGTCTCTTAAATGAACACCCCTCGCACAAAGGTGTACCCAATACTGCATTCGTCTCAATGTACATAATGTTTCGCAATCTGCTGTGATTGATTACAGATTCGTGTCATGTTGTTGCCACACTTGTTGCAAAACAATGTCATCAATACTGGCGGAAAAGAAAACAGAAATGAACCGTCACGTAATCGACTGCTTTACATACAATTCCATGAAATAATTCTTAATAATACATAAAAATAAATACAAGGTCAGAATAGTACATATTGTAATAAGACGAATAGCGTTTTCGTGTTATTGGTGACAATATTACCAGCCAGCATCCGTTTAATACACGATATGTGAGAAATACGTTAACTTTGACCTGGCCATTTCGAGTTCAACAATTTAAAAAAAAAGGTTCCTGAGGACGATTCTGCTACCCGCAAACAGCCACAAGATGGCAGAGGATGCCAAATTAGTGAGCCGTTTTCTCGGATGTTGGTTCTCAGGCTTTCTGCTCACGGGAAAAACAAGTAAGTAAATAAATAAAAAATGAAACGAAACAACACACAGGGGAAGTCTTCAAACAGGTGCATGAGCATCTCATTATGCAAATCCGCATCAGTGAAGTGAACTGACCCTTACAATTTGCGAGTGTGCCTACAGTTGTACAACTAAAAACAATTGAACAACTTTGTGACAAGTCCCAGCGTGATCATTGAGGAAAAAGTCATGATCTGTTTGATTTTTGTCAAGTAGTGTTGGAGAGATGGGAAGTGGACATGTAACGCTTCACAGCATGTGATGATTAAATGCCTGACAGGAGGCAGATGGTAACGCTCGCAGGAGTACACGGCATGCTGATTTTTCGAGTGAATGTCACCACCAGTCGCTCTGTTGGACTGTGAAGGTTATGTTTCCATGACACACACACACACACACACACACACACACACACACACACACACACACACACACACACACACACACACACACACACACACACACACACACACACACACACACACACATCGCTCAAGAAATTAATCAGCCACTCCATTTATTGGCCTTATTGCCCCCATTTTTATCTCAATAGCACACAGGCACGTCTAATCGGAGTTGAAGCGGTCTGTCTCCTAGTGCCCACTTCACAGATCTTTGATGCTCCTGTGTCTTTTTCCACCATGTCAAGGACTCTCAGGACAGCATTGTCGCATGCCACATAAGAAAATGAAAGGAGAATAGATGTGTGCACATACAATCGTGTGGATATGTCATTGACCTAATATGCGCTACAACACTTTTGTTCTGAATCACCTTCTTAAGACGACGCGACTCTCTTGTCATTCATTCCCGCAGCTTCACTGTGCTTTAAACTGTGTGGACGCTGAGCGTCGACAGCGCAGACGCTGGGAATCGAGTGAGTTCAGAGCCCGTTGTCCCAATGCATTGAAATGAGATGAGTCATTGGATAAATGCTGGTTTTGTCCCGCCCACCGGACGCTCAGCATCTCTGGGAGTCTACTGGGCGTGTATCGGCCCGCCCGGACGCTCAGCTTTTCTGCATGATGATTGGATGCTCTGTCTGAGGCTGAATCTCTTTTTGATTGACAGCAAAATGCCAATTTTGATGACAGCCAATCACCGATCTTTTGGTGTAGGCATCCGTGGGAGCATTTTTCAATTCTCATTCTGTTCTGAGTTGAACTGGAGACTTCTTCTAATCATCTTAGCGACACTCTCTTTGTTGAGAATGACTAGCAACAAATTCATCTTTTATTTTTGGTGGGTTTTATTGTCGTTGCAACACCATGGGCCAAGGCCAAGCAGTCTTGCTCTACTGGCCATAGAATGGACACTAGTTCAGTCCCGGGAAAAGACACCTTGTTGGTATGACAGGGTCGCTAATCATTTTCTTGAAAAGGAACGGAGAGTAGAATTCACATATAAATAAACGGACACATTTTATGATGTAGGCCGAAATTGAGCTTCCCCCCTCCTTGACAGACCAGCGTCCGCCAATGAAGGAGACGCTTCGATTGGCAGTGAAACAAGTCGGCTGTGTCATGCTGCACCGGCTTGCATGGGTCTGCGAAAATACCTAATCTTTGTCTAGCCCGCCCCTGCGCATGTTTACACCGAGTCTGAGAGCAGAACGTCACCTTATCTTGAGGCTAGGTTTTCCTTTGCGTTGGCTCCGATATCTTTCCCAGGCTCTGCTGAGCAATTAAATTTGTGCTTTGTCTTTTGTGTCTTTGCCTCACAAGTTTCGTTCATACTGTTGTTAAATAAATTGTTATTTCGTTCTTTTTCTGTGTTCTTTCTGTACTTGAGTCTTCCTTACTGCCCACACAGTCCAGGTCTGTTCTCTTTTTTTTTTGCCATTAGCCACATTGCATGATTGTCTTTACATGCCTTACATACCGTATACTAAATTGGCAATTGTGTCTATGAGTGTCTATAAGAAATCATAAGGCCCCTTTACTGCGATAATCTCCCTCCACGCGCTTGGATTTTATACAATCACTGTTCAGTATTCCTAATATCAGAGGCTATTTGCCCAGGCTGTTGCACTCTCATTCTCGCTCCCTCTCGCCATTTCTCTTTTCTTGTTGGGTTCTGAACCATACAGAACTATCGGTTTGACTGTCCATGCACGCTATTTGATATATTTGCAATACAGTACGCTCCAAATCCATCTGTAAGTGTGTCATCATACACTCAACCCCAGTATGTTTATCCTGCAAATAAATGATCCAATCTATATTTGTCTCACCTCCCACTGACTTTTCTGATATGGAAACCGGCTGGTTACAACGGTTGTGCTACTGCGGATTTATTCATTCAATCTCCTCATCCAAACAGAACTGCAACTGCAAAAAGCCCCGGGTGTGTATTAGGTTTTAATTCACACGTGACCCTAATGAGGACAAGTGCTCGAGAAAATTTATGGATAACAGCATAAAATAGGATAAATTACAGTATTTCATTTATTGTAAAATATTGATATTTAATTGAAACAAGTTATATGATAATACAGGTATGCTATTTATAAAAATGTAATGGGGTGGCCCAGTGGTTGACAAGTTAGCGTGAGGTGAAGGGTTCTGGCTCTGGCCTTTCTGTGTGGAGTTTGCATGTTCTCCCTGTGCCTGCGTGGGTTTTTTTCCGGGTATTCCTGTTTCCTCCCACATTCCAAAAACATGCATGACAGGCCAACTGAACACTCTAAATTGTCCCTCAGCGTGAGTGTCAGCGGAATAGGGCCCAGCACAGCCCGTGACCCATGTGAGGATAAACGGAAAATGGATGGATGGATAGATTTTTATCCATCCATTTTATGACCCGCGGGTGGCGCTGAAGCCTATCCCAGCTGTCATCGGGCAGTAGGCGGGGGGACACCCTGAACCGGTTGCCAGCCAATCACAGGGCTCACATTGTCGAACAACTGTTCTCGCTCATGCACCCGAGAACATGCAAACTCCACACAGGAAGGTCGAACCCAAAACCTCTGCACTGTGAGGTCGACCCGCTGCCGACAGGTTGAAAATCTAATTTCTCGTCATTATTATGGACAATTTTTGTTGTGTCCCAAAACAATCCTCGCTAAATATTGGAGGAAATTAGCCCCCCATCTATCCATTTTCTATCGCACTTAACGAAGCTGACTATGGGTGAGAAGCCTGAGTCAATATTCGAATCCAAAACATCTCAATTGAATCGAGAAAAAAGATTGTTAGAAAATGTTTTCACATTGTTTTTTTCTTTTTTTTACATGTACAGTATGGAATGGAATTAAGGTTGAAAAACAGACTTTACACAGACCTGATCAGCAGATATTTTGCATTCCATACAAAATGGGTCAATCGCTGAATCTGTGATGTCATAATTTGCGAGTCATTGATCGGATCCACAAAATAAGACATTACAGTGGTTATGGCAGGATAAATCTTCAACTTTGCGTCATGAACCAGTTATAGTTTTTTTTGTCATCTAGATGGCACTCTCTGTTCAACATTGAGCTGAAAACACACTGACTTGCTAATTCTTAAACCCTATGATTTACCGGTAATAATAATAATAATAATACATTTTATTTGTGGGCGCCTTTCTAGAAACTCAAGGACACCTTACAACAAGCAGTTAAAATCACGAGTACAATGTTAAAAACAACATCAAATAAGATAAGAAAAAAATACAACAAAAATAAATAAATAAATAAAATAATGGCTTTATGGTCTGAGTGAATAGGCTTGTCGAAACAGATGTGTTGGATTTTGAAGTGTGTTAGTGAGTCTGAATTACGAAGGTCAGCTGGGAGTGAGTTCCAAAGCTGGGGAGCAGAGCGACTGAAGGCTCTATTTCCCATGGTGACGAGGCGAGCAGGGGGGACAGAGAGGAGGACAGAGGAGGAGGAACGAAGAGAGCGGACAGGCGTAGAAATATGGATGAGGTCAGATAGGTATGGAGGGGCTAGGTTATGAATGGATTTGAATGCGAGGAGCAGGATTTTATATTGAATGCGGTGTAAAATGGGGAGCCAGTGGAGATGTTGAAGGACAGGTGTAATATGGTTTATGTATGGTGTGAGTGTGATAATGCGGGCGGCTGAATTTTGGACCAGCTGAAGCTTATGGAGGGTTTTTTGAGGGAGACCAAACAGAAAGGAATTACAGTAATCGAGTCGCGAGGTGACGAGGGTGTGTACAAGTATAGCAGTGGACTGACTGCTACTGACTGCTAAACTAACATTGCCACCAAGAGGAGTCAAAAAATATAACAACTGGTTCCTGAAGCAAATTTGAAGCGTCATTTCCCCATCACTACATTACAGAAAACACAATCTCATTCAGATCTTTTGCAGATGATGCGGTAGGGATGAAAATCAGCACCTCCAAATCTGAAACCATGGTCCTCAGTCGGAAAAGGGTGGAGTGCACCCTCCGGGTCGGGGGGGAGATCTTGCCCCAAGTGGAGGAGTTTAAGTATCTTGGGGTCTTGTTCACGAGTGGGGGTAGGAGGTAGCGGGAGATCGATGGGCGGATCGGTGTAGCGTCTGCTGTGATGCGGACGTTGTATCGGTCTGTCGTGGTGAAAAAGGAGCTGAGCCAAAGGGCGAAGCTCTCAATTTACCGGTCGATCTACGTTCCAACCCTCATCTATGGTCACGAGCTATGGGTCGTGACCGAAAGAACGAGATCCCGGATACAAGCGGCCGAAATGAGTTTTCTCCGCAGGGTGTCCGGGCTCTCCCTTAGAGATAAGGTGAGAAGCTCGGTCATCCGGGAGGGGCTCCGAGTCGAGCCGCTTCTCCTCCACATCGAGAGGAGCCAGATGAGGTGGCTTGGGCATCTGATTCGGATGCCTCCTGAACGCCTCCCTGGTGAGGTGTTCTGGGCATGTCCCACCGGGAGGAGACCCCGAGGAAGACCCAGGACACGCTGGAGAGACTATGTCACCCAGCTGGCCTGGGAACGCCTCGGGATCCCCCGGGGAGAGCTGGAAGAAGTAGCTAGGGAGAGGGAAGTCTGGGCTTCCCTGCTAAAGCTGTTGCCCCCGCGACCCGGCCCCGGATAAGCGGTAGAAGATGGATGGATGGATGGACAATCTCATTCAATCCAGCTTCATTCTCTGCTGTCATCGTTAATAATCCAAGGTGTCCTCATCATCTACAGTCAGCAGTCAAATTTTCTTTTAGAATATTTTAAAAGAATGTGTTTTATTTTATTTTGGGGGAGTACCAGTTTTCACCCATTTTCTGTATATTGAATGTTATTTCAGCATTTTTGGGAGAAGTTTTAGGGTTTTTTTGTTACTATTTTTTCCACAATACGGTACATTGATTGGATGTCCCGTCATGTATATTTTGGCGATCCACGGGCCGGTCCCAATGCAAAGCGAAAAGTGGGCCTCTATTCTACAGTAAATAAACAAGTTGTTTAAATGCAAAGTAGATTGGATGACTCGGTCTTTCTTCTGATCGGATCGGTAACTGTTTTTTTAAAACTTGTTGATCACTCATTGGCTCAAAAAATACTGATCATGAAAAGCCTCTGAAACATCGCAGTTGTGTTATGCCATTGAGTATGTAGTTTCTAATTCGCCCATGAATGCTCCATTTTACCGAATTAAGATCACCAAGCACAAAAATGTTCCAAACGATGAAATGAATAATGATGGGAATCTGACACGATGATAAATAAAGCCTCAAAGCTTCTCTGCAGCAGCTTTAGAGGCATTTAATGTGAGAGTTGGCATCTTTCTGGCATCGGGAATGATAAGCCTGGAAGAAGAATACAAAGTAAGGGAAAAAATATGTGTTGGCACCTCCATCAATCATGAGCACACTTATTTAGAGCACATAAACAGCAAACATCAATCTGTTGTTGACAAGCTCCTCATTAGGACAAGCCTGGTCCCTGTTTTTGTGCTGAGATCTATTCTGCGCGTGGTAGTTGCAGGCAGATAGAGAGAGAGCAAGTGGGAGAGTGGCAGTGGGGCAATAACGGCAACGTCAATTTCACACATGACTGAGTTCGGAAGAGATGAGTGGCAGCGGGCATCTTGATCTGTCTCTCAGCCCGCATGTCTCTCTCACTGGCGTGACAGTATCATCCCTCGTGTTAGTCTAACAGATCGACCGGGGCCAACGACGACAAATACACGGATGAAGAAACAAGACACCCACCACATGTTGAGGATACACGCGCGCGCACACACCCACACACACCCACACCCACACACACACACACACACACACACTGCATCTACTGTGACGTGTGTGTCTGCAGATAGATGCACGTTAGATGTGAGCTCATTCCAGGGTTCAAGCAGAATATAGCACACAATTAAAATTGGGAATTTCTCCATCGCGAGACTAATAAGGGTTTTCTTATATTATCTTATATTTTCATCGACACTGCACCTACGTCATGGTACAAATGCCGGCGTATCCTGATTTTTGTATCGTTGCAAGACTCGCTGTTCGGGGTTGCCAATGTGATTTTGAGAAACAAGGCACAGTCAGACAAATGAGATTCTGAGCTTTCTAGACATCGTATGGTGGAAGTCAGATATATTTCATTTGGAAAGAAATGAACAGTTCACCCTCTGAATCATTGTATTATATTTTATAATATTAGGCGTGCGGCCCGGTGGTCCACTGGTTAGCATGTCGACCTCACAGTGCAGAGGTACAGGGTTCAATTCCAGCTCCCTGTGTGAAGTTTGCATGTTCTCCCCGGGCCTGTGTGGGTTTTCTTCGGGTACTCCAGTTTCCTCCCACATTCCAAAAACATGCGTGGCAGGCTGATTGAACACTCAAATTGTCCCAAGGTGTGAGTGTGGGTGCGAATGGTTGTTCGTTTCTGTGTGCCCTGCGATTGGCTTGCAACCGGTACAGAGTGTCCCCCACCTACTGCCCGAAGACGGCTTGGATAAGCTCCAGCACCCCCCGCAACCCTTGTGAGGATGAAGCAGTTCAGAAAATGGATGAAATATTAGGCATTGGCTGGGCACACAAGCGATCGTGCTTCCGCCATGTTGAGACTGTGGTGCACTGCATTTAAAGGAAATAAAAGATGATTAAAGTCCGCTGTGGCCACTCCCACAGCAGCACAGCCCTGCCTCTCCCAGATCCGCCAGCCTACGCTCACTTCCAAATTTTGCAACAGCATGTGTAACCCACATCAGCGTAGGGGCATGCCACGCTCAGTGTAGAATCTACGCAGGTCATGAAAACAGAGCCCCCAAACTCTTTCTTACATTATTAAGATTTGCTTTCATGTCATTAACAAGGTCTTCATATTCAAATGTAAACACACTGTATCATAGAATCAAATCAGTGAGCATAAATAAATCAATTTGCATAACATGTACAGTTTTAGACTGGCGGTTAACATATCCACACAAATTGCCAGATGCAGGATAGAAAAATAGTATATCTCATTCATGCGTTATCTGGACTGCAGTGGTAGACGGTAAAGACCTTTAAATATACATTGAGGAAGATTAAAAGAGGAGAAAAGCATCGTCCAGTGTGCTAGTTTTCATCCTTACAGTGAGTCAAACAAAGTTTGAGTGATTTATTCCCATGCTGTTTATTTGTTTATTTAAAAAAAAAAAGATATTTGTTCTCTCCGGATATGAACGTTATTATGTTTTTGGCAGCGTATTCCTCACGTTTCTTATAATCCTTCTTCACTTCCCATCTGTGAAACAAAATGGTGCTTCATGCTTGTTGCCAGACTCTAGCCTGCTTTTGCTACCAAGGTGTCCTTGGATAAGTAAACCACCCAGTATACCATGTTAAATGCCCCAAAAGACACTGGAAAGAGGATCCGTGCGTACTTGTCAATTTTGCTGGTTCCGCCCATCCCAGCAGTGGTGGGCTGGGAGCACGGTGTCTGTTTTAGCTCTACTTTGTTCCCCATCATCTGGAGGCGCTCCAGTTTGGGCCCCAGCAGATGCTGCAAGGAAGCGGAGTTGGTGTTTTGCTTGCACGGCGTCCCCGCCGTCACGTCTGGCGTGGAAGCAGCAGCCTGAGGCGTGTTTTTCACAAGCTGTTTTTCTTCCGGTGATGAAGCCACGCTGAGCACACTCTCGGATTTGGGGTTGGAGCAAGAGAGGGTGGACGAGCTTCCGTTGACGCGGCTGTTTAAAGGTCTGGGCGGTCGGGCTCTCCCGACTGCTGAAATGTTGCTTGTGGACTGAGCTCGCTGTTGGTTGCGCGAGTCTTGGTGGGAAATGTAATTCATCCGCTTCCTCAGGTTACCATTAGTGTCTGGGTTTTGCTGTGAACGCAAACAACAGCGTGCTGATGACTCTGTGACACTTTAAGAAAACTTTCAGGATGGTTCATCCGTTTTTGGATGTCATCGTGGTCTCGTAATGTCAAAATATGAACAGCTTCATGAAGACAACTAAATATCAACTGTCATTGACCAAAGAAATGTTTAAGTCAATTCATGTATCAAACACCTCTTGTAGCACTCTAAATTGTCCCTAGGTGTGAGTGTGAGCGCGATTGGTTGTTCGTCTCTGTGTGCCCTGCGATTGGCTGGCAACCGATTCAGGGTGTACCTCGCCTACTGCCCGAAGACATCTGGGATAGGCTCCAGCACGCCCGCGACCCTAGTGAGTATAAAGCGGAGCAGAAAATGGATGGATGGATGGAACACCTCTTGTTGTATTTGGTAATAGGCTCCTTGTTAGAGAATAGCACAGAGTACTGAAGCATTTGGAGTGTTTGAGATATTTGAAGAAAAAAAACGCTCTAATTTCAAGTAATGTTTGCTTCACACGTGGGCAAAATTGTTGGTACCGCTCTGTTAATGAAAGGAAAACACATAGTGGTCACAGATATACCGGTAATTTGAATATGACAATGAAAATCCGACATTCTCATGTTCCTGTTCTTGTGTCCCCAGCAGGTGGCAGACCAGAGTCATTCCTCCAGTTGCCAATGTTGTCATCATGGAGTCATGCATTTAAGGACCCACAAACTTTAAGTGGTTTGTCGGATTATAGTTGACTTTGTTGATGCTGCTCCTCCTCCTCCTCAAGTGATCATGTTTCTAGACCTCTCACTCTCGTCGTATTAGTTCTGGTTCTCTGGGTTCTGTGTTTGTTTGTAAGCATAGTCTTACTTTCGTTATTTGATCTCATTTCTACAATTCTGGGATTCTGAAACATTATTCAGTTCTCTTTTAACCCGATAAACATTGCTTTTTAATTGTGGTTTAACATAGTTATTGAAAAACAAACCTTAATGGTACTCTCAGAAAACAGTGAAAATAATTTTGACCATAGATAGGGACATGTCCTTCGATTAGCAACACAGGTGTCACGTTTCGGTTTTGCGGTCTGGCCAGCAGGGGGCATGGGCGGTCTTTCTAGCGCACCTGCTGCCAATTTGTAATCTTCAGACTCAGCATTTAAGGACTGCTCCACCATTGACCTGTTGTGGGAGTATTGTATATGGCATTGCTATCTTCACTGTTCGTTGACGTGGCTTTTGACCTCGTCGTGATTTCGCGTATAGTTCTCGGTACCCAGTTTTGTGTAAGTACTGTTTTGTTTTGATGATCTGGCTTTTTGTGCGTGTACAGGTGTTACATTGTTTTTCGTTCATAGTATGCGGGCTTTACTTTTCTTCCTTGCTCTTTTGTGCAAGCACTTTTTGTTATTCGTTTGGATTTACCTCTTGGTCCTTATTGTGGACCAGCGCTTTATGTTCTCGCCTTATTTTCGGTGCGATTGAGACATTAAATTGTCTTCTTTCCTTCGGAGACCTTGTTTCTGCCTACCTTTTTTGGATCCCCCAAACTCGGTTTATCCGAGTCGTAACAACAGGTGTCTTCAAATTCTATTTAAAGTGTGACAACTAGTCACTATGCTGTTCGGTGACATGGTGTGGACCATACTACAAATCGACCAGTGGAAGCGAAGGACCGCGTGGTCAAAGGAGGAATTGGACAGAAAATTATAGATAAGCAAGTCAAGAGTAAGGCTACAAGACCATCTCCAAGCCACTTAATGTTGATATGTTGGACATACTGTATACAGAAATGTGTCCACATGTTTATATATCTTTTTTTTTTTTAACCATAAAAATCCCTTGCATTTTCTCTCCCGTACTCCAAAGTTTGTTGGTGCAATGTAAACCTTGTCATATCGATCTGATGACAGACAGCCTCACACAGATGGCCTTAATCATGAAGCAGAGTAGGCAACGCAGATGTCACGTATCAAAGATTTCACTCATTTCACACAAGCTTAAGACAAAGTAGGTAGTACTGCATCGTGGCGGTAAAGCAGTATTGAGTCAAAGAAGCTTATCCTTTGGGAGTTGATGTTTTCAAGCAGGCAAGCGTGTGAAGCTGCCTGGCACTAAAGCATTTGCAGAAATAATCCACCCCCACCCAACCTCTGAAACTGAAAATATTCAATTGTATCTTGTCCAATGAGGAAATCGGCATTGTTTGCTTGTCATCGTGAAAGGTGTGAAATGCTATCAAAGTGCACCTATCACACTATGACCGTTGCATCAAATCTTTTTGAGGGTCAACAAGACCTGCTTTTGAGTAAAACAGAATTTCCACCTGCCAGCAGCACAGCATCTCCAAAACCGATACAGATGCAAGCAGGCTGTGTTGCCGTGGCAACCTACTTAATCCACTGAAGTGCTGCTGTCACCCGACTGCATTCAGGCATGATTACACCATAGTGGGATTTGAACTGTAAGGGGCAATGTAAAGAAGTCAGTGGAAATAAAATGGCATATGCATTCCAAGCACTGATCATTTCATAGAATGGAATTCGAAATATTTCCAAGAACACTCAAATATGACCGAACCAAGTGCATCTCTCCACTCACATTCCATGTGAACAAAGCTGTTAATAGCTTATAAGTAAGAATTCAGTCGTCCTCTTTGTTAATGCTAATTTCTGACAGTGAACAAGTGTTTAAGAAATAGCAGCAAGAAATACTATGTCTGATGTGGTGTCTTTAAAGTTAAGAAGCCGTTATTCAGCCCCCGCCCCCCACCACCCCTAATCTTCACATATATATTCTTTTATTTTGAATAATGAATGGATGATATGGGAGAATCTAAGGGCCTGATATTAATATGATTAATTATCCAATGTATACTTTACTAATTACTAATATATTCTACTAAAAGTGTTAAAATGAAAAATAAAAATGTTTTAAAAAAGAGATTTACCACCATTGACTTTATATTGGATATTTGTGTCTGTCTGAAAAAGGATGTACGCTTATACGTCATGTAATAATGGGTTCCCGTATGGAATGTAATAATGGTAGCAAACCATTCTCACAGGTTGTTCAGCACCACCGTGTTAACAGTACATGCATGTGAACACGGAGGGCTCTATTTTTGTAACCGGCAAAAAGATTTTGCGGTGCAAGGCTTGCACAGGGACAGGTCAGACCTGATGTTAATGATTGCAGGCCGGGGTATCTGCAAGTGGTCAGACTACATAGCTGTGAGAGGCATAATTGAAGAACGAGAACCATTGTTTGCTTATTTACAAATGTAATTTGAATGAAAGTCTATGAAGTCCATGTACCCCCTGTGTCTCAACATCCATCCATCCATACATCCATTTTCTACAGCTGGATTCCAGCAGACTTGCAGGAAAGAGGTGTAGTACACCCAAGACGGTGTTTTAGGGTCAAGATTCATTTGTTGGATGAAAATTCTTATCCTTCCTTATCTCTTTTGTGGCCATTTTGAGTCATTCAAAGGTCCAGTAAGCGCATTTAGTGAGAGATGTGCTGTGTAAGTGCTCCTCCAAGCAAAGTGCTGTCAGATTATCTGCCACGCTTATCTTTGAGGGACACGATATTTACCTGCAGCACTTCCTCCGTCTCCTTGACCTTGACTGGTGTGCTTTGAGGTCCAGGGGGGCATTTGGCTGGCTTCTTTTTGGCCCGTTCCAGCTGCGCATTGGTGAAGTAGTTGACGGCAGCAAACTCAATGAGGGCGGAGAAGACGAAGGCGAAGCAGACCGCAATAAACCAATCCATCGCCGTGGCGTATGACACTTTGGGGAGGGAGTGGCGAGCGCTGATGCTGAGAGTCGTCATTGTCAGCACAGTGGTGATACCTTCAGGGGTTCAAAAAGAGCGTTTGTAAGCAAGTAAATGACAGAAGTCATGTGATGTCAGATATTACATTCATTTTGCTTTGGGATTAAAGGAAGTGAACTCAGCTAACCGAACTGACACAAGCACAACAGCTCTGTAATGTATGTCTAAAATAGAAAATACATCAAACACATTTATTTTGGAGGGTTTCAAGTCCAACGCAGTGTTTCGACGAATACTCGAGTAATCCATCACGGTTTCTATGCCGCTTATCCTCATTGGGATCAGTAGTCAATCACAGGCATGTAACATGTAACACAAGCCATTAAAGATATTAGATTTGTGTTATGGTAATTATATATGCAGCGCATTATATTGTGCTACAGTCAGACATGATTGACGAAATGCATTGTTTAAACCATCACAAAAAATGGTTGCTTTCCTAAGACACTTACTGGGCAACTGCAGACTTTGACCAGATTGTGTTACTTTTGCCCATGCTTGGGTTAATTATTTTGACCCAGCAGACTGGCTTCAAGATTGGATTTCGGCGGAATGAAACGATGAAACTGGTCGCAATTTTGGGTGGTTGTGTACTAAAATTAAAGTCAATTTTATGTACCGCTGTTATAGAAAACAGTGATGGCTCAGTGTGTAACGCCTCTGACTTCAGACACAGGGATCGGCTCGCAAATCTTGGTCAGGGTGGATGGCTGAACCATGGACAACACTTGCGAATCATTGATTTAGAGGACAATTAATTATTGCTCAAACTCACTCTGTGATATATAATGTAACATAGCACAGATGAACTCAACTAAAAAGGTGTGCACGGTATCGCCAAAAGGACGCAATGTCATGACTGTGATGGAATGTCATATTATCGCTGTCACGGTGCCATGAAACATTAGATGAGATGAATGCGTATGCGAGCGTGTATACAAGGTCATGGGTGGCCGCTACAAAAATAGAAAGATGCTCTCTCTCTCTTTGCTAACAGTGTACCATTTGTCCTCTGTGTCATTAACCAATAGCAATAATTAAATTTAGAGAAAATCCTCTTTACATTGGCAGAACATTCTGTGTGCCACAGAGTCCTTCCTCAACATAAATGTACCTCCTTACAACCGGAGGTGACTGCTATATAATTGCGTGTCAATCATAGGCAACCAAGTGAGAATGCTCGGTGAAATGTAGCTCGTGGACTTATCAGCAGAATTATTTGGGAGGCCTTGCCTTTCCATTAAACAAAGAAAATGCATACCTGACAAGTCATAAAGATTTTAGGAGAATGTCCTTCATAAGAGATTCTGTTTTATTGGGGGGAGGGGGGGCCGTGTGCATTTCATTCATAACAGTGGGTTTACAACAGAGGTGGGCAATTATTTTCCCGGGGGGCCCAAATGAGAAGCAGAAAATATAGCGGAGGGCCGGGCCAAAAGTTAGAAATAGAAAATAAAGAAGATAACACAATGTCTTTGTATGCCAGTAATAATGTAACATTCTCCTCCACCATCACACTCAGCACCGGATCTTCTCAAGGATGTGTACTGAGCCCCCTGTTGTTCACGCTCTACACATTTGACTGCTCTCCGACTCTTATGAGCGGTCCAGTTTGCGGAAAGTTTTTAACATGATAACAATCAAACCATTCTAGGAAATGTTCATTTACTCGAGCCACAAGCAATTCACTCTGACCATGGAAATTGCCAGAATCGGACTGAGTAAGAATTGCTTCCTTGTTTTTCAAAGTCTCGTAGATTTGAGTCTTTCCGACTCCGGGCGTCTCCTGAATGTTTCGTACTTTGTTACCCGCTTCGTTTAATTAGGTACATATCACTTTCCTTTCCATGGACATTACTCTCTCCCTCTTTCTTCGTCTTCCCCTCCCTCCCTGTGCTCTGCAACTTGAAGTAACTGCGCCACCTGGTGTTTAAATACCTGTCATTACAAGTCCAAACGAAATGAATGCAATCAAACCTTAATTGTGCACCAATCTTCGGCGGGCCGGATTAAAAAGACAAACGGGCCAGATCCGGCCCGCGGGCCGTATTTTGTCCACCCCGGGTTTACAATATAGTTCAAATGCTACTTAAAATGTTTTGACCACTGAATATAATATTAACAAAGCTTTTAAAATGGCAATATATATATATATTTCTATTTAGTATCACGGGTGAGGCTGACGCCTCCGTGAGCCGTCACCTTAACCGTAGTGGAAGGGGTTTGTGTGTCCCAATGATCCTAGGAGCTCATTTGTCTGGGGATTTATGTCCCTGGCAGGGTCACCCATGGCCAACAGATCCGAGGTGAGGGACCAGAAAAAGCACAGCTCACAGACAAATGGATGACAAAATTGGATGCCGTTTTCCCTTGCCCGGACGGGGCCCCCCCTCTGGAGCCAGTCCTGGACATGGGGCTTGCTGGTGAGTGCCTGGTGGCCGGGCCTACGCTCATGGGGCCCGGCCGGGCTCAGCCCAAAGAGGCAGCGCGGGTCCTCCTTCCACCACCTTGGCGGTCCAATCCCCGGCTAGCTCGAGGGACATGGAATGTCACCTCTCTTGCAGGGAAGGAGCCCGAGCTAGTGTGCGAGGCAGAGAAGTTCCAACTGGACATAGTCTGGCTTGCCTCCGCACACAGCCTGGGCTCCGGTACCAGTTCTCCTGAGACGGGTTGGACTCACTTCCACTCTGGAGTTGCCCACGGTGAGAGGCGCAGAGCAGGTGTGAATATACTCATTGTGCATTTGGGTTCACACCGGTGGATCAGAGGGTAGTCTCCCGCCACCTTCGGGTGGGGGGAGGGGGACAGATCCTGACTGTTGTTTGTGTCTATGCACCAAACAGCAGCTCAGAGTACCCACTCTTTTTGGAGTCCTTGTAGGGTGTGCTGGAGAGCGCTCGCCCTAGGGACTCCCTCGTGGGGACTTCAATGTTCACGTGTTTGTTCACTTCCTTTGTTTGTCTTTATTTATTTATTGAAATAAATCCTGTTTTTAGACTAGTGCACTAGTTGCCTCTCTTTGGCCACCATCGCCACAGAAGCCCACACTCCCTGACAGAAAAGAAATATCAAGGAACAACAGGGAATAACCTCAAAACAAAAAGAAACATGACATGACTCGACTGTTACGGTATGCATGACAGCAATAACAAACCCACAAAGACTCAACAATACTACTCTGTTAAATACAGGCAAAATGATGAGACATGCATACCTGACATGCATAACACTCTAAATTGTCCCTAGGTGTGAGTGTGAGTGCGAATGGTTGTTCGTCTCTGTGTGCCCTGCGATTGGCTGGCAACCGATTCCGGGTGTCCCCCGCCTACTGCCCGGAGACAGCTGGGATAGGCTCCAGCACCCCCCGCGACCCTAATGAGGATCAAGCGGTTAGGAAGATGAATGAATGAATGAATGACTCAAAAACAAATGTTGGGTTTTTTTCCCTTCTGTATGTTGTGTAAAGCAAGAGAAGAAAGTTGTTGGAATGGTTTCGCAATTTGTTGTTTGTAGTAGACATCTATCACCGTCATTTGCGTTGGCTCCGCCGTACTTAAAAGGTGCGGCAAAATGACTTTTGTTCATGTCTAATCTTAGCTTTCAAAGAACACTGCCGCTCTTGATACTTCGCCGTAATTACACAGAGAGAAGAGGCACTCCGAGCAAATTGACAGCCACCAAAAGGTTGAACACAATGAGTGAGGTCCACGTACCGAAAACTGTGCGCGCCGGCACCGACTCTTTATTTATCCAGAAGGACACTTGGGACAGGATGACTGTCATTATGCAAGGGATGTATGTCTGAATCATGAAGTAGCCCATTTTCCGTTTCAAGTGGAAGAAGATCGTCATCACCACATATTCACCTGCAGATGCAACACAGGAATTAGCGTCACAAACAAAACATTCTGACGAGTCGTATTCCGGGTTGATGTCACTCATGAAAGCTTGGACAGATGATATTTTTTTTTAAGTCATCCTAAATATCCTTAAAAACAAACACACACACACACACACACACACACACACACACACACACGCGCGTTTTGAGGCCAAGCACGTTGTCTTGATACTGATGAAATGTTTGTTTAAATTATGCACTTAGCATTGAGGTGTCTGCGCGAGTCTCACCTGTGATGGATTTGATGGTTTCACTGGAGACTGTCTGGCCAATGAGATCGTACTGAACCAAGCTAGACGACTCGGGAGGGACCTCCACAGAGTGCTCAGGCCCTTTGGTCCAAGTATAGATCATCTCCGTTTTGGGATAGGCATCTGTGCGCAGTGAAGACACATCGCTGAATGTAAAGTGGCTAAGACTGAAGAAATGTTCCGGACTTGCTTAACTTAAGTTCTGATTTGATTTGACTTGCTTGTTGGTTTTTTGCGAACTTGGGAATTGCTTGAAAATCTGGAGGTCAAGCCTTACCTTTGGACCGTGACTTTATTTCGAAACTCATCTGAAAGAAGGCTACTGGGTCAAGCATTATTAAAGACAAGCTCAAAGTGAGAAATTTGTGGCAAATATACATTGGAAGAAATGAAATATTGGATGAAGTGAAAATTGTCCCACCTAATATTTTTCCTTTGATTCAGGGAAATAATTCATTTAGCCCTTCATGTCAAGTATTTTGTTTCTATGAAGCAACTGGTCCTAAATTGTCATGGTTCTGTTTGTTTTGTCTGGTACCCGGACATAAATTCAATTGGTCTAATCAATTAATGCAAATGCTCAGTTTAACCTCAAGGTTTTTATGTTCAATGACCATTTTCAAATGTATTATACATTGTTTATACATTTTCTTATCTTATCAAGTTGTCTCATAGAAAGATTTAAAGTTGTCATAATTCCAATAAGAATGAGAAAGGCTATTTTAAATGAGGACACCGATACTTTAAATATTCAATATTCAAATATTGGGAGAAAGACAAACACACCAAAACTGCTTGCACATTTAATTGAATAAAATCAGTGAATTTTAATTTTTTTAAATTAAAAAAAAACATTTTGAAACTTTAGGTATTATTAGCATTATTATATTATAGATATTTATGTTTTCTCCGGGTACTCCGGTTTCCTCCCACATTCCAAAAAACAATCATGGCAGGTTGATTGAACGCTCTAAATCGTCCCAAGGTGTGAGCGTGAGCGCGGATGGTTTTTTGTCTCTATGTGCCCTGCAATTGGCTGGCAACCAGTTCAGGATGTCCCTTGCCTACTACCCGAAGACAGCTGCAAGGCTCCAAAACACCTCGCGGATCAAGCGGTTCGGAAATTGAATGAATGGATGTGGATAGTTTTCCATTCGACTTTAGTATAAAACGGTGTTATTGTGTACTTATTTTTTCAAGTTCTGTTTATTTATTCCAGTGCTTTGAAAACTCAAAACTGGAATCATTGTGTGTGCATAGATTGACAGACAGACAGACAGACAGACAGACAGAGATATATATTTCAATCTCATTATTATGACGGGAAGAAAGCATTTTTTGTTTTGTATGAATTCAGTTTATACTTTTGCACTTTTATTTAAGGCATTGGATTAGTGCCAGCAGCTTTTTTTATCTTTACTTGAGTGCAGTGAACATTTGCCCACTCTCCTGACATCTCTGCAGAAAATACCATTATCCTGTTTTGTGACTGACTTAATTCATATCAAAATGCCGTTCTATGTCTTAATGTTTCCCTCATCGTGCTCCGGCCACTCAATAAATGCACAACAAAATGACAGCTGTCTTTGCCTTGCACTCCCTATGGGACTCCGCACCAGCAGGATACCAACTGTGCTGCCAAAATGAAATGACTCTTGTGTGTCATGGAGTGCGCGCACAAGTCCAGATGGAGAAGCAAACAGGAGAGCGCAGGGAATGAAATCAGAGGAGAAAGGGAAGGGGTGCGGGGGGCACACACACACACACACACACACACACACACACACACACACACACACACACACACGCTCACGCCAGATATGGAAAATAGCTACATAGGTCTTTGCTATCCTGGGGCACACGAAGAAAATCTGACCTTTCCTTTGCTTCAGGCCACATCACATGCAGGGTCGTTTCTTCCTGACTGAAGGTGAGTACAAAGAGGATGAGGAGAAGGGGGGGAAAGGGTGACAATAACCGAAAAATGGGAATTTGTCCTCTACAATGTCATCTTGCAGTGTAATTGACAGAGATTGGCCAAGAGCAAAGACAAACGTAATTTCCATTCCTTGTTTCTCTTTTGCAGATCGAATCTCTAAATGGCTGCTTCTCTCTGATAAGAATGAGCTATTCTTTTTGAGTAGCAGCGTTAATTGAGGCAAGGCATTTTTGCTGACCAGTAGAGCCACCATAAACAATGGTGCTGAGTTGAGCTTTCATTGTTCACTGCTCAGCCTGACAATCAAATCTACGTCACTTTTTTAGTATTAACAGACTTGTGCTTTTCAGCAAAGAATCCATTTCAGTGCCAAAATGGAGGGAGTTTTTTTGTTTTGTTTTTGTTTTTGGGTTGTTTTTTTTTTGTGTGTGCACCACACATTCACACTCAAGCAAAACTTACAGCTTCCAAACTTGAGGGGGCACGCATGCCCATCCATGGGGAAGTCTACAAGCTTCATGGGACATTCTGCACTAATTGTCAATCTGTTAACCATAAGACAGAAGACCGTTAAAAACTGATAAGAAACACACATAGTTTCTGCAATAATCAAACACATGTCCCCTGGATTAAATGTGTATTTTTATACAAATACCAAAAGACAAAGATTCAAAATAGTCCTATTAATCCTAAATTATATTGTTGACTTATGACTTAAATTATCCTCGGAAGAGGATAGTTCGAGCGTGTTTTTTTTCCCTCTCCCTACCCAGTGTTTTTCCTTTCTGAATTCTGATTGTAATTTCCCCATTGCGGGACAAATAAAGGATATCTTAAATATTGTCCAGTGAAAAATGTGTATAACTCTGAAATTGTAAATACACAATGCTTAAAAATATATAACAAATGTAAATGTATGAAGGAACATGTTCTTCAATAAACAGTGAAAAATGTTGCTCTGCCTTTTGGTAGTTTCTATCACAATAGCGGCACCGTGGTTCAAAACATACAAGGCTCTAGTTTTGTGACTGACGTATATCCTGAAAGTAATTTCGCAGATAACACAAACCGGTAGATCCACGACAGGAAGGGTTGCTCCACTGTGGGAGTGGTCATAGCTGCATTCAATCATGGATGATCAGAGTGGCTTCTTTCAAACCCAGTGGGATGATTTTAAAAAATATAATAGAATTATACAGGGGGGTTTGATGCCGCCTGTTAACCTATTTAGAAATAAAAAACTTTAGACCAGCTGTCCATCCTGCGCCAGTTAGAATTGGCATGCCAAGAGTAAGGTTTAGATTGACTTTCTGCCAGCAAAGTGTCACTCCGCCAGGTGCATCTTCAAAACATTCCTTCAGCTATGCCGGCCTACTCAGCTTAGTTGGAGACGGTCTGCGAAATTGCACAAAAACAATTTGGAGTGAGAGCCACCACAAAGATTTTTCACTCAGCAAAAAAAGTACATTTTACAAAGAGAGTTTGGGAGTAAATTTTACTTGCATAGTATTAATTTAGGGTGATCGACTGGGTCGTGGCCTCGACTCTGGCCTTCCTGTATGAAGTTTGCATGTTATCCCTGTGCCTGCGTGGGTTTTTTCCGGTTACTCTGGTTTCCTCCCACATTCCAAAATCATGCATGTGAGGTTAATGGAACACTCTAAATTGTCCCCAGATGTGATTGTCTATGTGTGCGAGTTGTCATTTGTCCATGTGTGCCTTGTGATTGGCTGGCAACCAGTTCAGGGTGTACTCATCCTACTGCCCAAAAACAGCTGGGATAGGTTCCAGCATGCCTTGTGAGGATAAAGCGGTTCAGATAATAGATGGATGGTATTAGTTTATTCTAGTCATTCAAGGTTTGAGGAATAAACCTACAACCTTGAGGTTGGAAAGAGAGCCACTCAATCCAACTGAGCCACGCCGCTCCTACTGCGTATTTGTGTATTGCTGGTGTCAGGCAGAACACACGTATGGCACCTTTGACCCGTTTTTAAGGTCTTCTTTTGGAAACGACAACAGTTTTGTAACATTCCAGACAGAACGGCATGGCTCAAGTGGTAAATTGGCTGTTTACAAATCTGAAGATTGTGCGTTTGATCCTCAATTCCTTGAGTGACCTTTTTTAAAATATCTAACACTATGCAAGTAAAATGTGCTCCAAAACTCACCTTGTAAAATCTACTTGGAATTTCTGAGTCAAAAAACATTTTTCAAGTAAATATCACTCCAAATTTTTTCAGCATGGATCAAGATCCGCTGCCTACAAAAATAGGGGCCTAAAATTTTGAGTTTTCAAGCTCAAGACTATTCA